>NC_059078.1:34385180-35036604 GCF_020497125.1 Mauremys mutica | reverse complement strand
ATGAAATTCCCTTATTGTAATCAGTAAGACAATGGTATTCAGTGACTGCAACTTACTTTGGAATAAAGATTTGACAACTCCATATTTTGTTTCAGTGTTCTGGTTCCCAGGCTAATTTTTTTTCTCTTTTCATGAATCCTTATCTTTCTTAAAGCAGGTAAATTCTCATTTTCAAACCATTCAGGGTAACTTTAAAATAACTTTTCTGTTCCATGTGCTCCTTGTTGCCTTTTTTCTACCATGGCTTGCTCCATGGAATTTGCCTGACTTGAAAGAGAGAAGGGAATGACTCCACCCACCATCCCAGAAATTCTTAAAAGAAGGATTCTCTACGCTCTAATAGATTCAGAGTTTTCCAATGTAACCAAATTATGTCCAAAACCTTGTAACGTGTACAGTACAAATTCTGTCTTTAGAACTGGTCAATTAACAGTTTTTACCACTGAGTCATGGATGCTTTGCAAACACCAACTTGTTACAGATCCCATTCAAAAGGAACTTTAGAATGGGAGCACCCAAAGAGAGTGATGATAAAACTTGGCCTCCATTTTTTTTGCTAAATGGGCTATGTGAAAATTGCTCCTTCCTCTTCATGTATTCTGGGAAGGCCAGAGCAGGATAGAGCCTGTACATTTGTTTTGTGTTTTATACTTCTGATAGTAATTAGAGACACAGGTTCTTTTTATTCCCTCTCTATGTAGTCTCTCAGAGTGACTACTCAGGTGCTGGAGGTGCAGGGGACATCTCTGTAACTTTAAAATATTTCCAGAATCTTTTGCAAGAGAAAACTAAGCCACAAGATTTGGCTGTTGAGAATGTGCACCTGCAATATAAACCTTCTACTAAAGAGTGGGGGGGGAAAAGCCTTCTGTGAAAGTTTCCATTGTATGGTGCTGTGTACAAGTAATGCCCCATGTAAATAATCACAAGCCGCTAACGTGTGAAATTTGCCTACATGTCTGCGCACAGACCAGAAAACCCAATCAGGTAGGGCATCTGATGGCAAAACGTGTATAGACTTCAGCAGGAGTGGGATTGGGCCCCTAGTGGAGGTTTCTGTGTATGATATATTTATTGGGTGGGATCTTATTTCCCCTCCATCTGCAAATGGCGGGGGCTCAACTGCAACTTCAGCATCCTCTCAGGCCCTGTGCAGGCACATCTCCGTGTTGGGAGTCCGTGCACTGGTAGTGAGAGAAGACTGCACAGACTTAGGGGAGGAGTAGGCAGGCTCAAGGTGGGGTTTGATCCTGCAAGGGACTGAATGTCATCAGTTCCCATTGACTTCACTGGGAGCTGAGTGCACTTCACAAGTTGGAACTCAGTGAAAACAAACATACAGAACAATTAAAATGCCATGTGGGTAGGTAGAGATGCAAAGCAGAGAAAAATATTTGTTTTGTCAGAATGCTAGTACTGTACCTGGTGTTAGGACAAGATGCAATGTACAGAGAACAGCTTGGGTAAGATCTTCAAAATCCCTTAGGAAGCTTTGAAAATTTAAGTCTGTACCTGTGTGGGGCCACAGCTCACTGGAATCCTCCCAAACAGTGCCGAATTTTTGTGAACCATTCTGTAAGTTAAACAAGTTTCTTACTATCCACAGCGCCTTGAGAAATCAGACATACACAAAGAATAACTGGTCTAATATTATGTCAGCTAAGACCTCAGCTAAAAGTGAGGGCTCCAGTGGGATAGACACTGTCCCTGCCCAAAGAGCTTTGGGAGGGGTTCGGAAAAGGGCCTAAGAGAATTAGGAGCAAAAGTCAATGGGACTTTTGCTTCCAAATAACTTTGACAATTCTTAAAATCTCTTCCTTAGTCTATCTACCTAAGGTATTTAGTATCTGAGCACTTCACAATCTTTAATGCATTTATTTTCTCATCTCTCCTCAGCAATTATCTCCCTTTTTACAGAGGGGAACTGGAGGCACAGATCCTCAAAAGTATTTAGGCACCAGAGACCGACATGCCCAGGATCACAGAGGGAGTGTGTGGTGAAGTAGAGACTTGAACCCAGGTCTCCTAAGACCTAAGCTAGCACCCTTTCCATTTGCCTGTCCTTCATCTCTTAATAGACAGGACAGACAAGGGATGGGGCAAGGAGAGAAATGATTTCCCCAAGGTGTCACAGTAGATTGGTGGCAAAGCCAGGAATACACCTCAGGTCCCTTGACTCCAAGTCTAGTGTCCTATCCACACTAATTCCCCAAACAATTATGAGATATTAACTTCTGGTTCTGTAATGGGTAACTAATTGATGTTACAGTACTAATGCCTCTAAAATGTATACCCAACCTTATTGTTTATAACAGATAAACCTGGTAATGGTCAATAAATACCTGGGAGCCAGCACTTGGGCACCTGTCAACTTCTTGTCCAAGGTAGAAAAGCTTTTCTCTGGTGCTTGTCAGGGATTATCAGTGGAGAGTGGTGTCCATTGTAGGAATCAGGAATTAATTTTTTTTAAAGGTAGATAATCTCATTTCAAATCTGGAGCAGATGAGGTTTGTTTTAATAATATATAGTAAGCTACCAAGGCAACTATTTCAGATCCAGTTGCAATGAACCAGAGATAGAATCAATGCTATTTTCAATCTCTTTCCTCCTGCCCATCTCATGGGGTGGCATTAACAGTTGCTAAAAGTTGGGGTTGCTTTGTCTGTCTATATGTTTTTAAGTATGCTCCATATTCTCTCTCTCCTCAACCCTGAGAAAGCCTTTTGTTCAACAGCATGTAGTCCAAATTTTTAGTTTCATAGAATTATAAATAAAGAAGAGGGTTTTATTATAAACATTTATAATATGGTTTCCTTCTCATTCAAAACTGTTTGGCATTTATATTTTTATTAAAACATGTTAAAGCGCTTCCATTATTAAATAGTGCTTGAGGGAACCAATGAGGGGGAAGAAATTTGGCATGAATCCCAGTGCAATTCAGAGACAGAGGACCGAGGATGCTAACTACCCTATAAAATGACAGTAATTAAAATTAATGAAAAATCACTGCATAACACCTACCACTTGACATATTTCCCCAGGTGATTAGATTCTTTGCAGAATCCCAGAGAGACCTATGACAATAAGCTTTGAAGCTTCCCCACCCCTCAACTTCACCTCTGCTTTAAAATAGCTGAACAAATATTCCAAAGGAAGGTTCTTTGACTGAAAATACTTCTAATTCTCTAAACTGTAATATGGTGGGACTCATAACTAGCTTAGTTGTATAGTAGCAGCACAACAGATCAGAGTTCCAGGCCTCTCACAGTTCCTATCTGCTAGGTGAAAAGCACTGCTAAGATAGCAAGCTCCACATCTGAGGGGGGGGATGAGAGCCTTTGTCTGATTCAGGAATAGAACTGATTTACTCCAGGGGCTGTAGCTAGCTGTTCCTCTGCTAGAGGGAGGATCACCTTCATTCTGAGAGAGTGGGTGAATACAGATCCAGTCTAAAATTGCATACAATCTTCCCCTGGGGTGCGACTTGGAACTGGGGTACCACTGAGCCTGCCTGACCCACCAGCCTGGGCTCCCTTTCACACTGTGGTGCTAAATTGCCAAGCTCTCCAATCTTGCTCTTTCACCAGCATATATACAGATAGGGACACACCCAGCTGCAGCTTCACACAGAGGCTGAGATCAGCTCTGTATGGGAGGCTCAGGGCTTGGCTACACTTACAAGTTGCAGCGCTGGGAGTTACAGCGCTGGTCATGCAGCTGTGTAGGGCCAGCGCTGGAGTGTGGCCACACTGACAGCTACCAGCGCTGCAGTGTGGCCACACTTGCAGCACTTTCCAGCGCTGTATTGAGAGGTGCATTGTGGGCAGCTATCCCACAGAGCACCTCGTCCCATTTTGGCGCTGAGTATTGTGGGAAGGGGAAGGAAGTGTGCGGGTCATTCCGCTTCCTGTGCCAACGCCCCGTGGTGCATCGCTTCACATCCCAGCATTCACTCTTTCCGGCAACGTTTGGCGCCATTGTGAGTGTCTTTCTGTTTTACTCTCTGTGTGTGAATCGCGATTTCTGTGGCAAATGGAGCCCGAGCTGCTGAGGACTGTGCTGATGAGTGTCGCCAGCACAACACGTTTGGCAGTCGAGCTATTCCTTCAGCTCCAAAGTGACAGTGAGGAGTCTGACGATGATATCGATATCGATTCTCCTGCCGCGTGTGACACTAAAGTGCTTGTGGCATTCACGGAAATGCTCAGCACCGTTGAACGCCGCTTTTGGGCTCGGGAAACAAGCACTGACTGGTGGGATCACATCGTCATGGAAGTCTGGGATGACGAGCAGTGGCTGCAGAACTTTCGTATGAGAAAACCCACTTTCATGGGACTGTGTGCTGAGCTCGCCCCCACTCTGCGGCGCAAGGACACAAGATTGAGAGCTGCCCTGACGGTGGAAAAGCGGGTGGCTATTGCAATCTGGAAGCTGGCAACTCCAGACAGCTACCGGTCGGTCGGGAACCAGTTTGGAGTGGGAAAGTCGACCGTTGGAATCGTTTTGATGCAAGTTTGCAAGGCAATTAATCGCATCCTGCTAAGAAAGACCGTGACTCTGGGGAGCGTACAGGACATTGTGGATGGCTTTGCACAAATGGGTTTCCCTAACTGTGGAGGGGCGATAGATGGGACGCATATTCCTATTCTGCCCCCCCCCCCCACCTGGCATCAGAGTACGTTAACCGTAAGGGGTATTTCTCTATGGTTCTCCAGGCGCTTGTGGATCACCGCGGGCGTTTCATTGACATTTACACAGGCTGGCCTGGAAAGGTGCATGATGCACGCATCTTTCGGAACAGTGGCCTGTTCAGGAAGATGCAGGCAGGGACTTTTTTCCCAGACAGGAAGATCACAGTAGGGGACGTCGAAATGCCCATTGTGATCCTTGGAGACCCCGCTTACCCGTTACTGCCTTGGCTCATGAAACCCTATACAGGGAAGCTTGACAGGAGCAAGGACCGGTTCAACTACAGGCTGAGCCGGTGCCGAATGACTGTGGAGTGTGCTTTTGGCCGTTTAAAGGCACGCTGGCGTTCCTTGTATGGGAAGCTAGACTTGGGGGAAAGCAGCATCCCCGCGGTTATATGCGCTTGCTGTACCCTCCATAATATTTGTGAAGGGAAGGGTGAAACATTCAGTCAGGCATGGACCACCGAGGTTCAAGTCCTGGAGGCTGAATATGCACAGCCAGAGAGCAGGGCTAATAGAGAGGCCCAGCACAGGGCTTCAAGGATTAGGGATGCCTTGAGGGAAGAATTTGAGGCTGAAAGCCAACAGTAATGTTTGCTGCCTTGCATGGGAGTGAATTGCACTGTTTACACTGTTATTCTATTATCCCTAAAATGATTTGCAGTGCCTCTTTCTTTACTGGGCTAAGGTATCTTTCACTATCTGCTATAATAAAGACTGTTTTCAAAGCCAAGAATTGTTTTATTGAAAAGAAAAAAACTTCCTTGACAGACAGACACACAACATTTCATGAACACAAGAGGGCAGGGGTGTGGGTTGGTGAACTGTACAGTCACAAGTTTGCATATGTCCTGTCGGGAGTGCTGTTTAATGAATCCTGCACTTCAGGGTGCATATACTGCATGGTGATGGGGGTTGAGTGCAGAGGGTAAGGGTGGTAGGTATCAGGGCTGGTTGGTGAACGTACAGGTGTTGGAGGCAGCTGGTGGTGGTAAGAATCTGGATGCTGGGGAAAGGTGGTTTGAGCTGACATTGGGGCACAAGGCAAAAAGCTTTGGGACGGGGGTGGTGGTGGAGTAGCACGGTAGTGCTCTGCTTGCATGGCAACGAGTGACTCTATAGAGTCCGCTTGGCGCGACAGGATGCTTAGCAGCCGCTCTGTCCTTTTCCTCTTGGCCACTGCATTTCTCTTGCGGATCCTGCTTTCCTTCTCTCTCCACTCCTTCAATTCTTTACTCTCTCTAGCAGAGTGATGAAGAACAGTTTTCAACATGTCCTCCTTGCTCTTTCGGGGATTTTTCCTCAAATTGTGCAGCCTCTGTGCTGTGGTACATCTGCTCAGTCCAGCAGTCAAGGTCACTGTAGAAAGCCAGAAATGTATACATTTAACAGGGCAGCATTGTATTCACTATCTCCAGACATTAATTGCTACACTGAGGGAGTTCTTAGTCCTCAGTTTAGCATTCTTTTACCACACACATAACACAACAGAAGACACAAAATGGTGAGTGAGGGGTGCTTATAGAGGGAGAAGTGGGGCTTGAGTGATAGAGGGGTGCTTGCTTCGGGTAATCTGGAGTGATAGAGGGGTTGAGTGAAGATGCAGCTGCAGGGGTGATCTTCACTATCTCCCTATCTCTTCACTAAAGAGTCTCCCAACATTTTTCACAGGAGTTAATCCTGGAAGATATCTCCCTGCTGCGAGTCACTAGGGAACAGCGGGAGGCTCTTTTACAGCAATGTGGATTCCGCCCTGGACCCTATGCGGCTTCCCTGTGTTCAGAAATGGTCCCCCCACCCCTCGCGGCACAGTGGCGCGGACGCGTCAGCGTGACTGGGACAAGGAACACAGTTGCTCTCCCTATAAACCTGCGCAGGCATATTGCCCACGCTCTGGCTGAAACTTTTGCTGAGATCACTGCAGCCGATTACCGCGACGTGATAGACCACATCAATGGGCTATTCCACATCTAGGCTGGCATGCATGCAGCCCTAAACCCCCTTCCTCTCCAGAAACATTTCCACCCAGAAAATAAAAGCCGCTTACCGGTAACCCGCTCCTCTGCTTGTCCTTCTGCAACTGCTGGCTGATGCGATTGGGTACTTTCCTCCTGGCTTGAGAAGAGCTCCTGGCTGCATGCCCACTCTGAGGTGTCTTCCCCCATCCCAGTAGCTTCACTCGCGTTTTCCTCCCCCCCCGCCGCCTCCGCATCCGCCTCCGCCTCCGCCTCCTCCTGTCCCCCAGCCTGCTCAGAAGTGTCCATCGTTGTCCTGGGATTGGCAGTGGGGTCACCCCCAAGTATCGCGTCCATCTCCCTGTAAAAACGGCAGGTCGTGGGGGCAGCTCCGGATCGGCGCTTACCCTCGCGGGCTTTGTAATAGGCACTCCGCAGCTCTTTAACTTTCACCCTGCATTGTAGTGCGTCCCGATCATGGCCCCTATCCAGCATGGACCTTGATACCTGCTCAAAGATATCGTAATTCCTATGGCTGGAGCGCAGCTGGGACTGCACAGCTTCCTCCCCCCAAACACTAATGAGGTCCTGCAATTCGCCAGTGCTCCATGCTGGGGCTCGTGGAGGCATGGTCACCTGGAAAGATTAACTGATTGCACTCCACACCTGGCTGCAGCAAACAGGAAGGAGATTTTTAAAATTCCCGGGGCATTTAAAGGGCGGGTCACCTGAGGCAAGAGCAGTAGAGTGCAAACTGATGAGCAGAGTGGCTGAACAGGAATTGTGGGATAACTCCTTATTCCCTGGAGGACAATTAAAGCACTGGTGAGTGTCCACACCTGCTGAGCAGCGCTGGATCACCAGCGCTGCACTCCTTATACCCCAACCGGGATGGGTTTTCAGCCAGCGCTGCAACCAGGGAGTTGCAGCACTGGTTGTGCCCTGCAAGTGTGGACGGGGTGTAATTGCAGCGCTGGAAAGCCTCCACCAGCGCTGCAACTTGTAAGTGTAGCCAAGCCCTCAGCTAAGGCTTCTCAGCTGCTAGGGCATGCACCTCCCTGTGGAGTGTAAACCTAAAATTATACCATCTTGCATTGCACAGGGAACTGTACAGCATATGCTCATAAAATTCGCCCTCTCCCTCAACGTGGAGAGAGATACAGGGCAGGTGCTACCATTAAAGCAAACTAGGCGGTTGCCTAGGGCGCCAAGATTTGGGGGAGCCAAAAAGCAGTGCCCCCAATTATTTTTTTACAGCGTTCCTGTGCTGGGCTGCCGGCGGCGTGCTGACACGTGCGGCTCAAACTCCCTCTCCCTCTCCCGGCTCAAACTCCGTGCAATTATTGTCATTGCCGGCGGGGGTGCCGGTGGCTGGGCAGAGCTCCGCTTAGCGCTCATGTGGCACAAGCCCGGCGACGGGCGCGACAGCAGGGTTTCGGCTCAGCCTCCACCAGAGGTGAAAGTAAGGCGGTAAAGTCCGGTACGGCATACCGGCAAGAGCCAGTACACCGTGCTGGACTGCACCGGTTTCTGTGGCAGGGATTAAAAGGGCTCTGGGCTCCCTGCAGTGGCGAGGAGGTCCGAGCCCTTTAAATCCCGCCTGCAGCTCCGGCGGCTGGGCTGGGGCCGGGATTTAAAGGGCTCAGAGCAGCTGCGGGAGCTCTGGACCCTTTAAATCCTGGCCCCAGCCCCCGAGCCCTTTAAATCCCAGCTGGAGCTGCGGTGGGGATTTAAAGGGCCCGGAGCTCTGCGGCGGCCGCTGCCCTGGGCCTTTTAATTTGCCCGTGAGCCCCAGGGGCTCCCAGCCACCTCTGCAGCTGGGAGCCCCGGGTTGATTTAAATGTATACATGTATAATGAATGTGATTTATTTTTTGGGCGGGGGATGCAAGGTGGAAGTTTTGCCTAGGGCGCAAAATATCCTTGCACCGGCCCTGGAGAGATATGCAACAGCTTTCTGCTCCGAGTTATAGTTTCCACAAACTGGTTTTACATAAAACAAAAGCAAATTTATTAACTACAAAAGGATAGATTTTTAAATGATTATACATGATAGAAAACAGATTAAAGCAGATTACCTTAGTAAGTAGACAAAACCGCAAACTAGTTTAGCAAACTAGATAGGTAGGATATGAGTTAGCAAATTCTGATCCTGAGTGATAAACAGGCTGGCAGATTCTTAAGGCACAAGCTGGGTTGTCTCTGCAGCTTGGGTTTTCCAGATTTTCATACATAGGCTAAGAATCCCTCTATCCTGGGACCATCACTTTCCACAATTCAGTCTTGACTCTCAGGTGTTTTTGTAGGTACAATCATGATGTCATTGTCCCCTTTTTATATCTTCTTTTCACTTTCTGGAAAGCTCTTTCACTGTGACCTGGGTTAAACAGTTCCCATTGTGTAGTGCTATCTCTGAGAGGCTTCTATTGTACACAGTTCCTGAGGTAATCCTTGTGTTTGTGTGCATTTCCTCAATGAGCCATTAGAATTGTTTGGCTTTTTTACTGTTGTACCTGAAAGGCTGCTTGTGGGTGTTTTCAATCTCACAACATGTTTCAGTAATACATACATAACTTCACATACAATCCAATGAGATATTAATGTCTAGCAGATCAAGACTTTTAGAATGATACCTCACAAGGCATACTTTGTACAAAACATATCCTGGGATGCCGAGGTGTCACAACTCTTTCTTAGCACTTTAGTTATTCATTCTTGTTGGGTCAACATAGAGCTTACAGACATTAAATGCTGTGGGGCAGCAACCGTCTTTTTGTTTCCTGTGATTATAGTACTTAGCACAGTAGGCACTACCCAATATAAATAATTTAAAAGTATTATCAAAATGCTAATTGGTGTTGATGTGCTGTGTTCCACCAGTTTTTCCAGCTGCAAGATGGGGAAACGAGAATTGGAACTGATAACATGCTTATTGATTCATAACTGGAAATGTATCTTGCAAATATGATACACTCCATCTCATTCTCTTATTGTAAAGATATCCTGGGTTCGGCATTTAGGCTAACACAGGATCTGAGCTGTACACTACGTGGAGTTTGGAGAGAGAAAAGTACGCATTCTGCCCTTGCTATATCTTATTCTGCATTGTGATGCAGTATTTGTTCTCAGGTTGCAAACCAGTGACAGTGAAAATTCACCCAGCAAGCAGAAAAAACAGCAAAAAATGTTTATCCTTGGGAAATGTAAACTGGCGAGATTCCCCTATGCTAAATGCATAGACACTATAAGGTTAGTGTCAATGTGGACAAGTTTCACTAGATTCAGAATACAGGCATTCAGCCAATTAAGAAATTATACAATTCAAATTTTTGTTAGAAGTTAAATTTCCTACCTAGCAAGTTAAAAATCTGTCTCTGAAGCTCAAGAACTGGAATTGAAGACTGGAACATCCTGGTATTAAATCTCTGAAGTAAATATTGATAACAAGAAAAGCATACTCCTACAGATTGAATAGTATATGTGTAGAAATCCCCCTGCCCCCCTCCCTCCTTAATGAACATATTGCCAGTTTTATTTTCAGCCTGTAATTGCTGTTCCTAAGAAGGGTGTGTATGTTTAGTGCCTCTGGGCACCCTAAATATTTTCTTCTTGGCAACAGATCTTCATCATTCTGTCTGCATAACTACTATGTGCTTAATAATACCTGAACTTTGGACAAGATTCTGATGTCAGTTACACTAAAATAAGTACTGGGTGAAATCCTGGCTCCAGTGGAATCTATGGCAGTTTTGCTGTTGCCTTCAATGAGGCCAGAATTTCATCGTTTGTATTACCTTAGTGCCTCAGGGTCCTAGTCTTATACCAGGACTTCACTGCACTAGGTGCTGTGCAAACACAAAACAAAGACAATCCATACCCATTTAATGCAGAATGAAAGCCTTTTTATACTACTGTCATATAAGAATAATTTAACTAAACATACCCTCAAAGAAGTCAGTTAATGTCTTCTTCAGTACTTGAGTTACATTTTCATGCCATTTTCTTATTATTTAAAATCAGAACTGGTTGGAAAATTAAAACAAACCCTTAACAAACTAATTCACAAATATTTTTGCAAATAGAATCTGAGTTTAATTATGGTGATTTACGGGGCCATGTATTATTGAGGAGTACTTGTACACCTGTTGGCTATTCCTGAAAATGTTGATGAGTCTGCAATTTTTAACATGAATGATTTTTCTGAAAATCCGTACCAGAAAGTGTAGTGTTCAATATTTGCTCTTCTCCAGTTAAAATGTTGTTTGTTGAGGCATGGTGAAGGGCTGATGCTATGTGAGTTGGGTAATCAACCACACAAAATGAATAATGAATTACTTGTTCGTTCATTTAGCTTGTAAAAACTGAGCTCACTGACATCATTATTATCTGTTGTGTAAAGTATTTTAATTGACTTAAACCCTTCAAATTGTGCACATGACTATTCATGTATTCCTGCCACTGTTAACCTTATTTATTTGTGTTACTGAAGTGCCCAGGTCTCTAGTTCATGGACTTTGTCTTCCTTCCACTATTCCCACTGCTTAGGCCAAAGTTTTGCATCCTTACTTGCCGTGTTAGCACCTCACGGTGGGGGACTTTTCAGTGCGACTTTTCAAATAGTAAGGTACTGCTTAATGTAATGGTTCCGAAATCTGATCCTCCTTCAGTTACACTACTTTTTGCATCTTGTCATTTTTTAAGGCCAGATGCTGACAGCTTTAATCGTGTAAACTAATATCTTACTCAATAAATAAGCACATTGGTTTCAATGGGATTGTCTGAGGAATAAGGTACTGTACAATCTGAGGAAGGGAGACAAAATCTGGTGCTTAGATTGTAAACGCTTAGAGACAGGAACTCTCTTGTTAGGTGTTTGTACACCATCCTGCACAATGGGACTCTGATATGATTGAGTCTCTCCACTAATATAGGTGACAAGGGTGGCGGGGAGTTAAAATGACCAAACCATAGGCTGAAAACTATTAATCCATATAATTAGTGAATACTTACAATTGACTGACTAATGCTTCCAGTGAAAATCATGTTTGGTTCATGAATGATTCTCTAACCCAACTATACTTTGTTCAGAACGATACTACATAAAGGTTTAGCAGTGCTTTCTTCAATTAGCTCTGGAGTTTTATTTCTAAACTCTCTTCTTGTTTGTTGGATTTTGTTTCTTCATGTCTTCTCTTCTAGTTTTATTACTATTCATAGGTTTGTTTCTTTGAGGTGGTTAAATTGGTGATTAATTTAGTCTCACTGTGGAAAACTGGTTGTACAAGCTAGAGCAGTAAAGAGGCGGGTAGGTGGTATACAGGCTTTCTCACCTCCATTGAAGCACCCCAGCCCTACCTATAGCACACCTGCTGCTAAAGTGTTTTTCTCCTAAAAAGAGAGAGTGCTGAAGAATCTCTCAAGGGAGCTAGCTTATGTGGTGTTTAGATGTGTGTCCACTTCAGTATAGCCATTCACTGCCAATGCTGGGTCCAAGCATGTGCTCAGACATTTCATGGGCTGGTGGTGACCTGAAGGTAAGCACATAGAATTTGGGCATGAGGAAAAATAGGAAAAAACAAGTCCCCTAGTGGCAGTTGATGATTCTCAAAAGATAAAAACCATAGACAAGGATTTTTCCAGTTTACATGTCTGTGTTTAAAGGTTTTTCTTTCCACGCAAGGGAAGGGAAAGGGGTCTAGTTGAAAGTAGAATGTACTATTTCTTACTGGCCAGTTGGGCTATTGCATCTCATGCAGGGTGACCAGTATCTTCCTTGGATTGTTTCGTAGACTACAAATCTCATTCTCTGAATAGCTCACAATGCAAGAGGTGGAGCAATGATGTAATGCCTAATGGACCCCGTGCATAGGTCTGTCTCCTTTGCAGCACATTTCAGTGCTTGCTGCAGATATTTATTAATACAGATATAGTACATGTAATACGTTCCTTTCTATTGAATTCTTTAGTCCAGACTGTCTGAGACCTCTGTCTGCAGTGCTAGGCTTTGTAATGTTAGAATAGGGTAAAATTGCATGTTTACTGTTTTGTCTTGGAATTGAAACTTTTTCCCATTCAGTAACTACTTCTGGACAGTAATGAGTTTTATGGGATTGACCTTGGCCATATTTTAGCAAGAGGTGCTGTCATGATGGCAGTTTCCATCACATACTGTACTACCAGACACAGAAGAATTAAATATTTTTATTTCCTGTTCTATAACTTCTTGTGTAATTAATAATTTATGATTCAGGCTAGGTTCATGAGCACGCATGTAATTTAAATATTTTCCTTTTCTCCCTAAAAATCTGCATTCCATAGGGTTAGTTTGGTCATTCAAGATACATCAAAGCAAAAAACCCTGGTCTGAATATACCTTGACTTTGGGGATGTCTGAACTCAAACCTGATTCTGAATTTTTGCGGCTTGAGTTCATCTCTACTTGTATTCCTTGTATGGAACCTGTAGACCAAGCATATCAAAAATTGAAATATTACTTCTACTTTCACCTTATAAAGGGGCCAGCCAGTTGTATGGCAGCGTAACACCTCCTGAACATCAGCTATTAACAGATCATCAAGAAGTCTCAAAGGAATTCTCTTGAACTAATATAATCATAGTAGATTGATAGAAGCTCCCAGGTCTTGGATCCAGAAGAACTTGTACAAATGAAGTAGAATGTTTTGTTTGTTTTTGTACATACTTCATGATCCATCAATAGATGGCTTGGGAAGGATATGAACAGGGGATATATCATTCCATTGTTGATAAGCTGTTGGACTCAGCTGCCATACTGCTATTTAAAATTTAGATCTATGTTTGAGGAATGGATGCTGTGCTTCTTTGAAATGTTCAGGTTTTTCTTTGGGTTCTAAATACTTTTTTGACAAGAATTTTGTCTGAATTAGCTGGGGGTTCGTCAAGCTTGGTATTGAGTGAGGAAAAGACAGGCAGGACCAGGGTAACACTAAAAAGCCAAGTGGCTGCGTTTATTTAGGGGATAATTACAACTTGGGCTGGGGGAGTAGGCAACTTTGGCTGGGATGGTATCAAAAGTACAAACACACCCCAAAACACAGTAATAATACACTTTATACTGCTCACCACACCACACCAAATAGGCAGACACACCAATCACACAGATAGGAATCGGGTTCGTCAGGGCGATGCCCGGTGCAAACACAGAAAAGAGACCCACGGGCCACTGCCTCGGCCACCCTTGCTTTCACACAGAGGGTAAACCCAGAGTGTGGTGCGGCTGCAGCTGGGCAGATTCCACTCACTCAGACCGCGGGGACTGGACCCCCTTGGTCAGCTACCCTCTAAGTAGAGGCAGCTCCCAAGTTAAACACACACACACACTGGACACAGACAGAGCAGTGATTCAAACACATAAAGCAGTTGGCAATTAACAATTTAATAACAGCTAGAACTATTATACAAGCTAGCTAAGCAATTGTGCAATTCTGAGCTCACTAATACAATCCTGATATCCTGAGTAGATATTTGGTACCAAGTTAGGGAGGGGAACAAATAAAAGGCTAGATAAGCTAACTGTCAGATATCAAAAAGCAAATACCGCACTCCAGGCGCAGCTGACCAGCAGAACAGACACCAGAAGCATGACAAGCAGACAGGGATCGGGTCCAAACGACAACGAATCCAAACGATACGACACGAGTGCACTTTACCGGGAGGAGACCCTGGCCGAACGAGTGATCAGGTCCTTCAGCTAACACGCGGATGCTCCACACAAATTTTGGGGGGAAACCTAGTTTTATAGAAGGGTCTCACTCCCTCGTGTCAGCATCTGATTGGCTCCCTGGTCCCTCCTCCCTTCAGGTTTCGAGCTGTTGCCACCCCACGTCGGAAGGCTTTGCACACGGCACACTGGAGTTGACGAGTAAACAAACCTGACCCTTAGATGACTGGGTCCAAAAAAGAGCAGGAAAATGAGTCTCTGGGCAGAATTAACCTGACCTCCAGACGACCGACCCAAAAAAAACAGGTTGCTGGGCAGAATCAGGCCTCCACACACAGAACTAGCCTGACCTTTAGATGGCCCAGCAGGAGAGAAAAAAAACAAAAACACAGGAGAGCATACACAGCTAGTGTTGCTGGGCAGGATTGAGTCTCTGCCCTCTCTTATACAACAGGAACCTGGTCCAAAATGGAGGCTGCCTTGTCCTTTTAACAGGACAAGATGGCCATGGACCGACAAGTGGCCATACATAGCCATAACTATGAATCGGATTGCGACATGCCCCCGTGGCCGATTGGCGGTCCATCACGGGAGGGTCAGCTTACACCTAGGAGGGAACGAACCTAGGGAACATAAGGGAAAACCGAATTCAAGCGGAAAGCTCAGAGCCCGACTGGTCGTCAGCTGACGTGAAGGCAGTGTAGTGCACAGTCTGAATAGGAAGTGCTGACACAGCCCTGTTAATTAGAGCTTTGGTACATGCAAGGCTTAAGCAGAAAATAACAATAATTACTGCTGCTGCAATTAACCAATATTTTAAGGATTGTGCCCATTGTCCAAGTCCCCAGCCTGACAAGGTTGTTTGCCACCAGTCCCAGGATTGACGCTCCTCACGGATGCGGACCGCCAGGGACGACAGCTGCTGGGTAATGGCAGAGACATTGTTCCGGCCAGGACGGTCTGGAGACATGGAGGGTACATCACTTGACTTGGTGGCCAAAAGTGTCTGATGAGCGTAAGCCACAGTTTGGTTAAGTAGAGGGTTTGGATGGGGATGGCGCCGCTGTGAACAAACCTGGAATGAAAAAGGGGGAGAATAGGACAAGCCCTAGGGCAGGTCCTGTTATGATGTGGGCCGGCCGACTTTCTGACTGGCCAGCGATGCCCAGGTTTGAAGAGTCAGGGTCGTGGGGCTTCGTGGCATACAAGGGGTTGGGACGCAAGACGGGTCGTCTGGCCTAGATGTTATTAGGGCAGATACCCATACCCGCATCCTGGAAAAACAAAAGGGGGAAAAGAAACAACTGGCTCTCAAAGTGGAGGCGGCTCTGGAGCAATATATTTATGCCACCCCAACGCTACAGCCAGAAGCTTTTGCGATATAGAGCTTACCCTGCAAACAGTGTTTTTGCTAGGCTCCCCGCTATTGGTCTTAGGAGCCCGGGGCTTGCCCCCGTGGGGTGCAGTGCCCGCAGCCACCGCAGGCGGTTGGGGCCCAGGCCACATCAGGCGATCCATAGCCTGAAACAACGCCATTACCGGCCGCCCCTGGAACCCCCGCATCCACAGCAGCGTGCTAGTGTCCCCCAGAGGGCTGCTATCAAGGGCCACGTCTATCCCCTGCTCTTGGATGGGAATAGCAGCTGGATCAGTAACATAGCAATAAGCTTCAAATGACCGAAGCTGTTGCTGTGCCAGTGTTAAGCCTAGGGGGTTTTGTGCAGGCTCCCACCAAATAAGAGATGCCCCTGCGATGGTAAAAATGAGATCGCGTGGGGTAGTGATCCCGCTGGGAGGTAGCTGAAAAGCTACAGCACTATTTTGAATCTGAAGGAAAGCAGCTGCTGGCACGGAGATTGGCCAGACAGGAGCAGCTAACAGTACCCCTCGGCCCGTTCCCCTTGACCAGGCAGCACTCCGGGAAATAAGGGTTGCCTCCTCCTGATCAATAAGTTCCTGACTATATTCTAAAATAAGCCGTCCTAACCAGGTGAATACAGGTTCGTTTGGTCCCCGCCCTGTGTCCTTGATAAACTCCTTCATCTCAGCCTTGCTGCGTGTACGCCACTCAAAAACGACATTCTGTGCCCCTGTGGGGTCCACCTTAGTCCGAGTGATTTGTACTGGCATAGCTTCGACAGGATTAAGAGCTACCTTTTCGGGGGTCAATGATGGCAGGGTCGGGTACAAACTAGGCGCTGTTGGATATGGTGGAGGGAAGGGTTCGGGGGTTTTAGGAGTTGGCAGAGAGGGAGGAGATGGGGTTGCAGGTAGGGATTGGGTTGTACCGGGATCCTCAGGGGTATCAGCCATCTCCCGAGCAGTGGACGCCAGAGCCCCCATAACAACGGTCAATTTGTCCAGAGCCAGACCTAAAATCTTGTGATAGGTACTGGCAATGATCTTAGATTTGTACTGGTCAGGGAGGAGCTTTCTGGACTTTTTCCCTTCCTCTAACTCCTGCACTAGCTGGACTACCAATTCATGTGCAGGGCCCCCACTTGGGAGTCTCGGGGGAGTAACAGTTGATGGACAAGTGCCCCCGGCTGCTTTTAAAATCCTTCGGGCACCTTTCCACAGCTGGACTGGATCAGTCCCAGCGCCGGCTTCCCCTGCCTTAATGCACGTTGGCCGGTCACTGGCCTCCGTGGGGGTTAACCGCAGACCCATGTGGCATGTCAGGAGACAGCCTGCAGCACCAACAGTCAAGCTAGCAGCATAGGTTCGGCTCAGGTGGCCCTCCCCAATAATACAATTCCAGCCAATGGCCTCTGCCTCCCCCCGATCAAGTAAAACATGGTGTTGAAAATGATTAAGTTCGTCCTCTGGGGTTTTGTCGGTGACCCTGGTTCGCCACGG
This sequence comes from Mauremys mutica, assembly GCF_020497125.1. Classification (NCBI taxonomy): domain Eukaryota; kingdom Metazoa; phylum Chordata; order Testudines; family Geoemydidae; genus Mauremys; species Mauremys mutica. Next base: position 35,019,401 of record NC_059078.1, on the reverse strand, counting down.
ACAAGCAAACTGTACAGACAACCGGGAAGGATTTTCCTCACTCAATCCTGTTCGTGACGCCATGTCTGAATTAGCTGGGGGTTCGTCAAGCTTGGTATTGAGTGAGGAAAAGACAGGCAGGACCAGGGTAACACTAAAAAGCCAAGTGGCTGCGTTTATTTAGGGGATAATTACAACTTGGGCTGGGGGAGTAGGCAACTTTGGCTGGGATGGTATCAAAAGTACAAACACACCCCAAAACACAGTAATAATACACTTTATACTGCTCACCACACCACACCAAATAGGCAGACACACCAATCACACAGATAGGAATCGGGTTCGTCAGGGCGATGCCCGGTGCAAACACAGAAAAGAGACCCACGGGCCACTGCCTCGGCCACCCTTGCTTTCACACAGAGGGTAAACCCAGAGTGTGGTGCGGCTGCAGCTGGGCAGATTCCACTCACTCAGACCGCGGGGACTGGACCCCCTTGGTCAGCTACCCTCTAAGTAGAGGCAGCTCCCAAGTTAAACACACACACACACTGGACACAGACAGAGCAGTGATTCAAACACATAAAGCAGTTGGCAATTAACAATTTAATAACAGCTAGAACTATTATACAAGCTAGCTAAGCAATTGTGCAATTCTGAGCTCACTAATACAATCCTGATATCCTGAGTAGATATTTGGTACCAAGTTAGGGAGGGGAACAAATAAAAGGCTAGATAAGCTAACTGTCAGATATCAAAAAGCAAATACCGCACTCCAGGCGCAGCTGACCAGCAGAACAGACACCAGAAGCATGACGAGCAGACAGGGATCGGGTCCAAACGACAACGAATCCAAACGATACGACACGAGTGCACTTTACCGGGAGGAGACCCTGGCCGAACGAGTGATCAGGTCCTTCAGCTAACACGCGGATGCTCCACACAAATTTTGGGGGGAAACCTAGTTTTATAGAAGGGTCTCACTCCCTCGTGTCAGCATCTGATTGGCTCCCTGGTCCCTCCTCCCTTCAGGTTTCGAGCTGTTGCCACCCCACGTCGGAAGGCTTTGCACACGGCACACTGGAGTTGACGAGTAAACAAACCTGACCCTTAGATGACTGGGTCCAAAAAAGAGCAGGAAAATGAGTCTCTGGGCAGAATTAACCTGACCTCCAGACGACCGACCCAAAAAAAACAGGTTGCTGGGCAGAATCAGGCCTCCACACACAGAACTAGCCTGACCTTTAGATGGCCCAGCAGGAGAGAAAAAAAACAAAAACACAGGAGAGCATACACAGCTAGTGTTGCTGGGCAGGATTGAGTCTCTGCCCTCTCTTATACAACAGGAACCTGGTCCAAAATGGAGGCTGCCTTGTCCTTTTAACAGGACAAGATGGCCATGGACCGACAAGTGGCCATACATAGCCATAACTATGAATCGGATTGCGACATGCCCCCGTGGCCGATTGGCGGTCCATCACGGGAGGGTCAGCTTACACCTAGGAGGGAACGAACCTAGGGAACATAAGGGAAAACCGAATTCAAGCGGAAAGCTCAGAGCCCGACTGGTCGTCAGCTGACGTGAAGGCAGTGTAGTGCACAGTCTGAATAGGAAGTGCTGACACAGCCCTGTTAATTAGAGCTTTGGTACATGCAAGGCTTAAGCAGAAAATAACAATAATTACTGCTGCTGCAATTAACCAATATTTTAAGGATTGTGCCCATTGTCCAAGTCCCCAGCCTGACAAGGTTGTTTGCCACCAGTCCCAGGATTGACGCTCCTCACGGATGCGGACCGCCAGGGACGACAGCTGCTGGGTAATGGCAGAGACATTGTTCCGGCCAGGACGGTCTGGAGACATGGAGGGTACATCACTTGACTTGGTGGCCAAAAGTGTCTGATGAGCGTAAGCCACAGTTTGGTTAAGTAGAGGGTTTGGATGGGGATGGCGCCGCTGTGAACAAACCTGGAATGAAAAAGGGGGAGAATAGGACAAGCCCTAGGGCAGGTCCTGTTATGATGTGGGCCGGCCGACTTTCTGACTGGCCAGCGATGCCCAGGTTTGAAGAGTCAGGGTCGTGGGGCTTCGTGGCATACAAGGGGTTGGGACGCAAGACGGGTCGTCTGGCCTAGATGTTATTAGGGCAGATACCCATACCCGCATCCTGGAAAAACAAAAGGGGGAAAAGAAACAACTGGCTCTCAAAGTGGAGGCGGCTCTGGAGCAATATATTTATGCCACCCCAACGCTACAGCCAGAAGCTTTTGCGATATAGAGCTTACCCTGCAAACAGTGTTTTTGCTAGGCTCCCCGCTATTGGTCTTAGGAGCCCGGGGCTTGCCCCCGTGGGGTGCAGTGCCCGCAGCCACCGCAGGCGGTTGGGGCCCAGGCCACATCAGGCGATCCATAGCCTGAAACAACGCCATTACCGGCCGCCCCTGGAACCCCCGCATCCACAGCAGCGTGCTAGTGTCCCCCAGAGGGCTGCTATCAAGGGCCACGTCTATCCCCTGCTCTTGGATGGGAATAGCAGCTGGATCAGTAACATAGCAATAAGCTTCAAATGACCGAAGCTGTTGCTGTGCCAGTGTTAAGCCTAGGGGGTTTTGTGCAGGCTCCCACCAAATAAGAGATGCCCCTGCGATGGTAAAAATGAGATCGCGTGGGGTAGTGATCCCGCTGGGAGGTAGCTGAAAAGCTACAGCACTATTTTGAATCTGAAGGAAAGCAGCTGCTGGCACGGAGATTGGCCAGACAGGAGCAGCTAACAGTACCCCTCGGCCCGTTCCCCTTGACCAGGCAGCACTCCGGGAAATAAGGGTTGCCTCCTCCTGATCAATAAGTTCCTGACTATATTCTAAAATAAGCCGTCCTAACCAGGTGAATACAGGTTCGTTTGGTCCCCGCCCTGTGTCCTTGATAAACTCCTTCATCTCAGCCTTGCTGCGTGTACGCCACTCAAAAACGACATTCTGTGCCCCTGTGGGGTCCACCTTAGTCCGAGTGATTTGTACTGGCATAGCTTCGACAGGATTAAGAGCTACCTTTTCGGGGGTCAATGATGGCAGGGTCGGGTACAAACTAGGCGCTGTTGGATATGGTGGAGGGAAGGGTTCGGGGGTTTTAGGAGTTGGCAGAGAGGGAGGAGATGGGGTTGCAGGTAGGGATTGGGTTGTACCGGGATCCTCAGGGGTATCAGCCATCTCCCGAGCAGTGGACGCCAGAGCCCCCATAACAACGGTCAATTTGTCCAGAGCCAGACCTAAAATCTTGTGATAGGTACTGGCAATGATCTTAGATTTGTACTGGTCAGGGAGGAGCTTTCTGGACTTTTTCCCTTCCTCTAACTCCTGCACTAGCTGGACTACCAATTCATGTGCAGGGCCCCCACTTGGGAGTCTCGGGGGAGTAACAGTTGATGGACAAGTGCCCCCGGCTGCTTTTAAAATCCTTCGGGCACCTTTCCACAGCTGGACTGGATCAGTCCCAGCGCCGGCTTCCCCTGCCTTAATGCACGTTGGCCGGTCACTGGCCTCCGTGGGGGTTAACCGCAGACCCATGTGGCATGTCAGGAGACAGCCTGCAGCACCAACAGTCAAGCTAGCAGCATAGGTTCGGCTCAGGTGGCCCTCCCCAATAATACAATTCCAGCCAATGGCCTCTGCCTCCCCCCGATCAAGTAAAACATGGTGTTGAAAATGATTAAGTTCGTCCTCTGGGGTTTTGTCGGTGACCCTGGTTCGCCACGGACAAGCAAACTGTACAGACAACCGGGAAGGATTTTCCTCACTCAATCCTGTTCGTGACGCCATGTCTGAATTAGCTGGGGGTTCGTCAAGCTTGGTATTGAGTGAGGAAAAGACAGGCAGGACCAGGGTAACACTAAAAAGCCAAGTGGCTGCGTTTATTTAGGGGATAATTACAACTTGGGCTGGGGGAGTAGGCAACTTTGGCTGGGATGGTATCAAAAGTACAAACACACCCCAAAACACAGTAATAATACACTTTATACTGCTCACCACACCACACCAAATAGGCAGACACACCAATCACACAGATAGGAATCGGGTTCGTCAGGGCGATGCCCGGTGCAAACACAGAAAAGAGACCCACGGGCCACTGCCTCGGCCACCCTTGCTTTCACACAGAGGGTAAACCCAGAGTGTGGTGCGGCTGCAGCTGGGCAGATTCCACTCACTCAGACCGCGGGGACTGGACCCCCTTGGTCAGCTACCCTCTAAGTAGAGGCAGCTCCCAAGTTAAACACACACACACACTGGACACAGACAGAGCAGTGATTCAAACACATAAAGCAGTTGGCAATTAACAATTTAATAACAGCTAGAACTATTATACAAGCTAGCTAAGCAATTGTGCAATTCTGAGCTCACTAATACAATCCTGATATCCTGAGTAGATATTTGGTACCAAGTTAGGGAGGGGAACAAATAAAAGGCTAGATAAGCTAACTGTCAGATATCAAAAAGCAAATACCGCACTCCAGGCGCAGCTGACCAGCAGAACAGACACCAGAAGCATGACGAGCAGACAGGGATCGGGTCCAAACGACAACGAATCCAAACGATACGACACGAGTGCACTTTACCGGGAGGAGACCCTGGCCGAACGAGTGATCAGGTCCTTCAGCTAACACGCGGATGCTCCACACAAATTTTGGGGGGAAACCTAGTTTTATAGAAGGGTCTCACTCCCTCGTGTCAGCATCTGATTGGCTCCCTGGTCCCTCCTCCCTTCAGGTTTCGAGCTGTTGCCACCCCACGTCGGAAGGCTTTGCACACGGCACACTGGAGTTGACGAGTAAACAAACCTGACCCTTAGATGACTGGGTCCAAAAAAGAGCAGGAAAATGAGTCTCTGGGCAGAATTAACCTGACCTCCAGACGACCGACCCAAAAAAAACAGGTTGCTGGGCAGAATCAGGCCTCCACACACAGAACTAGCCTGACCTTTAGATGGCCCAGCAGGAGAGAAAAAAAACAAAAACACAGGAGAGCATACACAGCTAGTGTTGCTGGGCAGGATTGAGTCTCTGCCCTCTCTTATACAACAGGAACCTGGTCCAAAATGGAGGCTGCCTTGTCCTTTTAACAGGACAAGATGGCCATGGACCGACAAGTGGCCATACATAGCCATAACTATGAATCGGATTGCGACAAATTTTAACTGAAGTGAAGGTTGAATTTGTGGTACCTACCTGGTACCCACCCTTTCATTCATGAACACAACATACAAAATAAAAGCTCTGTCCTGCAGTCCTTGCGCAGCCAAACTTACCATAGACTTCAGTAGGAGGTAAGGATGCACAAAACATGCAGCATTTTCTTAGGATTATTACTGTTCAGTGTTGTTGCAGGATATGCACAATAACATAATACAGGATGATATAAAATATTCTGATAATCTAAGAATATAGAATAAATATTGCCCTAGTTTAGTTTAAGAGACACAGAACCTAAGTAGTATTAACTCATATTTTTGTTCTTATCAAATGTCAGGCATTCTTGAGGATTTGGCAGGAGGCCCTAATCCCTGAAGCTGTAGATGATTTATCGCTCCTCCTTATATACAGTGAAGTAATGATATGCCAGCTGTATTGCATGTTACCTTGTGACAATCTTACTCCAAATCTGTATGTGGATAGTCAGGAGGCATGCCAGTAGCCTCATAATTTCACCTAACTCTGGTAGGTTTTATCATTATAAAGATTGTCTTTTTAGAAGTTCAGACAGATCTGCAGTTGCTAAGCCAGCAAACTCCTCCTTACACCATGAAGTCTCCTCGTGCTCCTGCATTGTCTCTCTCTTCTGAGTGGCTTTTCAAATCATGATATGATTGCTAGTATCCTTTATGTGCATGGCTTCAGGTGCTCATAGTTACGCAACTGACTGGTAAAACACAGGTTGGTATATAATTCATTATGTACAGGGCAGACACTATTTAAGTACTATTTCTCAAAAGTTGTCTAAATATCCACATCTCTTGTCTTTTTCTCAGTCAACAGTGGTTCTCAACCTCTTCTCTACCATCTGTTATAACAGAAAAAAAGTTGGGACTCTCCCTCCCATCTAGCTGTAATAGTCATGAGCTTCTGGTCTTGTCTGATTTCCCCACCCTCAGGCTGAAAAATTGAGTGGATTCCACTCCTAGACTAGGTTGCACAGGAGAGAAGGAATAGATAGCTACTTGGCTCTCTTAAGCAAAATAGATCACCATTGTTTGCGCTTCCAGTTCCCTGTGCCACCATTTCTATTCCATTACCTTATACTCATGTATCCTTTACACTAGAACAGAGTTGTAGATGGTAAAATCCCCAGCAGTGTGTGCCAAATCTACACCTTGCAGTACCTGTTACCTTTGGGAGGCATTTATTTTATAGTCTTGCAGTTGGCAGCTATCCAGCTTACTCGCTGTGCTAAATACTCTCTGCCTAGCCAAGAGTGATGACTTCCTGGTGGTGCCTCCACCTAGTAACAGTGTTCCATGTTCTTTCTACAAACAAATTGACCCCTATGTATCCAGGAATGTATCCCTACAGACGTTGATAGCAAGCCTATGTCTAAGGGCCTTTCAAATCCATATGCACAGTGGTTGCCAAATGTGTCTGCAGACAAAATTAGGAGGCAAGTGTAAAGGCTAAGAGGCTTGCCAGGTAGATACAGGAGTGAAGAGAGAATACAAACTTTCGTGTCAGGAAGGGTTCGTGTCCCCCTCTTGTAGGGAGGTTTGAACTAAAATCAGTGTAAGTGCAGCCCAATGTACATGGACAAGAACAGTGTTCCACCCACTTTGGAGACTTCACTCTTAGGAACCTTGAATAATGGAATTTATAGCCCAGTCGGCTATCCAGACAATCTGTACCTCTTATGCTCCCTGAGAGTCTTGCCTCTGCTACAAACTTCAACAACAAACCTTCAACACGCTCCTGACCCCAGGTTAGGAGGAAGTTCATTCTTTCACTAAAGACATTCTATTACAAATGAAAATATAAAAATCCTCTTTTATGCTGCTTTATCAGCCAGTCCTTCACAGTGAATATGAATGGTTGCAGGACTATAAGCCATCCCACATGAGCCAAACATTCCTTCCCTTCATTGGTTTATCCATGTCAATGGATGAATCTGTTGACAAGTATTTGAGTTGGTCTTACAGTTAGAACAAAGGGCCTCAAGTTCTCAATTTGTCAAGCAGACTGCATTCTGTTTTTCTATTGGATAGATTTTCCTACTGCTGAATAGGAGAGGATACTCCTCAGCTTCACTACCTCATAACTGTCTCAGGGCTGACCTATTCCTGCTTCGGAAGTATCTGCATGTACTGTTAATTTCTCTTTATTGTTAAATTCTGGCAATATACTTGGCTCAGTGTAAGACAAGTATAAGCCATTGAATTAATGAGAGAAAGATGAGGTTATAACTTCCAAAAGGATTATTTGCACACAGGAATTTAAAAAAAAAATAAAATGAGTAAAGTTGCCTTGACTTTTATCAAGTGGAAGGATCTTTCACTCTGTACTGGCACTGTGATGAGGCATTGAAAGTTTAATGACCCAAGTTGCCTGAATTGTAATGCATTTTCTTGCTGCTGTTAAAAATATTGCAAAACCAGAAAACATCTAACATTTTACACTGTATAACTCATCAAAATGAGTACCTTAATAAACCTTCACTCTCCAGGAATCTTTTTGGCCTCCCACAGGGATCTGTATTATTGCCAATGTTGTTCAATTTATATTAGAATGATCTACCATATACTGGATCTTGCACATTTATTTATGCAGACAACATATGCCTCAGCGCTCAGTCACACTCCTTTGACATACTTGAGAGTGTTCTGAATGCAGATATGGTGGCTATGGCCAATTGTCATCAGTGGCGCCTGATACCAAGTGAAAATGAGACTATGTTGAGTGTCTTCCACTTAAATCATGCATAAGTGGGCAGAGAGCTGAACATAGTTCTCAATGGTCAGCAAAGTATGATTCACACTTGGTCTATCTAGGTGTCACGTTGGATAGAACTCCTCACATATTGTGAACATCTTACAAAGACAGCCACTATGGTAAAAAGGCTTAACAACCTGCTCGGAAAACTGGCTGGAATGACATGGGTTGCTAACGCTCAGCTCTTTATGCACTGCAGCCTTGGCACTCTTTTTTGCTCAGCATCTGAGTATTGTGCTCCAGTATGGGCTCGCTTATCGCACACAAAGATGATTGACATACAACTTAATTCAATCATGCGTATTATTTCAGGCACACTTAAATCTACTCAGCTACCATGGTTACTGGTTCTCTGCAATATTGCTCTGCCCAATATTCACAAAAAGGAAAGCATGGCAAAGCTCATGATGAAATTGTGTGATATGCCACATCTACCATTAATTAAAGACTTGTTTAATCCACCACATGGTCATCTGCCCTCACGTCGTCCATTGTGGATAAGTTTACGGGGTGAGGTATTTACAGTAGAGGATGTGTGGCGAGCTTCATGGGCCTCAGAGAATGTGAGAAATAATTATCTTGTCTTGGACCCCACTGAATGCCAACTTGTGTTTGATTTATGCAAAGGCAACGAAGCCTTCTGAACCGGTTTCGTACCGGACATGGAATTTGTGCTGCACCAGAATTTTGGTGATATTTTAGACACAGTCCACTATGTCAATGTGGGCAGCCACAAACCATGAAACACATTGTTGAGGACTGCAAAATGACTCAACTTCCTGGAGATCTTTGTGCCTTGAACATCATTGATAAGAACATTGTAGCTTGGCTTGACCAGATTGCATACGCCAGATAAATAAATCTCCATGATTGCATGGTGGTGTAAAGAAAACATTTATGCTGCTCACAGAAAGCTTGTAAGAGGTCCTACAACTGATGACATTAGGATTGCTGTCAGATCTGTGTTCAGTTGCTGCTTCTAGGTCACTCATATTAACTTCTCTGCCTTATACTGTTTCATCTGTTTGTTGGATATCATGAACCTCACTATAACTTCAAAGTAAAATTCTATATCAAAATGTCCCTTTTTGTATGCTACTTCTCTACATATAAAATAGCTGATTATTCTGTTGTTGAAATTGCAATCTAAATAAGGTGGCACGATGACTTTATGCTTGTAATGCTGCATTTGTATTGATTCAGTTTTTTGGTGCATTATTTCCAACATGTACATACCTATGAAAATTATGATCAAAACGCTTATTTGGATGAGGTGGATCTAGCTAGTTCAAGTCTAGCTACATTGGTGCCTGTCATCCTAGAGCATGAGTCTCACCTTCTGTGGAGCTATTGACAGAGGATATATGTCAAAAATATAGTTGTGGTTGGGAAGATGCTGCAATAATGGTTAGTGCAGAGTGCTGGAAGAAAAGGTTCTTGGTTCAGTTTCCAGTTCTGTCAGTCACTGGCTGTGTGACTTTGGGTAAAACATCTCATTGTGCCTCGGTTTACCCATTTTAAAAATAGATAAAATATGTACTTCCACCCAGGGATATTGTGACACTTCATGTATATGTTTTAAAATCTCTGTGTGAAAGGTGCTGTAGCTTAAGTTCTCTGGGGCCAGGACTGTGACCTAATTTGTCTTGTAAAGTGCTGTATATATTTATGGCCTTGTAAAAGTATTTAGTACACAGAAGTGCAGGATATTGGAAGGAAATACACTAGAGCTAATAGGGCACACTATCTGACTTTAGGAGATGTTTGGCTACTCCTTCTATCGTTGACTACATCTTTGATCAAATGAGTGCACAGTAACTTTTGAACACATTGGGCCTGATTTTGATGGAAGAATGGTATAAATTTCTGACTTTTGAGGAAAAAAGACCGATTATACTTCTAAAAAACTAGTCATTCATGCCAATAGAAGGTTTCAGAAAACTCTTGTGCAGGGGCGGCTCTAGGGATTTTGCCGCCCCAAGCACGGCAGGCAGGCTGCCTCCGAAGCTGCGGGACCAGCGGACCCTCCGCAGGCATGCCTGCGGGAGTTCCACTGAAGCCGCGGGGCCAGCGGACCCTCCGCAGGCAAGCTGCCGAAGGCAGCCTGCCTGCTGCCCTCGCGGCGCCGGCAGAGCGCCCCCCACGGCTTGCCTTCCCAAGCACGTGCTTGGCGTGCTGGGGCCTGGAGCCGCCCCTGCTCTTGTGAGAACCAATGGTCAAATTCTGTTTCTGAGGACTCTAGACTTTCAACAATGTAACCAAACCCTGAACTTGGACCCTGGAGTTTTTACTGTTGTAAAGGCTCCATGACTAAGTCAACAGTGACTTAAATAAAATAAAGATGATCCAATAGAAGATATTACCTTACCCATCTTGTCTCTTAAATATTAAGGCAAGTTACATGTTGGTGTAAGTGGGTCCGAAAACTGATATAAAATTATAAAATAATTAAACTAGTATTCATTTGGCATTCATTGGGTATGCAAAACCAGTATATCTGAAGCAATGAATGGGGTGCATGTGATTCTGATAGAATTAACTTGTTAATGAGGATAATGATATAGTACTGACTTCCTTTCTATAGTGCTTTGAGACTTACTGGTGAAAAGTGCTATATAAGAGCCTGGTGGTGGAATTGTTAGATACTTTTCCTGCTATATCCATGGCCTTGTACCCATTAATTGTTTTGTTAACCCTCTTGATCTCTACATGAGAGTCAAATATACAGTGGCGTAACTGAGACTGGGGATCTGTTCCAGTTTGTTTGTAAAATTCAGTCTGGAGTGGAAAAATAAGGTATTTTTCATGTACAGTATATAGTAAATAAATTGTACTCTTTCTCCATCAGTGTGTGATGCATAACTTTAAGCAGCATTGATATTAAAAGATCAGGGTCTTTCTAACCAAATGTTAAATATCGATACTCATCTGATAGTAAACAATAGGAAAAAAAATCCTAAGAGTATAATATTGGTGGTGGGATGATGAAGAAGTACTTAAATAAATTATCGCCATCAAGTGGAGTTGGCACAGTTTCGATAAGGAAAACCTACAGCTACCCTTTAGGGTCTGAATCAAAAAAGGTTGTTTCTGTCTATTTCCTTGAACAAAATAAAAAATGCAAATGCTAACTGATATTTTTGCCACTGTTGTACTTAAAATAAAAGTGGTGGATGTATATCTGCTAATGCTTTTAAATTACTGCATAGTAAACACTTCATTTTTATGCAGAAACATCAAAAGCTTGCCTAGTTGTCTCTCTAAAGTTACTGTTGTACTTCGGTAGAGTATGTAATAACTTGATGAGATCAGTACTTGTAATTGTTTAATGCTCTGCTGCTTTAAAACCAAGATCAATAAAGCATCCTAGATATCCATGTACAATCCCCACTGACTCCAGTGGGAGTTATGAGCACACATCTAAATAAGGACCATATTCCATATCACCTCTACTTTTTGTAAGAAACTTAAAATACTATGGGCTGTTTTTTCTCAGTTATGCAGATGTAAACTCAGAATATCTCTGTAGATTGTAATAACGTCACTCTCGAGTCATACTGGTGTGTCAGATTAGACTGGTTTCAGAGGGGTAGCTGTGTTAGTCTGTATCAGTAAAAACAATTAGGAGTCCTTGTGGCACCCCTTCTTGTCAACTGTTGGGAATGGGCCACATCCACCCTAATTGAATTGGTCTTGTTAGCATTGACCCCACACACACACTTGGTAAGGAAACTCCCATCTTTTCATGTGCTGTATATTTATACTCGCTTACTGTATTTTCCACTCCATGCATCCGATGAAGTGGGTTTTAGCCCACGAAAGCTTATGTCCAAATAAATTTGTTAGTCTCGAAGGTGCCACAAGGACTCCTCGTTGTTTATACAGATTAGACTCTAGCCCAAGGTTTCCCAGACACACTATCACTGCAGAAAATGAGAAGTGATCCAATATGCAGTGTTAGATCATAGTAGATGTCTCAAGACAAACGTTTTTCAACGCTAAAAATGGTGTGCTGCTTTCATTACAAATCAGGACCTTCCTAAATCAAATAAACAAGATGAAACAAGCAGGCAGTGCATGCCTACATTTGGGATTGTCCCTGTCCAAGGAAAGGTTTTTAAACACATAATCCATTCTTAAATAAATTTGACAGTTTTCTGTCAGAACAGCCAAAGTTGCAGATCCAGCCTGGCCTTCCCTGCAATCCTGTTCTAGAATAATAGGAATAAAAATCAGAGGGGGGAGAAGATTTGCATTTTGTTTCCCCTGCTGTACTTGTTGCTGATGCTCTAAACTGGCATATGTAGAGCGATGACATTTCATTGTGCACCCATCACCTGACATGAACAGACAGGCTTTCAGCAAATTAGTCTTGCTTCAGGAATATTAATTTTTCTAAATCTGCAAATACAGGTTGTTGTCTGTTTTGTTGAAGGTGATTTCTAGAACAGCTTGCCTTATCTGACAGCATTGTAAGCACTGCTAAAGCTGTGTCAGGAAATAACAACACTTTTTTTTTTAATTCCATAAATGTTTTTTGGTTTGTTTTTGACAAGTGCAGCAATGTGTGCCTATACTTAATAACTTCATCAGTATAGGAATTTGTGCTCATGAAATTCATAAAATGTATTAAAGATGAAGCAAGTTGGGAGAGAACTCAAGAATCACAGTGATGAGGGACTAATTCTAGTTAACTTTGGGGAAAGAATTTTTTCATTAATATCTAGAAGGATGGTCATATTAGGGCACCAGCCTGGGACTTGGGCGAGACAGGTTCAATTCCCTGTTCTACCACAATCTTCCTGTATTTTGTGTGTGGGGGGGGTGTTTGGGCAGTAGGGAATAAACTCACTTAAGGTTTGTTTATACTGCTCCACAACTGAGACTATAGGAGTATAATAGCAATGTGCACCAAAGTGCTGCACTGAAACTCCCCCATATTGACACTGTGGGCACAAACTAAAAGGTGCACTGGATTACATTTATGCAAATTAGGAACCTTTTTCTTTCACATCCTCAATGCCCACATAAGGGAGTTAGAGTGAAACTTCGGTGTGCATTGCTATTTGCACCTGTGTGGACCAAGCTGTGGAGCACAGTAGACATGCCTTAGTCTCTTTGTGGCTCAGGTTCCCATCTGTAAAATGTTTCTCTATCTCACAAGGCAGTGGTACTGGAACAATTTTTATAGTAGGGGTGCTGAAGGTGGAAACCATGTATTTGGGTTATTACTATTCCAAGCCAACGGGTGTGGCAGCACCCCTAGTTCCACCACCTATGTCACAGGGTGTTGTGAGGATTAATCCTCACAAAGACTGTAAAGTACTCAAGTGCTATGGTAATGGGGTCCATGTAAATGTCTAAGATATCTGCTGTATACAGGACTAAATTTGCCGAGAAAATTAGGATATCATGAGGACGCTGAAAGGGTGGAATTTTTTTGTTCTGTTGCTGTTCGCACTCAATCTGGGATCACATGCAAGATGCTATTTAGTAGGTGGTGGGAATACAGGAAAATAAAAGCAGAAGAAATACTATTCTAAGGTGTTATTTCTGAGACAGGGTTGAGTACGCTATTATAGCAATTATTTTGTAAGTAAAATGAACATGGTAGATCATCAAAATGGCACATATAAAAATTGCCGACTCAAGGGAAAATGTCAATCCCATGTTAAGATGTGATTGAATAAGAGAATCAAGTAGGTGGGGGGGGGGAGGGGAGAAGGGCTTGACATTTAAATGATCAATTTTGAGAGAGGTTTTGGTAGCTCGCTTAGCTTCCATCCCAAATTTATAAACCAACCGTTAGAATCTCAGGCAGGAGAGAGAGAAGAATTGTCTTTTTGTTCCTTTATCTAATTGATTTAATCCAAGTGTGAATAGCACATCTGGTTTTGCAGCTCATTCAAATAGTTTAGTATTTTGTTTTCCCTTTTTGGGTAAGAGGGAAACGGAATATGTGAAGACTTCCAAAATCTGCTCTGTGATGCAAATCTGGAATTTAATTGAGGGCAGTTGGAATTATTCTAGATTCACACCCATGCAGCAAAGATTAGAATCTGTGTTTGCTAAATCTTGCCCTGTTTATAAGGGAGGAGGTACGGGAAACTCCTTTATAATAGACTAAGTAGTTTGAAGTGCGACTTCCTGGAAATATTCACTTAGCATTATCTATTTAGACTATCTTGAATTATTGGAATGTATATTCAACTTTCAAGCATACAAATGTCCAATTTTTCATTTATACCACCCTGTACTAAATCATGTGGTCTAACATTGGCATGGATTTAGGGTCCAGTCCTACTTCCATTGAGTCAAATAGCAAAAATCCCATTGGCTCTAAAGGAGTAGAATTGAGTTCAAGCCCTTTTGCATGCCATTTTTTTAAAGTATAGCTTCATCCAATTCCAAATCTCCCAGGTACTGTTGAGAAAAACATAAGATCTAAAAATGAAGATTAATTTATGGACTGTTTATAAAAGAAGATGTTGCAGGAATAAATATTCCTTAGAATAGGCTGTATTCTAATCCCACTTCCTCTGGGGTGATTCCACTGAAATCAATGAATTCTCACTTGTGTAAAACGACTGTAAGATCAGGCTCAGGCAACAAGTGTTTTGGCTGCCCATTCTGATTTTATCAATGACTGGCAAATATTGCTATTGAGACATCATTTTCAGTTCATGGATTTCTGACGTCGCCCCTGGAATTTTCTTCTAGTCCTTTCTTTGTCTGCAAGGGCCTGGTTGTACTGTAAAGCAGCTCCGTGCCAAGTTCCTTTGTTTCAAATGAAGGATTTAAATCATCTAACATTTCGAAAACATGTCTAGAAATCAATACAGGGGATTAGCAAATCAAATCTATTTGTATTCAATGCAATAACCATAGCACTGAAAAGTAATGTACCAAACTACCCTATCAGTCAAAAGTGGCAAAGAGAACTAAGGAAAACAAACATTAATAGAAGCAGAAACTATGGGTCATGACTCTAGCTAGTGTAAATCTGTGTATCTCCATTAAAGTCACTGCAATGTTTCTGATTTACACCACCTGAGAATCTGGTCTAGTGGTGTGGCCTTTCGAAATGACAGAGGTGCCCAAACCTTTAGATTGTAGAACCAAAAAACCCACAAAATGTACGCCTCTGTTTCTGTAATAAACTATATCTAAGCCCTCCAGCTAAACATAAAACTTTGGGGAAGCCTAGATCTGAACTCTGTAGTTTGTCTATTCCTATTTGTTGCCTTTAAATGCCAATGCCTCCCACTGGAGAAAGTGAGGCATCTGAAAAGGCTGGGAGAAAATCAGTGGTGATTGGAAAAACAAAGAAAACTCTCTGATCAGAAAAAGTGTCACTATCAGAGAGGGAGTTTAGGAACCTGTGCAAACCATTGAAGGAAATAGGGTTGAACAAGCATAAATGAGGGCAGAACTTGGCATTTAGAATGTCTTATTATTGTGGGTGATGCTCAAAGGGGAAGGAACCCAGCTTGACCTTTAGATTCCAGGCTCAATTTCCAGGGCTCAATTTCCAGGTCAGGAAACATGTTTTATTTGTATGCTGTCCAGATTTGATATTGATTCACTGAAATTCAAGAAATATGGACCATCACAATGTTACTTAGAGACATTTTCAGGATACTGTTTCAGGTCTCTCTTAGTTTAAATATAACAATATAATAAATTGCATGAGGAGAAGTCTTTTTCTGCATAAGTCAGTTATAGTATGTTGTCAACCTTACAGGCTTCTAATGCTTTACCAACAATATCTGTGAGCTATAGAGACCATTTTTCTAATGGCTATGTGATGTAATTAAAGTCACAATTTCCTATAAGCCAGTCCCTGCCATCACCACAGCCCCAACATGTACATGCAGTTAATATGATGCATTATCCATACATAAACAAGGATCTATTTTCATGAACCTCTAAAACAAGCCAAAAACAGATAACTGCATGAGGTGTGTTAATAGCCATACTCATGGTGATAAATTGCAAACACTTCTTTTGTTCTGTTAGCTTGAAGCAATTGATTAGTAATTAAAAAGAAAAGTCCCCTTGTTTTCATCATTCTGCTGTGGCGCTAAGTGACCAGAAACAAAGAAAAAGCAGGAAAAGACGTTAGGACTTTAAGAGCAGGCCCTTTAACCCACATTTTCAACACCTAGCTAAGGAAGGCTTTGGTGTAACAAAGGTTGATGACTGATCTTTATGCTGCTGCTCTGTGTGGTGCTGATCGCACTACCTGTCAGCAAGCTACTACTTTTATATAAGCAGAAAAGCTTTACAACTTGCCTGTTTCTGAAACTAGAAACATACCCTTTTGAACCTAAGTTTACAAACTGCAGCTCAGTATTATTCACCAAGTTTAAGGAAGTACATAGTGCTCTTGACATTACAAATAGAAAGTAAGACCTAGAAGCTTTGATTCTATTTGAAATCATTGTACTATGTTTCCTTGTCTGAACTCATGGAACTTTATGCACAGCAACACACTGGAAGTCTGATGTACATGCTTAGCTTTTTTGGAGTGTTTTTTGACCTGTTTGGTGCTTGACCCAAAAAGTTCAAAATTATATCTAAAGTCCAGGGCTTTGGTTCATTCCCATCTCAAGTTCTGGGCCATCTTTCAGTCTAAAATGTTGACAGAATGAATGTTTAGAAAGATTATAAATTATAAATGTTTAGGAAACACATCAGACTTTCATTTGGACAATCTTCACTCTCAAACAAGACACTTTGAGTAAACATGCATGCACACAAACAACTACCAAAGTGAGTGCCAAATTCAGTGCCACAGCTCAATAGGACTAGGGTTGGTTTGGAATGGAATATGGCACATAGTCTTCATGGCAACTTGCTATGGCCACCCATCATAGAACCACTCAGCAGGTCTCAGGATTTATAAACTCCTCCTGGGGCCCAATCCTTCAGTCCTACTGTTCAGCTAAGTCTCATTAAGGTCATTGGGAGCTCTCCTTGGAGAAGAGCTGTAGAGGATGCAGGCCTTACATTTTATTATATTAATTTATATGTTGAATAACACTGGTATTTTTCAATATTCAGGTGCTTGTATACATGAAAAAGGTACCCTGAATAAATATTAGCAGCCAGATTGTTCAGTTAGTGTACTCAGAACTGTGACTGTGTTCAGTGGCCACTTTCTATGTGCAGTGCTTGCAAGTTAAAATCCGATGTAAACATGTATTTTGTGCAAATCTAAAAATGAATGAAAGTAAAGAGGAAATTAAGGACTATGCTATAAAGGCCGACATTTTAAATTTATAGGAACACTGTAAATGTGCAATTATGTGCAATAAATAGACTATACTGGTCTGACACAGTTCAATGAAATACATTATTTTAAAATGTCGACCTGCTGTGGCACTTCAGAAATCAAAGGAACACTATAATTTTCCTTTAATGGGAGCTAATAAATATAAAGGAGGACATGGCTATTGACACGGATATCTTATACAACAGAGTTTTCTGAAATATATTCAGAATAAAGTGAAGAGAAAGCAAGGAACTTTTTCAACTTTCATTTTAATATTATATCATGTCCTTATAATAAGAAATCTCAAAGAACCAAAAATATCCTGAGACTTGTTTGTCATGATTAAAGACGCTATAAATCAAAGCACATAGGTAACATTTATATTTTGGCTTTCTGTATTTGTTCTTTGAACTTCAAAGGATGATATTCAGTCTGATGTCCCAATGTGTATTATCCCCCAATAATGGGTAACCTTTGTGATACCTCAGTTATATTTCTGAGCTCCATTTAGTCCATTCCATCTTCTGAAGTCTGAGAGGATGGAAAGAGGGGCTTGCAAGGACAAGAATAGTACAAGCTCTACCAAATCCTTGTCTCTGGGAGCCTTCTATTGCCCTGAAAAGAACTATGGAACTAGACATTTTAAAAAGACATATTTTAAAAAGTGGGTTTTGAAAACTCTTTTCACAGGGCTTTTGGCATAACTTTCTGACTTGTATGGCTTTAGTTTGAATTTAGTAATTTTCACGTCTGTTAGTGACTACTGCTGTGAGGTTTGGCATGCCCTTTGCTCACAAAAAGTACTGCTTTAGAACAGCTGTGTATTTGTGTAGATGTCAACAAGTACCCTCAGTGGCTTCCTGATCTGGAAGAGGCATAACAATGATCATTTATTTTATATAGCTCCTATCTCCTAAAATGTTCTAGGTGCTTTTACAATAAGATAAATACTAATTAAGAAACAGGTTCTGCAAAATGCTGAACTCACTATAGTAACTTTTGTAGATATATACATTTGTTTTGTTGACAAATACAATAAAAATCTTCTTCCAAATGGGAAACACACTGAAAGCTCTTGGGAGAATCCACATAAATGTTTTGTTGCTCTAATCAGCTCATTTTCTAATGGATTACAATAAAACTTATTTATTTAAACTTTGACATAATGACTATACAGTATAAAAAATATTACTGATTGTTTTGCCTATAACATTTATGGTTAATTGCATAACAAGGTTTGTAGACTGCCCAAGCCTAAACTGATTTTTTTAAATGGAATTCTATTTAAACCTACCCCCAATAAGTTGTCATGTTTATGCTCTTCCTCGTGTACAGTATAATAGATTCTTTAAACTTTGAAAGTGAGTTGTTGTGGCCTAAAGTAACAAATCAGTTTTGGAATGCATGCTGTCTGTTGTAAATGATTTGGAGGTAATAAATTTTCTGTTACAAAGCAATAGGCAGAGTTTTCATAATGTTGAACAGTTTAGACTTGTCTTGAAGGGAACAATGTCACTAAAGTAATGCACTGGTTCCAACTATTTGTTGTTACAAAAGGTGATTTTCTTTTTCCTTAAGGTAGAATCCTCATCAAATTTCATGCTTTGCTGTAACTTGTTTTATTTCATATGTTACACAAACAAAAATATTTGAGTAGAGTTGGGGAATCTATTCCTTTCTTCAATGTAAATCATCTTATGCTACTTTGGAAAATTCATAAATATTTATCATAAAAAGAACCTATTTAAAGTGGCTATGCTGAGCTCCTCAGGATTTTATTACTTTTAGAACCCCTATGTTTGAAACTGAAAGGTTGAAAACTACAGTAACTTGTATGGTTTTGCTTTGTTACCTTAAATTTAATTTTTCAGAACTGTACTTGGGTTCTGACTCTGAAATATAAAAAGGTGGTATTTTGTAGAATTATCTCTCCAACAAATAGATGTTAAACTAATTCTGATGTTCCTAAAAATTCTAGATTTTAAACTTTGATATGATAGTTCCAGCTAAATGTATAAAACTCTATTTTTATGGATCTGTTTTAATTTCCAATATCCATTTCTCTGACTGTGAGGTAGCACATATGATGCAGTTTGTCTGAACATCCAGTTTTAAAGAATATTAAAATTGAGAGATACAGGAAAGGAAAATTTCTTAATAAGCTACAACCATCTGAACAAGTAACATTCCTTTACTGACATTTGTTTCCCTGCAGGCTGTTATACTGCAGGGCAAGTCAGCGTAGAGAAATAGAGTGAGTATACCTCTTAATTATAAAGAACACAGAATGTCTTCTTTAAGATTTTCTTTTGTTTGGATACTTCTATACTCGTTCTGAGGGTTATTCTTGATCAGTTAGGAAGGTGAGTCTTAGATATGATTTTCTTTAACCTATATCACAAGCAACTTTTTATTAAGGCCTGTAACCTAGTTAGTATGTTAGTCCTCTATTGGCTGGGGAAACAGTAATACTCCACCTAGTATATTTAACTGGAATCTTCTAATACAAAGAACCTAACTGATGTATTGAAAACTGGGTTGAAATTCTGATCACTTTAAATTCTCAAGGGTTTTCCTGGTCCTTCTTCCCCAAAAAGGATCATTTTGATAATCTAATCTGACCTCCTGTATAACACAAGCCATAGAATTTCTCCCAAAAATTCCTTGAGCATTTCTTTTAGAAAAACATCCCATTTTAATTTTAAAATTTGTCAGTGATAAAGAATCCACCACAACCCTTAGTAAACTGTTCCAATGATTATTCTCACCATTACAAATGTATGCCTTATCTCCAGCCTGAATTTATCTTGCTTCACCTTCCAGCCATTGGATCATGTTCTACCTTTCTCTGCTAGATTGAAGAGTCCATTACCAAATATTTATTCCCCCATGTAGGTACTCATAGACAGTAATCAAGTTACCCCTTCACCTTCTCTTTGCTAAGCTAAATCAATTTGAGGTCCTTGAGTCTATCACTATAAGATGTTGTCTACTCCTTTATTCATTCTCATGCCTCTTCTCTGAGCCCTCTCCAATTTATCAACATCCTTCTTGAACTGTGGGCACCATAACTGGACACAGTATTCCAGCAGCAGCAGCTCCACTGCCAAATACAGAGGTAAAATACTTAACTTTTCTGCTCGTACTCAAGATTCTCACTTTATGCATCCAAGGATTGTATTAGCTGTTCTGGCCACAGTGTCACACTGGAAGCAGGGCTGGACCCAGACCCCAGCGCGCCAAGCAGGCGCGTGGGGCGGCATTTTCCCGGCAGGGCGGCATTTGGCTCCGGCAGACCTTCCACAGTCATGCCTGCGGGAGCTCCACCGGAGCCCCGGGATGAGTGGACCTGCCGCAGGCATGACTGCGGAGGGTCCCCTCTTCCCGCGGCTCTGCTTGAGCTCCCACAGGCATGACTGCGGCGGGTGCGCTGGTCCCGCGGCTCGGACGGAGCTCCCGCAGGCATGCCTGTGGATGCTCCACCGGAGCCGCGGGACCAGCGCACCCACCGCAGACACTTCTGCCCCGGCCGCGGGACCGGGAAAGGGCGGCGAGCGCGCCGCCCTGCTTGGGGCGGCGTAATTTCTAGAGCCGCCCCTGACTGGAAGCTCCTGTTCAACTGATTATCCACTCCCAACCCCAAATCTTTTTCAAAGCCCACGCTTCTCAGGACAGAGGCCCCCATCCTGTAACTATGGTGTATATTCTTTGTTCCCAGATGTATGCATTTACATTTAGCCTTATTAAAACAGAAATAGTTTGCTTGTGCCCACTCTACCAAGCGATCTAGATTGCTCTGAACTAGTGAATTATTTTTGTTGTCTGCAAACTTTATCAGAGATTTTTTTTCCAGGTCATAGATAAAGATGATAAATAGAGCCAAAAACCAATCCTTGTGGGACTCCACTAGAAACATCCGCTTAGTGACAATTCCCCATTCAGTTATATTTTTGAGACCTATCAATTAACCAGTTTTTAATCCATTTAATGTGTGCCATGTTAATTTTATATTCTAGTTTTTAATCAAAATGCCATGTGCACAAAGTCAAATGTCTTATAAAGTCTAAGTATATTATGTCAACACTATTACCTTTATCAACCAAGCTTGTAATCGCATAAAAAAAATCAAGTTAGTTTGACAGGTTATATTTTCCATAAACCCACATTGATTTGCATTAATTGCATCACCTTCCTTTAGTACATTATTGAGTCCCCTGTCACCTGCTCCGTTATCTTTCCCAGGATCCATGTCAGGCTGACAGGTTTATAATTACAGTACCTGGGTCATCCTGTTTTACTCCTTTTTCAAAAAAATTGGCACCCCATTAGCTAGCTGTCTTACAGTCTTCTGGAACTTCCTCAATGCTCCAAGACTTACTGAAAATCAACATTAATGATCCAGCAAGCTCCTCAGCCAGCTCTTCTAAAATTCTTGGATGCAAGTTATCCAGACCCGCTGACTTAAATGTCTAGCTTTAATAGCTTCTGTTTAACATCTTCCAGAAATAAAAGTGGAATCAAAAGTGTGTTATCACCATATGATGAGACTGCATCATCTGCTTTCCCCCCCCCAAATACAGAACAGAAATATTTATTGAACCCCTGTCTTTTCTGCATTATTATTCATAATTCTACAATTTCCATTTAGCAATGGATCAATAACATTTTCAGGATTCTTTTTGTTTCTAATATATTTTAAAGTTCATTCTTGTCCTTAATTCTGCTGGCTACAGATTTCTCCATGTCTGTGTGCTTCCCTTACCAATTTTCTAGAATTCCTGACTCTTGATTCATATTCATTACTATTCACATCCTCTTTCTTCCATTTATGTGTGTGTGTATAGCTGCATTTGCTACCCCTCTAACCTAGGTTGCATTTTTTTAAAAAACAGCACAGCCTCTTTCCTCATTTGTGGCTTTGGGGGCATTTAGTAAGGTTCTTAAATGATTCCCAACTATTCACACTCTTTTCTGGTAAAATTCTTCCTCCCCACTGATTTAACTCATAATTGCTTTCCAATTTGTGAAATTGGCCCTATTAAGTAAATGTGTGTGTGTGTATAATACATATATAAAATTACTGATCTGGACTTTATTCTGTGTGCACATTGTAAATATGATCAAGTCATGATCAGTTCCTGTTTATCTGTAAAGACAAGGTCTAATATAGAATTCCTCCATGTTGGCTGCAATACTTTTTGAGTTAGGAAATTGTCATTTATAATATTTAGAAATTCCAAGGGTATCTTAGTACTGGCAGCATGAGACTGCCAGCATATGTCACTCAGATTGTAGTCCCCCAGAATCACAGCATCTTTTTCTCCCACACATTGTAGATAGGTGCATAAGGAAGTGATCATCTTGTTCACTAGTGTTCATTGGTGGTCTGTGGCAGTCACCAACTAGTACCCCATCTTGTGTTTTATCTGTTAGGACATTGATTCATAAGCACTCAAGATCACTTTCTTCCAAGCAATCAGTGACTTGGAAATAGGTAATGCCATGTTTTCCATAATGTCCCTCCCCTATCCCCTTTTGCCCACTAAATCCTTCCTAGATAGGTTATAACTATTGATTTTATCATTCTGAGAGAGTGAATTATTCCACCAAGTTTCAGTAATATCAACTAGGTCGAATTTATGCTCCTAAATGAGCAATTCCAATTCCTCTTGTTTGTTACTCAGGCTCCTAGCATTAGGTTATAGTCAATTCAAGAATTTCTTCTCTTTATCCCCTTTGATTGTAGGGAGCAGCCTGCTTACGGGTTCTTGTGCGCGCTTCTGAATTCTAAGAAATAAAATCATGTTACACTGAAACTTCCAGCAACAACAGTATTATATGTATTTTTAATCAACGTCTGTTTCTATGCTATGAAATTGAGTATTCTATAAAACTATAGCCCTGTTCAGAGATCTGTCTGTCTTGGGCATTTTTAAGGAACCAATAACGCTGTTGTCAAAACACCAAACAAAATGAAGCAGCATAAGGGCTTTTCTACACTAGAAAGTTGCACAACTTCAACTATGCTGGTATAGTCACAAGTGGTACGACGCCTCCCCTAGTGGGGACACAGTTATCTTGGTATAAAGGTTATTTATACTGGTATAACTATTCCCGTGCAGGAAGGGGAATAACTATACCAGTACAAGGTGAGTCAAACTGACACTAGGGCTTTTACTCGTATAACTACTTCAGTAAAAAAACAGCCCCCAACCAACATAGTTATAACTGTAACCCCAGCTTGCTCAGAACGCCACTCTGTCTCCATCTAGTGGCATCTAGGCAGCTAGAGATTAAGTCTGCTACAGCCTTGGCTGAGAGGTGTTTTTTTACCTCAGGCAGTAAAGGCTCATGCATTCAGCTCAAGAGATTACAAGTTTGATCCCTGCTGCCAAAACCCTAGTGTGGGTTGGCATTACATAACAGAATAACTTTAAGAGTAGACCGGGCCTAAGAGTCCAGAGCAACTGGTGTTTTCTATCTCTGAGATGGACTTTTAATTCTCAGTGTTCAGTGTTGATTACTGTGGTAGCAGTAAGGTGCCTTGAAGGAGTTATAAACAAAGTTGAAGGAGGAGTGGTGAGCTGAAGAGCATGTTATGCATTTCAGTGTAAAGATGTCACATGGGAAATAATATAATGAAGACACTTTAACAGTGTGTGCTGCACTGGAATGTATTGTTCTCAAGACCACTGCTACCTTTTGATGCTTGCAGCATGAAGGGCTACCCCTGAGTGTTGGGAGGGTAGCCACACACCTCCTGGATTCTACAGTTTCTTTAACAGACTTCACAAAGGTCTTGCTAAACTTCATTATTAAATGGCTACATTTTTACTGGTAACTGAAATGATGGCTCAAAAAAGTCTATCTTTAGAAGTGCATGCTAAATTTTGTGATTAGGATAATCAGTCATACCACAGGACATACGATGGTTACCTCTGTGGGGTAAGTTGGCTATATGAATTAAAGCTGTTCAAAAATTTCCAAATATCAATTGTTGGCCAAATAGCGTACGTTTGTTGTAAATGTCAAGAACAAGTAACCCTGTTTTTCAACCAGCTGTAGACATGGTGGAAAATTTTCAAAATTATAGTGAAAAGGGGGATTTACTTTTTATGACAATTCCCCCACCCCTCTTTTTTTTTTTTACCAGCTTAGTTATGTATCATTACGAGGGAGGGGTTGTCTTCCTGTTGCGCACCAGATCGTGGCTACTCTTAGAATTCAAAAAGTCATGATAGATTGATTCATGGACATATCCAATTTTTAGATATGGTTGTTTCTTCTAGGTATCAAATTTCTTATCCAAATATCTATGTAAATCATGCATGATTATCATATATACAATATTTTAAAGTGAGACTATCCTAGGAAGGAGTTATCCAAGTAGAATCTAACAGTTTGTATGTACTAAAGACAGGATGTTAAGGAAATATTTGTTGCATATTAAAGAATGAATAAAGTGCTGTGTTTCTAAGTAGGGATATTATGACTGCTCTTTTGGATTAGTCACAGAGCCCAATCATGTAGTGGTTAAGCAAGACTTGAGTTGAAGTCTGTAGAGTGATTTGCTTGTTTAATAACTGCAGGATGTGGGAGAAGGCACAAGCTTTAAATTTAGATGTTTGGGTTTTTTTATTTTTATGGGGGCTGTAAAGTTTGAGAATGTCTTGGTTTAAAAAAAATTACATCACTTCCTCCTCCCCCTTCCTCTTAACACACATGCTCATTAATCAGCCCAGATAATCTGTGAAAGGCAACCATCTTGCCTGTGATACAGTGTGGAATATTCTGGGCTATTTCTGATGGCCCTCCTCTGCTACTCTGCAATATGCTCTGTCTTGCTCATTGCAGGCCAGTTTTACTCCTAGCGCTAAAAGGACGTGCTTGAAATTTGCATTAGTATTATTTGTATAAGATAGGACTTCAGTAAATGCTACACTGGGGTGGGGGAAAGCTTTTTCACCTGCAGTTGTCATCCTTTAATCTTCCTCCATTTTAATAACTTCCCTGCAACTCTCGGGTTTCTAGAGAGGGAAAAGAAAGTGTGCATGTTGACATTTATAAATATTTGATGCATAATTCCTCCCAACTGCCATCTAGCTGCTGTTTTTACCATAGCAGTTTTCAGAAAAAGTCTCAGGATAGTCACAGCAAAGAGCAAAGGATATAAAAATTAAAACCCCCATTTTAGTGTAAATAAAACAGCTAATAAAAGGCAGATTTTTAAAACCTAGTGTAATGGATGCAGAGCACCAAAGCTGAACTTTGTAAACTTGGTCAACTCTCCCAAATCTTACTTATTTTTCCTTGTAGGAGGGAGACAACCAGATTTACTTGTGTGGTCCTTTGTGTTCCTGCAGTGTTTTGGACCTCTTTGTTCTTCATTAGTTTTCCATGTAGCCAAGATGCAGCTCTCAAGGTTCTCAGTGAAATTACTTAAGGTGTTACATCATATCCACCCTACAAGAATTCGCAAACATCAAAAATTGATATTTTTAAAAAAGACCAAAAATGGGATGTATTATTGACAGCCTTGACAAAAATGTGACCCTAATTATGATATTAACTATATAAAATTGTTAAGATATTAGATTAATTGGATTATACTGTAAGAAATGTCAAGTTAATGATGGTGTGGAACACTGAAACGTTAGTTATGATTTATGCTCTAAATTTTATGAAGTTTCTGATATCCTAAAGTAAGAACTTCAAATATTTGCATGCTTTCATGCCCAATGCCATTTCATTTGATTGTATGAAAAGAAAGTGTAGACAGAAATAGAATATTTGGACACATGTGACTAGTATACTATAAAACTGCATTTATTAATTGACAAGCAAAGTTGCCTACCCAGGAGCTGGTAGAGCAAACAAATTAAAAATGGGTGAACTAGTCGGGGGCGGGGGGGCAGGAATGTGAATGCATTTTGCCCAGAGCTTTTGTTGACTCCTACAGCTAACCTTTAACTGAAATGTTTGCTTTAGAACTCGTTTGGAAAAAGGTGTACATTTTTTTTATGAGAAATGTTTTGTTGAAATTTTCCAAAATTTCAACCTACTCTAATTTGCTTCTCTCTACTTCTTTGTGTGTCTAGGACTGACAGTTTGAGATTGTTGCAAATATTTTTTCCCCATTTTTCAACTGTAATTTTAAATTGTCCCCTTTTTGTTGAAATTTTAAAATGTTACATCAAAACTCAGAAAATTTTTGACCAGCTTTACTAAAAATGAAAGATCCCAAACCCTGTGAGTGGTTATAGTTATGTTACTTAATGTAGAGACAACAAATATGCTTAAGCCCCAGAATACTGCACTTTACTGCAAAAAGGTGCAGGATTCCTCCTTTTATAATTTTTGCTGTAATTTAAAGCTGTTAGAGCACACTTCCCTCCAAAAAGTCCAGTACACATTCATTCTGCAAAAAGACTGTAGAGCTCTTGAGTGAGAAAAAGCAGAAGCC
This sequence comes from Mauremys mutica, assembly GCF_020497125.1. NCBI lineage: Eukaryota > Metazoa > Chordata > Testudines > Geoemydidae > Mauremys > Mauremys mutica. Next base: position 34,992,723 of record NC_059078.1, on the reverse strand, counting down.
AGCCTGTCATGTAGGCATTTTTGTTTCCACATTTTCTTTATCGCCAAATAAAGAATGTGTTTTTCATTCACACCTACCTCTAACTTTATGTAGCCTAACCAACCCTTCAGTGCATTTAAGAGGAGTAGAGGTGTCATGCTAATGATATGTTACTTTTTCTGCCTTTTTGAAGGGCAATTTAAATTGTCTTCCTCAGGCATGGCCTGCATTACTGATGCTAAAATGTATGCGAGTAAGTACTGTAAATGGATATAGTGTAGGAGTAAAGATTTTGTTCTTAAGATTTAGTAGTGATTTTTTTTTGTTATTGAAATATAAATTGCCATGGCTGGTTAAGCCTACAGAGTGTGTTCTGTTCTTATTAACACCTCTAATGTGAAGTCTTTTTTTCATATTCAAATGACTTGCATGTTACTAGAATTGCTTCTCAGAATCTCATTTGAACAGAAAGGCGCTGAAGGGCTTGCCTCAATTGTTTTTCAGTTGAAAGCTTATTAAGATTTTTTTTAATCTTATTTCATCCTTTTCTAATACTTTGGAACAGAAATAAGTAAAGGCAGGTAAAATTTGAGCCCAGTGTTGGCTTGTATAGATAATCCTGTATTTTGATATCTCCATTCCCCTAAGTCAACTAAATTATTTAAGGAATAATTGCCTGGGAAAGACTAACTACTACTACTTAAGACCTTTATAGTGACACATCCATTTGACAGGGGGCTTTTGAAGTAGACTTACTGAAAATGGACATTGGATGCTTAAGTGGCATTTTTATATGTATAGATTTCTTTAGGTATATTTTTACACACTGTATGATAGACCTCCTTTCCGTTTTCAAAATAAATTCAGTGCTGCTTTAGAAGGGCCCAGTCTAAAAAATTGCAGTCTGTGTGTGACTCCAGTGGCAATCAGCAGCTAGTGGTTAGACTGAGTATTTTATGAAGGATTTATTAAAAACACTTCAGTGCCACAATTAAGTGTGTGGTATGTTCAAGTATTATTCTGTATTTACTCTATGGTGTGGTGCACACATTTGTTTGGAGTATAGAAGCTTCTAAGAATTCCAAAATAATGAATACAGATCTCCATCTGATGCAACTGTCATAGCTCCGTTGAATTCAGTGGAGTTATGACTATCTGAGGATCCGCTCCTGTCCTTAGTGCCTTTCTAATTTGAAATGGGCATTCACAGAGCAATGGTTGACAAAATAGGGGCAGTAGATTGATCACAGATGGGTTGCAATGCTGAAAGTATGCCCAGAACTGATTGGTAGCATGACAATTTGTTTGGGGTTCATGCACACTTTGATCTTCTGTGCTTTAATAACCTAGTGAGGATAACAATTCTTGATAGTGTACATCTTAGTACCCAAAGTAGGTTCTGCCCCAGGCTCAACTGGTTACTCTCTCTGGCAGTCAACAAAAAGAATGCCATGCAGCAAATACTTTAAAAAAAGCGTAAAACATCACTCTACCATATTGACTCTGAACAAAGATGAGAAATGAAGATTACGCTCTTGAAAATCCAATGTGCAGGACCACCAGACTCCCCATGAATTTACTGCTCTTCTCCCTGGAAATTTGTATCTTCTTTGGACTACTTTTACTGGACCATAGTGTAGTCACAACTAGATGACTCCTCACTCCCTCCCCAATCTGTTTGCTCCTACATCAGACTGAGTGCTAGTGAAGATAAGTGAGTGCACTGCTTTGCTCTATGGACTTGGGTGTAATGGGCTGTACTCATTTTCAGCATCAGAAATTAGAGAGAACAAAAAAAAGAACAGTCTTTATAAGAGTCCAGGAGATCAGTTTTAACAGTTAGGAGCAGAAATGGAGTAGGGGTGGATGGACATACTTGACTAAAGTCTCCTCCCTGTTCTGTTGGTGGCAGTAGGTTAACAGAGAACAATTTGGCATACAGATTTTGAAAAGAATTGGTTTAATTTTTTTTCCTTAGTTGCACAAAAAAGTCCCTGACAAATGTTGCTTTCATTCTAAAAATAACCACAGCATTTATAGATTGTTCGGGAGAAAATCAATATGATAACTTTTCCAACAACATATGTTCTAATAGCTGTAAAGACCATCAAACTCTTCAGGTGCTCAGAAGTAGGCTCCTGAAAGATTTTAAGGGTAGATCTATGCCAGGCACAGATTCCTGGAGAGAAGTTTTTTATGTCTGACAGCAGCAGTACTATAGTGGAGATCCCTGATCCTTTCTACTGGTCTAATATGATGGCATATTGCTGTAAAAAAGTGAGAGCAGTCACTACGTTCTGCTGGCGCTTAGACTTCCCTTCTCTGACATGTTTTCCAGGCCTTCATTTTCACTCTAGCCATGCAATCATTTCACAAAGATTTCTTAGCCTTCAAGTTAGAACAATCACCCCCGTGATTGGAGGAATAAAACCAGGTGATGTCCTGGCACCATGGCAAGATTGAGGGCCCATGATTTGAAGGAATCCATGTTACCAATATTGTATAAGGAAAAAAAAATTAATACTTACCCAAATCTCTCAAGTCTGCAAAACTGGGCTGGAGGGAACAAGCTCTGAGGAGACCTCTGTAACTGTTTCTGACCATTACATAAGTAGTGCAAGAACAGCATCTTTTGGGTACAGTATTTGAGCATGTCTCCTGATTCCAGCTGGAATCAGAAAAGGACATTGGGGATATGAAAAATAAGAAAGTAATAAGGAAATTAAACTTTCTCAAACATCAATTTAAAAAAAAGAAGCTAGGTTCAAATTTTGGGCAGAGTTTCGGCTCGGTCCTTTATCCAAACCAGGTCACCTAACCCTAGCTTTCTCCTTTCCCTTAGGTATAAATTGTTATATAGCTGAAGGGAAGAATCTCCCCAGTTAAGAAATACCAACAGAAGAACTTGCCTCAGCTGGTTACAATAGCTGAAAGAACTTATTTTTTAAACAAAAGCTCTTTTAAAAATCCACTGAAGCTTTTTCACTTAAGTTATCTGTTTTGTTTCTTTTAATTTTTCTTGTCTGTTGGTTAGGACTCCCTGATGTTATGGGCTTTCCTAGCTGCATTTCTCAGCGAGTTCCCAAGCACATTCCCATACCACACAGGGCTTAGCTATCAGTGTTCTCTGAAAGGGTGTATCTTCTTATGCTCTTTACTGACATTGCACTGAATTCATGGACTACAATAAATTCTCTTTGGGGTAATTCATAGGAAGTATTAAAGAAAAAGATGATGTAGATTTGTTTCCAGTACAGCACCCAGCATTGGAAAAACAATGTAGCAAACTAGCCATCTGTCTAAACACTCCTCAGCTTTTTCGTCCGAAGGCTATATTACTGAGTTCAGTGTTGAATGTTTGTCTGTCACTTGTGGGTTGCACAGAAGAACAGTTTCCTCTTGCATAAATATTTATACAGCAGATACTTGTACTTAATATTGCTTATTTCTACTGTAACAAAAATGATAATATTGTTACTATTAAAATGGGCCAGGACAGAAATGTTATGTAGCTACATCTCCATGCAGCAGGTGCATTTGATTCTTGAGTTTAACATGCTTCTCTAATTATTCACCAAAGATCTCTGCTAATATCAACACTGTGGGCCAGATTATAGCTTTAGGCCACTGATTATATTAACATTGGATGGGGGTTGGCCTCAAAGGGGTTGGCAACAAGAATTCCACCCTTTGCGTTTCTGGAGAGGTCAGGCATGTAGCAGTTCCAGTTCTAAGTAAAGGGGAGATAGGAAGGGGTTTTCTGTTAGGATGAGGGGATTCCCCTCACAGGGGCGCTGGAATAATTTTTATAGTGGGGGTGCTGAGAGCCACTGAATCAAACTGGAAACCCTTTATATAATGCAAACGACTTCAAGTCAGGGAATGCTGCAACACCCCCCACACCACTAGTTCCAGCACCTATGTCCACTCAAAATAAAGTTTGTCAAACTTGAGCAGATGGACCTGCAGGGGTTAGTTCAGCTTTCTGGAAACAAACAGGACAGTTCAGGTGATGTATTCTGCAGTCATTTAATTTAAAGCTGGGGCCTGATGTGCCCCACAACGGACTGACATTTGCTCCAAGATGCACTGAATAAAGTTCTGCCACAACAGAACTTGGTGGAACCTTTTGGGTCCCAGTGTTGCTGACAGGCCACTGGGAGGTACTGTGTTAAAAGTACACTACTGCACATTCAATTGTAATACGCTCATAGCACGAACTTGCAAATTATTGAGCACTTTCAACATCTGTTGACTTCAGTGGATTTGGCAGGATTGGACACTTAATGCCAACCATAGGATGGAATACTGGGAGAATTTCATTCTTAAATGTTGTGTAAAATAAATAAATAAAATACTGACAGTTTCCCTAATAAGGCAAAAGAACAGCAAACTTTAAAGTAATTGAATTGCATAAATAGTATTGCCTGTTTTATTACATGAAAGTAAATTTTTGACGTTCAAGTGAAATCTGGATGAAATTTTAAGGTGACAAACCAATTACATTAACAGGTTTTGCTTCAAGCAATTTCATTCTCACTTCACTGGCTAGAAATTCACAAGAGATGATAGTAGAAGCACACACGCATTCTCAGCATGTCTCTACAGAGAGTTTATTATATTGCATTTGACTGATTTTAAAAAAGAATCTTTTTTCCCATTTAGTGTTGTGAAGTTTTTTATCCAGTTTTTATTTTGAAAAAAACCCAAAACTCTATTCTAGAAGAAAACTTCAGCCTGTAATTTTTTATGTTATAGTTACTTACCTATTTGCAATTCAGAGGCTTTGCTCATTTCACAAGTTATCTGCAATGTTATTCATCAAACATGGTACATTCTTTCTCTCACAGGTTTTCTTTTACATATTCTGTGGTTCATTGTTTTTTGCAGAAGTTGCAGGTATATTGCATAGTCTGATTTGCTTTTTATTGTAGTGTAATGTTCTTTCTCACTTACAAAGAGCAATAACACTTTCTAATAGAGACCTTGGAAAAGGACTGAGGAGTATGCTGGGACTATGACAAATTCTTTAGAGTCACAAATGCTTTTTGACACATCTTTTTCATCAATATTAGATGACATTCTAATTCTCATTTAATTCTCTGCACAATATATTTTTATTAATGGATCAAGCAGGAAAGCACAAAACTACATCCAAAACTTTCTGAAGTTCCAAAGGATTTGGATCTAGGTTTTTGTTTATGGCCCATCTCTTGTATCTTCATAATTACTATTAACCCTATTATCTTTCCCACGTAATGAATCCCTGTAAACCTCAGTGAACTAATTCAGTCCAGGTATTTTACCTGCTCCTCCCCCTGTAGAGGTTTGTTTATAGATGTTTCTTAATCTTCCTTTCTCTTCCCTGTCATCTCTGAGTACTCCTCCTGGAATGATTAGAAACCTTCCCCACCCTTTGAGAATGGCATATGGTCACACACAATATATTCAGATGAAAGGAAAATACTTGACCAACATGTCTTAGCAGCTCTTTGATCTCCTTGCAGAAGGCTGGTGCATCTTCCAGCAGTTCCTTTCGTAAGAGAAACAAATGAAACATTGTCTTGTTTGGGCAGAGATAACTACATACTTCACATAGAGAGGAAAACTCTGATTACCTGCCATATGCTGCCTGGGAAGGAGAATTCAGAGACAAATAAAATGAAAGATGTGCTAGGAACATTAATTTCCTAGCACATTGGCCAACAGGTTTTCACAGCATCTGCTGGCTAATTGGCAAGCAAGTACTGTTGTATCCCCACATGCATTCAGACACAAAAAGCATTTTATTTTTCTTGAAACACACACTTGAAATGTCCAATTTCCTGATTAATGAGAGACTATGTTTTTGTGTCTCATCATACAGTAAAACATATGCTGGTGATATTTAATGTTTTGGCTTGAAGAGATGTTTAGCGTTTATTCTGAACAGTATATTCCCTGTTGAAAAATCTTTGTCAAGATACAAGGACTCTGAACACAAGTTCATGTAACAAACTGCAATATACCTTTACCTGACTTAGTAATAAAAGTATGCAAATGTTTTCATAATTGTGAGTGCTCATCTATTGGTTGTGTGTCTCTCCCCCTTGCCCCTCCCCAAAGAAGTTAAGTACATGTATTTTCAGTCCTGATTTGTTACTCAGATATGGGTGGTTTATTTGTACAGTAAAGGACTTCAGACTGCTTATAGCACTTTTTATCGAAGGATCAAAAAGCATCTTACAAACACTCATTCATTAAGCCTCACAACGGCTCTGTGAGCAAGATCCTACACCTCATTGACTTCATTTGGTGGTGTTATAGGGTACTTGGCCTCTAAAAATCAGGCCTTTTCCTGTCTCAACTAGGGTACCCGAAAATGAAGACAACTGAATTGATGGACATGCTTGATAACTTAGGTCCAAGTGTCTTGCTCAAGATCACCAAGCAGAATTAGTGGGAAGGATGGGATTAAAACCTAGAGATCTTGACTCCAGGTCTCCTATGAAAAGCACTAGACCACAGTGCATTTTTAGAGACACTGTTAGAGATGTTAGCCATTAAAATGCAGCCTAGTCAAAATACTTGGATGCTCACAAGAAGGGAGTTTATATTAATTATCACGGGTGAGAGGAGAAACAGTTTGATTTTTGGATTTCCTAATACGCTACCTCGATATAACGCGACCCGATATAACACAAATTCGGATATAACGCGGTAAAGCAGTGCTCCAGTGGGGCGGGGCTGCACACTCCGGTGGATCAAAGCAAGTTCAATATAATGCGGTTTCACCTGTAACGCGGTAAGATTTTTTGGCTCCTAAGGACAGCGTTATATTGAGGTAGAGGTGTACCTATAATCTGTTTTGGGTAAGGACTGGCTTTATTTGTGTGCATTATAAAGTGCTTTTGATTCAAAGCAAATAGTAATTTTAATAAAATTAGGATTAAATGCTGACCGACAAATAACAAATCTTTTCTGAAGATTTTTCAGTCTTAAGAACTCAGGACTTCATCAGGAGCAGGATAGAGCCCTGTAATTTAGATGCTCACAAGTATAGTGCTATATCCTATATAGAAATTAAATGAATGGATATGTTGAATGTGTTCTGAACAGTGTGGATACCTTTTTAAACCTCCATTTAAAGATCTGTAGGATCAGCAGATGCTCACCAAACAACCATTTTGACACTATTCTTTAGCCCAATATTGAAAGTTGGAAATCTGATCAGTTTAGCCTGTGATATTCTCCGCAAGTCCCACCTCCTGAAAATTTCCAACATAACACTGATTCGCCTCTGCACATGTCTAACATCTAGACACATGAATAGGAAGATGAAGAAATTTGACACTGTGAATTGCAGATTAGACAGATTCTGCCATTTTTACTGATGCTGGCAATGTAAAGAAGGCTATTGTGCTATCAGAGACCCCAGTAACTTGGGCAGTGTGTCCACCACCATTTGGGTAGTTAATTGTTCTTATATCACTTACAAACTCTATTCAAGAATCACTTAGCCTATCAATGATTCCAACTCTACATGGAACTGGAATCCTACAGCTAAGTACTCCTTTTATATAAAAAAAATTAAAAAGGTATGTGCCAAATACACACGCAAGAGAAAATGATTGATCTCTAGAAAGGGTTTTCAATTTATAAAGTTAGACAAGTAGTTAATATTAATGATTGATGACATCAGAATATTGGATATCATGATATTCCCTCCAACTATTACCTCATTGTTACATCCACCTTGAAAATGAAGATATACCAATAAAAATGACGAATCAAGGATAAACAAGTATTATGGTAAGCCTTCTGCATAGCTGATACTCAGTCATCACCAGCCATTCCATTTAAGAAACATCTTTTTAAAGATTTCTCTTGCATCATAGATTCTATTGAATAGGCCAGTGTTTGGCAACCTTTCAGAAGTGGTGTGCCGAGTCTTCTTTTATTCACTCTGATTTAAGGTTTCGCGTGGCAGTCATACATTTTAACGTTTTTAGAAGGTCTCTTTCTATAACTCTATAATATATAACTAAACTATTGTTGTATATAAAGTAAATAAGGTTTTTAAAATGTTTAAGAAGCTTCATTTAAAATTAAATTAAAATGCAGAGCCCCCCGGACCGGTGGCCAGGACCCGGGCAGTGTGAGTGCCATTGAAAATCAGCTCGTGTGCCGCCTTGGTCACGCATGCCATAGGTTGCCTACCCCTGGTATAGGCAGAATCCAAACTATAGACACAGCCAACATAAAATCATCAGGAATAAATTACTTAGAAGTAAAGGGTTTCTCTTTAGCTTTTCTAATGTCAGATCCATAAACTAAGCATCATATAGTGCTACTAAGGGAATTTTACCTGGTTATAGAATTTTAGCATAGGGTTACAATATTTCACAGATTTCAAAATACTAAAATATTTCATTTTGCAGTAAATCCTCAGGAATAAAAAGAAGTATTCAGCTCTCACATTGGTTGTGGAAAATGTCTGTGATTGCATGATTCAAAGAAGCCAAACAGCTTCTGGCAACTGCCACTCATTTAAATAAAAAGTGAAGTCAGACAAAAATAAAAGCTGAGTTTAACATCTTACCTAGTGCTATTTGATTCCAAAAGAAATGGAAACCACCTTAAAGGGGAGAGTGCGTAACTGAAGAGACTATTCTTGTCTCTCACCTGTAGTGACAAGCTTTACATGATTTTATTGCAGTAATTACTGTATCGTGCTTATCAAAAATAATTATCATTGCCATAGCAACTTCAAATGGAAGGAATGATTAGGGGTGGGTGGGGACAGCAGTAAAGCAGAGTTTCTTGATAGTACTACACAGCATGTCTTTTTTTCTTTTTTGTTTTGTTCGCAAGATGAACTTTTGTGATTTCACAAATCTGTTGTATGCTCCTGTGCATCTAAAAGGGAAATGAGGGAGGTCATGTCAGCATAAAAATCCAATGAGTCACTTAGGTTTTCCATGAGTAGATATGTATTAGTGACTCTTTTGGTGGCTTAGTGGTTGAAACATGATATTTAGAATGTTTGGATTCCTTGGAATCACAAGCTCACATCTTGTGAGGGCAGACTCAGCCCTTAAGGAAGATAAATCTGGTTTCATGCAATTTACTGTTTGTGGGTCTTAAAATTTGGTTCCCTTGTTAGCTGTGCAACAATATTAGATCCTTTGATTCTTATTTTTCAGAAGAGGGGTTTTCCATAGTGCTGTTGGCCAAAACTTTTCTTCTCCACAAGTTTGTGCAATATAATATGCAAAAGTTGATTTGTCACTCTCCAACCCAGAAATGGCTGTCTTTCAGCAGTGCTTAATTTCAACTGAGTTTGAAAAGTACTTCAGGGATCCTTCAGGATAAAGAATAATTTTTTTCAAAAGCACCTAAGTAACTTGAGAACTTAAGTACCATTTTCAAAAGTGATTTAGGCACTCTTGAAAATTTTACTCAAGGCCTTTAATTACATAACATACTATTTCAAATAATACAACATAACATTTTTTTTAAAAAAGCCTTAAATACATATTAACAGCCCAAATACTTTTTTAATGTAAAGGTAAGATTGCCAAGTGATACCTTGTACCATTCCAGAATGTAGCGTTCAACTACACTGAATCCTCTGCAAACCAGGAAATGACAAGTGAAGGAAATGAAGAGCGAAGGCAACAAATTTAAATGTTGTAACACCAGTAAATAGAGTTAAGATACATGCCCCTTATGACCTTTTACTCTGCCCCCTGGAACTTAATAACCACTGGGCTCAGTAAGAGTGATGCCATATGTAGACATGAAATACACATAAGAGAAGGAACAGTTGGTAGTGTTGTGTATTGTTCCACAGACTTGAATTCCAGCATTTGTTTGCATGCACTCTAGCAGCGTTCACTGTGTTAGGTGTGGTGGAGGCACTGAATGGTGAAGGAATTAGTTGGAGCAGGTGGGAAGAGATGTCACTGTGATATTAGAGAAGGTGCAGGTTTACCTTAAGAGATCAACTATACCTCATTGCAGTGCTGAGTTCTGTGCACTATTACTGACACTACTTACAGGTATCTTGTCGTCATGGGGACTGTCAGTAGTCAGGGGGTATACATGACACTGGTCTCTGGACTTAGTGATGGGCAAGTGGAGGAAGTGTCACAGAATGAATCCTCAGGGCAAGGGTGAAAGGGTAGTAACATTTAGCCAGAGTTCAGGTTGTGCTGCAGGGGTTCGAAGGACCTTAACTCTGTATTTCCTGGTTTTCCAACACTTCAGTCTGCATTGCTTCCTAGTTTTCAGAGGACTGAGTGAGGCTGAGTTTGACATTCTGGAAGGGTACAAGACACCACTGGGCAACTTAACATGCATTAATGGAATTTTGGGCAGTTAACATCCTCCTTTTAAAAAATGGTTCTCAGTGACCTCATGTGTTATAGGACAGCCCTCCCCCTGCATGTCTCCAGTTTCTCTGACTGTCCAGCACAGCCTTTTCCTCTCTCCCTGGCTCGGGGTGTGCATCAGGTTGAGGAGCTGGGCAGAGAGGATGCAAGAACTGACAGTGAATCTATGGGAGCATGTTTTTTGGGGGGAGGGCTGGATGTGGGGAAGATTACAGGGGCAGAATTGAAGCCCAGCTATGCCGTTCTGACCCCTTCCTATCCGTTCTGCCCTCACCTCTCCTTTTCCCCTAGAAGCAGCAGTAAGGAGAAAGGTCAGCCTGCAGCCCCATTCCCCACTAATGGAGGTAGCATGAGGATGCAGAGGAAGTAGTTCTAGGTTCCTTTTCCTGACCAGGGAGCAATGGAAGGAAAGAGCTGCAACTCCCTCCCTTGGCCTGGTGCAATGGTCACAGGGAGAAATTGTTGAGGGGTAGGGGAGGGGGCAGGAGAGAAGGAGCACTCAGATGGCTCCACTTATCTTGTCCTTAAGGCCCTTTGTTTCCAGTTCTTATTTTAACATTTGCTGGGAATTTATCATGTTCACTACAAAAATTAAAAAAAAGTCTGTTTTCTGGGTAAATATCAGGATTAATACTGGGAGAGGTAGGAGGATAGAAAAATAACAAATAGAGAAAAGTAAGACTGTGTCTACTTTACAAATGTGCTATCGTGGCACAATTGCAGCTATGTGCCTGCCATAGGGTCTACACTTGCTACAACAAGATAAATACTGATGGGTGAAATCATTTTGGAGAGATCAAAGCCATAGGATGAGCCCCAGGTATGTGCAAACAAGTTATAAGAACCATATGATTTTGTAAACACAGTTATTTAGGGAAGCTGTATGTCATCTGGCTCAAATAATCCCAAATCTGGACAACTAACCCTAACTCATGCCCCTATGACACACAGGAAATTTTGAGAAAATCCAAGTCAGCATGTGGATTTTCCAATAATCATCTTTTAAACAGTAATCAACTTTCAATCCTAGCTATAGCAGAGCTGCCACTCTACAATGTGTTGCTGCTTCTACTGCTGTGTCCTACTTTGTGTATAAAGTCACTTCTGTACCAGATGCATATCAAATGAGGCAAGGGCTGCTGCAGAGCCTTCCTGCCTTCATTTCACACCTTTGCCTGTGGAGTATGTAATTCAGTACTATGCATGCTAAAGTTAGCCTAGTGTTCATGCATGTAGTGCAACCTGTTCTACTTAGAACATTGGTATAAAGTGCTTTAAAATTCTATTCTAAGTACATGTGAATTGCAAACGTTCATAACTTTCAAAGCAAACCCAAACTTCAGGTGAACACTCAATGGCACTTTTCTATAAGGGCTATTTTCCTGATAAACATAAAAACTTTGCTTTTGGGGGCTAGAGCTGGTCCCAAAAACAAAGGTTTTATTTTTTTTAATTGTAATAGGAAATCTATTTTATTCACATGTATTAAAAATAAAGTGGAAATTTTTTCTCAAACTTATTTTTTAGGCAGAAAACCAGCCTGGAAAACTTCATCCCAAAAGGTGAAAATTAAAGAACGCTAGGAGCTACTGAAAACAGGATTTTTATTTTATTTACATCAGAGTAATATTTAAAAGCTCCAACTGAGATCAGGGTCCCATTGTGCTAGGTGCTTTATATATACATAGTCAGAGAGAGACCCTGCCTTGAGGACCTTCAGTCTAAGTAGACAAGATGGACAAAGCAGGGAAGAAATGACATTTTATCTTCATTTTTACAAATGGGAAAATGAGGTACAAACAGAATAAGTGACTTGCACAAAGTCATATGGGAAATCTAGGAGAACTGGGATTTGAACCCAGATCTTTTGAGTTCCAGTCTAGTGCCTCAACATAGGATCATATTTCCTCACAAAGAAATGTGAAATGGGGTGCTAATGATAGCTGACATTAGCATATTGTCTCCTCTCATTGAGATGTCATAGTTTATAAAATAGTTCTGAAATACCTTGAATAAAAAATGTGTTATAAAATTAGTTTCTAAACAATAGATTAGATGGTGATAGTAGAGAGACTGTTTATATAAATTAGCAACCATTTGTAAAACATTTTCTGAACTTTTGTTTTTGAATTTCCTTTAACTGACTCTGGTCTTGATTTAACTTCTCTCATGAGCAGTACTTCAGTGCTGTTCTGTCTATTCTAAATGCCAGTTTGGATGAACACCATCTTAGGATATGGTAAGGAAGAGTGACCTAAGGTAGAATAAATTGTCTTATCAGGGTTTTGATATGATATCATAAGGCGTTACATATAGATCACATTCTCAAGTATAAGAGTTGTTGTTGAAGATATCCAAGGAGGATGATTTTGTGCATTTACTGAATATGGGAGCACCAACTCTTCCAATGGGTTGTGCATATAGCACTTTAACTTTGAATTCATGCATCTGCCTGAAAGCATAGAAGAAACAGGGCTCTTAAATTTAGCAGCCAACGGCTACAAAAAAGGTGCAAAGGCTACAGAAAAGGTGCAAATATTTTTATATGCAGAGCTTAATTAACCATTGGAACAATTTACCAAGGGTTCTCTAGCACCCTAAGTCTTTAAATCAAGATTGAATGTCTTTCTAAAAGATAAGCTCTAGTTCAATAAGAAGTTTAGGGCTTGATGCAGCAATTATTAGGTTAAATATCATGCTCTGTGTTATGCAGGAGGTTAGACCAGATGATCATAATGGTCCCTTCTGGTTTTAAAATGTATGACTTTCAGGAAGCAGTTCATATTGTCTGCCTTTGTTTCCAAGATAAGTTGTTAATGATTCTCCTGCTAAAGTTTATAAGTAATCAAAATACAGTTTGGGATTAAAGAAATTCTGATTTCTATTCAGTTTTCATTTTACATTGGTTATCACTTCATTGTCTTATTGAGAATCTAGTATGACAATGAAAAATGTTTAGATATTAGCCAAATATCACACAATTAAGCAATTTGACATAGGAATGTGCAAAACAAAATTTAACAGTAAAAGGCTGGACTAAATACATAGATTTCATCTGTTCAAAGTAATAATAAAGACATCAGCAGGGAAATCAGTCATGAACATATATTATTTGTGTGCACTTAAGCTGGACAGATAGGATAATGGATGTAGTATGTGCCAGATGTTACATTTCCTGAAAATAGATATGTTAAAGGAGCTCACAAGTGGTTGTCAATGCCCCTTTCATTACCCTATCAGTCTAAATTTATCCAGTTGAAATAAGCATCTTAGTTAGCCTGAACTTGGGCTTCACCTTAAAATCTTTTGTGGCTTGGTCTTGCAAATTATGCCATGCTATATTAATATTATACAGTTATTCAGATTTTCTAGCAAGTTAAAAAAATGCTGGTATTTGGTTAATTATACCTCAGTTTGAAACAAGCAAAAATACAGTTTGCCAACTTTGTGTTAAAACCCAGTTATTTCTATGCAGTTACTTATAAAAATGTGGGCCTTTATTTCTAAACTATGTGCATGCACAACTTGCAGGTTCAATAAGAGTAATAGTACAGAAATGAGCGTGTAGACATTCAGCAAGTCATTTATGTACACTCAGGGCCGGTGCAAGGATATTTTGCACCCTAGGCGAAACTTCCACCTTGCGCCCCCCCATCCCCTGTCCCCCAAATAAATCACATACATTATACATGTATACATTTAAATCAACCCAGGGCTCCCAGCTGCAGAGGTGGCTGGGAGCCCCTGGGGCTCACGGGCAAATTAAAAGGCCCGGGGCAGCGGCCATCACAGAGCTCCGGGCTCTTTAAATCCCCACCGCAGCTCCAGCTGGGATTTAAAGGGCTCGGGGGCTGGGGCCAGGATTTAAAGGGCCCAGAGCTCCCGCGGCTGCTCCAAGCCCTTTAAATCCCAGCCCCAGCCCGGCCACCGGAGCTGCAGGCGGGAATTAAAGGGCTCGGACCACCTCACCACTGCGGGGAGCCCAGAGCCCTTTTAATCCCAGCCGCGGAAGCTGGTGCGGTCTGGAACGGTGTACTGGCTCTTGCCGGTATGCCATACCAGACCTTACTGCCTTACTTTCACCTCTGGTGGAGGCTGAGCGAAACCCTGCTGTCGCGCCCGACGCCGGGCTTGTGCCACATGAGCGCTAAGTGGAGCTCTGCCCAGCCACCGCCGCCCCCGCTGGCAATGACAATAATTGCATGGAGCGGCCGCTGCGCTGGGAGAGGGAGTCTGAGCCGCACGTGTCAGCGCGCTGCTGGCAGCCCAGCCCAGGAATGCTGTAAAAAAAAAATTGGGGGCACCGCTTTTTGGCTCCCCCAAATCTTGGCACCCTAGGCAACCGCCTAGTTTGCTTTAATGGTAGCACCGGCCCTGTATCTCTCTCTGCGTTGAGGGAGAGGGCGAATTTTATGAGCATATGCTGTACAGTTCCCTGTGCATTAGGCAATCGCCTAGTTTGCCTTAATGGTAGCACCGGCCCTGTGTACACTCACACCCTCATTGCATGCAAAAGCTATGGAAATGTGGGTTGTAAAAGATAAATTTCATTTAGTTTTAGTATTACGTTAGAGTACACATTCTCCAGACCATTTTAGTTGTACATGTTTTGTAAAATGTTAATATTTTTATATGGAGCCATAAATGTATTTAATAGTTCATCTTTACTTATGGTTAAGTACCAGAAAGTTATATACAGTACTCTGTAAAGGAAGGAGCTGTTCATAAACCGATGATCCTATTTACTTTCAGTGGACTATGTGTGAGTAATGGTTGGTTTGTAGTGTTATTGTAAGCATGTTGGTCCCAGGGTGTGACAGAGATAAGATAGGTGAGGTAGTATCTTTTACTGGATCAACTTCTGTTGGTGGAAGGAACAAGCTTTCAAGTTTCACACAGCTCTTCCTCTGGTCTGGAAAAGGTAGCCTGTGTCTGAGCTAAATAAAGGTCAACAGATCCTTTTAAGCATAAGGGTTTCACACAAGCCACAGAAGACCCACTTAAAATGAAATTGGCAAATTAAAGGTTAGCATGCAATAGTGTTATAAATTATTGTAAGGATCCGTAGTTCAGTTCTCTTTAAGTCCATGGTTTTTAATGTCCAGCAGAGTGATGAATTTAAAGCTCCCAGGTTCGTCATTTGAAGGAGTTGTGCAGATTTCCTTTGAGGATGAGGACTGAGAGGTCAGACATACAGCAACCACTGTGACAAGTGTTTGCCCACAAGTGATATGGTGTTTTTTGTCTTTTTATCATTTTGCTGTGAGAATTCATCTGAGAGTGTTGTTGGGGCATGTTGTGCACTGGATGAGGTACACCACATGTGATAGGCATGTGTGGGACCCATGGATCTTGAAAGGTGTGGTGTGAAATATTGATCCACATAGTTGTAAAGATATGTCTTTATGTTTTGTATGTGTGGTTGGGGCTGGTACTGCTTTGAGTTGCTGGGCCCTTGTTTGTGGGGAGCTTGCTTCTGTTGATGAGCTTGATGAGTAGGAGGTTGTTTGAAAGCCAGAAGAGGAGATTCAGGAAAGATTTATTTCAGGATGTGGTCCCCATCAAGTATGGGTTGTAAGTGTTTGATACCCAGCGTAAGATGGTAGGTGATAATTAGGGGTATTGGGTCAGTAGATTTTGTTTTCTGTATTGAAGCAGGTTCTTTGTGGGGTATTTTTGTGGCCCAGTCCATAGTGTGATCTACTTCTCATGTGGAGTGGCCTTGTTTAGTGAAGGCAGTTTTAAGTGTGTTTAAGTGTATATCCTGGACTCTCTCCTCAGAGCAAATTCTGTGGTAATGGTGACTCGTGAGTAAGGCTCTGGAGGACTGGACTTTAGATGGGCACATAATATACTTTTTTTTTTGGTAAAGAAATGAATGTTTGAAGCTTTTTGCATTAAAACACAGCTCCATTCTAGTGGTTAAGATATGGTATTCAATAACTTTACTGAGGGGTACTTGTTTAAAATAAGTAAATAAACAATTTGGGATATTCCTAGCAGACTTTGGGTTTACATCATAGAAGATTAGGGTTGGAAGAGACCTCATCAGGTCCAACCCCCTGCTCAAAGCAGGAACAACACCAACTAAATCATCCCAGCCAGGGCTTTGTCAAGCTGGGCCTTAAAAACCTCTAAGGATGCAGATTCCACCACCTCCCTAGGTAACCCATTCCAGTACTTCACCACCCTCCTAGGGAAATAGTTTTTCCTAATATCCAATCTAGACCTCCCCCACTGCAACTTGAGACCCTTGCTCCTTGTTCTGTCATCTGCCACCACTGAGAACAGCCTAGATCCATCCTCTTTGGAACCCCCCTTCAGGTACTTGAAGGCTGCTATCAAATTCCCCCTCACTCTTCTTTTCTCCAGACTAAATAAGTCCAGTTCCATCAGCCTCTCCTCATAAGTCATGTGCCCCAGCTCCCTAATAATTTTCATTGCCCTCCAATGGACTCTCTCCAATTTGTCCACATCCTTTCTGGGGTGGAGGTGTAAAACTAGATGCAATACTCCAGATGTGGCCGCACCAGTACCGAATAGAGGGAATAATCACTTCCCTCAATCTGCTGGCAATGCTCCTACTCATGCAGCCCAATATGCCGTTAGCCTTCTTTGCAACAAGAGCGCACTGTTGACTCATATCCAGCTTCTCATCCACTGTAATCCGCAGGTCCTTTTCTGCAGAATTGCCGCTTAGCCAGTCGGTCTCCAGCCAGTGATGAGCTCCCAAAATCCTAAGAACTGGTTCCCTACTGGGTCCTCAGAGGTTTGGCAGCATGGGGGTCTTCACTCACTCCGGGTTTTCAGCGGCAGGTCCTTCACCTGGAGCGAGTGAAGGACCCGCCGCCGAAGTGCCACAAAAGACCTGGTAGGGAACTGCGTGGTGAGTACAAGCCCCACGTGCCTGTCTTCCCCCACCCCCGCCACCCACCCATCCGACCCCAACCCATGTCCTGCCCCCAACTGTCCCCCTCAGAACCCACAACCCATCAACCCCCCACTCTTTGTCCCTTGACCACCCCCTCCCAAGACCCCTCACCCTAACTGCCCCCCAGGACCCCACCCCCTACCCAACTTGACACACTCCCTGTCCCCTGACTGCCCCAACCCCATCCACCACAATCCTGACAGACCCCCGGGACTCCCACGCCTACCCAAACCCCCTGTTACCCATCCCCTGACTGCCCCCCTATAACCTCTGCCCCCTCCAACTGCTCCCTACCCCTTACCCAGCCCCTCCTCCCAGCCCCAGCTGGCCCCCTTACCATGCTGCTATGTAAGGATGTCATGCAGCTGCTGGAGCTTGCAGCCCCACCCCCTTACCCAGAGGTGAAAGTAAGCTGGTACGCCCCAGTACAGTGTACCGGCAAGAGCTGGTGTGCTGTACCAGGGTGGGCCAGTTTCCCCAAGGGGCAATTTAAAGGGCCTGGGGCTCCCAGCAGGGGCTGGAACCCCAGGACCTTTAAATTGCCACCAAAGCCCCACTGCTGGAGCCCTGGGGTAGCAGCAGTGGGGCTCTGGGGGCTATTTGAAAAGTCCAGGCCTCTCGCTGCTTCTGCTGCCTCGGCCCTTTAAATAGCCACCGAAGCCCTGATGCTTCCCCAGGGCTCCGGAGGCTCTGCGAGGGGGGAGGGAGGGAGCGGGGGAGGGTCCGGGGGAGCCTCGGCCTCCCCAGCTGGAAGCTCAGGTGGACCAGATAGGATGGTCCCATGGGCCAGATGTGGCCTGTGGAACGGAGTTTGCCCACCTGTCCACCCCTCTAGGAACCGGTTCTACACCGGCTTCTAAATTTAGCAACCAGTTCTTGCGAAACAGTGCGAACCGGTTCCAGGTCACCACTGTCTCCAGCCTGTAGTAGTGCATGGGATTCTTCCATCCTAAGTGCAGGACTCTGCACTTGTCTTTGTTGAACCTCATCAGATTTCTTTTGGCCCAATCCACCAATTTGTCTAGGTCACTCTGGACCCTGTCCCTACCCTCCAGCTTATCTACCTTTCCCATGAGCTTAGTGTCATCCACAAACTTGCTGAGGGTGCAATCCATCCCATCATTCAGATCATTAATGAAGATGTTGAACAAAACCAGCCCCAGGACAGACTCCGCTTGATACCAGCTGCCAGCTAACATCGATCCATTGATCACTACCCGTTGAGCCCGATGATCTAGCCAGCTTATAGTCCATTCATCAAATCCATACTTTTTTTAACTTGCTGGCAAGAATACTGTGGGAGATCGTATCAAAAGCTTTGCTAAAGTCAAGGTATATCATGTCCACTGCTTTCCTCATATCCACAGAGCCAGTTATCTCATCATAGAAGGCAATCAGGTTGGTCAGGCATGACTTGCCCTTGGTGAATCCATGTTGACTGTTCCTGGTCACCTTCCTCTCCTCCAAATGCTTCAAAATAACTTGTCAAAAATATAGCTAGTAAATTCTGTAATATCTTTCTATTCACTTGTCAATTCAATATAATGTGCACATCTTCTACATTTAAATTTTTAGGTCACTATCCCAATGGAATTATGATTACCCATCAGATGTGCACATCCCTAGAACATTGTATTAAAATGGCTGCTCAGTGGGCCAATATATCTGGAGAACGAGTGGCCCATTCTGCAGAGGGCTAAAAGTCAGTGCAATGTTTCTACAGCAGAGAATTGTGGAAGAAGATGGATTCCAAGCCTGGCAGTTGTCTTTATACAAATTAATATTCTAAAAGCATTTCTAAAGCATCCTCAGCTGATGTAAATGGGTGTGGCCTCACTGAAGTTAATGGAGCTGTGTCAATTTTCCCTAGCTCAAGAGCTGGACCTTGGTGTGTTATGTGATCCTCCAAGCCTCATTTGCTGGGATAATTGTAGGGGGCATCTGCCTTCCATTGTTGTTTGGGAGCAGGCATGTTCTATCAAAGAGAGAAGCTATGGGGACATAAATTTGGGCTATACAACCTTTTGAAATATGTTCTTCCCTTGTTGACCTTCAGTATGACTGGGTATAGCATGCCTCTGCCATTAGAATGCTGAAGGGTGCTGTGCTGGAATATCACTCCCATAAGCTAGCGAGATGGTATTTGACCCCACCCCAGAAAAAAGAAAGCTAAGGTAGCTGTGTAGTGCTGAAACTTGTATTACACAGCCACTTTTGGAGTGGCAAGAAGTGTTCCATTGAAGTAGGGAGCATGCTCTGAATTAGAAGGCTCTGGAAGAGGAAATGGATTTGAGCTGGATAGAGCCTTTGGAGTGTATGGAATGCACTTGTCAGTAGTTACTTTTGAGCCAATAAGTTAGATAAGTGTTACTGTTTACATACCAATTTGCTCTGTTATTTAATAATCTGTGCAGTAACCAGGGGAACCTTTCCATCATATTAATTACTTCAAAGATACACATCTTCATAAAGAAATATGCATACCAATAGGTTACATAGACATCTGGAGAATTTACAGTGTGTTTTGCATATTTACTGAAACTATTTTCTAAACACAATTGTCTCAGGTTTTAGGGCTTGCTCCAAAGCCAATGGGAAGACTTCCCATTGTCTTCAGTGGGTTTTTGATCAAGCCTTTAATGCCTATTTAATAAACCAAACACTTGGAGCTGTCACACCTACTTTCATAGGTATGTGTCAAAACCAGTGTGTCTAGTCAATATGCATCTCTACAATAGGGCATCAGCTTGGCTGTGTCGGTCTGCAGATTTTTAAAATCACCTTTAGGCTTGGGGGAAGGCCTTTTGAACTGTATTTAGTTTCTCATAGCTCTTTTATTCCCCTCAGATCAAATTACCTCTGTTGTCTCTAAAAATTAGCTTTAATTAGATGTATTTTGAAGCATATAAATTATAGAGTGAATTGAGATCTGCTAGTCCTACCTAGGAGATTGCTACCCATCCCTTAACCCAGCTATCTCATACAAGAGCTGAAGGCTTTCACCTTAACTCAGTCCAAAAATAAATCCCAGGAGTTCCTGTGTAATTGGATCAGGTGTCTTTCCGTGACATCTTGGTCTATAATGTTCGGCGTTGCTTCAGCTCTTTGGCAGTGAAGGGAAAGCCAAGGCAGGGCTAGAACAGCAGATGGTACTGAAGACTGGGACTGAAATATTAAGTTCTGTGGAGGTCTAGGAGTAGAATAGAAAGGGGTCCTGCAGGTCAGGATGAGAGCAGTGGAGTAGAGGAAAGCTCATAAATCAAGATTCAATGGCTGGATGTTGAATCTAGATTAATTCAAACTAGAACTAAGATATTCATTTTTAACAGTGAACATAATGGAAGTTAAGGAGCAACTTAAGAGGTGTGGTAGATTCTCCATCACTTGGGGTCCTTAAATCAGGAGTGGATGTCTTTATAAAAGAAAGATTCTAATTCAGCCACAAGTTACTGGGCTCTGAGCAGGAATGTGCATGTGAAAATCTATGGCCTGTGTTAAGCAGAAGGTCTAGCTAAAGGAATATAATGGTCCCGTGTGGACTAAACATCCATGAATGTTTTTTGGGCTGTGTGTGTGTGTGTGTGTGTGTGTGTGCATGTGCACGCGCACACAGGGCATGACTCTGACACTGTTAAAAACTCTACTACAGTAGGTATAGCTATGTTAGCAGGTTTTTGTGGAGCATCTCTCTGACATTCCATAGATATCCGATATGAGTAGAACCTGATTACAATAATCAAAACAAATTAGCTAGCTAGTTATAATAAGCAATAAGCCACTCCAATAGGTTCACGTTTTCTTTTTGGTAGGTATGGTACTTCTGGCTGTCAAAAGCTTTTGTGCAATCAATGCAAGAACTTCAGAACTTAGAATTTTAAATGCTCCAGGACAGGGATCATCTCTTTGTTATGTGTACAATAGCTAGCACAGGGGCAGGCAAACTTTTTGGCCTGAGGGCCGCATCAGGTTTCCAAAATTGTATGCAGGGCTGGTTAGCAGAGGCTGTGCCTCCCCAAACAGCCAGGCATTGCCTGGCTTTGTCCCGCCCCCTATCCAACCCCTCCTGCTTCTTGCCCCCGATGGACTCCCTGGGACTCCTGCCCCATCCAACTCCCACTGTTCCCTGTCCTCTGACAGCCCCCAGAACCCGCACTCCTGACTGCCCCCCAACAGCCCATCCAACCCTTACTCTCATTCCTGACTGCCCACCCCAGGCAGGGGCGGCTCTACGAATTCCGCTGCCCCAAGCAGGGCGGCGAGCTGCGCCGCTCGCGCTCCTGGGCGCCGGCCCCGTGCCTCCGCGGGACCTCCCGCAGACGTGCCGCTGGTCCCGTGCCTACGGTGGAGCTTCCGCAGTCATGCCTGCGGGAGGTCAACACGAGCCGCGGGACCAGCGCACCCGCCGCAGTCATGCCTGAGGGAGGTCCAGTCGTCCCGCGGCTCCGTTGGACCTCCTGCAGGCATGACTGCGGAAGGTCCGCCGGACTCGCCTACCACCCTCCCGTTAAAATGCCGCCCCACGCGCGTGCTTGGCGCGCTGGGGTCTGGAGCCGGCCCTGACCCCAGGACCCCCACCCCATCCAACCACCCCTTCTCTCTGTCCCCTGACCGCCAGGGCCACCCTGGGCCCCGCAGGGGCTCCGCGAACCCTGGCCCGGTGGTGGTCTGGGTCTTCGGCAGCATTTCAGTGGCGGGGGGCCCTTCAGTGCTGCAGAAGACGTGGAGCGACTGAAGGGCCCCCCGCCGCCAAAATGCCCTGCCCATTGGCAGTCTGGGTCTTCGGCGGCATTTCGCCAAAAGGGGGCCCTTCAGTCACTCTGGGTCTTCGGCGGCATTTAGGCAGCAGGGGGCCCTTCAGTGCTGCTGAAGACGCGGAGCGACTGAAGGGCCCCCCACCGCCGAAATGCCGCCGAAGACCCGGACCGCTGCTGGGTGAGTACAAGCGCCACAGCTCCCCCGCTTTGCCCCAAGCCCCCTGAATCCTCTGGGCGGCCCTGCTTACCGCCCCCAGAACCCCTTCCCATGACTGTCCCCTGCCACCCCATCCAACCCCTCCTCTCATTCCTGACTGCCCTCCAGGGACTCCTGCCCCATCTAACCACCTCTTCTCTCCGTCCCCTGATTGCCCCCGGAACCCCTACCCCAACTGCCCCCTGCTGCCCCATCCAACCCCCCCTCCTTCCTGACTGCCCCCTGGGAATCCCTGCCCCCAATCAACCCCCCTGTTCCCTGCCCTCTGACCACCTCGCCACCTATCTACACCCCTGCCCCCTGACTACCACCCCAAACTCCCCTGCCCTCTATCCAACCCCCCACTCCCTGCCCCCTTTCCGCACTGCCTGGAGTACCGGTGGCTGGTGGCGCTACAGCTGCGCCATCCAGAGCACCAGGACAAGCAGCCATGCCACCCAGCTGGAGCCAGCCATACCACCGCGCAGCACAGAGCACCGGGTCAGGCTGCAGCTCTGCAGCTGCGCTGCCCCAGGAGCTTGTGGCCCTGCCGCCCAGAGCATTGCGCCAGCGACAGAGCAAAATGAGGCCGTGGGGGAGGGGGAACAGCAGGGGAAGGGTTGGGGGCTAGCCTCCTAGGCTAGGAGCTCAGGGGCTGGGCAGGAGGGTCCCGCGGGCCACAGTTGGCCTACCTCTGAGCTAGCGTGATGGGCCCGTAGTGCTACTACAATATAAATAATATACACCTAATACAGTAGCCTTGATCAATCTGATCATTGCATGAATATACTGCACTATGCCTATTTGAGAGGATGAGACCCAAAAGTTAAGGGCTTAGACTCAAGATGCTAAAAGTTTTTGGAAACTGGGAAGAAATATTTCTCCAAGATCTTCAGAGCAAAAGATAGTGGGGAAGCAGCTCTATAATTATTGCAGTCAGATAGTATGCCAACAAAAAAGGAACAATTAGTGATGTTTCCCAGTCAGTAGGTATTTCTCCTAAAATAAGTGATCTATTGCCTGGATGTGTAATTAGGACCATGTAATAATAGGTTCAGTATCACTAGCTCTCTGTGAAATAGGGAAAAAAATCCATCCTATCAATAATTGTAGGTTTGTGTATGTCTCTCCTTTCCCTCCTCCTCATCAATCTTTAAATATATCTCCTTCTGGCTCACAGTATCCTTAACTATCATTAACAGTACCCTTAATGGTCACTTTTACAGATAATGTTCAATATGCTGCTTGAAACAGAGAAATCAATTTCCTATCTAGTAATATTTTTGAACTTCATGTGTGTTCACAATAACAATTTATTTGTGATAATTTTATACCACTTTTTTATTTTTTCTTTCCTTTTTTTTTCCAATAGGAAAATATCTCTGTTAGAAACCAAAATCACACTATGAAAATTGCTGTGTAATTTGAGGGAAAGCATATCCATTTTCAGTCTTTGGCTTAGGTACTGTAAAGGAATACAGCAGATTCCCTGCCCACCCATCCCCAGGCTTATGTAGTCTTAACAAATTATTTGGTTAAATAAATATTTTACACCTACTGCAAAATAAATATTTATTCTGCAAAAAATATGCACGTATTTTAAGTAAAAGGCTATTGGAACTAAAAGATCCAGCAAAGAAAGATTACATATGTCCTGGATAAATTGCTGAAGGTGAATAATGAGCACACAATTCCTTTTTAGAGAAATATTGAGTGATAACAATATACTAGGTGATGTACATAACTGTGGAGACAAAGGATTGCCTTAACTGAGATTGGGGTCTTTGTACAAAACAAACCATATGCACAGCTAGTGCACTAGCTGTTCATCTGGAAGGGAATTGAGGGCTGACTATAAAAATGTTCTAACTATAAGGGTAGTTAGGCTCTGGAGTAGGCTTCCTAGGGAGGTTGTGAAATCCCCACCATTGGAGGTTTTTACGAACAGGTTGGAGAAACACCTGTCAGGGCTGGGCTAGGTTTACTTGATCTTGCCTCAGCTTAGGGGGCTGGACTTGATGACTTCTTGAGGTCCCTTCCAGCCCTCCATTTCTATGGTTCTGTAAAAGATTACACCCCTGGCAACTGAATTCCCATGTTCGTATTCATCCATAGAATATGTATAGTACCAGTACAGACTTCTCCTTGCTGTTGACCTATGTTTGTGTACCAGATCTATCGTGACGGCTCTAACACGGTGTCAGAATGGAAGCCCTGGTATAAAAATGCAGAGAATGAAGAGCTAATTCCTAGGCCAGGGCTTCAAAACTTCCATTCCCAGGAAGGGAAACTGCTCTGCTGTGTTAGTACCTGGCAGCAAGGGATGGACCTCACCCTGTGGCATGTTGAGAGGGTAGTCTGCTGAAAGCCTCTGCTAGATGGAGGGAGGATGTATATTTTTACATCTCCTGTTTTCTGTTGTGGAAGGAAGATAGAAATTAAATTCCAAAGCCTAGGTAATGACTATTACATTCTCTTCAAGAGGCTATTGCTGCTTATTGCTGGATTCCCGGCATCCTGTTTGTTTTGCTTCTGTGGAGAGTAGCTGCCCATCCAAATGCTTCAGCTAGAACCAGGAAGAGGTACCTCTAGCTTAGATGGCTTGGTTAGCTTTCAGTTTCCATGAGCCATCAGTCCTTTGCGCCTCTGCTAATGCTATCAACAAGAGGGTCAATTGTGAAGTTAAGGTTTTGGATGTAGACACTTGTCCACTAGGAAGAGGCTTAAGACCCACCAACCTTTAACTTAAATTCACCCAAAGTTGGTAGTGATCAATGGCATAGAGTTGGTAGTGAACAATGGCATATATATACCATTATTAATGGCCTGGAAGAATTTAAGACAATGGTTCCCATTACCAATCCCCTTCCAAATATACTAGTTGGAAAATGAAAATTCACTTGGCTAAACTTCTTTTTAGAACTTACATTTGACAATAAAAACCTGCAACTGAATCAATCCTACATAGGTTTTCACTATCAATAAAAATACAACATGCATCCAGTTTCTTAACAATACATAACAAAAAAAAATCGATATAGACCTTTCCATAATTCATGATTGTTCTGTATATAAAGAGCTGCTAAAGGAAGCCACTTGCAAAGCACAAGTCCTGTTGATCCTACATATTCTTGTGCACCTGAAATTTTTGTCTATTAACTAGATATTTACATATATACTGGTATGGAGCACCTCTGTAATAGTATATTTGTCTGTATCTAAAATTGCAGCAGCAGTACTGTACCAGCAGCTTTGATTACACTCTGAGCTGACTAGTGAGACTAAATCTACTCTTGCTAGTAGTGCAGGCTAGTATTCCCATTATCATCTTTGTGTGCATGGGGTGAGGATCTACTCATATATTCTTGTCACCAGCACCATATATTCCACCAAAGCTCTCCCTAACTGTTACAGGGGGTTGAAACCCTCACGTCCTTATTAGAAAACAAAAATGAAAAGGATGTAAGAAAAAATAAAGAACAGGCAAGTTTGGAGGTTACAGCAAGATTCAAGTACTACTCAAAGCTCCAGCACCACTGAACTGACTGGGAGCCTACCAGACTTTTAGCTGGAAAGTCAAGGAGTTTCATGCAAGAATATATAGTTACAGGGAGCAAAGGACAGCCATTATATCCGCTGCAAGATTGCCCTTGCTGAAAACCTCTACACATGTATATGGGGCACTGTGATGGCAACATGCACAGTTGCCAGCACAGTACTAATAGTGCTTATGACATTTTTTATCTTGCAGTAAAATAAAACCAAAGTATGTAAATAGAAAGAATGAATGAGCCTGAATCTGCGTGAAATAACTTGGAATGCATTTCCACATATAGAAAAGGGCGGGAGGGAAGGAGGAATCAGAGGTCCCAGAAAAGAAAACTATTGGCTGAATGGGAAGAATAGTAATAGGTAAGAAACCCAAATTTTCAATTACCTAATTTAGCACTAACCTGGAAGAGTTGAAAGCGAATTAGGTAAAATTACATAAATTCTATTGTATCTATTGATGTCTAGAGCATTTTCCACTTTATAGAACAAGCAATCCATTACACTACTAGGTCTAATTTGTTAACACACCACTAAAATGGAATAGTTTAAGTGTAGAATTACTTTTAAAAAATTAAATTTACTTAGTCTAAAATTTATTGAAAATGTTAGTGAAAACTTAAAGTTGGGGATCTCAATCTATATATAAACACCAAATAAAAAAAATTGTTGATAAAGCAGATTATACTGAGGATTTGTAAATTACCTAAAAGAATCTTCCACAGTTAAGAAAATAACATTGTGCCCTGAACAAAATTTAAGGGGCACATTTTTAAAAGGCACAATAGGATTTTATGCACAAATCCATGCAAACGTTGCACTTATTAACCTACATTTGCATCAACCAATAAGATTTTGGGAGTTCAAACTGGAAATTGCATAAGTGACTACTCATGGGTTCTATTACTTAAGTTGTGTGGGCATCCTGGAATTTGTGCATGCAAAATCAGGGGTTTTCACTGGTACAATCTTTGTAGAAGCACCTATTGTGCTTTCATTTTGAAAATGTGTTTAAGTATGCACTTACAGAAAACAAAATCTAAATGTCTTGCAAATCTCTCCAGTCACCTGGTGTCCCTAACCACTTGTAAGCATGCTAGCATCCCCCCAAAGCTTGTTCAAACAGTTATGTATAATTTGTCAGACAAGTGCCTGCAGTATTCCATGTAGATTACTTTTGCACAGGAAACACAACACACAAGTAATGTACCTTTTCATTCCACTAATCTTCTCTTCTGTATGGGTCCATAGTCAACTGCAAGATCATCACTGGCTCCAGCCTGTTGGCGACACAACCACCATCTTTGTTCCTGAGTCTGTTTCCCTAAACTCTTTTGAGGGTGGCGCAAACAAACTTTTTGTAAGAGGAATAATAATCTCTTGAGTTCCCAACTTCTGATAATGAAATGTTCATGACTAATCCAAGAATCTTTCTATAAGAAGTTAATCCCTTTATTATTAGTATTTGAGTATTTTCGGTGCTTGCTCTTCCCCCATAGGCAATGCTATAGGTGTTGCAGCTTGCAGAGACAAAACTGTGTGCTTGCTCCATAGCTGACAGCGTGAGTAATTTTCCCCTGTACCTCTGAATGGGGAGTTGGCTTATTGATAGTGCTATATCTTGAAATGTATCCAGTTTGGCACTGAAATTTTCCTCTACATTTTTCATATCTTTACAAAAGGCAGTTAGAAACCGAATCTTCTCTTCCCCTTCCTTTTTAGATTCCACACACCCGACCCTCTCAAAAGTTGTTCCATTATGTCCTCCAACTTTGTAGGTTTCTATTCAAACGGGTTAGTTTTAATGGTGCTTTTATTTTATTTGGGGGAGGGAGATCTTAAACTCACTCAATTTCTAACAGCTATTTTGGCTTGTTACGCAAACTAAAATTCCAGAAGTAAAACTTAACAATATCCACAGTATGCCGGCGAGTGGAAAGATCTAACAGCCTTTTTAAAAATCAATTAGAAATGACTCACCAAAGCTCAGACCATGTGGTCTGATTCTGTTTACTATTTTTGATCACTGTCTTTTGTCCTTCTATTTTGCATTGTTTGTCTGGCATTGGTTCATAAATTGTATTTTCAAGAAATTAATACCTGGCTATTAATAGAGAAGATACATTTATGGGAACTTAGTCAGCCATAGTTTATTTCAGAGGTGGGCAAACTACGGCCCACCAGACCCTCCTGCCTGGCTTCTGAGCTCCTGGCCTGGGAGTCTAGCCCCCGGCCCTTCCCCAGCTGTTCCCCCTCCCCCGCAGCTTAAACTTGCTCCAGCGCAATGCTCTGGGTAGCAGGGTCGCGAGCTCCTGGGGCAGTGCAGCTGCAGAGCCGCGGCCTGACTCAGTACTCTGTGTTGCGTGGTGGCATGGCTGGCTCCAGCCAGGCGGCACGGCTGCTTGTCCTGGTGCTCTGGGCGGTGCGGTTGGAGCGCTGCCAGCCACCAGTGCTCCAGGCAGTGCAGTAAGGGGGCAGGGAGCGGGGGGGTTGGATAGAGGGCAGGGGAGTTTGGGGTGGTGGTCGGAGGCGGGGGTGTGGATAGGGGTCATGGCGGTCAGAGGGCAGGGAACAGGGGGGTTGATTGGGGGCAGGGGTCTCCAGGGGGCAGTTAGGAAGGAGGTGAGGGTTGGATGGGGCAGCGGGAGGGGAGGGCAGTCAGGGGCAGGGGTTCTGGGGGCGGCCAGGGGACAGGGAGAAGGGGTGGTTGAATGGGTCAGGGCTCTGGGGTGGGGCAGTCAGGAATGAGAGGAGGGGTTAGATGGGGCGGCAGGGGGAAGTCAGGGGCAGGAGTTCCAGGGGCTGTCAGGGGACAGGGAAGGAGGGGTGGATGGGGCAGCAGTCCCAGGGGGGCCATCAGAGAGCAAGAAGCAGGAGGGGGCAGATAGGGGGCAGGGCCAGGCCACACCTGGCTGTTTGGGGAGGCATAGCCTCCGCTAACCAGCCCTCTGTACAATTTTGGAAACCCGATGCGGCCCTCAGGCCAAAAAGTTTGCCCACCCCTAGTTTATATCCTTACTGCCATCTAGGGAGCTCTTAAACCAGCCATACTTATCTGTCAGAATTTTAGTACAACTAAAGCACATTGTGCAAAGTTTATTTTCTGAAACAATCACAATGCTTTAATTTGAACATAAATTAAGAAAATACTTAATCTAAGGCAAAATATAACCTCGAGTTATTGGGAAAATGCTTTTGTATGCCTCACTGGACTTACATTCAAGCTTTAACTATTTCATACGTGAAGTACAAGAAAAAGCCCACACTGTTTAATTCGCCTTCACACAAGAGCATGGAGCTAATATGAAGGTAACACTGAAGACACAGCACAATCTGGATTCAGGTCAGGACATGAAACTGAAACTGCTTGAATTGCACTGATGCATGGTCACCTCCTATCAATGGATAGAGGGCGGACTTCCATTCTCACGCTCTGGGACCTCTGCAGCATTTGACACGGTTGACCATGACATACTGCAGTCTTGTCTGAGAGAGGTGACATTGTTCCAGAATAATGCACTAAAATCATCTCAGTCCTTCCTGGAGGGACACACCCAATGATCATGATGGGAAACTGCACCTCCACCAGTAAACACCTCACTTGTAGAGTCCCACAATGATCAATTGTCTCTCCAGTCCTTTTCAGCATCTACATGCAACTACTAGGTGGACTGTTCAGATAACATGGATTCAAGTGCCAGCAATAAGCAGATGATACACAGCTCTATCTTTCATCACGTGTGAACACACCACTACCACCCATGCTTGAGGGAGATCAGCTCATGGATAAAAAACAATTGGCTGAAGCCAAACCCGAGCAAGGCAGAAGTGATGCTGGTGGGCAGAGGACCGTATTTGGAAGAGTTTGCAGCTGCAATGCAATCCCCTTTAGTTAAAGATACATGCTCACAGTTGGTCAAATCAGTCCATAGACTAGGAGTGTGCCTGGATTCCTTGCCGATACTCAGTTTTCACACAACAGCATCCGCTAGAAACTCGTTCTACCATTTCCATTGATTAGAAGACTCCCCCATCGTGGCGGATGATGACCTGGCCTCAGTTATGCATGCCTTTGTCATCTCTTGTCTGAACTACAGCAACATGATATACCTGGCGGGAAGCCTTCAGCAGTCAGGAAACTCCAATTAGTACAGAATACTACAGCATCTCTCCACAGCAACATGGGCTACAGCTTGAGTAAATCAAGCCTGTCCTCTGCTCTCTACACTGGCTTCCCATAAAATGTCAAATCAAGTTCAAGGTCACAGCCCTTATCTTCAAAGGACTCCATGGTTTTAGAACATCTAAAATATTGCCTAAAGCTCTGGGGTGAAGACTATGGTCAACAGCTCTGCTCCTCTGGCAATGGCTGGATTAACACCATAGGCAAACTAGGCATGTGCCTAGGGCCCAGCACATGGTCCTTCCCTTCCTGCAGATTCTCTCCAGCATCTTGAGCCCTTGTATGGGCCCTGATTTCCCTCTCCCTTTGCCTCATGTTCCTGTAGGATCCCAGCTCACATTTTGCCCACCTTGATCAAAGATGCTGAAGGCATGGGCTGGCAGCAGTCCACTGGAGGGGGAAGACTGTAATAGTAGGATTTTATGTTTGTATTTTGTATGATTTAGAATGAAGGATAAAGAATGAGATAATAATGTAGCACGTATTCAATGTATTGGTTATGATTTGATCATATCCTGCCAGCCACCCTTTTTGATTAGCAGAAAGGAATGGCCTAATGGGCCATTTGGTAAAGATGCATCAGCCGGAATCTGTGTTTGGGCTGATTTCAAGGCAGTAACAAACATTTTAAGGTCACTATGTTGTAGGCTTAGCATTTTAAAATAAGTAAAAGAATGCCACGATTGTTTTCTTGTGCATTGCAACTTGATGTTCCTGTTTAAAATGTTCTGTGTAAATTCTGTTTTGTGTGTGAAAGAGGAATGTATGTGTAAAGAGATAAGTGTGAAGGCCATCACTGAGCCAGATGTACGAGGGAGGAACCAGAGACAGATGCAAGGGCGCCAGGAGGCTGCAGCACGCCCCTATTTGAATAGGGTGACCAGATGTCCTGATTTTATAGGGACAGCCCCAATTTTTGGGTCTTTTTCTTATATAGGCTCCTATTACCCCCCACCCCCATCCTGATTTTTCACATTTGCTGTCTGGTCACCCTATATTGAAATGACAGAGGAGGGCAGATTGACAATTCTAAAGATGAGACAGGCACCTATCAATGGGGACAAGATAGCTGTGATAAAGAATGAGAAGGACAATTTAAGAAAACAAGCACTCATCAAACAACAATTGATTACAGCATGATGAAGCAAAACTCATTGGTTCCAATGAAGGAAAATCGCTATATAAATAAGGTACCTTGCCATGAAACTTTGGGTTCATCCTGCCGAGACTTCCCCAGAGCATTGTGTTGCGATCAACAGAACTCAGTTCCTCCCTATCCATGATCAACCTAGCTGGCCACTAGATTGATCCAGACTCTGGACTGGTAACTATAACATTGACTGGCAGGACTGTGTGTGTGTGTGTGTGTGTGGTGTGATTGAATGCATATGCTAATTGCTGTATCGTCAATAAACACGGAGTATTGCCTTTTCCCCTGAAAAAGATCCCGTTTGCTTCTTATAAGCATAACATGATGAAGAAGCTTTGGCCTGCAGCTCTGGGACCTGCCACCCATGCTCATCCTCCTCCCTCCAGAACTGGCTAGGGCCTGGCCCTAGTAAGGGATGTCAAGAGCAGAAAGCAGTTCTGGAAGCAGATTGCCAAGCTGATGGGGAGGTGAGTCCATTTGGGGGCACGAGTATCTACCTTCCCTCTGGGATCCAGTATCGATACTGGCCAAACTCCCCATCCTGCCTGTGCATGGGGTGGGAGAACAGGCTATACTCTGTCATCCTTCAGATTGATTATTGATACTGACTAAATGATCTGTGGCCTTCCAAGCCCAGAAGTATGTTTGCCTAGGACCCAGCGATGGGTCAATCCGGCTCTGCCTCTGGCACAACAGAACTCTCAAAAAGGGTAAAGCTCATCAGTGTGGGAGACAAAACTCTCTTGAGGGCTAGTTCAGGACTGGAATAACGTCACCATTTTCACAGACCTCATCACTTTCCACTTCAAGTGCAAGACACATTTATTTGACCTTGCCTTCTCTGACATAAATACATAGCTACAAGACTATTTAAAAAAAACAACCAACCAAGAAAAGGCGCTATAATAACACTACTCTGCACATTCTTCTTCTCCTGGGGAGAGGATGAGAGAACAAATGTGCCAGATACATACTCACATTGGTTAATACACTATTGAAAGGTGCTCAGATATTACAGTGATGAGAATGGTGTAAGTACATATAAAATAGAAATTTTAAACAATTCTATCTGGATTTCTTTTTAGTTAATTAGTTCCGAAAATTATTTGTATGTTTTGTACTTTAATTTTAAAAGATTAATTTGTTTGTGGCATGAAACTCCCATCGACTTAAATGTGAGTTGCACATACTGGCAGCCCAGCTGAGTTTGGTCACATGTTTTATAGTGTTCTTGTTGGCTAGAAGCTCCTGGGCTCAAATAATGAAGAAACATTTAACCTCTTTTGAATAGTGCTCCTGGACAACTAATTCAGAGCAACACTGAGAGCATCACAACAAGAGGGCAGCTGTTGAGAGCTGGTGAGACTTAGTTATTTTGAGCTCTCTTAGGACATTTTTCTTGATTCATTAATTTTGTTAAAGAAATGCTTTATTATTAGACCTAGGTGCATAGTGGGGTGGGGAGAAAAGAAAAAAGGAAGAAAATGCATATATTCTTTCTAATTTATTTTAATTTAACTTTGACTTTTTTTTCCTTCTGTACTTTTTCTGAAAACAGTCCAATGAATCTGTTTGTAGAGCTGGGCAAAAATCAGAATTTCTGTCCTGTGTCAAATTCCAATATTTCAACATATGTTTTTTCCCTGAATAAAGATGAATGGTTGAAATATTGAAATTTGCAGAATGAAAGGTTCCCAAAAATTTTGGTTACAAAATGGCAAAATATTTTGTGTTTTGGCATTTTTGATCACAGAAAAACATTTTTGGAATTCCTGGACTGAAATTTTCTGTTTGTTTGTTGAACTGACCCAAAACACTCTGTTTCAAAGCTGTTCAATATTAAATTATATTTCCCTATAGTGGCACATTGCCTTATGGGAGCTGTAGTTTGGGTTTCCTGATGCCCCATTCTTCTCTATGGACCAGGTTTCCTGGCTGGACTAGATCTCTCATGATGCCCCTGTAGCCCTGTGACTCCCATGATGCACCACAGAGATCAAACTGTGGCATCATAGGAGATGTTGCAGCCAGGGAGCCTAGCCCATAGGAGAGAATTGGAACCCAAACTACCAAGTCTCATGAGGCAGTGCACCACAGTAGCAAAATGCTGTTTTAATATTGAGATGACTTGAAATGAAACATTTTGGGTCAGCTTAAAAAAAAATCTTGATTTCAGGTTGAACTGACATAAAACAAAATGTTTTTGTTTTCCCAAAGGAAAATACAAAAAAAATTAGTAAAAATTAAACTTTCCCACAAATGATTCAGTTTTTCAGAAACTACATTTTATGGAAAATTCATGACCAGCATTAATTTAATGGCAGGAATGTTTGAAATAGTGAATATACAAGAGAATTTCAAAGTTCTAATTACATTAACTCCTTTGTAGAGCACTTTGATTTCTTTGGATGAAAAGTGTTATATAATAGCTAGAGGGTGGTGGTATTAGTATTTATTTATTTTATTCACAAATATTTGCATCAAAACATGATTCTAAAGATAGTCGTAGCCAATCAAGAAGCAGAAGCATACCATGTAACCTGCACTGTATCAAATCAATGCAGTTTAAATTGAAGATCCCAAATACAGCAAACTTCTTGATAGATCATACAATTTCTGTGAATATTTGATGATGAATATTTAAAGAAAAGCATGATCTGGTCATGTACAATTAATTAATAGAAAAAGGCACAATGCATCAAATACATTATGAATTACTCACCGAGATCTATTCATAATACTCTACCACAGGTATAGCAGGACTAGATGTGGATTAACTAAGAATCCCCTCTAAGACATGGCCATAAGTTTATCAACCCCAGTCCTGACATGACCATGAGTTATAATTGTGTCACACCAATGTATGACAACATCCACTCAAAATTACTTACGCTCCAGAGAGAATCCATTTTGAACTAGCTTTGGTCAAAACTCAGAATTTCTGGTCCAGAGAAAATTTGAACACTTCAAAAGTTCGGAATAAAAACCTGAAATTTCCCACAGAAAGGAAATTTTCGAAATTTTTCATTTTGGAAAAATCAGGTGTTTGTTTGGTGTTTTTGTTTTGTTTTTTAAACCAAAACCAAATGGAGTGGCTGGTAGACCTTGACACCAGCCTGGTGAGTCCCAAGGAGTCAGAAAAGTCCCCTGCTGCAGAGCAGAGAGCCTAGAATTCCTGAGTCCCATCTCAAGCTGGGAGTCTCAAGGTTTCCAGACTTCCAGTTCCATAGTTCAGAGCCTGGAAGTCCTGGGCTCCCCAGCATCCCACTGAGCAAGCAGGCAGGAAACTCTGTGGTACATCGAAAGTTCATTGAACCTGATACATTTCCGCAAAACAGTTCAGTATGTGAACCCCTGGGGATATGCAGAGGTCTTCCAGGGGGTACATCAACTTACCTAGTTTTTGCCTAATTTTACAACAGGCTACATAAAAAAGCACCAATGAAGTCAGTACAAATTAAAATTTCATACAGACAATGACTTATTTATTCAGCTCTTTATACTATGCACTGAAATGTAAGCACAATACTTGTATTCCAATTGATTTATTTTATAATTATATGGTAAAAATGAAACAGTAAGCAATTTTTCAATAATAGTTGCCGTGACTCTTTTGTATGCTTGTGTCTGATTTTTTTAATCAAATAGTTTAAGTGAGGTGAAACTTGGGGAACACAGGACAAATCAGACTCCTGAAAGGGGTACAGTAATCTGGAAAGGTAGAGAACCACTGTAGTAAAGGATCAGGACCACTTCTTAATATTAGTTATTCCAGAACCACTGACTTTGTTTTTAAGTTTGTGCTTGTAGTGCTCATCATGATTAACTGAGGTTTGCCTCAGCCACGTATATAGAAGTCTACACATGCAGATAAAGCACATTTATTTGAACACAAAAATGCTGGATTTGCTTGTGGCTATAATTTTTTCATGCATTGGTTTCTGCTTTATCTTATGTGCCTGAATTTAACCGAAATAGTGTGCAAGTACAAACTATGCAGTTAAACTTCAACATTTCACTGAAGTCGGTTCTTGGTGTCCACCTTAAACTATATTTAGGGTAGCATGAAACAGTGCTTAGGATATAACCTGAAGGCAACACCACTTGTAGTCATTCATCAATAACAAAAATGTAAGGAATGTAAAAAATAAAGTTAACGTACATAGTCATATTTTCATGTTTTTTAAGACCTAGGCATTTTCCTTCACTCTTTATTTCTTCTTTGTATGATGCTGAGGTTGTTTCTATATGATATAAAAGTAACCAGTAGTTAGCTATGCCAAAATGTGAAGAATTTAGAATCATACATATTTGTGGAACTAATTGTTTTGGGTTTTTGTTTTTTTTTCCAAGTCAAGATTATCTTGTTGCCTTCTATTAGGCTGATTCACAGAAGCCTAAATTACACTAGCAGAGTCACCTCTCCTGTTACTTCCTGTGGCAAAATCATAGACACTATGTGTTTACAATTACAATAGTCCAAACCAGACACAGAATAGGACAATAAAGTGGCCTTATTCTAAACACTAACTTCTTTTGGTGACCTCAGCTCACAACTATGTTTATAAGCATCTGGGCAATTGTTTGATATTATTAACAGTACAAACAAAGTGAGAATTCTTCCATGGCATGAAACCAAAATATTTATTTATTTTTAATAGGGGTCTGGTCAGAAAAGTGACTGTTAAAATGGCATTTTATTAATGCTCCCTGTGTGTGTGCCTAGTCATATCTGCTTAGTTTACCAATAAAATACTTTATTTTAACCTCTCAGGTCTACCACTAAAGCTGTGGAAGAGAGTTAGGTTCAATTCTTCTCCATGCCTCCAGTTGCCAGGTACGTTCTGACTTCATTCTTAGTCATGACCTATAAAGCAGAATGAAATGCAAGGTGTGTTCTGATTGCCAACATTGTACTCAGCTAGGTGTTTAAAAAAACCTGTTTTGACTTTTGTAAACTGAGCATATTTGATATAGATGGAGAATAAACATAGACACTGAGATGTTATATTTAGACAGTCGCTAGTCTAACCCAGTTCACGCTTTTAAAGTTAACTTTTTATACTGTGTATCCTGCTTACTATGTGGCTTATGCAAGATCTATAACAGCCCAAGGGCTGTGCTGCTTTGACTCTAAGGGATAGAAATTGGTTGTGCAGCCATAAAGGGTGGAATTACAAATCCTAAAGCCTCAGGATTAAGATTCTAAAGGAGCAGAGTATAATTACTATGAGCTTTCCACAGCATTACTGTATAACTTTCAGCATTATCCAAAATGCTAACAACATACAGTCTACTCTGTTTTCCCACAGTTTGGCAATTTAAAACTTACAGCACAAGAGTTTTTAAAAGGCACTTTCACAGACCAAGCTGTTTCTTGAGGGCCTATTCCAGAATGGCCACTATTTCTGTGACTAATATGGCCGCTCATGCTATGGACACTGAGTAATGGTTATGGTTGTTACTCTTTAAGACACCTGTAGCTGGGCAAAAAGGATTGAGCAATGGCTTATAGAAAGCTTAAACTGACTGTGTGGCAAATCAAACACAATAAGATATAAACTCAATGGAATGTGAAAGAAATTCATACCTTAGTGAACCATCAACAAACAACAAAGATTAAAAATCTAATCAACACTTAGCTATGCCTTTGGGATTCAGATCCAGTATCTTTTGATGATTAGTGGGACAGTCAAATCTAGAGACTTTGCTGAATACCATCATGTTGTAATGCTGCGCTCTACAAAACATAATGCCAAAAATAATTTAGCACCTGCACATAATTACAAAATGATTTATCTTTTGAGAATTGTTTTTATCTTAATCTTTTTATTTTGTTCCATATAAAATTAGAATGTAAAACCAAAAGATGACACTAGGGGAAAAAGGAAGGGCAAGAGCACTAGGAAGGATAAACTCAACTAAAAGTCTGTGTTATTTCTTTAATTTTTAAATCAACATGAAACTTTGGTCAATCATTGTAAAATAGCATAGATTTCTGTGTATATGCATATACCCACTAATTTAACTTTTAGCAACTATAACCTTGAAACTACATACTCTGGATACTTTAACATGAAACAGAGGGAACGCTAAGAGGCACAAAACCTTATGAGCCTGTTGATCCTCCCTTTCCTAAAGCAAAAGAGCCATTTCATTTAGGGACTTATAAAATTACCAGTCAAAAGTTACAAAATCAATTCTCTGATCAGTGAACAGGAGAGAGACAAACTTCACTTCCATTAACATTAATAGGAGGTAGGTGTATAAATCCCCTATGCATCAAGAGGAGACTAACCCCTGGGGTAAACTTTCAAAGCCCTGCACAATGATTTAGCTGAGTGAGTCATTGATGTTAATGGGAATTTTGTGGCTAATTCCCCCACACATTGCTTTGAAAGCTTACCACTGTGTTTTTGAGGCATCTGATGATGGACTGCATTTGGCTAAAATACATAGTAGGGAAAAATATATCAAATAAGCTTAATTTTTTCATACTTGATTTCCACTGTTTAGAAATCTGAAAACCATGTAATAAACTGTTAATCCTCTGCTATGTATATTCCTCCAGTAGTGTCTTCAAACCCCTGTAGTTAAATCTAAGGGCCTGTAAAAGTAGCATTAAAGAAAAGAAAGCCAACACTAAATGAAGCAGTATATTAGTATTATCTATTATTGCTATTACCAGAGAATCTAGGCAGCCTAGTCATAAAGCAGGATTGCACTGTGTTAGGCACTGTACAAACACATACTAGACCAGAAGGAATTGAAAAATTCCTCATTTTGAGAGGGGTGTCAGGAGCCTACATACCTCTACTAACTTCCATTGAAATCAATGGAAGTTTGGAGCCTAAATACCTTTGTGGATCTGGGCCCTTGTGCCCTCCCCACTATGTGAAGACCAAGCAGAATTCGGGCCTCGGGATTATCATCCCCATATTACAGTTCAACTATTAATTAGGATAACACCTATGCCAGAGGGTCATTGTAATGCTCTTGAGTTCCTTGAATGGAAGGTACTATATAAATGCAAAGTATTATAGGTAGACCTGCTAGTGCTGCCTGTTGTTAAGGCTGCCCAACACTTCCCATTCAGTTGTTTATAAAACTTTTCCAGGGTGAAATTTCTTTTGCTGAGTACCTGTTTTAGACTGAATTTTTCTGGAAAGATTCAGCAAAAGTGGGTCTGCCTATTCTGAAAAAGAGATTAGGTAGGGGGAAAATGGTTTTCTTGCCTGTGTTTTGTTTTGGGATTCTCTTTTTTATTTTTTAAACAAAAACCCAACCACTTCATTTTGAAGTTTTAGTGCTCCCATACTTCGGTGCAGAGATTTGAAATTTGCTGGTGGTGGCATAGAAGGGAGTCATCCTGGTGTCAAGGATTTGCCTTTTACTATTCCTGTGAAAACCAGCCACATTTGGTCACCTGAAGTCTTTGAGGGAAAAATCAGTTTGCACATGTTCAGTAAGGCTCTTGTTAGAGGTCAGCTGCTAAATTCTCTGAAGATTCCATCTGCACTGAGCATGCTTTAGCTGAATAGACTGTCTTTTTTAGCACAGGCCCCTCTGACTCAGTCACTGCACAGGATGGACCATTCTCTGGGATGAATCAGAGCTGTATAGAAAATAAGTCTATCTGTAAGAACCCTCCTCACTTGGTGCAAAAGTTGGAAGGTGTATGATGAATAAGGGAAGGAACTGCATGAAGAGATGATGATTTTAAGGGTAAGGTAGTTGAATGCCACCCCAGATAACTTGATTCAATCCTTGCCTCTCCCACACTGTTCTTGTGTGATGGCAGGCAAGTCACTTAAACTAAACTTTTCACAGGTGGTCACTAAATCCTATGTTCCTCGTTTTATGGGTGCCTGACTTGAGAGCCTGAGATCTGATTTGCAGATGTGCTGAGCACTTACAGCTGCACTTGAAGTCAATTAGAGCTGTGCTTTGAACATACTAAGTGCTTTGGAAAGATTGGATTTTTATTGGTAAATGTCGATTTCACAATACGCACTTGTGATGGGGTTTGACTGCTAGCTGTCCTGGGAATTAGCTTAGTTCCCCAGTGCGCCCTAGTCTGGTGACATCTCGCCACCATCATGTCTGCTCCAGGAAGTGTGTTGTCCCAAAGAACACAGTGTCCTCTTCAGGACACAGCCCTCCAGCTGTTTCACAGTCTGTTCTCCCCATTCTGGGGGAACCTGCAGTCTTTTGTCTGGCCACTTCCTTCAGTGGCAAACTGCAGTCCACAGTCTAGCCACTTCCTTCAGTGACTCCAGCACCCTCCTTGCCCTTGTGTCAGGTCCTCAGTCTGCAGATCCCTGCAGCCTGCCAGGAGCTGCCTTTAGCTCCCTGGGTCTCTGCCTGCAGCACTGCTCTGCCCAGGGTGCTTGCTGCCCTCCGCCTGCAAGGCAGCCAGTCCTCCTCCCTTCTCAAGCTCCAGGGAGTGACTGACTGCTTTGTTCTACAGCCCTTCTTACTTGGGCCAGCCCAACCCAGATTGGCTGCTCCTACAAGCCCTTCTGTGCTTGGCTATGGCTGCTTTTAACCCCTTTTCTACCAGTGTGGGACAGACGCTACATCACAGCACCCAAAATGACAAAAAATATTTCTGGTGATGATTGAAATGTAAAGAAAGGGAAAGTAAGATGATGATTGAGAACTTATTAGTCTGACTTAAAACATACAAACTAAATATCCTTGACATGTGATGTTGACAACTTGTGTTTTAAGGACTATAAGCTTTAACTTCTTGAATCTCACCATCTACCACCATTAAATGATTGTCTCTGACCCCCCTGCCCCAATTCCTGCAATTGTGAAAATTTAAATGGATAAAAACTGGGGGGGGAGAGAGGATAAAAATCAAATTCTTCCAAACCTATATATAATTCTAAGTGCTCTGAAAACCCAGGCCCTACACCTCTCAAATTGGGCACTGAGAATCAGTGGATGCTTTAGACTTAATCTTTTTATGTCTCAGTTCCCCAGCTGTAACATGGGATAATACTGCCCCTTCACCTCCAAGGGATGTTGTCAAGATAAATTAATACTTCTGAAGCACTCAAAACTAAGATGATGAGAAAAGCCCATGAGGAAATTAATAATTCTGTCTTCAGAGCAGTGTTTGAATAGTGTGTAGTAAATAAGGCCTAGCGCCCTATTTAAATAAGGCTCGTATCATAATACAGACATACAAGGGGGCAGACTTGGGGTATGTCTACACTCCGGGATTATTCTGATTTTACAGAATTCGATTTTTGGCAACAGATTGTATAAAGTCGAGTGCATGTGGCCACACTAAGCACATTAATTCGGCAGTGTGCGTCCATAGTACCGAGGCTAGTGTAGACTTCCAGAGTGTTGCACTATGGGTAGCTATCCCATAGCTATCCCATAGTTCCCGCAGTCTCCACCACCCATTGGAATTCTGGGTTGAGATCCCAATGAGTGATGGGGCAAAAAACATTGTCGGGGGTGTTTCTGGGTACATGTCGTCAGGCCCCCCTCTCCCTCCCTCCCTCCCTCCATGAAAGCAACGGCAGACAACCGTTTTGCGCCTTTTTTCCTGGGTTACCTGTGCAGACGCCATACCATGGCAAGCATGGAGCCCGCACAGCTAACTGTCACCGTAAGTCTCCTGGGTGCTGGCAGACGTGGGACTGCATTGCTACACAGCAGCAGCTCATTGCCTTTTGGCAGCAGATGGTACATTAGGACTGAAAGCCATCGTCATCATACAGAGATGGGAGTGACTCAGCCAGGTCATTTCCCATTTTCTGCCAAGTGCCCAAGTGATGTTGAGGGCTAGCAGTCATAATGCAGCATCTTCTGGTGAGTAGCCAGGAGATGACAATGGCTTGCAGTCTTAATGCAGCATCTTCTGCTAAGCGCCCTGGAGATGACGATGGCTAGCCTAAGATGTAAAAGATAGATGGAGTGGCTCAAAACAAGAAATAGACCAGATTTGTTTTGTATTCATTTGCTTCCCCCTCCCTCCATGAAATCAATGGCCTGCTAAACCCAGGCTTTTGAGTTCAATCCTTGAGGGGGCCATTCTGTGTGACAGTTGTTTGTGTTTCTCCTTGATGCAAAGCCTCCGCATTTGTGGAATTTAATTCCCTGTAAGCCATGTCATCAGTTGCCCCTCCCTCCATCAGAGCAATGGCAGACAATCGTTTCGCGCCTTTTTTCAGTGCAGACGCCATACCACAGCAAGCATGGAGCCTGCTCAGCTCAACGCAGCAGTCAAGAACATTGTAAACACCTCGCACATTATCGTGCAGTTTATGCTGAACCAGAACCTGCAAAACCAGGCGAGGAGGAGGCAACGGCGGCATGGTGATGAGAGTGATGAGGACATGAACACAAAATTCTCTCAAACCATGGGTCCCGGTGCTTTGGAGATCATGGTGTTAATGGGGCAGGTTCATGCCACGGAACACTGATTCTGGGCCCAGGAAACAAGCACAAACTGGTGGGACTGCATAGTGTTGCAGGTATGGGACAATTCCCAGTGGCTGCAAAACTTTCGTATGCATAAGGGCACTTTCATGGAACTTTGTGACTTGCTTTCCCCTGCCCTGAAGCGTCAGAATACCAAGATGAGAGCAGCCCTCACAGTTCACAAGTGAGTGGCGATAGCCCTGTGGACGCTTGCAACATCAGACAGCTACTGGTCAGTCGGGAATCAATTTGGAATGGGCAAATCTACTGTGGGACTGGGGTGATGCAAGTAGCCAAAGCAATCACTGAGCTGCTGTTACCAAAGGTAGTGACTCTGGGAAATGTGCAGGTCATAGTAGATGGCTTTGCTACAATGAGATTCCCTAACTGTGGTGGGGCGATAGATGGAACCCATATCCCTATCTTGGCACTGGACCACCAGGGCAGCCAGTACATAAACCTCAAGGGTTACTTTTCCATAGTGCTGCAAGCACTGGTGGATCACAAGGGACGTTTCACCAACATCAACGTGGGATGGCTGGGAAGGGTTCATGACGCTCGCGTCTTCAGAAACACTAGTCTGTTTAAACAGCTGCAGCAAGGGATTTACTTCCCAGACCAGAAAATAACTGTTGGGGATGTTGACATGCCTATATTTATCCATTTGGACCCAGCCTACCCCTTAATGCCATGGCTCATGAAGCCATCCACAGGCAGGCTGTACAGTAGTCAGGAGCTGTTCAACCATAGGCTGAGCAAGTGCAGAATGGTGGTAGAATGTGCATTTGGACATTTAAAGGGTCGCTGGAGCACTTTACTGTCTCGCTCAGACCGCAGCCAAACCAATATTCCCATTGTTATTGCTGCTTGCTGTGTGCTCCACAATCTCTGTGAGAGTAAGGGGGAGACATTTATGGCGGGGTGGGAGGTTGAGGCAAATCGCCTGGCTGGTGATTACGCACAGCCAGACACCAGGGTGATTAGAAGAGCACACCAGGAAGTGCTGCACATGAGAGAAGCTTTGAAAACCAGTTTCATCACTGGCCAGGCTACGGTGTGAGAGTTCTGTTTGTTTCTCCTTGATGAAAACCTGCCCCCTTGATTGACTCATTCCCTGTAAGCCACCCACCCTCCCCACTTCGATCACAGCTTGCTTGCAAAGGAAATAAAGTCACTATTGTTTAAAAAAAATGTATTCTTTATTAATTGATTATAAAAATAGGGAGAGAACTGACAAGGTAGCCCGGGTGGGATGTGGGAGGAGGGATGAAGGGAAGGAAAAGGCCACTTCAAAACTTGTTGAATGACAGCCTTCTGTTGCTTGGGCTGTCCACTGGGGTGGAGTGGCAGGGTGCACGGAGCCTCCCTCCCGCGTTCTTGGGCATCTGGGTGAGGAGGCTATGGAACTTGGGAAGGGTGGTTAAACAGGGGATGCAGTGGCACTCTGTGATCCTGCTGCCATTCCTGAAGCTCCACCAGACACCGGAGCATGTCCGTTTGATCCCGCAGTAGCCCCAGCGTTGCATCCTGCCTCCTCTGATCTTCCTGCTGCCACCTCTCATCTCAAGCGTCCCTCCTGTCCTCACATTCATCCCTCCTGTCCTCACGTTCATTGGCCGCTTTCCTGTACTGTGATACTGTATCCTTCCACTCATTCAGATGAGCGCTTTCATTGCGGGTCGACTGCATGATCTCACAGAACATTTAATCTCACGTGCATTTTTTTCACCGCCTTATCTGAGATAACCTTTGGGACGGAGGAGGGAGGCTTGAAAAATTTGAAGCTGCAGGAGAGAAAAAAGGGAGAGAAGTATTTAAAAAGATACATTTTACAGAACAATGGGTATACTCTTTCACGGTGAACAACACTATTCACATTACATAGCACGTGTGATTTCGGTACAAGGTCCCATTTTGCATCTTAATATTGAGTGCCTATGGCTTTGGTGTTAAAGATCACAGACGCAGGTCCGGGCAAGGCTTGCATGCAGCCATGGTAAGCCATTGTCTTTTGGCTTCTGCAACCTTCATAAAAGCAGCGCCCTCCTTTCCCATACCAAGCAAAGCCCGTTGAGTGCTGCGGTTTTCGTGTTAACATGCAGCAGTAGAAACCAAACTACCCCACCATCCAATTCTCTGGGATGATCACTTTACCCCTCCCTCCCCTCCCCCCGCATGGCTGGTATCAGGGAACAGCTCAACGCCAATGCCCCCACTATCCCTCCAACTGCTTGGCTAACTGTGGGGAGGATTTCTTTTCAGCCACGGGCAAACAGCTCAGTAGGAACAGCCACCTTTGAATGTCCCCTTAATTAAATTCCCGTATTTCAACCAGGTTACCATGAACGATATCACTCTCCTGAGGATAACACAGTGAGATAAAGAACGGATGTTGCTTGAATGCCAGCAAACACCAGGACCATATGTTGCCAGGCTTTGTCATGCAATGATACCAGATTACTTGCTACTAGCATGGCGTGGTAAAGTGTCCTGCCATGGAGGACAGAATAAGGCTGCCCTCCCCAGAAACCTTCCGCAAAGGAGAGCTTCATGGAGATGTCCCTGGAGGATTTCCACTCCATCCCCAGACACGTTAACAGACTTTTCCAGTAGCTGTACTGGCTATGAATGCATCCCAAGTCATCAGGGCAAATTAATCATTAAAAAACGGTTGCTTTTAAACTATGTTTTATATTTACA
Source organism: Mauremys mutica (assembly GCF_020497125.1). Taxonomy (NCBI): domain Eukaryota; kingdom Metazoa; phylum Chordata; order Testudines; family Geoemydidae; genus Mauremys; species Mauremys mutica. The sequence goes on along the minus strand of NC_059078.1, from coordinate 34,948,459 downwards.
AAGGTACACTCACCAGAGGTCCCTTCTCCGGCTTCATGGTCCAGGATACCACCTTGGGAGGGTTGGGAGGCTATTTCAATCAGGCTGAAGAAAAGATCCTGGCTGTTGGGGAGAGTGGTGTGCTGTGTTCTCTCCACAAGCTCGTCCTCCTCTTCATCTTCCCCGTCTGCAAAATCCTCAGGCATGGCTGAGAGTACCCCCTCCTCGGAATCCATGGTCGGGGTGGGGTAGTGGTGGCGGACCCCCCTAGAATTGCATGCAGCTCAACATAGAAGCAGCATGTCTGTGGCCCTGCCCCGGAGCATCTGTTTGCTTCTTTGGCTTTCCGGTACGCTTGTCTGAGCTCCTTAACTTTCACGTGGCACTGTAGTAAGTCCATATTGTGGCCTCTCCCCATCATGCCCTTGAAGATTTTTCAAATGTTTTGGCATTTCGTCTTTTGGAATGTAGTTCTGCTAGCATGGAATCATCCCCCCATACAGCGATCAGATCCAGTACCTCCCGTATGATCCATGCTAGAGCTCTTTTTTGATTCTTGGACTGCATGGTTACCTGTGCTGATCAGCTCTCCACGCTGGGCAAACAGGAAATGAAATTCAAAAGTTCGTGGGGCTTTTCCTGTGTACCTGGCAAGTGCATCTGAGTTCAGATTTCTGTCCAGAGTGGTCACAATGGTGCACTGTGGGATAGCTCCCGGAGGCCAATACTGTCAAATAGCATCCACACTGACCCTAATTCGAACCGTCAATGTCGATTTCAGCACTACTCACCTCGTCGGGGAGTACAGAAACCGATTTTAAGAGCCCTTTATGTCGAAGTAAATGGCTTCGTTGTGTGGACGGGTGCAGGGTTAACTCGATTTAATGCTGCTAAATTCGACCTAAACTCGTAGTGTAGACCAGGCCTTAAGGTTGCAAAGATATTAATTCTGTCATTTAACTTTAGAGTGCTTGACTTTAAAACTTTAACAACATTCATTTAATGTAGCTTTGTAAGTGCAATAATATAACATAGCATTTCTGTATATGCTTGGTAGTCTGAACAAATATTTCAAGCCTTCTGTTTGCTAGAGGAAATTCTTGTGGATAATTAGTACGTTAGGACACTACAAAATATGTAATTTCTATCTGTGGGACCTTCTGGTGTCCTTGTGTCAGACTTCTGCTGAAGAGTCAGAACATCTCTTCTCATCAGACCTAATCAAGACCAGCAACATGTCAAAAAATGAAATGAGAACTAGAAAAACCAGACCCACGAAAAAAATCTGTATATTTACAGTCTTTATAGAAAGGTCCAATCAAATTTTTAATTTATATTTTGATTAAGTGACATACAGTAAGAACATGGGAATTACCAGATAGATCAGAGCTATTACAGTATTCCGTCTCTGCCAGTGGCCAGCACCAGATGATTCAGAGGAAGGGGCAATAAATCCTGTAATGGACAATCACTGATGAATCTGTCCTTGGAAATTTTCTTCCCAAACCCAGTTGATTAGCGTTTGGGTTATATCGTAAAAGGGAAACCCTATAAGCTATGAGGGTTATCTATTAAGCTTATGATATCAACATTTAGAAAAAGTTAGCCTTTATTGAAGCTTAAGGGTGTCATATTGACCATCTTAAACAGCTTTGAGAAGAAAATTAGAGGTAGGCTGTAGCGGGGTGATGAGTCACCAGCATGGTGCCTCCTGCTGGTCGTCCAGGGAATTAGCTTTTCCAGCTCCAGAGTGCCTTCTGCTGGCTGATGTCCTGCTTGCCACTCGCCTCTGTGTCCCTTCCAGACACGGTGCCCCTTTACATTGGGTGCTGCCCCCTGACAGTACCCCCACAGATCTGGGTCTTCCCTCCCCAGGGAACCCCCAACCCCCTATCCCCACCTCGCCTCAGTGGCTACTGCCAGTCACCATCTAGCCCCCGCTCCCTGGGGTGGACTACAATCTATAAACCACTCATCGGCAAGGGGGCGTTGGACCTACTGCCTTTGCCTGCCCTGGGCTGCACCTCTGCAACCCCTGTACCCTTCCTGGCCTTTAGCAAGGCCTGCAGCCTGGCGGGGGTCTCCGGGCTCCCCAGCTCCTCTGGCCTTCTCACAGCCCTGCTCCAGTCTAGGTACCCTGCTCAGCTCCCAGGCAGCCAGGTCCGTCTCTCTCCACAGCTAGAGAGAGACTCTGTGTGCTCCTGGCTCACTACCCTCTTATAAGGGCCAGCTGGGCCCTGATTGGGGTGCGGCCTCATCTGTGGCTGGTTCCCCAATCAGCCGAGGCTTTCTTCACAGCTGCAGCCATCTCCAGGGCTGCTTTTAACCCCTGTTCTTCCAGAGTGGGGCAGCTGCCCCACTACACAGGCTTGTCTATTGGGTTGAGAATGGGGCTAGAACTTCCGCGTTCCAATCCATGCTATGCTATTACGTTGAGTTAGTCATTTTGACCTTAAACTTTAAAAGTGGACTTTAATTGTGCACTTTAATTGAGAGACTTTTGGGGCCAACTTTTCAGAGTTACCAAGCACTTACAGGCCTCCAGCAACTTCAACTAGAATTCTGGGTGCTCAGAATGTCTGAAAATATGAACTCCCTAGGGGTGTCAAATTGGGTGTCCAAAATTTGAAGCCACTTTTTTGAAAATGTTGACGTTGACCTCTATTTCCCCATCTATAAAATGGATCTAATACTTAACTGCTTCACAGGTTACCTCATGGTTAATTTCAAGCTTTGAAAATCTGCCAATTATTATATTTTGTTGTTAATGATAGAACTAGATGAATAATGCAAAACAAAAACAAACATTATAAACTTGTGGATACCCTGCTTTTAGATTAATGCTATTTTTTTACAGCTCTTGAAGAAAGTTCTAATCAAACATAACTAAAGCTAATGCCTAATATTCTAGCTGAATACAAACTAACTTCCTCTTTTTTGGACTCATATATCTTTTTATTTTTTGCCAGTCAAATAAGGAAGTAAATTCATGATATAGTAATACAAAATCCAGGCAGAAATTGAGTTGGTAAAATAAAACAATACTGTGATTTTTAACCAGTATGATATGTCAGCTGAAATTAATAAGGGATATATTTTAAAGGAAATATTTGGTTCAGAGTAGCAGTTGATGGCAAATTGTGTTCATTTCTGAAAATACAGTTTGTTTCTATGCCACTGTTTGTCATTTCGTTGAACTGGTGAGTTATGTATCAATGTTTCAAAACCTTTCCGTATGGAGATCTTCAAGGCAGCATGGATCAGTAATTCAATGATCTGCAACGTCTTGAGTGCTTTTTTGTTTTAAGTTAAGACAGAGTTTCAAGCTATCATTTGTGTAAACCCCTCTCAACTCTCAAAGTTGGATATATTAGTATAATAATACTTAACTTCAAAAGCATTTTTAATTAATAAATATTAAAGGCCCTGATTTAGGAAATGTGCTCAAATACTGGCTTCGCTTTCCTGAATAGGGAAGCATTCTTGAATCAAGACAAATTTGTAAATTAAGACACATAGTCTCATTAGAAGTCTATGAGACATAGCTTTGAGTACCTATGTCACTTTTGAAAACTTCTTTCTAGTTTAACAAAAAATACAACATCTGTGAAGAATGTTAGCCTGCAGTGATTCAAATAATCATTATAACTATATGTGTGTGTGTATATATACACACATGCATGACACTTCATTCAGTCAGTTCTATAATCTAGTTTATATGTTTTAACCTATCAGTTAGTTCTTGCTCCATCTTCTGTGCTGTGATAGAAGGCACAGGGCTGGCGCAACCCATTAGGTGACCCAGGCAGTTGCCTAGGGTGCTAACATTTGGGGGATGGCGACCGCGGCGGCCGGATCTTTGGCCGCCCCGGTTGGCGGTGGCATTTCGGGGGCAGGACCTTCCGCCGCCTCTGTCGGGGGTGGCATTTCGGGGGTGGGACCTTCCACCGCTTAGGGCGGCAAAAAAGCTGGCAGCACTCCTGAGAAGGCAGCAGATCTCCTCTTGAGATACCAGCACTTCAAAAGTGGTGTACTTGGGCAGTATTGGACTGTGTTTATATTGATTTAGCAGGTATGTACGGCAGCAGCATAGCAGTGAAGAGCTCTACAGAGATTAAGTGTTACTGGAAGGGATATAAAGAACTTCATTTCGCAGTTCTCCACCCATTTAACATGTTGAATGGACAGTTGTCTTTGCAAACTTGCAGCATTTTACAAAGTCAGCATGATGCCTGCATGTATCATTGCTAGTGATCTGCTTCCTGATATGGAAGAAAAGGATATCAAAAAGGTCACTTTTCCTACTTATTTTGTAATATGTGATGTGTATTAAAATGTGAAATAGTGCTGGCTACCAGCTCAGTTATTCACTAAAATATTTTTCATAGTTTAGAGACATTAGATGTAATCCTGGTTCCACTGAAATCAATGGAAAAACTCCAATTGACTTCAATGTTTACAGGATTTTACCCTTAGTCCTCTGGTATGGGGTCGTAAATTTAGATTTTTTTGTGAAAAAGAGCTGCATGAATTGAAAGTATAACATTTTTAAGATGCACATAAAAACATAAGCATTCCCTTGCAGTATTTGCAAGCCAAACAACAATATTGTGCCAGTACACATGAAAACCAGGAAGTGATCTGAAGAGAAATTGCAGTAAAACTGGGTCTTTTTATTGGTTGTGCTAAGAATTGCAAGAAGTTAAACACCAGAAATAATAAATTGTGCACTGGATTTTAAAAATGCTTTCAGTTTTAATAATGTCATGTAGTAATCTACAAGGTAAGGAAAAGTTTAGATCAGTTTTATGTGAAATGTCCCATAGTTTGGTAATAGTGTTGCCCCACTTCACTTCTGTGTAAAAATGCACTCCTTGAAACAGAAAGCTGAGTTGAACTGGCTCCATTTCTCAAGTTTGTGTAAACATGTTGCATGTATTTTTGCTGAGGAAAAAATTATAGAAAATCCTGACCGCAAGCCCAATACTATTCACACCGTAACTTATTGTACTGATTTGACTCTTTAGTGCAGGGATCAGCAACTTTTGGCACACGGCCCCTCAGGGAAATCCGCTGGCAGGCTGGGATGGTTTGTTTACCTGCAGCATCCACAGGTTCAGTCAATTGCAGCTTTCAGGGGCCAAGGGATGTGCTGACCACCGCTTCCCGCAGCCCCCATTGGCCTGGAACGGTGAACCGCGGCCAATGGAAGCTGCAATCGGCCGAACCAGTGGACGGTGCAGGTAAACAAACCATCCCGGCCCACCAGCGGATTTCCCTGACAGGCCGCATGCCAAAGGTTGCCGATCCCTGCTTTCATGCATTCATTTTGAACCCAGCCTGCAGGTTAGACCTTCATTGCATTGCAATGAGTTATCTATGGTGATGAAGAAGGAAGGCATTTCCCTTCAGGTTGGAAAAACTGGAGTCATCTCAGCATGATTAGAGCTCATATGTACTTCTGACCTCAGGGCATGCATCAACAGGCAAGAGTCAAAGACAATTTATTCATTCTTTTTCTCCAGAGTATGTGGTTTATAACAAGGTAAAAATCCCTGAAGTGGGGATACAGATATACATAATGAAGGACATAATCAATTAGCAAAACCAGAGGAAAGAAAAATATTTTGGGTGTCACTGCAATACTTAATACATGTGCAATCTCACTATACACAGAAAAACATCAATAGACTATTCTAGCAGCCTGTTCCTGCTCCAGGTGACTTAAATGACACAACTCCCATTGAGTTGGTTTGCAGAATTGTGATGCTAATTAGGCAAAATAGGTCCCATTGTTGTCTGTGGGACTACTTTTGTGTGGGCACAGAATCTAGCTCTTAATCTGTACACTCTACATCGTCCTACATGTCTTTAAAGCACCATGAATGCCAATTGCCTGTATAAATAACAGCTTAATTGATTTGTTTGTAAGCTCTCTGGACAAGGCAGAGATGCTTAGGCAGATTAGGGGTTTGTGGGGCCCTGAGCCACATCAAATGGGGGCCCCTCCCCACTCCTTCCACCTACAGTCCTCCCCCTCCCCCCTGGCGCTCCTAATGGGGATAATAGGGTCAGGACGTGGGGGCTCCCCACACTCTGCCCGCCCGGCGCTCCTGCCAGGGAACAGGGTCAGAGTGCGGTTAGGGGGAGCGGAGCAAGCCCCCGTGCCCCAATCCCGCTCCCTGGAAGGAGTGCCAGGTGGAGCATGTCAGGGCACGAGGGTGTCCATTTTTCCAGGGGCCCACAATTGGCCAGGGCCCCTGGGCACAGGCCCCATTGGCCCAGTGGCTACTCCACCACTGGACAAGGACTGTTTTTCTTTTTGTGCTGTTCACAGCACCTAGCATAATGGGGACCTGCTCCATGACTAGGGCTCCTAGGTGCTACCATAGTACAGATAATAAAGGTATAATAATAGGATCAGGACTGGAGACAATAAATGTTGGAAACACACTTATCCACAACTTCTTAGATATTTTTTCTAAATTTTTCAGAAAAGATGTTGATTTAAGCTGAAGATGAAAATAGATGTTTTCTATTAAGGAAACATTTTTATCTCACTGACATTAAATGTCCATTTCACAGAGATACATAGACATAGACTAGTGGGGTCAGTGCTGCACTTTCAGAAATGTTGCTCTATGCTAAACTGTTGTCCCATTTTCTATGTATGTGGAGGTGGAATTTAAACATCCCATCACAGTTTTCAGAAAGACCAGTGTCATAGGAAGCCAATATTCCCTTTCTCAGTAAACACAGGTTATATCCAAAATGGTGGGTTAACTGTTTTGAGTGGGTAACAATTGCCCTGTTTGCATATACAGGCCTGCAATATTTCCTTTGCATGTGCCTGTGCACAGGGCACTCGATGTGCAGATCTCCTTTATACACTTTGCAGTGAAACTTATCATAGAAATGTAGGGATGGAAGGAACCTCAATTGCTCACCTAGCTCACAGGACCAAGTATACCTAGACTGTTCCTGATAAGTGTTTGTCTAACTTAGTCTTTAAAACCTTCAGTGATGGAGATTTCACAACCTCCCTTGGAAGTCTATTTCAGCACATAACTATCCATATGGTTATAAAGATTTTCCTAATATCTAACCTCTAAATTTCCCTTGATGCAGATTAAGCCCATTACTTCCTGTCCTATCTTCCGTGGACATGGTGAACAATTATTCACCATCCTCTTTATAACAGTCCTTAACATATCTGAAGACTTCCCTCCTCAGTCATCTTTTCTCAAGACTAAACATGCCCAATTTTTTTAACCTTTCCACGTAGGTAAGGTTTTCTAAAACTTCTGTCATTTTTGTTGCTCGCCTCTGGACTCTGTCCAAATTGTCCACGTCTTTCTGAAAGTGTGGCACCCAGAACTGGACACTCATCACTGCCTAGTCGAGTGGGACAATAACATGCCATGTCTTACATATGACAGTCCTGTTAATACAGCTTTCACATGTAGGCTGAGCCTGACCACCCTCAGTGGCCAGCTACTGTCACAACACCCCAGAATATTAGCCTTTTCCACCACTGCACCACATTGTGGACTCATATTTAATTTATGATCAACTACAACCCTCAGATACTTTTCAGCAGTACTACTGCCTTCCCAGTTATTTGTAGTTGTGAATTTGATTTTTTTCTTTCTAAGTGTAGTATTTTGCACTTGTTTTTTGTTTTTTGTTTTGTTTTTTTCATTTCATCTTGTTTATTTCAGATGAATTCTCCAATTTGTCAAGGTCATTTTGAATTCTAATCATGTTCTCAAAAAAGCTAGCAACCTCTCCAATTTTAGTATCATCTGCAATTTTCATAAGCTTATTCTCCATTCCCTTATCCAAGTCATTAGTGACAATATTGAATAATATCAGACACCTAGGAGAGACTCCTGCGGGACACCACTAGATACATCCCCCATCCGCAGTTTGACAGAGAACCATTGACAACTACTCTTTGAATATAGTCTTTCAACTAGTTTTGCACATACCTTATAGTAATTTAATCTAGACCACATTTCCCTAGTTTATGAAAATGTCATATGGGATTGTGTGAAAATCCTTACTAAAATAAATATAGATCACATCTACAGCTTTCCCCTATCTACCGTAACCCTATCAGAGAAGGAAATTAGGTTGGTTGTCATTATATGTTCTTGATCAAACCATGCTGGCAATTGCTTATCACCCTAATGTCCTCCAGATGCATACTAATTGATTGTTTAATAATTTGTTCCAGTATCTTGAACGGGGGAGGGATAGCTCAGTGGTTTGAGCATTGGCCTGCTAAACCCAGGGTTGTGAGTTCAATCCTTGAGGAGGCCACTTAGGGATCTGGGGCAAAAATTGGTCCTGCTAGTGAAGGCAGGGGGCTGGACTCGATGACCTTTCAAGGTCCCTTCCAGTTCTAGGAGATTGGTATATCTCCAATTATTTATTTTTTTTCCCAGGTATTGAAATTAGGATGACTGATATATATTTCCACGTGTCCTCTTTGTTCCCCTTTTTATCTGTAAATACTATGTTTGCTCTTCTCTAGTCCTCTGGGACCTCACCCATCCTTCATGAGCTGTCAGAAAATGCTAATGGATCTGAGATTGCTTCAGCTAGTGCCTTAAGTACCATAAGGTGAATTTCATTGGTCCCTGCCAACCTGAATATATCTAACTTGTCTAAATATTTTTTAATTTGTCCTTCCCCTATTTTGGCTTATGTTCCTTCCCCCTTATTAATATTAATTGTATTATATATCTGGTCACAATTTACCATTTTAGTGACGACTGAAGCCGCCTTCTTGATCTCATCTGTTATTAGCTCTCCATCTTCGCTAAGTAGAGGACATACAATTTCCTTTGTCTTTCTTTCTCCTAATATATTTATGGAACCTCTTCTTATTTCCCCTTATATCCCATGCTAGGTGTAACTCATTCTGTGCCTTAGCCTTTCTGATCTTGTCCCTACATGCTTGTGGCATTCTTTTGTATTCATCCTTAGCAGTTTGTCCAAGTTTCCATATTTTGTAGGATTCCTTTTTGATTTTCAGGTCATTAAAGATTTCCTTATGGAGCCATATTGACCTCTTACTATTCTTCTAATCTTTCTTTTGCTTCGGGATAGTTTGCAGTTGTGCCCTTTAATATTGTCTCTCTAGTAAACTGCCACCTCTCCTGAACTACTTTTTCACTTTAGAGTTGTTCCCCAAGGGACCTTACCTGCCAGTTCTGAGTTTTAGTCTGCTTTTCCTGAAGTCCACTACAGAGTTCATACAGTTCAAAACAGCACTTAACTCCCTGCAAGTCCCTTTGGCAGCTACTGAACAAGTAGAAAGGGACCCACCCAATGGCACCCTGGGTCTCAATAAAGCCGTGGAAGAAGAGAGGAACCAGTGAAGCAAGGACCTTCTATACCAGGGATCGGCAACCTTTGGCATGCAGCCCATCAGGGAAATCTGCTGGCGGGCTGGGATGGTTTGTTTACCTGCAACGTCTGCAAGTTTGGCCAATCGCAGCTCCCCCTGGCTGCAGTTTGCTGTTCCAAGCCAATGGGGGCTGCGGGAAGCTGCGTGGGCGGAGGGATGTGCTGCCTGCCACTTCCCGCAGCCCCCATTGGCCTGGAACGGCGAACCATGGCCAGTGGGAGCTGCAATCAGCTGAACCTGCGGACGCTGCAGGTAAGCAAACTGTCCCGGCCAACCAACGGATTTTCCTGATGGGCTGCGTGCCACAGGTTGCCGATCCCTGATTTAAACTATGAAGCCTAAGGGCTAATATCACTTGCAAAACTTCAGAGTCATTATAACAAGTATAAAAATTATAATGTTCTTATTATCCATGTGAAGTGCCCAATCACTCTTTGACTCATATTAAGTGATTGGACTCAATAACATCATGTGACAATACGTTCCACAGTCTAATTATATGTTGTGTGAAAGTTTTTTGGTTTTTGTTTTCTTTTATTATTGGTTTTGAATCTTCCACCTTTCAGTTTCTTGGTTGTCATCCTCTTGGTTTTGCATTATAAGACTGGGAATTTCTATCATGTCTGTGCTATTTGTTATTTTATATGCTTTTATCATATCTCCTTTTATATGTCCCCTGTAAAGTAAATTACAATCTTTTCAATCTCCTCTGCATGAGAGTTGTTCCCTGCCCCTAATCATTCTCATTGTCCTTTTCTGAATTCTGTCCAATTTGTGGAGCTATATTCCTGCTAGACAGAATCTGAGAGCATCTGCCAAGATTCTCTGTACGGAGAACTACTCAGATGTGTGCTGGCTTCTGATCTGATTAGACCTTGTAAAACTTTGGGACTTGTATTCAGTGTGTAATAAAAGTGCAGCATTTTATGTAAGAAATCCAATTTTGGATCTTCTGATTCTTCAATGCATAAGAGGTTCTACCACAAAACATTCCTGGAATTCCTGGTCTCATTCCAGAAATACCACACCCCAAACAGACCTAGCTTTTTATAGGCCATTTTGGGACCCTGTATGAGATAAACATGGGGTTTAGGTCTCCTGTACATCTTACTAAGAGACACTGCTATCATGAAACCATGCACAAACATAATGGATGCCAAGTGGATGCTCTACTCAGTGTATTAAAAGCCCTAAACTTGTTGTCATTGCAAGTGCTTGACTCCTTAACAGCACAAAAACTGATCCATAACTCTGTGTACATGCAGTAGAAAAAGTCTAAATTCTTATTAAACTTCCATCATTGTGCACTATAGAATGGTGTTCAACCTTAACTTTCTTAATCTAGGGGGAAAAAATAGCGCTATGGACATTTGAAATAAAAATAATTAATCCCATTAAATACTGTGCAGCCTTGGTAACACCATATAAATGTCCTGTTAAAAATCTCAAAACCTTACACAACTAAGAGGTCATCAAATTCATAAAGTAATTTGGATAAGTGGCATCAGCATGTGGAAAGGGCTTTGGAGTACACATTTACCAGATGTAAATAAATACCATGTGGAACTTTTGGCACATGATTTCAGCTAGTGATACTATACAACAATTTATGGAAATTATAACTTGGCTCCATTTCTGACAATCAGTTTTCTGCTACTGCAACTCCTTTACTGGAATGTTACTACAACTAAATCTTTTTTGCAAAAAAGATAAAACACAGGTAATTTTTACCTTGATGTAGCTAATTGAAGTAAACCCCAGGGTGGGTAAGGTTGGGGGCGGACCTTGACTAGCTAAATTGAGGTAAAGCTGCCTGTGCTTTATCTCCACTAGGATTTTACATCGAGTGACCTATCTATCTCCATGTAAAACCACACCTTTTCTGAAGTGGAGACATAGCTTTCAACACCTTTACTGAAGTGTCATGTCCAGGTGGGTTAGAAGGTATACCTGCTTTGCAGGGGGATGAACCTTATATTGCACTTACACTCTTAAATGAAGTTGTATTAAAATTTTGGAACTTCCTTGACAATAATTTTGAATGCCCTCCTGCTGTTCTCCATTCAGATGCTCCACTGAATTTTCCAATCCAAAATCTATCCTTAGATCCATGTAAGTTCAGTGGCACCCAGGCTGTGTTATCAGATTGGACTGCCTGCTGAGAAGTGTTGGTAAAATGGAAGCTCCCACTGAGGGCAGGTCTACACTAAGGGCGGGGGTCGAATTAGGGTACGCAAATTCAGCTACGTGAATAGCGTAGCTGAATTCGAAGTACCCTAATTCGAACAACTCACCCGTCCACACGCGGCGGGGTCGAACTCCGCGGCTCCCCCGTCGACTCCGCCAACTCCTTTTGCCGAGGTGGAGTACCGGAGTCGACCGCGGCGCTTCCGGAGTTCGAACTATCGCGTCTAGATCAGACGCGATAGTTCGAACTCCGAAAAGTCGAACTCTCCGCATCGAACCGGCAGGTAAGTGTAGACATACCCTGAGAGTGTTACCAGCACAGCACAGGGCACTCTATTGAAACAGTGACACTTATCTTTAAAATCTATATTGAGTTATTGTTGTATTATCATGTCACTGGGTGATGCTCCCCTTTAGGATGGAGCAGGGTCCAGTGCACATAGACTGCCTGCTGCCAAAGTAGTCTTAAGGGAAGGCAGCTAGGCCTTAAAAAAGGGGAGACAGCTGCATGTGGTTATTAGCAGACTCCTGCAGGACCCTGAGTCAGCAGGGAAGGCCAGTGGACAAGGCCAAACTCCAGGCCAAACTCCTGGAAGAGCAGCAGACAGATTCTCAGCAGAGAGAGGCCATGCCTATGTTTTGAATTCTGCAGGGATTCAAACCCTTAGGAGGAGGGGCTGTACCCAGCTTGGGACTCAGGTAAAACAAAGAAACTTTAAAGAGAGAACAGACCCTTAGGAAGGAGGGCTGAACCAACCAAAACTGGGGTGAAGACTTTGTCGGTTTGGGTTCTATTTTTAAAAACGGTATGGGACTTAATTAAGTTGGACTCCAGAATGGAAATGTTTTGAATATCTGGACTGTGTGGATTTTTTAAGGGACTCCCAGTAGAAGGGAAAACTGAGGCTGAGTTTTGCAGGGGCAGCTCTGCAACACCTGACCAGTTGGTGGCACTACAGAGCAGGCACGCCCTTTTGATAAACAGCTACTCAGTAAGTGTGCAGATAGCTAAAAAATAGACTGAATCTATCTCAGGTAGTATAGATAGATGCTTCAGGCTTCTTCTTTTTTTTAAAGGCTGATACAAAATAGGGCTAATAGGACTAGACATGGAAATTCCTTCTGATAATATGGTAGCATCTCTTATTCTCTGCATATTTTCAAAGTCTACATTTGAGCCTTTGAAAGAATAATGGAGCACCTTTCATATCGTCGTCTCTGTGATGATTAGAGATCTTAAGTGAACTAATTAAAGTCAGTGCATGGCAATAGCTTCTTATGATGCTTTTCCTAGTTCTGCTTCAGTAGCTGAATGCTCCAGGACAACAGAATCTGTTCTGACTTTTGACATAGTAAAGATGTCTCACCAGAGAAAGATAACTCTACACTGCCCTCTTCTTAGCCATATACAAAAAATTGCCAGCAGGTGGCATGCAGAGGGTGCAATTTTTTTTCTTTTTTGAGTGAGATAGAAATCTGAGATCAAAAGACTCTGAAGGGGAAATGCCTCTTTTGCTGACAGACTGATTATCAATAATTCATCGTGAATAAGTAGAATGCTGCTTTCTTACTACTTTCCAACAAAGGTTTACATAACATTTTATATTTCAGGAACTCATCACAAAATTCTGGAGAGGCTGTAACTGAAACATACTTGGCCTTGGCCTTTTGGGTGCTTTGCAAATTGTCAGCAGTGTTGATTTCTGTATGATGGCCAGCAAGAATGACAAAAAGTAAAAGGCACTTTGTTTTGCTGTGCCATTCCAAATTTTTCTATGACAACAGGTCAACAAGTGGGCCTACTGCCATTGGGAATTATTCTTGACTGAAAAAGAAATAGTTTTTTTTTTGTTTGTAGCCTTATTACAAATGTCTGGGTTTAAGAAACCTTTGCTTCTCCCACATTAGCACTCTAGACAAATCTTGAACTACCTTTGTGGCAAGCCCTAACAAACTCTGTCACTTTGACCTAATCCAGTTTTCTGCACAGCTGTGCTAAAGTCACCTTTAGTTTTATCACATTTTAATGCAAACAAGGCCGGAAGGGTGCTTGTTTGGATTGAAGAAGCTGTGACAATTCATCTGAATGGGAGCTTCAGTAACTGGGAAGAAAAATGTGACAGGGAGCTTTATCACTGCATTGTACACAACAATCTGAAAATTATTGCTTCTTTAGGGGCCTATTCTCTTATTGAGGCCTAGCTCAGTCTATGCTAAGCAGCTAGACAGAACTTTGAATGGTTTGCCAGTCCTAAAGAGAGATTTTTAATTCTATTGTTTGTGGGTATTCCTGACTTTCCTAAGAGGATTCAAAGACAGACTGCAGAACAAGGCAGCTAACACAGGACTTCACTAGGTCTGGAATGTATACGTTAAAATTCAAATGGCAAAGTACATGTCCCTCAATACTTTGAAATGATCAGACACTTATCATGTTTGCTTTCAAAATTTGTAGAATTTATTGAGCATAAAATGAACTTTCAAAACATGTTTTTGAGCTGTTTTGAGTGTTCTCACGTCACTAACTTCCTGCAAAATTGTATATAAAGCAGATCAGAAAAAAATTACAGCATTGAAATGACTGTATAAAAGTAGCTCTGTAGAAATAATATATATAGTAAAATGTAAATTGTATATGTACACAATGTACTTGTCCTAATTCTGTATATATTGAACTGTAATTTCCAAATGAAACCCAATAAGTATTTTAAATGTTGAAACTTGACATCATCGCAAAATTGGATGAAGCCATTGGAAACTGATTTTAATATTCAAACTACCGGTATTTGCAGTGCACTGTTGAATTGATCCCCCTTCCTGAGGCTGTGCTATAAAATCCAGGTACTGGGAGAATAAGGAATTGAATCTCCTAGGAGACAGCAGTTTAGTGGGATCATGGCATCTCAGCACTGTTTGAATGGCTGACTTTGCTGTCTCATAGCTGTGAGCTGAATCCGCAAAGCAGCACATAATGTGAAGAGTTCACTGTCTAATACACAAGTATAAAGTGCTGTGTAGGCACTAAAATACCTGCTTTGACCTAGAAGGACTTTAAATGACCTTTGGTGTTGAACAGCTCCACCTATCAAATGCATGCAAAAGTTGGGGGCAATGGATAGTAACATTTTTAATATGTATATCAGAACCCTGCTTTTCTGAACTGATTAGGAAGAGCAGCAGTAGGATTACATAAAGGAGTAGCTACCCCTCCTCCCCTCCACCCACACATGAGGTATTGTACAATAGAGTATAAACAAATGTAGTATAATAGAGACATAGTAAAATATCTCCCTCTTAAAATGCAAACACACATCAACAAATGAGGGCTTCTAAGTGAAAAGGAAAGTGTCATAGAATCACGTGGTGGTTCTACCACCACCTTTAAGTGTATTGGAAGGGGCCCCTCACGGTAGTTTTAGGAGAGAGGAGGGACAAAAATGACTGATATGTAGGAGGGAGCAAATTCTGCAGCACAGGTCTCACTGGATGTGATCAGAGTTCTAGTGGGGAGCCAGCTGAAGTCACTCAATTAGGGTGAACTGCAAAGAATGGGGCAGAGAAACCCCAAAACTGGTGGATAATTTAATACTTAGATTTACCAAGCCATCACTAAACAGTTTCTGTTATACCTTACTGGTTACTTAAAAGTTCAAACAACACAGTTCCCTTGAAGTAACCCAGCTTCTGGTCTTCATCCAGGTACGCAAGTCAAATATGATGGAGATTTCTGTAAATCTTGTTTCATCACATAAAAGAAAAAGTTCTACCAATCCCAAAGGATTGGGCACATTACCTTCCAGGTTAATGAATATTTCAGATCAGGGATTGACAACTTTGGTACGTGGCCCATCAGGGAAATCTGCTGGCAGGCTGGGACGGTTTGTTTACCTGCAGCGTCTGCAGGTTTGGCTGATCGCAGCTCCCACTGGCTGCGGTTCACCGTTCCAGGCCAATGGGGGCTGCGGGAAGTGGCACAGGCTGACAGATGTGCTGGCCACCGCTTCCCGCAGCCCCCATTGGCCTGGAATGGTGAACCACGGCCAGTGGGAGCTGCGATTGGCTGAACCTGCGGACACTGCAGGTAAACAAACTGTCCCGGCCCACCAGCAGATTTCCCTGACGGGCTGCGTGCCAATGGTTGCCAATCCCTGTTCCAGATCTTACCCAAATAGATGCATACAGCCAATTTTTATTAATTAAACTAAAATTTATTTAAAAAGAAAAGAGAGAGAGTATGGTGTGACGTTCCCCGCTGTTGTTGTCTAGACCGGTGATCTGCTAGGTCACTCCAATCCTTGACTCTGGAAGCCAGCCTCATCCTGCTCTGTTGTGAGAACCCCCACTCCTGGGCTGTTCACGCACAGCCTCTGGCATGTAAACTGCTCCTTAGATTGTGCAACCGAATGACACTAGCCAATATCTCCAATCCCAGACACAACCCTAGGAATCTCCGTCTTGCAGTATCCAGTTATGCCCACTGGATGCTGCAAACTTATGAGTTCATCAATTTAACAAAGCAATTGATATGTACCAGGCTTGTTATCCCAAGGAGAGTCTCTGACATGCTTCAAACCAAACGCACTGCTTCAGGTAGAATAAACAAACAAATGTATTAACTATAAAGATAGATTTTAAGTGATTAAAAGTCAAAGCAGAAGAAATCAGATTTGGTCAAATGAAATAAAAGCAAAACACATTCTAAGCTGATCTTAACATTTTCAACGTCCTTACAAACTTAGATGCTTCTCACTGCAGGCTGGCTGGTTGCTCTTCAGCCAGGCTCTCCCATTTGATCAGTGTTTCATTCACTTGGTGTGGTGTCTGTAGATGAAGAGAGAGAGAGAGAGAGAGCATGGCTAATGTCTCTCCCTTTTATCATGTCCTTTCTTTCCTCTTGGCTTTGCCCTTCCCCTTCAGAGTCAGGTGAGCATTACCTCATCGCAGTTCCAAACTGACCAAAGGAAGGGGTGTGACGCCCTCTAGAGTTTAACAGATTCTTTTGTTGCTGCCTAGGCCACTGTCCTTTGTTCCTGTGATGCTGGACTGGGTTTGTCCCATACCTGCCCTCGTGAGGTGTGAACTGCCTCTCTGTTCTTGGAGAATTTTTGCATGGGCTTGCTTTAAGCCATGAGGGTACCTTTTCAGCCTCATAACTATATACATGAAATTATAACCTATAATATTACTGTAACAATTACTATAACAACACTATAACTACCATGCTCAATGTACCATGAGCCTTCCGAAGACACCTAACATGACAAACTTTGCATTGGATACCATAAAATCATTTTATAAAGATGAACGTGGGGGTGGGGGATGATGTAGGGTGTTTCTCCAAGGTACAGAGTGTCACATATGGTTAAACTATCAGTATACATACACACATGAGTTCAATTCTTGAGGTTCAGATTCATAGCAGAGATGGTGAGATTTGTAGTTGCATAGAGTTCTTTCAGAAATAGTTCATAGGTTATAGTCCAATGTTTATATTTCTGTATGGTCCAGTTAGAACTGGGATCTCAGTCCTTGTGTCTTAGGCTTCCCCTGCATGAATCCTCAAGCAGATCCAAGATAAAAGTATCAGGACCCAATGATCTTTTATACAGTTTTCTAGCCTTCATTTTACCACACAGGCCTGGGTAAACAATAGGTTTTTTGACGTAACCTTCCGTTTTCTAAACATCACCAGTAATTAGTTACACAAATTAACATAGGCTGCCTAATGGATAAGTTGCTCTATCACAAAATTCAAAGAGACATGTAGACAATGACATTACTATACACGAGTTTCATCTAAATGTTAATATTCCCTTTTGATCTCTGAATTAATAGTTATAGTGACAGAGAGGAACCGCCTGTTTACATGGCTAGCATCAAAGATACATACAATTAGTATATCTTCTAACTTCTAACAATATAGAACATTTCAAAGTTCTAGCCTATCTACCATGAATAGCCTTAATTACCATTTGAATACCTTTCTAACATGACTAGAAAGGTGGGCTCTGGGTCATTCAGCCTGCAAACTGCCTAACCCTTTCTGGCTATGTGTTATAATTTGTATATGACTTGCTGCAATTATATAGCAGTGGTAGTAACAAGGGTTTGCATAATTATATTTTAATTAGACAACATCATACTGGAGCAGAAGTGTGATCACCTGCTGATGTCAGATGTAATGATGGGATCCTTAAACAGTGGGCAATATGTGATCAAAGATACATGTCAGGGAAAGACTGAAGGAGTAGGTCTCAAATATAGCCTAGGCCAGCTCCACAAAGAGA
Source organism: Mauremys mutica (assembly GCF_020497125.1). Lineage (NCBI taxonomy): Eukaryota > Metazoa > Chordata > Testudines > Geoemydidae > Mauremys > Mauremys mutica. The sequence continues at coordinate 34,930,588 of NC_059078.1, read as the reverse complement.
TTTAAAAAATAGGCAGCCAATATAAAGAATGCAGAGCAGGCCTAAAATGATTAGAATATTTCAAATGCGCCAACAGATTTAGTACTGTATTCGGAACCAGCTGCAGGTGATAACACTGCTCATCCAAGAAGGAATTGTATCTAAGCTTCATGGCTGCAAGGCCATTAAGGTGTCTCTTTCAGTGCAGCTAATGCAAACTGTGCAACTGAAAGACATTTTAATGCCACAATAGAGGGTATTGCTTGCCACGGAAAGGGCAGGATCAGATATAACTTCCACATTCTCTTACCCCGACTCACCACTTGTGAATGAATATACGTAGGAAACAGGGACGTTGAGGAGGAGGAGGAAGCGTCTCCTAGATTAACTCCTGTCTTCTCAGGATTGAAGACTATGTAGCCGCTAAGCATTCAGCTGACAATATTGCTTAAGCATTTTTTCAGTGCAGAGACTGAACTTGAAGGTCCATGGAGCAAGAGATACATGGTTATATATGACCGGCATACTGATGATGATTTGCCTTGTATTTCCAAATTACCTTACCAGGAGGCTTAATGTATACATAGAACAACATGAGATAAAGAATAGAACTACAAGGGACACCCCAAATTTCAAATCATTTTGGTAATGACACACAATTACCTAACACCACTGATGGTCTCATATTCTGGGTATGGATAGAACCACTGGAGAATAGCATTGTCCCTCAGTGACCAAGACACCAAACCATGGTGAATTATATTAAAAGTGCCTGAAAACTCCACCCAGGCAATTCTGGGCCCCAGGCCGGAACAGTCAATGGGCCCCCAGGCCCGGGGTGGCATCACCACATGGGTGCGGAGCTGGACCATGTGCGGCGGCTGGTGCACACATGCACAAGCCACACCCGTGCAGACGCGGTCTGCCTGACATTTGGGTGGTGCTGCACCTGTGCTGGCTGGTGCCCAGTGAGCTGCTGCCGGCTGCGCTGCTGGGCGTGCTCTTCCTGCACGGCCAGGGCTTCCTGGGCAATTCCCCCATTTGCCCTCCCTCCCCGCCCCGTCAGCAGGCCTGACTCCACCAACACTAACATGGCCCATTGACCCCCACACTAAACCCATGGAGATCATGCATGACTTGGAGAAGCACAATGTCCATGTCAAAGGAAGACTGAAACCTGCCTGGTATGTCTGATGCCCAAGTATGCTTTGAAATTAACATTCCCCAGCTGCTCAATCACTTTTCCCTGAATGGAAAGCTTCAGACTAAGCAGTAACTGACAAGCATTCCAGTGTGAAGAGATGATTGTTCTTCAAGTGCTGGTTCCTAGGGGTATTCACTGTGGCTGCCCGTGCACTCCATGTACATAGAGCTAGAAACTCTTTAACAGCGTCCGTTGGTCTGTGCTCATGCCTTCTGCCTCCTTGTGCTTTCAGCAGAGGACATAAAAGATGGCATGCACTGATCACCTCTCCAGTTCCTTTTCTTCCTCTAATGGTCTGGGTTGGAACCTTCTGTGTCCATTGTTCTCTTCTTCATTACTCCTGAATAGAATCTGTAAATATTGTGAATAATTTAGTTTTACTGCTAGTTATTTAGTTGGAGAACAGCGGTCCCCCTCCCCTCCCTTTTGTTTGGGGTACTTATTATCCCCCAGGTGTACCAGGCTTTAAGCCTGGCCTGGCCTGCCCCTGGCTCTTCCCAGTGAGTGACACTTGTTTCTAGTGTCTTGGGGAGGCCCACATCTCCTTGAGGTGCAGCATCTGCAGTGCTTTCCATCTATGTACCTAGCAGTCTAGTGAACTTAAGCTCCAAAAATACCTTGTGGGTCTCTCCATGAGATTCTGCTTGGATCCTGAGCCCTCCTGCTCCCTTTCCACCCATGCGGAGTCACTGGGCAGCAATACACTGGCATCTGACACCAGCGATTCAGAGTCCTCAACCAAGCACAGAGACTCCAGGAAAAGGAAGCATGAGGAGGACAAGGGCAAACACAAGAAGAGGGACAAGTCTGCACTCAGATCCTTGAAAAAGGATCCTCTCCCCATCTCTGGCACCACCCAAGACTCCACGCCCTGGAATGGGACCACAAAGAGCTCACAGAGGAAAGGTGGCATCCATGGTACCAGGAGCTTCTAGTGTCCCAAAACCACATGGTGAAGGACGGTTAGTGCCGGTACTGGATAAGGTAAAAGGGTTCACTTTGATGGTATGGCCTGTGCTCAGATTTGCCACCTCGGAGACTGCACTGAGGGTCCAGACAAAGCCCAAGACATTGGGCAGTTCACCTCAGAGGGCCCTTGCTGTGCTCCTCTGGAGGACTTAGCTATATGTGAGGACTTGGAGTCTCTGATTTTCTCAGAATTAATCCTGCTGCAGGAGGTCCCAACCCAATCAAGCCATTATTCACTATTCAGTGGTTCTGGAACCCATCTGGGAACTGGAGGACCAGCTTCATCCCTTTTGCTTCCCATCTCTCCACGCTCCCAATCAGCTGGAACTAGATCCTGTTAGATCCTGCTAGCCCCACCATTGGACAATAGTTGTAGCCTTGTCGGTCCCAGGATATTAGAGAGATGAGGTGGGCGAGGTAATATCTTTTATTGGACCAACTTCTGTTGGTGAGAAAGACAAGCTTTCAGGTCACACAGAGCTCTTCTTCAGGTCAAAGAAAGGAACTCCCAGCATCACAGCAAAATACAAGGTGGAACAGATTGTTTAGCATCAGTAGGTAGCACCTATTGTAAGGGTTCATTCAAGGTAGAGTGGCCCATTTGCACTTCTGCATCACAGGACAAAAAAAGTGTCTGTTCAGTCCATGATTTTTGGTGTCCAGCAGAGTAATAAATTTAAGCTCCCAGGCTCATCTCTTGAAAGTGTTGTGCAGGTTTCCTTTGAGGATAAGGACTGACAGGTCAGATATATAGTAATTGCTTTGTGAAAAGTGCTCACCCACAGGTGATACTCAGTCTTTCCTCTTCCTACAACTACAAAGTTCCTGAAGGGCATTATAGGGATAGTACCTCCAGTTTCAAAACTAATCCCTGCTTGAGATCTGAACCTCGTCCTCTCCACTCTTATAGGACCACTGTTTGAACACTTGGCTCCTGTTCCTTCCTTCACCATTCTTTGAAAGTCACCTTCTTAACAACAATTACCTCTGCTAGAAGGGTTAGAGAGCTAGGGGCCCTTGTGGCAGATCTGCTGGGTACAGTTTTTCATGAGGATGAGGTTTCGTTATGACTGCATAACTAAAGTGCCTTCTGAGTTTCACCTTAACCAGACTGTTCACCTTCTGGTGTTTTTACCCTAAGCCCCACCACAGCTTGGAGGAGACAAGGCTCCATTCCCTGGGTTTGTGTATGGCTCTAGCCTGCTACCTGCACAGAATGTCACCCTTTTGGAATTATCCAAGGTTGTTTGTCACTATTGGCAAAAGAATGAAGGAGATAGCAATCTCTTCCCAAAGACTACCTGGATTTCTTCCTGCATCATCCTTTGCTATGATCTTATTTTAAAAAGCCCCTCCTTCTCAAACTGTCGGGGCCCATTCAGTGAGAGCCCAGGTGATGAAACAACATATTTCCTTCCACCTTCCTCCTCCAATGAGCACTGCTTGGGAGTCACCCACAGTGAATACCTACAGGGACCAGCACTCGAAGAAGAAGAAAGGAAGGTTACTTATCTTGTAGAAACTAGTGTTCTTTGAGATGTATGGTTCCTGTGGGTATTCACAACCCATCCTCCTTATACTCTGCTCAGATCATCATGTGATGCTCTGTAGAGTTGGAACTGGAGAGGTGGTCACACATGCACCCTTTTGTGCCCTCAGTTGAAAGCATGAGGAGGTGCAAGTGCAGACCCAGACTAAAAGACACTACTATTGAAGAGCTTCCAGTCCCGGCCGCATGGAGCACATTTGCACCCACAGTGAATTCCCATAGGACCACACTGTGATGTTATATGATTAACATATGACCATGTAGGTCATTGTTGCTACTACTGTTATATTATCACAACAAATCTTGTACAAAGTGTGTCAAGTAAAGTGTCAATGGAAAAGTTATGGTTTGCTGAATATGAATATCCTATTTGTATGCAAGTATCATTACCCACAGGGTAATTTGCATCCAGTCTGGCCAGCACATTGTGAATGGAGTATTCAAGTTCATGGCTCATCAATGAACACAATGGACCTGGAAGAAGCCCATCCACTCCTAATGGACTTTCATGTGAATGTTCTAACTAGAGTATGTGTAATGGCCTCTGCTATGACTCAGTGAAGCATGCAAGGGCATGTGACTGAATTACGTGACCCTAAACTCAATTTTGTTACCTGTATTTTTCCACAAGCTGTGCTGAAGGCTTTGTTTGAAACAATGGGTTTTCCTTCACATGGCAGAAACTATAAAAGGCCCTGGAAACATCTCCATTTTGCTTCTTTCCTGTTCTAATCTCTGGACTATGAATTTATACTAATGGGAGCATTCAAACCAAGGAACTGAGGACCTTGCAAATCATTTGGAAGCAACCAGACACTTAACAAGCCAGCAGTTTATTTTGTCACTGCTTTAAGCCTGATCCAAGAACTTTGCAATTATTGTATGTATTGGTAACAGCATGATTATTGGTAAGATCTGAGTTATATATTGACCTTGGTATGTGGCTGGTCCTTTGGGATCAGAAGAACCCTTTGGTTGATGAAATTGGTTTTAAATAACCACTCGTCATTAAGTCTAGTGTTTTGGGGGGTGATACAAGGACTGGAATACCTAAGGAGGCTGCTTTTCTGACTTCTTGTTAGCCAGTGTGATGAAACAGAAGTTTACTTTTGTTGCTGGTCTGGTATATCTTATGGGAGAATAACCAACAGTTTTGGGGGGTGTCTGCCCTATTTCTCAGTAGTTTGTCATGAATTTGGTATTCTCAGTTGTGACCCACTGAGGTACAATGACACACACATCTCAGAGAACTCCAATTACTGCAAGGTAAGTAACCTTTCTTTTCTTGAGGAAGGATGTACTTTGACGGATGGTTGGCATCTTGCCATTGCTAACTGAGGTCTTTGGTAATGACTGCCGTAATAACAGCACAGCTACCCTACTTATCTTAAGCAGCCAGGATGTAGTAGGGGCAGAGCCATAGAGCAGTGGACTTTGGGGACCTCGGAGGACATTTAGCAGCTTCACCAGGAATTCAATCAAATGCAGCCACTGGATGACATTTCAGTGAAAACCTGCAGCTCTTATCATGAAGGCTGGAGAAAAGCAGTCCAGAGTTTATCTTTTTATTTGCAAAGAATGTCACAAGTTCATCACAATAATCAACTAAAGGAAGTACTGCTGGAACAAGGCCATTCAGAGTGTCAGGCTGTTCATTAGCAGAAAGAGTTCAGGTGGACAGTTCCTTGCAGTGCTCTTGGCTGATAGGTGACCAGATAGCAAGTGTGAAAAATCGGGACGGGGCTGGGGGGTAATAGGTCCCTATATAAGAAAAATCCCTGAATATTGGGACTGTCCCTATAAAATCGGGACATCTGGTCACCCTATTGGCTGAGAACAGCAACTTTTTGCCTTAGTTATACCTCTTCAGTACATCTGGACATATTCCCTGTTAAATCATAATGGCCTCTGCTCATCAAAGGCAAGGAGGGCGTGGTGAGGAGCCCACCTTTAACAGGCGATAACTGTTGGTGAACTGACAGACACGTTGAATGCAAAAAGACAATTAGATATGTTTCAGAGAGTGTGGAGAATACAAAATTTGACTTTTGAAAGTCTTCAAGCCTGTGATCTAATATCCTAGCTCAGTGAGAACACCCAAAAGAGATGATCATCTGAGCACCCAGTAGGAGTGACCCAAATATCTGAAATAGCTAAACCCAGAGCCACAGACCAGGATGGGAATCTGCAGGAGCTCCCTTTGATCCTCTGCCTAAAACCCAGATGGTCCATCAGTTTCAGGAGGCCAAGTGCCAGCCAAGCTGAGCTCATGTTGGAACACACAGTAAAATGCCCTTGAACATTAGTGCCAGCCATCATTTACAGATTAATGTCATCTGAGTGAAATCAACTGAGAGTTTTCAACCCTGCTAACACTGGTGGTCTGTGAATCCTCAGAACCATAAATCTGATTCTGTCCCAGAGTCAAACTCGTGAGCCATGTGCTTGAATAACTCATCTCCATGGCTATCCAGCTCACACAGGATGAAAAATAAAACCAATTATCTTTCCCTCATTTGTTATACATGAGGCTGATGGATTGCCATCTGGAACCAACTATGCCAAAACTATGCATCATCTGACCAGGTCACAGTGATATTTGTCGGATATTGGTGACATCACGTGATAGAATTCAGAAATGGTTCTACCTTAGTCACAACAGTCTCTTAACCCAGCTAAAACCTTGTTGTGATGGAATCCATCATATCTCTTTCATCTTGGCCATGTGAATTTTTTTCAGTGGCAACCAAAGGAATTTGCCAAAGAAACCTAAAACTCATTGCCTGCTTCTATTCTCAAGGTTCACCTTTATCTATAGAGAATTGTACTGACAGTATTATCAAACCCACTAACTCAGTTTCCTTTTCCATCCACCTCACCCTTTCCATAGCTTCCCAACAAGGAGACATCTTCCTCCTTTAACAATCATAGATAATACTAGAAAAGTGGAAATATGGGAAATAAATAAAATGGGTACACAAATCACAACAATGGGAAATTCTCACTTTCTCTCACAACCTGTCTAATCACTAAATCTAAATAAATCTAAGAGAAGCCAATTGTCAAATAATACAAGCTCACTAACCCCACACCTATTTTTTTTAAAAAAGATTGTTTTCAACACAGATGCACAGAATACAAATTAACAAAGGTTAGCCCAATCACACTTGTAGTTGTTTCAAAAACATAAGCACTCTAGAGGAGGAGGGAAAAGGACGTAGGGTTGAGTCTTCTTTGCACAATAACTGACTGCAGTTAGGAGAATAGGCTACCACAAATATGAGCTTTCACTGAACCTGTGACATGCAGTTTGCCCAATTGAAGGTCTCTTGTCTCCACTATACCTGCCTAACATTCTCCCTGTGTAACTCACACATCACCGCTCTGAATTGGTATTTCCTAAAATCCCACTATGACATTCCATAGTGCAATCCAGATCAATGAGGGGCTGTTTCACCCCTGTCCCGCAAACTCGGATGCCTCTCAATGCTTTTTTCCTATAGCTCTCAGCTAGGCCGCTCACAAACAGCATGCAGGTAGCACACAGAGTATCTGTGCATAGCAATCTGCTAGCCACACATCAGTCACACACTGGCTTCCACCAACCTTGGTTACCACTTGCAGGGTGACCCCCAGTACACTCCCAGTCCCGGATTTTCCTCCTAAATGTGTGTTCTGCACTGTCGATCCCTCTCATGGACAGTCCAGATATATTAGATCCATTGCCCCTCTAAGGATATCAACATACAACAGTCTGCTACCTCAAATGAAGTTACCAAAGAAAAATGGATTTGTCTTAATTAAAGAAAAAAACAAGTTTATTTAACTACAAGGAGACAGGGTTTTAAATGAGTATAAGGCATTAAAGTCAGAAATGGTTATAAGAGAAATAAAGATAAAACACTTCCTAGTACTAAATTTACCAAACTAGACTTGATTCAAGGTGAAGGTCCTTACCACATGTTTCCATGACCAATCTCTCAGGCCAGGATCTGTTCCCAAAGTCTAACCGCTGTTTCCTTTGTCATTTTAGGTGTAAAGGAAAAAGATGGATAGGGAGAAAACTTGGGATATTTTTCACCTCACTTTTATAGTTCAGTAGCCCTTTGAAATGCATTTTCCTGAGGGTTAGCCCTAGATAAAGTTAATTCCTGCTGTGAGATTGGAGTCAAGAAGTCTAGTGATGAAAGAAGTTGTAGAACTGTTTGTTCCTGCCCCCCTTCCATGCCAAAGAATGGCCTCATTCCATGCCAAAGAATGGCCTCCAAAAAGCCATTGACAAGGTCCCTCACCAAAGGCTCTTACGTAAATTAAGCTGTCATGGGATAAAAGGGAAGGTCCTTTCATGGATTGAGAACTGGTTAAAGGACAGGGAACAAAGGGTAGGAATTAATGGTAAATTCTCAGAATGGAGAGGGGTAACTAGTGGTGTTCCCCAAGGATCAGTCCTCGGACCAATCCTATTCAATTTATTCATAAATGATCTGGAGAAAGGGGTAAACAGTGAGGTGGCAAAGTTTGCAGATGATACTAAACTACTCAAGATAGTTAAGACCAAAGCAGATTGTGAAGAACTTCAAAAAGATCTCACAAAACTAAGTGATTGGGCAACAACATGGCAAATGAAATTTAATGTGGATAAATGTAAAGTAATGCACGTTGGAAAAAATAACCCCAACTATACATACAACATGATGGGGGCTAATTTAGCTACAACGAGTCAGGAAAAAGATCTTGGAGTCATCGTGGATAGTTCTCTGAAGATGTCCACGCAGTGTGCAGAGGCGGTCAAAAAAGCAAACAGAATGTTAAGAATCATTAAAAAGGGGATAGAAAATAAGACTGAGAATATATTATTGCCCTTATATAAATCCATGGTACGCCCACATCTCGAATACTGTGTACAGATGTGGTCTCCTCACCTCAAAAAAGATATTCTAGCACTAGAAAAGGTTCAGGAAAGGGCAACTAAAATGATTAGGGGTTTAGAGAGGGTCCCATACGAGAAAAGATTAAAGAGGCTAGGACTCTTCAGCTTGGAAAAGAGAAGACTAAGGGGGGATATGATAGAGGTATATAAAATCATGAGTGATGTTGAGAAAGTGGATAAGGAAAAGTTATTTACTTATTCCCATAATACAAGAACTAGGGGTCACCAAATGAAATTAATAGGCAGCAGGTTTAAAACAAATAAAAGGAAGTTCTTCTTCACGCAGCGCACAGTCAACTTGTGGAACTCCTTACCTGAGGAGGTTGTGAAGGCTAGGACTATAACAATGTTTAAAAGGGGACTGGATAAATTCATGGTGGCTAAGTCCATAAATGGCTACTAGCCAGGATGGGTTAGAATGGTGTCCCTAGCCTCTGTTCGTCAGAGGATGGAGATGGATGGCAGGAGAGAGATCACTTGATCATTGCCTGTTAGGTTCACTCCCTCTGGGGCACCTGGCATTGGCCACTGTCGGTAGACAGATACTGAGCTAGATGGACCTTTGGTCTGACCCGGTACGGCCTTTCTTATGTTCTTATGTTCTTATGTTCTCATGACACGTGATGGCCCATCAGTTTTGATGACACCTGGCTTAGAGGCATCAGCATGTCCTTTGTCTTTGAGAAGCAGATTTACCCACTCCCCAGGCTTCTCTGGTAAACACACTTCATTCATGATTTTGGCTTATGTTCATATCTTTACATATAATGTAACATACATTTCACCATGACATTATTGATAGCAAATTAGTTTTCAAATGATACCTTACAAGGCATAGTTTGTTCAAAGATTATTACACTGGTATATGGGGAGTGAATACAAAGGTACATTCTGCCATACAGACATCTTCAGAAAACTTCCTTCTCAAAACTCTCAGCTCATCATTTGCAAATTAAAACGATTCACTATGTGGCAAATGGACAAACGGTAAGGAGAGATCAATACCTGGGGACAGGTAGGTCTGATGGATTAGGTAAAGGCCCCTAAAATGACCAGTTTGCGGAACTGTATCCTTGAAATACAGGAACTTAGGGTTGTTCTAATATTAGAACCATCCATTTACATTTTGATCATTTTCCAGGAGAAAAATGCATCTCTCCCCAAGTTCTGACTAATTATATTGGGTAGATTGGCAGTTACCTAAGCATAGGCTTGTATTCCCATGCTCAGTGAGACCTTAACAAATTTGGTTATACCCACAATATCGCTTTACAGAAACCACTGTTATGGACACTACTGTGAGATAATTGACCACAAAATGAGTTATGTGTCCCAAGCCAAAAGCATAATGAAAATCAAGGGTCAATTACCTTGCAGTAGGAGACTGGAAGGAGTCTTTTGCAAGGGAGTCTATATTATAAGTCTTACCCTTTTAAAAAGATTGCTATTTTTAATATTGCAGATGATTAAGTCTTTTTAACAGTATGTTTTATATCAGTTGACTTATTGTTGTGATAGAGGCGAGACGGGTGAGGTAATATCTTTTATTGGACCAATTTCTATTGGTGGAAGGTACAAGTTTTGAGCTAGACAGACCTCTTCAGATCTGGGAAAGGAAGCAGTCCTATAAGCAGATCTGGGGAAGGACACAGATCTATGGAAATGAGAAGCCTAAATATCTTTGAGGATCTGGGTCAGGGTCCTACAAGTTGCTGAGCATCTCCTGTGAGTCTAAGTGTGTAAGTATTCACCAGCCTTCTGCAGGAGATGCTCAACACTTCAGAGGATTGTGCTATTAGACAATACCAGATCCCATAGGCCTGACTCTGTCAAAACTCTCACTGATTTCAAGGGGTCATTTTGTTTGTGTAACAACAGAGGTTTCTGGCTACAGATCCATAGAGATAAGACTGATCATAATAGTGTGTATTTGTGATTTATAATAATTAATATAATTTATTAATTTAATATTTTATTTAATATAACAGTAGATCAAACAAACTGAGTAGCTGCAGAGGATTATATACACATAAAGATTGCATTAATTTAGAAAAATGTCTTTATTTCAGTTACGGGTCACTGTTTCTCTGAAAATGGACAGTTTATTTTCTTCTTGTGACTTCAGAAATTTTAACTTTCTTTAAAGGAAAGAAAACACGCTACTATATAGATTTAAGACCTAAATCTTATATATGGCTTTGCTTTAATAATATATATATAAATACACTATTTTTCAAAGATACTGGTACTTTAATACTAATCTGTATATAAGAAACTAAGTAAACTAATGAAAGTGATGCCATATAATAGGGATTGAAACTCACTCACCTATCAGTGGCATTTAGGAAGCTTTCTCTCACAAGTGGGATACTGATATATTTAGTCCTCAGATTAGAGGCTGAAATCCTCCCATGGTCTTGTGAACCATGGGCTGCAGAATAGACCCCCAGAAATGTGAGCTGGGAATGTGGAGGGGGAATTTCTTTTAACTCCTGATGGAAAAGGAGAAAGCATTCACACCAGGGGAAAGTTTGCTTGGGCAATACTTTGGGTTTGCTGAGGTTGTGGACAAATAATGGCCACTATTTGGTTCAGACACACACAAATGTTAATATTAGAGAGTGAATTGGGGAGATATAGCAGTAGTGGGTCTTGAGACATTTCTGCAACGTGATCGATGGTACCATAAATCACTGCTGCAAGGGTGTTGTGGCATTAGAATTGTGGACTGGCTGATGCTTTGTTGGCTTTCTGGGAATTGCTTGTGCATACTGGCCAGTACTGGAAATTCAGTTACAAATGTTCTATGTTCAGTGTGTGAGCAGTAACCGGGGCTAGGGGGTCAAAGAGAAAGAGACGCTTCAGATTTAAACTGGGCTCTGACTGGCTGAACAGGTTTTCACTGTATATAATTATCTCCCAATCACCACACATGCTGGGATTATAAAGCCTCTGCACTCACTAGATCACTATACCTTGTCCAGACAGTTCTCTCTTGAATATTCGTATAGGAACCAAAACAAGTTCTGAAATCTTAAGAAATTTCTTCTCTATAGTTCTCCTTTCTTCCCACTCTCTCTCTCCCTCATGCACTCTTCCTTCTCTGCAATCCTTCCCTGTAGCAGTGCTTCAGACAACTACCCTGCTACTGGCCTGAAGTCACTAAGGGTACATCTACACTGTAATGTAAGACTAGGGTTTGAACTCAGGCTCAAGCATAACCCTCCCTCCTTCCATCTACACACAAATCACACTAACCTAGGCTTGGACCCAGGGTCCCATAACCCAGGGGGCTGGAGGGGCTGAGCCTGAGACAAGCCAGGATCCAGGGTTCAAGCCTTATTGCTTTGCAGTGTAGATACAGCATCACTGGACTTGTGCTCTGGGAGTATTCCACAATCTCATGGGATGACTTAGTTGGTTTGGGATTCGTTATCCCTGCAAACTCAACCTGAGATCAGAGAGGTGAGCCGTTTCTGATTGCTCCTGCCTTGTGCACCACCACCTAAATAGATTCTTCAGTAAGGATTCAGCCCTCAGTTACATAACTCCATTTTCTTCTGTGGTCCTAAACAGGTATAACCGAGGGCAGAATTTGGGTCTGCCATTGGAATTTAATTAACCATTTAGTTGATCCTGAGTAAACCAGAATAAAATCTAGGTCTTACTCTCTTAGCTCTGGTGATTGTATGGAGCAAAATGCTGTATTTAAAAAAAAACAAAAACAAAAACCTTTTTTTCCCAAGTAAAACAAGCAGATACAACACTGGTTGAACATCAGGAGAAGTTCTGTTGAGTAAGACATTGAAAAGTGACTATGTAAAATGTCAAAGTTGAACCATACACCAGGCTACTGTCTATTCTCTAGGCATGTAAGGGCCAGTTAGGGTGTGAGAGTTATTGAATGAAGCCCTGTAGCAGAAGAAAAGGTGTCAAGAGAGGAGGAGAGGGAAAGCAGAGAAATGTAAGGGAAGTAATTATAAAAAAAATGTTAATTAAGTGTAACCATTGTAAAAGTTCTGTGTATGCTAGTTGATTGCACATCCTGGAATATGTTATGGGTTACTACTTTCTATTGCTGAAAATGTCAAGTTGACTATAAATAGGATCCTGAAATAGTTTTTTTTTAAGTAATTTATTTTTCCTTGAGGGATACAATGAGGATGCATATGAAAAATGAAGTGGAATCAAAATGTCTTCCTTGGAAATACATTTGATTAGTCTTTAAAAAAAAGATGTAAGGCTGGAAATCAGGAGATGAAGCAGAGGTTAGTTTAGACATGTATGTGATCTTTGGCCTTTGTATGATATTTACTGCAATATCAGTCAGTGCCCATATAGGAGGATTTTAATACATATGCCAATGGATGTAATAAAGGCTTTATGTTGATAAACCTCCTAACATTATTCTGATATACTGTGTGAAAGAGCACCACTCTTCTGGTCATGGTCATAACTGAAATCTATAGCTGCATGAGAAAGCTGACAACACTGAAATAGAAACTGTCAGATATTTTAGAATATGGACACTGGGAATGGGAAGGGTTGACTAGGTGTTCTAGGTACTTCAACCTTAGTGATTTCAATTTCCCTGATATCCTTTGCTAGACCAGTGGGGCTGAACCTGGTTGTGGACTTCAGTCATAACAGCATCATACATATTTAATAATTTATTATTAAACCTTCACTGCCTCTCATTTGCCACTTCACTTGACCTGCAATGCTGGACCATGCTCTCCCAAACAGCCACTCACCAAACCTTGTCTTAACTAAGCACTTCTCTGTCTCTGGTGTCTACATCACTGAATTCTAGATTGTTGACCACCAACTTATCTCCTTCAACACTGCCGTCTTCCCAATATCCCACCACCTAGTCTTTCTGTGACCTCCAATACATCAATGTTCACAACTTCTCATCCCCCCCTTCTCTCTTCCCTTTCTTCTGTTGACTGTCTCCACTGTGTACTTTCCACTACTCTCTGCTCCTTTGTCCTTCTCTCCCACTGCAGTCTGTCCCACTAAATCTAGCTTTATCCCCAATATCTACACTCTCTCCACTTCTGCTTCCATGCTGTTGAATGAGTGCCTCTAGAAAAAGTCGTGTGGACTTGCTGCACTATACATTTGTTTTCTCTTCCTCTTCCTTGACAAATAGCTGTACTTCTCTATTCTTATGACTCCTACAGCTGCTGTCCCAGATGCCTATCTGCCACTTTGGACTCTCACCTCAAATCCTCCCCCTCCTGCTCTTCACAGGATCTTGCTGAATTTTTCAAAGACAAGTTGATCAAGATCCAGCATTACCTCCCCTTTCCCACTTACCTCTCTGTTTTACTCCTCTCCTGTCCCTGACTCTGAGACCCCTCACCTGTCCTCCCCCGTATCAAGTGATCCCATCCTTTCCCATTCCTTGACCTCCTTTGCTCCTACTCATACCCCTCGCTCATCTTTCTCCTCAATCTCTTGCTTCCTTAGATTTCACATAATATGATCATGCTTTGTTCTCATCCATTATAAAACAATCCACCCTTGACCTCGGGGGGGAGATAATAAACCTTGACTATTTTGTAACTCACTAACAAATGGAAAATATAAATATCAATCTTAGCCAGTGGACTACTTAAGTCCCACTTCAGCATGGCACCACTTTATTGTATAAAGTACAATTGTGTGCTGTGTGTAACTTCACTGTGAACAAATTGTTCTCGTCCTATACAAAAATGCATTGGGAAAGAGACAAACTAATACAGAAACTCTGGGCATTCTCCCACGCTGTTCAATCATTTATCTCTCACACCATTGCAAACTTGCAGGAAGAAACAGAAGGGCATTTTTAAGTGCAGATGAGATAACTGTGGTTGTGCATATTCCATATTCTGACTGATAGTAAGTATTCAGCTAACATAATTAGGATTGTCCTGGATATTCCTAATGGTAAATAGAACCCCAGGTGGAAACATTTGAGGGCTCTTACACCATGACCAAATAGAATTAATTTTAGCTAAGGTGCTGGAAGCAGCTGACGTTCCAAGGAGCTAAGCATTTGAGAAACTGTACATGAGCTCTCTACTGGAGGTTAGCCCAGAGTTTGTGAAATTTGTGTGTCCTAAAAAGATACTGTGTAGAGTATGTCTACATAGCAGCTGGCGCAGATGTATACACACTAGCTCTGCTCAAGCTAATCCACTAAAAATAGCAGTGGAGCCATGGTGACTCAGCTTAATTGCTCATCTGGCACCATTGGTATGTACTCAGGTGGCTAGCCCAGGCTTCTATCATGGCCACGCTGTTAGTGCACATATGTCTACCCAAGCTGGGAATTGCATCTACCAGCTGCTATGTATATGTACCCTTAGTTACATGAAATGCAGTTCAGCATGGGATGGGGTATATCAACCCCACAAGGGTTAACAAGCTGCTGTGAGCCTGCTACTCTCTCACTCACTGTCAGGTGATGAAGAGGCAGTTAAAAAGAGAAGTAACTGACTGACTAGGGAGGAGAACAGACCTCCTGTTCCTCACTTCCTGAGGAAAGGACTGGCCCAGAACCTCTGCAGAGACTGCTGATTGCCAGGGCCCCCTGGGAGGAAGGTAGGCCTGGTGCAGGGCTATTACATTTTTCTTCATGGGATTCTTTCTTTGCCTACTGTAAAGAGATTATTGGGTAGTCTGTGCTGGCTGGGAGAGGCCTGAGGGGTCTAACAATGCTGTTGCGAGGAACCCTTGCCATAGGTATGAGGGAGAACAACCTCAATAAATTCTGTGGACTTTTACACCCTACTTGCATCTGCTCTGTGGTTTGTCTTCGACCCTGAACGGCATGGTCATGCAGCACTGTGATGTTTATAAATGAAGTTTTTCCACAGTTTTGAAACTGGTTCTATCTGCTTGCTATTTACTAATGCATTACTGATTAGTGTCCTGGTGAAATCAGTCAGGGAAAACTTTTCCCTACACTATCCAACTGACGTACTCGTATCATATGATATATGCATTTTTTTTCAGTTCTGCAGTTAGTTTCATGTGACTGTTATCAAACACCTTAACAGACCTAGCACAGTTCAGTTTTAGAAATATGTTGGTCTCTGCAGTTCTATAATGTTTTTTGTGAAACTGTTAACAAATAATTGCAATATATATGCAACATGTCAGCCTTCATTTGTCTTCGCTAGTTCTCCGAAAAGTAGTCCTTTTGAAATAAAATCAATTAATCTGGTAAGAGACTTTCAGTGTCTCACTGTTCATGTAAATATGAGAAGCATTTTAATGGTTTCAAAAAGCCGGTTGTACTTGTGTGACTCTGTGATTTTGTGTGGTTTTCATAGATATGAAAATGTTTATTTCAGTCATCTGGTGTAATAGAGATCAAATATCTTTGTGATTGAATGCATGTATTGAATTTCATGCAAGCAGTTCAAGTCAATTGAATATTAAAAGGATTTGGATTGATCTAAACGTGCAAAGTAGTTTTCCATTTGAAGGCCATGTCCTGTGGTAGATGTGTTCTTTTGTTTTGTATCGGTGCAATGAGAATATGTTGATGAAAAGTGTTTGTCTGTGATTGGTTTTACAGACCAAATTTAAAGATAGTTTTCAGAGTTAATTTTCCAATATGAAACTTATAAATGAATGGGAATCGGTTCTCATCGGCAACTTCATCTCAGCATTTCTCATGAATAGGGCAGCAGGATTTGAGAAACATGGGCTTTATTCCTTATTCTGCCATTGACTCACTGTGTGACTTTTTGGACAAGTCATTTCAACCTTTTCTTGCCTCAGTTTCCCCACCTGTAGAATGTGGATTTGTAAAATGCTTTGAGATGTGTGGATGAGAAGTGTTATGTAAGTGCTAAGTAGTATTATTTTGGCCAAGGACAATTAGCAAAATGTCATTGTATCTTAAATGTTCCTTCTGAACGGACAGAACTTTGGGTTTTAATGTCTTATCTGAAATGCAATGTAAACTGTTTAAACAGCATTGTAGTATATGAGCCAGATCCTGAGTTCTTACTCCACTTTTAATCTGTCCTTATTCTAGGAAAACTCTTGTTGCTATCAGTGGGAGTATAGCCAACGTAAGGACTCTAGCATTTGGCCTTATGGGATACAAGCACTAAATGTATACCGTCCCTTGCCAAGTGAAACTGGTACTGTATTAAACTGTCACTTCTTCTCTGATTTATATGTAAAAAAAAACCCTTCTGAAATCTCAAAGTAAAGCAGTAAATTGCAGCAATTTTATCTAGGGGACTGCCTTTATATCTACACTACATGTTTGTATGGTAGCTGCATGGTGTAACCAGAGATTAATATTCTGGAAAACCACAATTTATGATAGCTACGATCGCACAAGTATCAGCTGACGATACTGTGTCACACTTTATTTCAAAGAAGTAGCGGTAACAATGGCTTATAGTAATAACAGTAATGCTCCTTCCCCTCAGGGAAAAAGCAGAGAATGCTATCTTGCCACATGATCTCATTTCTTTTAAGCTTTGCACTAACTGCTGACATATCACATAAATGCCTCCTTTATTACCTGCCAGTGATTGTCTTCTGTATTGAAAATAGCCTCCGGAACCTACGTCCACATGCCAGCAAAGCGCTTCACTTACTCCATGTGAATTTCTCTCTGTCTAGTGTTCCATGAGGCCCCTTTATACACCTGACCATTCTTACTAAGTCAGGTAGCCTAAATTACATTGCCTGTGAAAGGCCTTTGTTCAATTGCCTTAGTAGGCTTGGGACTGGGAGTTGGCACGGGCTTGGGCTATGTTTCTGTATTTGCCAAGTAAGTAATTTGCCATTTTAGTTAGTTTTTAGTTGTGTCCAGCTAGTAATGTAGCTTGGCCACATCTCTCTGTAAGGTTTGGTTCTTATCACTTCAAATGCTTTTAAACAAAAGCCACATTCAGTCCCCGCACTCTACTTAGCCCACTGGCAGATAAAATGATGCACAGTTATTTCAGATTGTTCCCCAGTCCCAATTTAAATACAGTCTTATAGGTATTTTTATTAGTTTCAGACCGGTAGATGTTGTTTATTTATGCAGGTCCAAAACTTGACATGTGTTTTACACAGCTGTCATAGTCACATGATAAAGCAAATAACAGTTCAGCTTTTGCTCAGCTGTGCCCTGGTGCTGCAAACACTTTAGCATGTGCTTAACTTGATGAACAAGTAGTACCTTTGTTTGTGGGATCAGGGCCATCTTTTAAAACCTGCTAATTGCCATTTGTCATGAACAGCTATTTCTAATCCTAATGCTAAATCAGACATATTTAACGATGCCTTTATATTTGCCACATTAACTACATATGTAATCATATATATATATATATATATATATATGGAGGATTACATCACCACACTAGGAAATACCCATTTGATGTTAAAGTCTTTATTTATAGATTGCATATTATTTTTGCCTATGTATCATGTGTGCAAAGACTTGTCTATTTCAGAAATAATGTCCAAATAGACACTCTTGCTCAGAGCTCCATGCTGTCAAGAAATCTTTTAAACCAAAATAGAAATGACAGCATTATAAAAGAAAACTATAAAAGAAATGTGATGTTTCTCCAGTTGTGCTTTTCAAGTTTGACCTCTGACTTAGCCAATCTTACATGTACTAGAATCACAGAATTTATCATACTGGATCATCCCTTTGATCCATCAATCTGATATCATAGAATCAGGACTGGAAGGGTCCTCAATAAATCATCTAGTCCAGTCCCTTTCACTGAGGCAGGATTAGGTGTTATCTAGACTATCCCTGATAGGTGTTTGTCTAGCCTGTTCTTAAAAACCTCTAATGACAGATTCCACGCCCCCCCCAAGTAATTTGTTTCAGTGCTTAAATACACTGAGTTAGGAAGTTTT
This sequence comes from Mauremys mutica, assembly GCF_020497125.1. Lineage (NCBI taxonomy): Eukaryota > Metazoa > Chordata > Testudines > Geoemydidae > Mauremys > Mauremys mutica. The sequence goes on along the minus strand of NC_059078.1, from coordinate 34,912,075 downwards.
TACTAATGCATAACTTAAATCTTCCTTGCTGCAATTTAAGGCCACTACTTCTTCTCCTGTCCTCACTGGTTAAGGAGAACAATTTATCACCCTTCTCTTTATAATAACCTCTTATGTACTTAAGACTGTTATCATGTCCCTGTCACCCTTCAGTCTTCTCTTCTCCAGACTAAACAAACCAAACTTTTTCAATCTTTCTTCATAGGTCACGTTTTCTAGACCTTGAATCATTTTTGTTGATCTCCTCTGGACTTTCTTCAATTAGTCCACATCTTTCCCAAAGTATGGTGCCCCAAACTGTGGATACAATACTCCAGTTGAGACCTTACCAGTACTGAGTAGAGTGGAAGAATTACTTCTTGTGTCTTGCTTACAACACTCCTGCTAATACATCCCAGAATGATGTTCACTTTTTTGCACCAGTGTTACATTGTTGAATCATATTTAGTTTGTGATGCACTATGACCCCCAGATCCTTTTCTGCAGTACTCCTTCCTCAGCAGTCACTCCCCATTTTATATTTGTGCAATTGATTATTCCTTCCAAAATGTAGTATTTTGCATTTGTCCTCATTGAATTTCATCCTATTTATTTCACACCGTTTCTCCAGTTTGTCAAGATCATTTTGAATTCTAATCCTTTCCTCCACAGTGCTTTCAATTCCGCCCAGCTTGGTGTCATACACAAACTTTATAAGTGTACTCTTTATGCCATTATTCAAATCATTTACAATGATATTGAATAGAACCAGACCCAGTACAGGGCCCCACTCAATATGCCCTTCCAGCTTGACTGTGAACCATTGATAACTACTCTCTAAATATGCTTTTCCAACCAGTTGGGCACCTACCTTATAGTAGATTCATCTAGACTATATTTCCCTAGTTTCTTTATGAGAATGGCATGTAAGACAATATCAAAAGCCTTACTAAAGCTGAGATATATCACATCTACTGCTTCCCTCCCATCCACAGGGCTTGTTATCCTGTCAAAGAAGGATATTACATTGGTTTGATATTGTTTTTGACAAATCCATGTTGACTGTTACTTATCACCTTATTATCATCTAAGTACTTACCAATTGATTATTTATTTGCTCCATTACCTTTCTGAGTACTGAAGTTAAGATAACTGGTCTATAATTCCCTGGGCTTTCCTTATTCTCTTTTCATTGCGGCCAGTACCTATTGTGTCCAGCTACCTATTAGTGCAGAAGTACAGAGAGATAATGGCCCTTCACAGACTATTTTACTGACAGCTCATTACACATCAGCCCACCTGCTCCTGATGCCCCCTGGCCCATCTTGGAATTCCCCCTGTTCTGTGGAGAAGGGACAGCAAGAGTGGGATATTCTAACCCAGCGGTTCTCAAACTGGGGGTCAGGACCCCTCAGGGGGTTATTACATGGGGGGTCGCGAGCTGTCAGCCTCCACCCCACACCCCGCTTTGCCTCCAGCATTTATAATGGTGTTAGATATATTTAAAAGTGTTTTTTAATTTATAAGGAGGGATCGCACTAAGAGGCTTGCTATGTGAAAGGGGTCACCAGGACAGAAGTTTGAGAACCACTGTTCTAGCCCTATGCTATCTGGGGATCCTTCTGCACTAAGGAAATCCTCAACTTCTGGCTTACGGCAGTTTTAAATCCCATTAGTACTGTAGTATTTGACTGAAAGATACTTTCTTGAAGATACCTACTTTGGGACCAAACCAACTGTCCTTTCTTGGGCAAAATTCCCAATTGAAGACATTGGCACTTTAGTCACCAGTCCAGGTTTTCCCAGGATTGTCCCCTGTTTTTTGAGTAGCAGTCCCAGGAAATCGGTAACAGTGTTCAGTACATGCTGCCAACTGTCCAGTTTTATGAGCTCAGGCTCAATCTGTGCTGGGGGCCCCAGACCCCAACTTCTGCTGCCTACCCACTCCACCCTTCTGCCTGGAGGCAGGATACTGTGGCTCAATATTGGAGTTAATTTGTTCCCTTCCATGCTCGGGATGGAAAATCTGCAGAAAAACCTGAGAGTCTCTGGATTAAATTTAGAAGTGTGAGCAACAATGGTGATGTCGTGGTGGGAGTCTGCTATAGACCACCAGACCAGGGGGATGAGGTGGACGAGGCTTTCTTCTGGCAACTAACAGAAGTTACTAGATCACAGGCCCTGGTTCTCATGGAGGACTTCAATCACCCCAATATATACTGGGAGAGCAATACAGCGGTGCACAGATAATCCAGGAAGTTTTTGGAAAGTGTAGAGAACAATTTCCTGGTGCAAGTGCTGGAGGAACCAACTAGGGGCAGAGCTCTTCTTGACCTGCTGCTCACAAACAGGGAAGAATTAGTAGGGGAAGCAAAAGTGGATGGGAACCTAGGAGGCAGTGACCATGAGATGGTTGAGTTCAGGAACCTGACACAAGGATGACAGGAGAGCAGCAAAATACAGACTCTGGACTTCAGAAAAGCAGACTTTGACTCCCTCAGGGAACTGATGGGCAGGATCCCCTGGGAGAATAACATGAGGGGGAAAGGAGTCCAGGAGAACTGGCTGTATTTTAAAGAATCCTTATTGAGGTTGCAGGAACAAACCATCCCGATGTGTAGAAAGAATAGTAATTATGGCAGGTGGACAGCTTGGCTTAACAGTGAAATCCTTGCTAATCTTAAACACAAAAAAGAAACTTACAAGAAGTGGAAGATTGGACAAATGACCATGGAGGAGTATAAAAATATTGCTCAGGCATGCAGGAGCAAAGTCAGGAAGGCCAAATCACACTTGGAGTTGCAGCTAGCAAGAGATGTTAAGAGTAACAAGAAGGGTTTCTTCAGGTATGTTAGCAACAAGAAGAAAATCAAGGAAAGTGTGGGCTCCTTACTGAATGAGGGAGGGAACCTAGTGACACAGGATGTGGAAAAAGCTAATGTACTCAATGCTTTTTTTGCCTCTGTCTTCGCGAACAAGGTCAGCTCCCAGACTACTACACTGGGCAGCACAGCATGGGAAGGAGGTGACCAGCCCTCTGTGGAGAAAAAAGTGGTTCAGGACTATTTAGAAAAGCTGGACGAGCACAAGTCCATGGGGCCGGATGTGCTGCATCCGAGGGTGCTAAAGGAGTTGGCGGATGTGATTGCAGAGCCATTGGCCATTATCTTCGAAAACTCATGGCAATCAGGGGAGGTCCCGGATGACTGGAAAAAGGCTAATGTAGTGACCATCTTTAAAAAAGGGAAGGAGGAGGATCTGGGGAACTACAGGCCAGTCAGCCTCACCTCAGTCCCTGGAAAAATCATAGAGCAGGTCCTCGAGAAATCAATTCTGATGCATTTAGAGGAGAGGAAAGTGATCAGGAACAGTCAGCATGGATTCACCAAGGGCAAGTCATGCCTGACTAACCTAATTGCCTTCTATGACGAGATAACTGGCTCTGTGGATGAGGGGAAAGCAGTGGATGTGTTATTCCTTGATTTTAGCAAAGCTTTTGTTACGTTCTCCCACAGTATTCTTGCTGGCAAGTTAAAGAAGTATGGGCTGGATGAATGGACTATAGGGTGGATAGAAATCTGGCTAGATCGTTGGGCTCAGTGGATAGTGATCAATGGCTCCATGTCTAATTAGCAGCTGGTATCAAGCGGGGTGCCCCAAGGAGTGCCTGGGGCCGGTTTTGTTCAATATCTTCATTAATGATCTGGAGGATGGTGTGGACTGCACCCTCAGCAAGTCTGCAGATGATGCTAAACTGGGAGGAGTGGTAGATACGCTGGAGGGTAGGGATAAGATACAAAGGGACCTAGACAAGTTAGAGGATTGGGCCAAAAGAAATCTGATGAGTTTCAACAAGGACAAGTGCAGAGTCCTGCACTTAGGCTGGAAGAATCCCATGCAGTGCTACATACTAGGGACCGAGTGGTTAGGCAGCAGTTCTGCGGAAAAGGACCTAGGGGTTAGAGTGGACAAGAAGCTGGATATGAGTCAACAGTGTGCCCTTGTTGCCAAGAAGGCTAACAGCATTTTGGGCTGTATAAGTAGGGCCATTGCCAGCAGATCGAGGGATGTGATCATTCCCCTCTATTTGGCATTGGTGAGGCCTCAGCTGGAGTAGTGTGTCCAGTTTTGGGCCCCACACCATAAGAAGGATGTGAAAAAATGGGAACGAGTCCAGCGGAAGGTAACAAAAATGATTAGGGGGCTGGAGCATATGACTTGTGAGGAGAGGCTGAGGGAACTGGGATTGTTTAGTCTGCAGAAGAGAACAATGAGGGGGAATTTGATAGCTGCTTTCAACTACCTGAAAGGGGGTTCCAAAGAGGATGGATCTAGGCTGTTCTCAGTGGTACCAGATGACAGAACAAGGAGTAATGGTCTCAAGTTGCAGTGGGAGAGGTTTAGGTTGGATATTAGGAAAAACTTTTTCACTAGGAGGGTGGTGAAGCATTGGAATGGGTTACCTGGGGAGATAGTGGAATCTCCTTCCTTAGATGTTTTTAAGGTCAGGCTTGACAAAGCTCTGGCTGGGATGATTTAGTTGGGGATTGGTCCTGCTTTGAGCAGGAGGTTAGACTAGATGACCTCCTGAGGTCCCTTCCAACTCTGATATTCTATGATTCTGTGAAGCACGTGAACCAGAGTCTGACCATAGTTTTTTGTCCCTCTGTTGCAATGATGGGCACTGCAGCTTGTGTTACTATAAAATACATCTAAATTAGAACCTTTATTCTGAATATAACAGGGTTTAAATGAACAATACTTAGTTGTTCTTGAAACGATTACAATAGTTTTCCCCCAAAACACTTAAATGAAATTATATTCTTCCTCCCTGTCTCCTCTCTCCTCCAAGAACCCTAGAGATGGATTGATGCCCTTCCAATTCTTGCTGTCACTCCCTCCACCACCATAGAACCTATTTCAGCTGAGCCAGATGCAGCTTCTTCCAGAGCTCTTCAATATAGCTCTTGAAATTGCTGGAAGGGAAAATACAGGGTGACATGCTTGCCCCTAAGCTTGCTCCCACGGAAGTCCATGACAGTTTCGCTACTGGCTTCCATGACAGCTTGGACAGGCCTCCTCAGTTCCCCGTCAGGAACTTAGCATGACATCTATGAAACCCACATGCCCCAAGAGCAATGCACTAGATCCCACATTCTTGCATGGTAGACCATTGTGTCATCAGCAGAGCAGCACAAACACTTTTTGACTCCTGAAAACCCCCTTCTTTGCATTCTACTTTAGAATTGAACCATTTATAAGGTATGTATCAAACAAATCTGCTTGTGAGGCTTCAGCACATTATCCTTTTGTTACACTTCAGTTATGCACTGTAATGTGTATGCTATTGGAACTCACTGTAACAAACTATGCATCTAAACCAAATGAGTTAACAGCACAAAAGTATATAGCTAAAGTATTACTTGCTACGTTGGGACAGAAAATTTGATTAACTTAAAACTGGATATTATTTATATATATATATATATTTAAGAGATTAAACTCACTTCATAATGCAATCTTTTATAGCAACAGCTTCTTGCTTTAAAAATTGGGACCAAGGATGCACTTTTATGCTGCAGTCCTGACTACATAAATATCTTCTTTACTTCCATTGCCATTGCTCAAGCTGTCTAAACAATGGTTGTGAAGAATGGTAACAACTTACATGGAATAGCCCTGGGAAAGTATAATAATGTGAACTTTGAATGGGAATGGGGGAAATTACCTTATTTTCTTTTCTTCAGAAATATGAACTTATTTCTCTCATTTGTTTGCTTTAATTTGCTGATTTGCCAGGTGCAAAGAGCCATTAGGCCAGGATGCACCCAAGACATTTGCCTGGATGCTTTTCTTTCTGTTTACATTGCTCTTCAAATCCTGTTGCATAAATTAACACGTCATCTTCCCACGCCTGGCAATAAATGGTTAGTGGTTAAACATTTTTTCATTTTCTTACACATTTGTATTGACTCAACAATGCACAATTTTGGGAGAGCAAAGGAGCTAAATCATGATGAATTTTACCAATGAATATTCAAGCTTCCACAAGCATTATGCCTAAAGAATATTATTGCTTGCCTCATAAGCACAATGGTAAAGTTGAGATCGGTCAGGTGCTTGCATTCCTATTTATTGGATTCCCACAGCTTGAAGTTTTGCTCTGATCAACTGATGCATTTTTTCATTTTGATCAGAGTTCTCCAAAGCATAGTTACCGTGAATTAATTTTTTCAGCCTTCTTTCCTTGATGAAATAAAGGTGTGAAAAAGTAAGAGAATTTACATTAATTTCAATGGGAACAGAATCAGCCACAGATAGACTGAGTGATTAAAGCATGTGGTCCGATCTTGGGCAAGTTACTGAACCTTTCTGTGCTCAGTTTTTGTGTCTGTAAAATGTTTATAATAGCTATCTTGAGGTTTAATTATTTTTTATAAAGTTTTTCAAAGGCTCCATGCAAAATGTCAAAATGGTGACATAAGCATTGTCAACACTGCAACTTAAATCACTTGCAAAAAGTTCTCCTTCAGAAAAAGTTCACAGCCTCTGTTCCTGAACACCACGGTGGTTTTAGTTTGTCTGCAGTGGAGGATGAAGAGCTAGAAGATTAGAATGTTTGTCCTTTTTGGCTTTCAAGAAGAATTTTCATTCAGCTATTAGCTAAAGCTGGTGGACAGATGGCTTTAAAAATCCCTTTAACTAATACATGTTGTGAGCCCTATGTTCCCTCCTCTGTTAAACATTTCATTCATTATGCAGTCTTGAGAAATGGTGGGAACCAAGTTATTTTGCCAGTCCCTCTCCCCAGCATCCTATTTTCAATTCCTTGTAAGTTTGCGCTAAATCCATTCAGCCGTTTCTGAGTTATTGAAAGCTGGGGTTGGGGGAAGCTCTTTTCTCCATTTTAAGTAAATTTTAAGACTCTTTTTATCTCAGATGCAACTTAAAAACCACATTAAATGTTCAGAGTGGCTAGTCCCCAGTGAGAATTAGGCCATTTCGTTGTTCAAAAAAGATTTAAAATTAACAAATATCTTAGTTATAAGCATTTTAAAAACTAGGGTTTATGAATGCAGGACAGTAATGTTTGCTAACACTGGGGGCTATGAGACCATTTAGTATCACTGCTGGTTAGCACTGTGAAAATGTCTTCCACAGACAGATTTGTAAAGGCAGTATCAAAAAACTGAAGCTCACAGTAAAATCAGTGAAAACTTTGGCTTAAGTGATGAGCCCAAGGTTATATGGGAGCTGCATAATGGAGCGGAAATTAACTTGGATCTTCTGACTCCTGATTCTGTGGTTTAGGCACAAGACTTTCCTTAACCTTTTGCTATTGCTTAGATCCACAGTGATGGACTCCTCCTCTCAGCCCTTTTCCTCAGGAGTAGTGGTTGTAGTGGAAGCTCTGTAAATCTTAAAATTTCTAAGGCTGCCTTCATTTATATGTGTATGGTATGAAATGTAAGATCATCGTCATTCTCCTTGGAAGAAATTCACATATGCTGACAGGTGACTACAAAAGTAGCTGGAATGAAAAAGAGAGATGAAGTTCATTAAAGCAGAATTAGCGTAATAGTTTGCAGACCTTAAAATTAAAGGGAAAAAGAAACTGTTCATCTCTGATATGCAGGATTATAAAATGACTACATACTAATGTCAGGAAGATTAACAAAAACTATCCATTTGTATAAACTAAACAGCTGGGTTTTTTCCTTATAGAAACCAAAAGATGAGTTTGTTCCAGATTCAAATAATAAGCCAGCTGTGATAAATGGAGAGAAGCTTAATACAATCCATAGGTCTTACTAACCAGAGGAGGTAAAATTGTTGTATTTGCAATACTTTTGAGGTGGTGATTAAATAGGGGATAGCAAGCGACTGTTAAAGACAACTATCTTACAGTTGGAAGAAATAGGTAATTAACTTAAAGAATAATGGATTTTGACTTTTTTTTAGGAATATGCAATAGGAAAATCAGGCGGTGTTTAAGGAATTTAATAAAGAGAACAAAATGAATATGTATATCCCATAAAGTTCAAGGGGGGGCAGTTTGTTTCATAACATACTGTGTTTGCCATCTCTGTGTCTGCCATCTCTGTAGTGTTTCAGCCTGAACCATGAAAGGCAATTTTGCAGTGTTATCTGAACTTCTTTGTTCTGTAACTTTGGGCTTGGAGTTTCACAACAGCTTCTGATAACTTCCATTGCCATTCTCAACCAGATTCAAGCAATACAGATGAAAAGTTAACCAGTCTATTTTGAATTTCAGATAAAGGTCAATTTGAGGCATAGCTGAGGGTTCAGATAATCCAGTCCTTCATCTAAATCAGTTTGTCCAAACCTCCTCAGAATAGATACCTCTCCCTTAGAAACTCTGACTGTGCCATATTGGTAATATAGGAGACGGAAGAAGTGAGCACTGAAGGATCAAATTACCAGTACTAGAGTGACTTTGCAAATGAGATGAAGCCATGTTAGTTTGGCAAGAACTAAGCTAATGCAAGGGTTAATCCAGTGAGCATACTTAAGCCTGGTCTACACTAGCCTGTTATTTCAGAATTAGCCGAGTTATTTCGGAAAAAAAAATGATTCCGTCCACATGACCAAATGGTTTTTTTCTATTTAAAGGGCTTTTTAATTCGATTTCTGTACTCCTCCTTGGCAAGTAGAGTAGCGTTTAAATCGAGATCGCAATCCCGGGTTAAAGGTATTGTGGACACAATTCGACGTTATTGGCATCCGGGAGCTATCCCAGGATGCTCGCTTGTGACCGCTCTGGACAACACTCTCAACTCCAGTGCACTAGCCAGGTGGGCAGGAAAAGCCCCAGGAACTTTTGAATTTCATTTCCTGTTTGGTCACCAGCAGCACAGGTGACCATCAGCACAGTCCACCATCACAGGAGACCATGCAGAGTCCACCGTCACAGGAGATCACGCAGTCCTGGATTTGCAGACGAGCTCCAGCATGGTCCAAACGGGAGGTATTGGATCTCATCGCCTGCTAGGGAGATGAGTCTGTTATGGCAGAACTACGTTCCAAAAAAAGGAATACAAATACCTACACTAAAGTCTCCAGGGCCACGATGGAAAGAGGCTACTCCAGGGACACAGAGCAGTGTCATACAAAAATCAAGGAGCTCAGGCAAGCATACCAAAAAGCCAGGGAGGAAAACGGGCGCTGTGGGTCACAGCCCCATACGTTCCACTTTTACCATGAGCTCCATGCAATTATGGGAGGTGATGCCACCACTACTCCACCACTGTCCGTGGACACCTGCAAGAGTGGAGTTGCACAGAGCAAGGAGGAAGAGACATTGAAGGATGAAAAGGAGGAAGAGGAGGAGGACAGTGCAAGGCGGCAAGTGGGGAATCCATTTTCCCCCCTAGCCAGGAACTAATCTTAATGCTGGATCCAATAGCCTCCCCTCACTCCCAAGGCAGGCTCCTGTTCCATGACCCTGGAGAAGGTACTTCTGGTGAGTGAGAGCCTGATCGGAGCCACATGCTGGGTTGTTCCCGTTTAGAGTAGAGTAAATGGCTCATCCCTGCTCTGAGCCTGATCGGAGTCACGCGGTGGGTGCAGGGGCGGGGGTTGTTGTGTGCAATGATAATCCCAGAGAGCCTGCAGGCCCTCCTTTTATATGGCAAACCCACCAGGCATTGCTTGCTGTGGGAAAGGGGGCCCAGCAGTTTGAAAGCATTGAAATGAATATAGAAGAAGCAGAACCCCACGTGCCCCTAGGGGCTGCCTGCAAGGTGAATTTTGTTGCCCATCCGTGTGTGATGGCTTACTCATACCAAAGTGTCCCCTCTGTTCTCTGCAGTGTATTTTTTAAAATACTACCCTCCCTTTTTCTCCTCCCGCAGGTGCAAAAGTTTCAACGCAGCCCCTATCTACTCCATCCCAGAGGTTGGTCCAGATTAGAAGGCAGAAAAAACAAACTCGGGAAGACATGTTCGCTGAGCTCATGCAATCCTCCCACACTGATAGGTCCAGCTGAATGCATGGAGGCAAACAATTGCAGACTCCCGTAAAGCATTACAGGAACACGAAGAGAGGAGGGAAGCGCACGATGAGAGCAGGCAGGACGCTATGCTCAAGCTCATGGGGGAGCAAACTGACATGCTGTATGGTGGATCTAATGCGGGAAAAGCAGCAAGACCACAGACTTCCGCTGCAGCCCCTGTATAATCAAACTCCCTCCTCCCCAAGTTCCATAGCCTCCTCACCCAGACCAGGGCCGCCCAGAGGATTCCGGGGGCCCGGGGTCTTCGGCGGCGGGGGGGCCCTTCCGTTCCGGGACCCGCCGCCAAAGTACCCCGAAGACCCGCGGCGGGACCCCCGCCGCCGAATTACCGCCGAAGCGGGACCCGCCGCCGAAGCGCAGCCCGGTCTTCGGCGGCAATTCGGTGGCGGGGGGGGTCCCCGCCGCGGGCCTTCGGGGCACTTCGGCGGCGGGTCCCGGAACAGAAGGGGCCCCCCGCCGCCGAAGACCGGGCTGTGCTTCGGCAGCGGCGGTGGGTCCCGCTTCCCCCCAGCCCCGGCCCTGGCCTCTTACCCGAGTGCGTCTCCGGCGGGGCCAAAGCTCCGTCCCGCTCAGAGCCGTGTGGTGAGGGGGCGGGGCTGGGAGCTCAGCCCGGAGCTCGCAGCCCCGCCCCCTCCCCACGCTGCTCTGAGCGGGGCGGGGCTCAGGCCCCGTTGGAGCTCCCAGCCCCGCCCCCTCATCACGCGGCTCGGATCGGGGCGGGGCTCAGGGGCTCGGCCGGAGACTCGGCGCTTGATGCGCTGAGGCTCCAGGAGAGGGGCGGAGGCGGGAGCCTCCGCTCTTCTCTTGGGGGCCCCTGCGGAGCCCGGGGCCCGGGGCAAATTGCCCCCTTTGCCCCCCCCTCTGGGCGGCCCTGACCCAGACGCCCAAGAACACAGGGGGGTGGCTACAGGGACCCACACACTCAACCCCAGAGGATCACCCAAGCACCAGAAAGCTGGCATATACGAACTTTTGATTTGGTTTCTGGACTTGTCCTTCCCTCCTCCTGCACCCCCCTAACCCCACCGCTCCCTCAGTCTACCTTCTAATTTCTCTCAATGCGCTGTGCATCAAATAATAAAGAACAGTTTTTAAACAATTTTGACTTTATTTTCTTTCATATATATATATAGGGTGTAGGTAACTTCAAGAGAAACAAACACAACTATCACACCGTACCCTGGCCAGTGATGAAACTGGCTTTCAAAGCTTCTTTGATGTGTGGCGCGCCCTGCTGTGCTCTTCTAATCGCCCTGTTGTCTGGCTGTGCGAAATTGGCAGACAGGCAAGTTGCCTCAATCTCCCACCCCGCCATAAAAGTCTCCCCCTTACTCTCACAGATATTGTGGAGCACACAAGAAGCAACAATTACAGTTGGAATATTGGTTGTGCTGTGATCTAACCGAGTCAGTAAACTGCACCAGCACCCTTTCAAATGTCCAAAAGCACATTCTACCACCATTCTGCACTTGCTCAGCCTGTAGTTGAACTGCTCCTGTCCAGGGTGCCTGTGTACGGCTTCATGAGCCATGGCATTAAGGGATAGGCTAGGTCCCCAAGGATAACTATAGGCATTTCAACATCCTCAACAGTAATTTTCTGATCTGGGAAGTAAGTCCCTTCCTGCAGCTGTTCAAACAGACCAGAGTTCCTGAAGATGCAAGCGTCATGCACCTTTCCTGGCCATCCCACGTTGATGTTGGTGAAACGTCCCTTGTGATCCACCAGTGCTTGCAGCACTATGGAAAAGTAACCCTTGTGGTTTATGTACTGGCCGCCACAGTGTGCCAGGGCCAAGATGGGGATATGTGTTCCGTCTATCGCCCCGCTGCAGTTAGGGAACCCCACGCATTAAAGCCATCCACATGGTCTGCACATTTCCCGAAGTCACTACCCTTGATAGCAGCTGCTCAATGATTGTGTTGACTACTTGCAGCACAGCAGCCCCTACAGTAGATTTGCCCACTCCAAATTAATTCCTGACTGGTAGCTGTTGGGCATTGCAAGCTTCCACAGTGCTATGGCCACCCGTTTCTCAACTGTGAGGGCTGCTCTCATTTTGGTGTCTGCGCTTCAGGGTAGGGGACAGCAAGTCACAAAGTTCCATGAAAGTGGCCCTAAGCATACGAAAGTTCGCAGCCACTGGGAATCATCCCAGACCTGCAACACTATGTGGTCCCACCCATCTGTGCTTGTTTCCTGGGCCCAGAATCGGCGTTCCATGGCATGAACCTGGCCCAATGCCACCATGATCTCCCAATTGCCACATGCCGTGCATCTAGGAACGTCAGTGTCCATGTCCTCATCAGTATAGTAATTGCACTGTCGTCGCTTCCTCACCCAGTTTCGCAGGTACTGAACATACTGCTGGATAATGCGTGAGGTATTTACAATGGTCAAAACTGCAGCGGAGATCTGAGCGGGCTCCATGTTTGCCATGCCATGGCGCCTGCATGGGTAATCCTTGAAAAAGGGCACGAAATGAGCTGTTCAGTTCAAGATGGCCGATAAAAGGCGGTAAATGGTTGTCTTCTGTAGCTTCCACAGGAGCCCAGGACCGACAACATGGAAAAAGCGGCGACAGCACAGTTTGCAGTGGAAGTGCGAGCAGAGTTTGCGGTGGAAGCTATGCGGCTCTGTTTGCGATGAGCGAGAAACAGCAGGGAATTGTTGCCTTCTGGGGAGCCCAGGACCGACAACATGGAAAAAGCATCGAGAGCAGAGTTTGTGGCAGAAATGTGAGCAAAGTTTGCGGCAGAAGCTGTGCGGCTCTGTTCACGATGGCCGAGAAACGGTGAGGAATTGTTGCCTTCTGTAGCTTCCATGGGAGCCCAGAACAGACAACATGGAAAAAGCAGCAGAAGCTGTGTAGCTCTGTTCACAAGGGCCTGAGAAATGGTTAGATGAAAGAGTAGATAGAAAGAGGAAAGGACATTCGAAGTGGATTCAACATACCAGGAGACAGGCGGTGCACTGTGCTGCACCATCTTCTGGCAGCATGGCGTCTGCCATAGCTTTCACGGAGGGAGGAACGAGTGATGGCACACACTCAGAAAAACCCGCGAGAATGTTTTTGCCCCATCACGCACTGGGAGCTTAACCCACAATTCCAATGGGAGGCAGAGACTGCGGGAACTGTGGGATAGCTACCACAGTGCAATGCTCCGCCATTCGATGCTAGCCTCAGTACTGTGGATGCACTCCGCCGAATTCACACGCTTTAGTGGGGACACATAACATCGAATGTATGAACTCGATTCTGGAAATTTGAATAAAATAACTTCGAATTAATTTCATACTGTAGACATACCCTTAGAGTGAAACAGATGTTTCTAAAGCATGAGCAAAATCAGAGCCCAGCAGCGTGCTTGTGTAGTTAAAGTGCTGTGCTGTCCCTTCTGAGATACCTGGTCCATGAATATTTATCAAAAAGTATATTGGCCACTGGATGTTCTTATATGGGACACTGGTCGTTTTTTAATATCCCATAGAGATTTGTTTTTATAAGAAATGTATATTTTGCATGGAAAGATATTTTTGTGGGAGTTAAATAACTTTTTCATAAAATGCATATTTAGTAACCTGAATAAATAATAGAATAGATTCAGCTGATCATGGTGTACATGTTAACATTTGCACTCCTTCCTGCACGGATGTACAGTTCTTCACTTGTGCTTGCTTGCTTGCTAGCAAAGTTTTTTTCCCTTCAGAACTATAAGACCCTTTTGGCAAATCCCATTTGGACTGCTTTATAGTTTAAAGAAAAAGACAGTGTACTTTAAATCATGAAACTATAAGCCCCTCACAAGCTTTGACTCTAACTAGATGAAGGTATTGTAATTATCATATAATAACATTTTCATAGATTCATAGACTCTAGGACTGGAAGGGACCTCGAGAGGTCATCGAGTCCAGTCCCCTGCCCTCATGGCAGGACCAAATACTCTCTAGACCATCCCTGATAGACATTTATCTAACATACTCTTAAATCTCTCCAGAGATGGAGATTCCACAACCTCCCTAGGCAATTTATTCCAGTGTTTAACTACCCTGACAGTTAGGAACTTTTTCCTAATGTCCAACCTAAATCTCCCTTGCTGCAGTTTAAGCCCATTGCTTCTTGTTCTATCATTAGAGGCTAAGGTAAACAAGTTTTCTCCCTTTTGGCTAAATGCATGCTGGAAGTGCAACCTTCCAGTATAATATATGCATTGGACTTTCCTTTTGTAACTTGTTTTTCCATGCATTCTATTTTGTATGGTTTTTTAAATTCATTGTAACTTCACGCACAATGCAAATGTAGCACAGCACCAATTGACTGGTTTCTATAACTATTAAAGCTGGTCTGGGATTCAAGTCCATCTTCCTTGGTGAGTTGCTTGTGTGTGTGTTAAAAGGTGAACAGATTAATATAAAGGTGGCAGATCTAGATATCCCAAGAATGTAGAGGTGGAATGATTTACTCTTCACTGGTAGGGGTGTAAGGAGGTGAGAGAGGGGACGAGGTAGATAAGTGGTTGAGAAGCCCCACAGGGATGATAAGTTTTAAGACACTGGAGTGATTCCACAGGAAGGATTACTGGTGCTTCTAGAACCTATCCTCTATGTCAGACTCATTGGGGCTAGCAAGTTCCACAGCTGCCCCCACAAAGAATCCTTCCCATATTGTGGGAGCAAGCCAACCCCAACACTCAAGGGATTTGGAGGTCAGGAAGGGAGAATTAATAATTTTCAAACTTTCATCCAATTTTTAGGCCATGCCTCATTTATCCTACTGCGTTTCTCATCCCTGCTGGCTTCAAATCTTCTCTTAAATCACAGTTGGAAAAATGGGGTGGGGACAGTCTTCCCCCATCCACACCACCCCCAGTACTGAATGGCTGCTGCATTCTGAAAACACCACACACATTTTGCACCACTAGCAGTCTCCACATGGAGAAGCACAGAACTGGAGATACGTTCACCTTACATTGGGTTTCAACTGCACCTGTGCAATCCTGTTAACTGGCAGTATAATTTGGCCCAGTGTGTTTAAAAGATGATTACTTTTCTAAACTACATTAAGTGCATAATAAAATATTTCCAGGAAACACACGAAGGAGAAGAATCTCACACAACAGAATCACTTGTCTGAGAGAGTGCACATTCTGCGGTGTGTGCCCATTACAGTTTAGATTTGTTTAAATGTTGATTTGGATATATATCGTGCAGAATTTAATAGCATGAGATCCCTATCATCCACTAGTGCCTTTTACTTTAGTAATGGGAAGAGAATGCATCACACACACACTGGTAAATCTCTTTTAAAAGACTTAGAGACATTTGGATACTCGGATTTATTCTGACATACAAAGTTGCAGGGCTTATTTGCTTAAAAGATTTATAAGACTGATTATATGGATTGTAATGAAAATTTGCATCATTCTGGACTATGTTTTAGTAAGCATAGAACACTGAAATTATATGCAACCAGTGGCCACCATGCCTCATTCTTTTTTTATTCTGTAGGAATCTGACAAGCAAGCTTTAGCAAGTTCTATGTCAGACACTTGGAAATACTTTCAACAGCCTCCTCTGATCTTTGGGTTCTGAATCTACTGGGAATTCAGCTTAATAAGTCATAAACCTAAATAATCATAAACATGTCAATAAATCTATGGGTATCACTCTAGAAAGATCTGTTAACTAAATAACTGAACCTTTTAAAGCAGACCTGGAACAAATCACCTATTAGACCTAGGACTGTCTACATTGAGGGTTAGGTCAGCTTAATTACATTGCTCAGGAGTATGGATTTTTCACACCCCTAAGTGATGTTTCTGGGTCAACCTAATGTTTTAGTATAAGTCAGGCCTTAGGATTTCATCTCCTTCAAACCAGTAACATTTTGCAAAATAGAAAAAAGAAACTCTTTAAGTGCACTGTTGACCATATACATAGATGTGGACTACATGACAGCGTCATTATTGTGTCACTCATGAGTCACTCATGCCAGCCATGCTAAATTCATTCTGGCAAATGCTTTATGCCACATCAGGCTATAATGTATTCTCTGTATGGCACACATTACAAAGCGAACAATTGTAGCAACATTTGAGTTTTTGAAAACTAGACTAGGGATGAAATTTTCCAAACCACCTAAGTGGCTTGGAAGCCTATGTCCCATTTTCAAAAGTGAGTTAGGAGCCTACGTCTCATGGCTTTTCAGTGGGACTTAGGCTCCTAAGTCACTTTTGAAAATGGGACATAGGCTCCCAAGCCACGTAGGTGCTTTGGAAAATTTTACCCTAGGATAAGTTTTTTTTGTATCAGCCCTTCCGCTCAAAAGTCACATGCCTTAGTTACTTGGGTATCACTGTACAGGGCTCAGGGCCAGCTCCAGGCACCAGCAAAACAAGCAGGTGCTTGGGGCAGCACATTTCTAGGGGCAGCATTCTGGCATCGGCCATCATAGGTGCCGACTCCGGAGCATGGGGAAAAAGTGCCCTTGCCGCCCCAGCTCGCCTCCACTCCGCCTCCGCCTGCTCCCCTGAGCGCACCGCCACCGCTCTGCTTCTTCCCCCTCCCTCCCAGACTTGCTGTGTGCAAAACAGCTGTTTCACACAGCAAGTCTATGAGGGAGGAGAAGCCGAGTGGCGGGGCACTTGGGGGAGGCGTCGGTGACGGAGTGGAGGTGAGCTGGAGTGGAGAGCAGTTCCTCTACCCCCCGTTACTTCCTGTGTCCCACCACCCTAGCTCACCTCCGCTCCACATGCTCCCCTGAACGCGCCGCTGCTCCGCTTCTCCACTCTCCCTCGCCTGAGGGGAAGGGGGGAGAAGCGGAGTGGCGGCACGCCCGAGGGAGCAGGTGGAGCGGAGGTGAGCTAGGGCGAGAGGTTGTGGGGGGCCCCCAGGAAGCAATGGGGGAGGGAAATGTGGCACGCCCAGGGGAGGAGGTGAGGCTGGGGATTTGGGGAAGAGGTGGAGTTGGGGTGGGGCCAGGGGTTGTGGGGCACGAAAAAAAAAGGAGGGCGACCAAAAATTTTTTTGCTTGGGGCGGCAAAAATCCTAGCGCTGGCACTGACAGGGCTCAGAGGGAGTTTAACTTATTTGCTGCCATTATATACTTAAACTTTGGTGCCAGTCCTGCAAACTGATCTGTGTGGATGGACCTCTTACTCCATAGACTTTAAGGCCAGAAGGGATCATCGTGATCATCTTATCTGACCTCCTGTGCGTAGCCCTATTATTCTTCTGTTCATAGTCCTATAGATTTCAATGAGGCTCTGTGTGGCTATTAAGATCTACGTGCATAGATCAGCTTGTAGGACTGGGCACTGAGATTTTAAGTTTTTTGGGACAGGGACCATATCTTTTCAGCATTCTCTAACTTGCCTAGCATACTTTTGTTGCTATATAAATAATCAAAGCATTGATCTTTGGGCAATTTTTTTTGGATATAACTGGCATTTCTTATATTATTTTAGGTTAGTTTTTGTTTCTCTTCAGTTTCAAGAATAGATTTCCATTTACCATTGAACTTTTCCCTCTTTCTATCAAAGGCATTTGGTCCCTTCTGGCTCCATGTTGACATTAGTTGTCACTGATGTAGACTGTTGTATCCAGAATTGCAGACATGAACATCATCTGTCTGAGGTTTTGAGGAAGTTTGAGTCTGAATCTGAATTTTGCATATCAGCTCTATTTCTATATTGAAGTTGATATATAGGATCATAATTTCAACTGATCCTCTAAATTTGTGTCTGCAATTTTAAATTTTTGCTATTTGTGTGAGCAAATATGGGTTTTTCAATGCATGTACAAATTATGGGTACAAAGTAAGGGGTTGCTTTTGAAAATTTGGCCCACAAGATACAATGATGATGATTTCGTTGTTTGAAGTGTAATGTTTAACTGCACATGTGTCTCAAATACAAAAGAGCATTGATGCCTAATGAAAAGGCATACTCTGTATAATATTGTGGTACATACTGAAAACAAATGAAAGAGATAATTAACCACACTAATTAGGAATTACTGTTTCTGTGGCAAATGTTTTGTTTTGAAATAACTAGTTACTTCAGTCCCCTTAAACTTCAAAGCTTGCAGACATTTACCATTTCCATCAATGGGATATATTGCCACCTCTGCAGACCTTACACGGTTGGGGCAAACTTCCGCTTCACTGTAAATAAGAAAAAAGCAATGTTTTAATGTTTTACAATACTTGCATGTCTTGTAATTAATCTGCTTTCATTTGTTCTCAAGTAATGGGGAAAGGGGACCATAAAGGGTCTGAAGTCTTTTTAAAGGTTGGAACCATACACAACTCACGTCTGAAAATAGTTGAACAGGGAATGAAGTGCTCTTCATGCCTTCACTTAGAAAGGACACAGTGGCATAGCCTTAAAAGGTTAAGAACAGCTCATTTAATTGCAATGTATTTATCTTCCAGCTCAGATCACTTCTGACGGCATTTAACATTCACATCCATTACTTTAAAAAGGAACCTTTCCAAAATTGACCTCAATTCTATTTTCTTGGTAAATTTGTAGTTCTTTTCACTGATCACCATCAGCACCCTTGGGGTTGGTATGTATGAATCAATCTGTGGCGCTTCTCTCTTCCAGCAAAAGAGGACAATAATGCCCTTTTCATGTTTTAGTAATTAAATCTTTAAGGCATGATAGTCCTGATCTTGAGGTTTATCAGTCTCTTTAACCATGCTACTCATATTTCAGACAAATACATTGCAAGAGTTCATAGATCTTTCACATTTCCAAGTTAATTTTTCGTATAGAGAAGAATTTTGCAGAAGGGAGACTATTTCTAGTGAAAAACACATAGCCAGTTGTAAAATTTGCAAAACGGTTACCATTATAACTCTATTGTAATATACACCTAATATTTTGAAGGATTTGCCTTTTGGGTTGAAAATATTCATAGTTAGTTAATTTTATCTATTTTCCCTTTCAGGTGTTCTTGAGTTGTCAAACATTTATTTTACAGAAGCCATCAGGACAGGGTCTCTATTATGCTGGGAACTATACACACAGAGATACAGTCTCTGCAAAGGAGAGATTAAACTGTAAGGTCTTGGTCCTGCAACATGCAGTGTGCAGGTGAACTGTCACACTGACATGGAGCTTCATTCACTTCAGAGAGATTTGTACTGAACAGAACTTATTTGAGAAACTATTGGCCATTAGCTTCAGTGGAAGCAGAATGAAGCCCCCCATAGGGAAAGACTATAAGGAATATTTTTTTAAAAAATCCTGTGATAACATGTCAGTTTCGGAAAAAATACAGCAACATGCCAGGCTGCAACAAATTAGCTTCATTTGGCCTTTGTGTAAAAGTGGAATTTGCCACAATCATCTAGTGTTATGTATTATGTAATAGTATCTACTTATGGAAATATCTAGTTCAAAGAGATGTATACTGAAT
The DNA here is from genome assembly GCF_020497125.1 of Mauremys mutica. NCBI lineage: Eukaryota > Metazoa > Chordata > Testudines > Geoemydidae > Mauremys > Mauremys mutica. The sequence goes on along the minus strand of NC_059078.1, from coordinate 34,892,634 downwards.
TTAACGCTTTTGATAAACAGTTGGGCAAAAAAGGTAGTGTGTAACTTAACTGTACTAAATGGACATGTTATTGTACTTGACTCACCAGCTTCTATTTCTGGGATTTTTCCGATTTAGATTGTACTCTTTCACTCACCATTCATAAGTACATATCAGAGTGCTAGATGACAGCAGCAATCTGGTGATTCTGAATGTATTGATGCAGTTGGATGTGAACCCAAATATTAGAAATTGAAGATCATGCCATATAATATGTCAGAGGAAAGGTAACTTCCCCCAGATTCAGCCTCTTGGATTTGACCCATGATCTTAATGTCATGAGGTTATGGCAAGTCTTAGCACAACAGGTTTCTCAAATAGCTATGTCCATTCAGAACTTATGATAGCAGTTGATATTAAAAAAGCAGTTTTGTTCCCACTGATCTCTAGAAAAAAATATATACCAGAAGAGTTTAGTTAAGGAAATATGTGCTGAATACCCCACTCACTAGACTGTAGAGCCATTCAATGCAGAAACTACTTGCTAGTTTACCTTTAATGAGATCCCTTTCACTCAACATGTCCCAGAATGCATTATTATGTGATGCCACAAGCCCCATTGTAGCATTCATTTCACTACACTTATGGGACACGTACTTATGATGTCCCATTGTGGGATACTGTCAAGGTACAATGAGGTCTTAAGAGGATTTTAGAGATAGTAAAAAATATTTGTAAGAGGCTATTGGATGCCTTCTTTCTGGGCTGAATGCCCTCCAGTTTGGTTAGTAGAAAAATCCGTTTGACTCTATTTATGCTAATACAGTTCAACTTAACTCCTCTCAGTGTGGTAGGCAAAATCCCAAGCAAATGTAAGCAAGCTGTGATCAGATATTTGCTTATCACATCAGCAGTTTGTCCATTTTTGCCATTTTCAATCCTCCCTTTCTTAGGGAACGTGATTGAGAAGGTGATGTTGGAGCAACAGATTTTTTGGATCACTGTATATTTGGTTTCAGGTCTGGGTATGAAACAAAGGCTATCTTACCCACAGTGATTGAGTTCCTTCTAGCAGTGGATAAGGATAATGTTCCTGCACTAACTTAATTAGATCTTTGTTTTGTTAGATGCTTTATTGGATGGGTATATCATTGATCACAAGGTATTGTTGACTTGTCTGTGGGATGTTGCAGAGGCAGGTGGAATAGGCTTTCAGGAGGCTAATGCTGAACAATTGCTCATCCCTCCACTCCAAAGCTTTTACATGTGGAGCATTGCAGAATTCTGTCTCATCATCCATCCTGTCCAATGTCCAGTTAAGATTGATATGTTCAGGGTTGTGGAGCAATTAAATCCACTGATGATAGTTGGCTTTTGTTATCAAACTAGGCTCTGCAGTCTCATTACTTCCTTAGTGTCTGACCAGGAAAGGAATTGGGATAAGGTCACAATGGGTTTGACTTAACCCAGTAGGGACGAAGGTGATACTTATTGGTAGAGGGAAGCATTTGTTGTTTTAAGAGGAAGCACCATGTAATGCCTGTCCAAGTTTTGCTGAAATGTTTTGAAACCTCAGGTTCTTGATGCATCCATCACTATTCCTAGGTTCTCAGGTAGCAATGATACCCTTTAATGCCTTTTTTCATCTACAACTAGTCCAAATGGTATAACATTTCCTTTCTAATGCACACTGCGTGAGTCTTTTCATATCTTTGTTACTTGCAGGATAAATTATTGGAATGTACTCTGTTTAGTGCTACCCCTGAAGCCAACACAGAAGCAGTGAATACATAACTTTTCTAAAAATTATTTCCTGGCTTCCAATTGCTGGTTTCAGTTTCTAACGGTGTTACCTTTAGAGAATCTCTCACTGTATACTCCAACATGGCAGTCAAGATCAGTGGGGATGCTTTTTTGATTGTTCCTAGGACTGAAGTTTCCACGGGTTACATCATAGGTTTCTCAGTGTGAGGTGCTGAACTTTGAAACCAGAATGTGTGCAGACTGGTTTGGCAATCTTCAGAGTATGATGTAGGGACCTTTGTATACTTAGATTTTTGTCTAATTTTCCCTCTTCATACTGACAATAAGGGGGCAATCTAGCTGCAGGGGGTTGCTTGGTTGCAAGATTCTGAAACTCTTTCATTCTTAAAGATCAGAATCTTGGACCCAGTCCTACTAACCCTTAAGTAATAGCCTTTACTCACCCAGCTAGTGCCATTGAGTCAATGCATGAGTAATGGTTTGCCACATAGGACCTTGTCACTAGGGCCTCTTCAGCTACCCCATGAGCAGCACTACGTGGCCTGTTTTCATGGTTTCACAGTCACACAGTCTGTTTCTTTTCCACCACATCTACCTTTAATCCTCTGTTTCCAAACAGGACAGAATGTAGCACAGGTATATGACAGAAAGAGCCTTTCACACAGCTTCTCTCCTCCACCTAGCTCACACTTTTCTTCCTGTTCTCCCCCCTCCCCCAACCCCATTATATATCCTCCCGGTTACTGAACCAATTGCCTAATTAGCCCAGCAATTATCACCCATGTGTCAATAATTCCCCTACCGCAACTGGTTAGTTAACTTCATTCAAGCTTGTAGTCCTCAGTTTTGCAGCCATTTCAGCTACAGATAATGCCCTGTCACAGGCCTGTATTTGTTTTCCATTCTGTGCACAGATCACTTCAGAAGATTCATGAGGGACAGAAAAAATTACTGTTAGGATCCCTGTGTAGTGCAACTAATCTGAAAACATTATGCCAAAATGTGCACACGCTATGGAAATGTCCATTTCTCAATCTGCTGAAGATCTCCTCAAAGTATTTGCAATGAGTAGACTTGTTAAAGCAGAACAAATACATGAAACTCAGTGGTGAAAACTCGGTTCATGAAAAGAGAGAGATTACTGGCCAGATTTCAATAGAAGAAACTCTGAAGTGCCTTTGTAACATAACCCTTTATCAATGATAGAAACGGAGTAAAAGGAAACTATTGCAAGCCACAGAAGGTAACCAATATGCCACTTACATATAAATGTAGTTTGTGTTATCTGTAACTGAATAATGTCATGGAATCTATGACTTGCATTGTGAGCTTCCAATGCCAACAAATTAGCATCAAAACCCCTGGCTTGGCATACAGAGAAGAGCAATAACTAGAGTCCCTGAAAACGGCTCAACAGAGCTGCAAAGCCCCTTCAAGCTTGTGATCTTACTGTCCTTTATTACAGCAGCCTGGCTCCTTGTCACAAGCCTCAATGTTAGTAGAAACAGTCACCTCAGCTTTAAAAACAAACACCAAAAATAGTGATGCCCAACCAGCGAGTGGGAAACTGCACCTGTGCAAAGTGCAGACATTGACAGAGCTGCTGAAATGAATGGTAACACGCTGAATGAATTCATGATGGTGTCATTGCATTTAGATTCTCATTTTGTTTTTACGGGGAGGGAAAGAGTGAAGGGACCCAAAGGTCCTTCCTCCTTGTGAGGGCGACTGAAAGGACAGAAAGAGAACCAGCACACAGAGAGCAGCAGCTGTGAGTGCTTTTTTCCCCCCTGAGTCGAGGGACTGAGGGGGAGTGAAAAGGAAAGAGTTTGCATGAGCTTTTTGTGTGTGAAACTGAATGAAACAGGGAGGAGAAAAAAAGTGGAGGCTGAGCCCCAAAATGTTCAACCAGTCACCCGCCATCCATAAGTATTGTTTCATATACTAAAGTACAGTTGATGAACCCCAAAGCATGCTATTAAATCTATAGGGTTTTCCCACCTTTGGATAGAATTAAATTTGCCCTAATTCATTAATTAATTGTTTATAATCTGTTAAATATTGTGCAGTGCTGAGCACAGTGTCAGGATAGAAGGGAAGACCTAGCCCTTCCTCAGGTAGTTCAGTCGTGGAACTTTATTGGCATAATCCACTGAGGGTGGTGCCAAACCACATATGGAGCACTGGGAGGCAGAGGCTGGCTACTTACACTTCTTATATGGATCAGTTTACCCCCTGCGCCATCTGGCTGGTGCCTGTGGGACGGAGTCATTGCCCCAACTTCTGTCTCCCCCTTTCTGGAGTAGGGAAGGAGCTGTTACCAGAGCTCAATGGACCGGGATTCTGCTTAGTCCTGATGTGTCCTTTAATCCTTATGTACATATACACAGGGTACTACTGTGGAGGTGGAGTCTGGCCCTCAGCTCACTTGTTTTTTCATTTGAAGAACTTAAACTATTTCTGTTTTCCTGGCTATTTTCCCCAAGATCAACGAACTCTTAGGGGGAAAAAAAACCCTCTATGTGTTTGGTATTCAGATCTGACTTGGAAAGGAAACAAATTTTTTAAAGAGGGATCAGGTCTCAGTGCCATAATTATGTCTGCCACTGTATACTTATCAGGAACCAGATATGAGCTACCTTAATAACAACATTCTATTGCCTATTGACATGCACAGCAGTTCTTTGATGACAGTGCAATTGATACAAGCAGGACCTGTTAAAGTAAATCAAATAAAAACTGGATGTCCATAATCTCACATTGGAATAAAAAGGATTGCTGTAAATGAGATTCAGTAGTTTCATGAACATGTGAGTCTGACCTAAAAAACACCTCATAACTTCTGTTATGTTCATACAAATGTAGGATAACATGAAATATTAGAAATTGAGATAATTTTTTAACTTAAGATCATAGGTCTAAGTCAGACTACTCAATGACTGATGAGCTATTTAACTTTGTGTATTTAACATACAGGTTCAAAATTATTTTTAGTTGTGGGGAAAGGGGTAAATGTATGTTTTGATAGTAATCCCAAATGGTCACTTTGGCCATGTTATCAAATTTGCAGTTACTTTCAGACTCTCCATAAACGTTTCTTTTAGTCAGTTTTCAAGAGCACTGTAGTTTACAGCACACAGTTGTGTACTTTGCATTTCCATTAATGTTATCTAGTGTATTTTAAGCGTGAAATTCACCCCTATGCAGAGGGCTACCACAAGAGCTATACTCTGAAACATCTCACTCATGCTCTCTGTACTTAGTTACCGCTATCATCATCAAAATATGGCTTCAGTGTGAGTAGAGCGTTGCATTGGTCTTGTGTTGGCATTCTTCACAGGGATGACTTTTACCCTAAGCCAACTATATCTAGAATGTAATGGGCCTGCTCTCATAAAAGACAAATGTGACTTTTGCCATTGATCTCAATTAGAGCAGGATCTGCTCTTCTGTTATCTTCTATATTGGGTACAGCTAATGTCTCTGGTGTGCCAAGGATATGGTATTTTGAAATCAGTTTAAAACATATGTGCCATACTGCATGGTTTGTGAATACAGAAATCTAAAATCGTTAACATTGGAGATACTGTTTCATCTTTTGTAAGTCTGTTGAATCTCAACCATGGAATGGCCTATTGACCATACACTATCTAACTGAAAAAGAGTTTATCTTCATAATACATTTCTTCATTGTGTTTTTTCTCTGAATTATAAATAATGTGAGGCATGAAATCATGCTTGCTCACAGCAATTTATTGGAGTTATCAATATCACTAATCAAATTCTATTACCAAATATAACTTAAAAATGTCATCTGTGACCTGAGGGAGATTTTCAGCCCAGAGTCATTTTACGTGAATACAGTGAGAACTTTAATGTAAATTCCATTTCCATGATGTTTCATTTTACGTTTACTGTGTGGGTTTTGCATATTCTTTCCAGAACTTTTAATTAGCTGGAACATGGGGAAAACGGTTGATAAAATACATTTTATGGTTCTGGAAGGTAATTTTTGCCTAATTTGGGGACACAAATGGTAACTCTCAGAATTATGCTTAGTAGATTCATCTGGTCAAGATGTGGTGCACAGGACTACATTTCTGCACTTTACAATCTGATTCTAAACATTATTAGCTGCTGAAATAGAAACATCAAAATGACACGTGGGGTAATGATGAGCCTGGTGAGGTTCCTTTGGGGCTTTGGTGATCCTAAGGAAATTCCTCAGGGTACTGATGAGCTTTAAAAAGTTCAGCAACCTGCTTGTTCAGTTATGCTGCCCCAAAGAATCCATTAAGCTGCACAGTTAAGTCTACACACCCGAAACACTGATCGTTTCCCAGGTACTGGAGACACCAATCATCCTTCTAAGGCACTGCATACCTTTCCCTCTCATGCATCCTTTAGGCAGTGATAACCTCCTTTGCAGTAGTGGACCCCAAACTGATAGAAGAGCTAATGGATGTGTCAAGGTCTTTGTTGGTACATTCAGGCTAGGTAGACTTTCTGGACACACCCTAGAGCAGTGTAGAAGACACAATGGGCTCTATTATGAACATATTATATAACCCAGCGTGCAACCTGTGTAATTTTAAGTGTGTGTGAAGAACTTGTAGAGGGAGGTAGAGGCATCCTCCTCTATGACACTTTTTGGAAATGCCTGGCATTTGGTCCAAATTGATCCCTTCTTAAAGGGGGAAGAAAATTACTCCTCCAAATGAATTTTATAAGCCTCCTGAAATTATGATGTCTCTGACAAGTATAACTGAGCAGTATCTGGAGAGGTGTGCCATCCATCTGACAGAAAAATCACTCCAACACCCCTTTCCTTAGTGTCCCAAATTTAAGTAACAAAGGGCCCTGAGTAGCACTCAAATTTTTTCTCTCTAGCACGTCACTTTCCCCCATTGATACAAGCCAACTTCCTATTAGTTTAACATCCTATTACTACTACACATTGGACCAATAATTTAAAGTTTGGGTTCATCAATCTGCCTAGATCTGTTTCCATGACTCTATTAACTAATTAAATGCCATTTAAACTATTCTTAGCTCTGGCATTATTTCTGTTCAAGTGAACTGTGTCCAAGTCTGAACCTCTCCTTCTGTTTTTGTATCAAGTGTGATGATCATACTTGTTGTCTGAATTGCTAATACAAGTTTAGAGTATCCAGTCTTAAGTACAACTCTGTGGGACTCTGCTTCTCACCAGACTCCATGAAGATCTCTCACTTCTAAATCCCAACTTTCTGCATCACTTCTCTCATATGGAAACATCAAACTCCTCCACTGCTTCAAAAGTGGTGTGTAGACGAAGGTCATGATGTTGAGATCTCATTCTTCACATACCATGAGCTGTATCAAGCTTCGCTGTCTCCAATCCTTGGAGAGATTTAACTTTCCCAGTGGCTGAGCAGTGTGGTTTCTAGCAGATTCATTAGACTCATTTTATATCATGAACCTAATGGGAAAACCACAACTTCTAGGCTTGGTGGGGCTTATTCACTAGAATCAGAATTTTGGGGAACAACTACATTGCAGCTTTAATTTAAACCCAGTTAATATTCAGCCTTCCAGAAAAACAAAGAGCATCCCAGACAGGTGATGCAAGGGGAACGTTGGCTCAAGGAAGTAATTACATATGAGGTGGAAAAAGTAAATTTAAGTGCTCAATAATTTACTTAAGTGGTTTACTTGACTGATGTATTGTCTTGACCCAACAGGGCATAGTAGTAGACACTAAGTTATGGCATAGTTCCAGTAAAAACAGCCGTCATCACTGTCCAACATAAATTATTAACTACTGTCTTGTTCCAGGTGTACGCAGGTGCTGTTTTTTAAAAAAGGTGATACAATTTATGTTTGTAAACACAACTCTGTCAAAACTAATCCTGTTTCTTGCAGATTAAGATGTTATCCATACCTCTTTGGTAAGGGCATACGCATATTTTCAGGAAATAATGTTCCAAGTATATAATTAGGTTTAAAATGGCAAACTGTAAGATAGCAGGGTTGGGTTTTCCATTTTTAAACTCAGCAGCCATGAAACAAACTACTCTGCTGGCTGAAATCCTTACGCTCTACTCATGCAAATCAGAGATAACACAAGGAACCTATGTTGGTGGAGAGCAGGCAGATACTGATAGAGCATGCTACCCATTGACACTAATCCATAGTGCAAAAAGGCTCAGGGCCTGTGCCAGCTCCACCATCTTGACTCTGGGTCACTATCAGATGTTAGTTGCTTCTTACAGATATTATTTCAACTCTTACCAGATTACATGCTGTATACTTGCAAGACAGAGAGATTTCAGTTTGTAGCCACGATGACAAGGAGCACCCGCCTTCTCCTGCTTACTATACTTGTGATAAACAGAGCCCTTTTGACTTAGTCATAAGAATGGCCACACAGGGTCAGACCAAAGGTCCATCTAGCCCAGTATCCTGTCTTCCAACAGTGGCCAATGTCAAGTGCCCCAGAAGGAAAGAACAGAACAGGTAATCATCAAGTGATCCATCCCTCTAGTCCAGGGTTTCTCAAACAGGGGTCACCGCTTGTGTAGGGAAAACCCCTGGCGGGCCGGGCCGGTGTGTTTACCTGCTCCATCCACAGGTCCAGCCGATCACAGCTCCCACTGGCCGCGGATGGCCAAGGGACGTACTGGCCGCCACTTCCAGCAGCTCCCATTGGCCCAGAGCAGCAATCCGCGGCCAATGGGAGCCGTGATCGGCCGGACTTGCGGACGGGGCAGGTAAACACACCGGCCCGGCCCGCCAGAGGCTTTCCCTACACAAGCGGCAACCCCTGTTTTTGAGAAACCCTGCCCTAGCCTTTTGTTCTGCATGCCTTTTTAAATTGTGAGTGAATTGTGTCTCAGGAAAGTAAAGCACTGATAGGACATTGGGCCAAATTGTGTTCTCACTTACTCTGGATTTCCACCCGTGTAACTTAATTAAAGTAAATACTTATTCCAGATTCACACCAGTGTAAAGAAAGGAGAATTTAGCCCACTGCATAGTTACCCTAATATATGTGCCAATATTCCTGAATCCTGACTTGCAATAACTCTATATCGTTACCAGCTTTGGCTGAGCTCAGACACTCAGTTGTAGGAAAGCTCATGGTGGTTTTATTAATTGCCCAAATGGGATCTATGTTGAGAGCAACAAAGTAATAGTTCGAACCCAGGAATCTGTAAGTGATAGGCAATAACATAGTAAGCTGCCCATTCCCCTGGTCTTACATTTACATATTCTCTTGTAATTGTGATTTGACAGGTGGGTATGGTGTTCTGCCCTTCAGACTTCAAAAATAGATTACATGTGGAATCTAAATGGGAAATATTTTGAATAGGAATTCCAAATATGGGCATAAGGAGTTTTCTTGCAACCATATCTGGCAGGAACAAAAACTTCCACCACTACTTCTGAAACTTGAGCAATATTTTAAGCTCCAAGAAGGGAAAATATTTTCCAAATGTATCTTCCCTCCAGTAAGGGTCAAAGAATAGAATTTATACTGTGCTAATATCCAAAGTCATGTTCCCATTTTTCAGGTGCCTGTACAGTTACAGGGCTAACATTAATACTGGAGAGCATCAAGACAAGTCAAGAAGCCCCTTCCCTTTAAGATGAGATTGAGCAGCCTAAAGCTTTGTGGGCTACAACATGACTTCCCATCCAAACAATGTATGGGGAGTGTAGATCCCCTACCAACCCAGGATGTGATCCATTTTATCCCACCAAGCTTCCAGATCCCCCCTATTCAGATGATGGTGAGGAACTGCCATCATTTCCATTGACCCACAGGCACTTTTCTTAAATACACCTCTACCCCAATATAACGCAACTCGATATAACACAAATTCAGATATAACGCAGTAAAGCAGTGCTCCAGGGGGGCGGGGCTATGCATTCCAGTGGATCACAGCAAGTTTGATATAATGTGGTTTCACCTATAACACGGTAAGATTTTTTGGCTCCTGAGGACAGCGTTATATCGGGGTAGAGGAGTATCTTTTTACAAATATAAACAATGTGGTGGTGACAAGGATAATATTAACATACATTGGCTATTTTTTATTTCAGCAGTGATGGTTGGAAGATCTGGATTGAAACACCTCGAAGAGATGGAAATCCCAGAACTGGGGAAGAAGAGCATATACAGAGAAAACTTCAAAAGATGCCAGGGACAGGGTTAAAAAACAACATAAAAAACCAGGTATGTTCTTCATTGTAGAACTCTTGTTCTGTTAAATACTACAACTGTACTGATTTATCTAGTCAGCTGACCTTGGCGTAAGTAAATTGCTTAATATGTAACTATTTTTGTAGTTGTTTTCTCTATTATTATTTTCTTCTTCCTCAAACAAGGTATTAACACTGTCTCGCTATCTGGTATGTAGGATTTCTGTGACTTCCTGAGCTTCAATGGCTTCTGGCAGTTTTTTGGCCAGATACCACCTCCCCTTTTCTCTTTCTCCCAGTGGTGATGAGTATCATCTCCAATCTGCCCTGATCTCAGATCTCTGAATGAGCTTTAGATCTACTAGTTCAAAACTTCAATGACTTACTTTTTTAAAAGTATTATTATATTTATGATTTTAGAATTAAGTGTTGAAATTAGTTGCTTCTAAATTATTGGATAATTATGTCAATAAAGCTGTTAAACTTTTTACTTCTGTAACACGAATGTAAATCCTTTCTGGCAGTTCCTTCATACCACATTTGGCCTGTAAATGAACACAGCAGACTTACATTAATATTACCTTAATACTTTTAAAATCCAATAAGGTTAAATTTGAAGAATCATGCAGATCTTGCTGACGGAATAAAACAAGGGGAGGAGAGTGGTTCATGAGTCATTTGGAAGGTGTGCAGGATAAAAATAATTAGGAATAAAATTTTATTCTTTGGAAAATACCAAGAATGTATTTGGGTAATAAATATAGTGAAGTTACTTGCTTTTAAAGAAGAGTGCTCTGTGCCCTCAATGCCTGTTCTATGAGTGGTGGGTGCTGTATATTAGTTCTCAGTGGCAATGGGGTGCGGACTAAACCTTAATCCCGTGAAGATAAAATGGTGAACAACATTTTTTCTAGTTTAGGAGAAATCAGATCCAAATTTTGTTGCTCAGGCCCATCTCCTATTATTGTAGTTGCTGCCCACACTAGATGTATCAGTATATTTGCCCATTGTCCAAACAGTGAGTGAGTTTTCACTAAACTATTCATAGCTAGTTGCCCATTGGATCATTCTCCTACCCCTCAAGCATCACTCCTGACTCACTGGGCACAGCATTCACCCTCCAGAAGGAGTACCCCTAGCCCTCTCAAGCACCGCAGCAGCATTCTCTGGCTGGGAGAAAAAGATGCCTGTGAATACTTTTCTATAATTTGGTCCTTTGTGGGGACTGGTATATAGGAAGACAAGGTTCCCTTACTTCCCATGGGAGCTGGAAGCAAAGGACTTTATCTGGCATCCAAATCAGCTTTCCCACAGTGTTTAGCAGCATTTGGCATCTTCTGAAAATGTTAAGTGTTAAATAAATAAATAAAACCCTTATAAGCAAAGGATTGCTGTTAAAATCCAAAACGGTACACAGGAAAGTGGAGGGCAATGTACATGTCTGAATGCTGCAGACACCAAGCTGTTCAGTGGAAAGTGCATTTGTTCTTTCTGTTTAAATCTCATTATTTATTTTCTCTATTCTTTGGACTTAATGGAGGGGTGGAATCATGGTGATATCATGGGTTAAACCTCCTCTCTACTTTTTGAATGTAAATTCTTTTTGACATTCTTACTTATTGCAGAGCGTTGACTTTTTTCCAACAACAAAACCGAACGCTATTTGGTTTTGCATAGTTAACATTTTGCTAATGTGTAGCCAAGATTCTCTCAGCAGCTCAACAACATTTTCTAAAGCACACTGGCGTTGTTGTAGCAACTGGTGGCTGATCTGTGAATAAAGCAGATGTCATTGTAGCAGGATAAAGAATGAACAATCTATCACCCAGCTACTACCACTTTTTCTGCCCAAACAAGTCATCAAAATGACAACTTTGGTGCCGTAGTCATCAATTCAAGTCGTTGTATCACCTTTACTCATCTTGTTATTAAACAAACTGATGTTATAAGTGCTAAGAATTTCTCAGCCCTCTGCCACTGACTTTCTCATGGAGGAAGTGAAGATCTGCTAAAGCACTGACTGTTTGCCAGCTTCCTTTTAGGCCTTGATTGATTTTGTACTTTCATACAAACTGGTCTGGCCTAAATAAACACAATATATGTTCTGAGAAGTTTTTTCTCTTTAGTGTTTAATTTGAATTCAGTTAATTAGAAATGCAATTAGAGATGGGCAAGCGTTGAAATAATCTGACTGGTACCCAGACTTAATACAAAGAGAGAGACAGAAGCAGATAAATTGCCTTTCTAACTTTTCAAAAAGGCTGCAATCCATTTTTTGTACTTATTCTCCAAGTCTCACCATGCGTACTTAGTGTGAGCACAGCTTGTCATCTAGACTGAGTCACCTCACGTCTCCCTCTTCAGGTGGCAGGCCATACCATGTAGGCTTTAAATATAGAAGTGATAGAATTTACCACTTCCACTTCCAAACTATCAGAGGGGTAGCCGTGTTAGTCTGGATCTGTAAAAGCAGCAAAGAGTCCTGTGGCACCTTATAGACTAACAGACGTATTGGAGCATGAGCTTTCGTGGGTGAATACCCACTTCGTCGGATGCATGTACATCCATCTGTGGGTATTCACCCACAAAAGCTCATGCTCCAATAGGTCTGTTAGGCCTGGTCTACATTAGGAGTTTATGTCGAATTTAGCAGCGTTAATTCGATTTAACCGTGCAACCGTCCATACCAGGAAGCTAATTAGTTCGACCTAGAGGGCTCTTTAGTTCGAATTCGGTACTCCACCCCGACGAGGGGAGTAGCGCTAAATTCGACATGGCTATGTCGAGTTAGCCTATGTGTGGACGGAAATCGACCTTAGTAGCTCCGGGAGCTATCCCACAGTGCACCACTGTGTTGACACTCTGGACAGCAGTCCGAGCTCAGATGTTCTGATCAGCCATACAGGAAAAGCCCCGGGAAAATTTGAATTCCTTTTCCTGTCTGGCCAGTTTGAATCTCAGGTCCTGGTTGGACATCGGGGCGAGCTCAGCAGCACCGGCAGCGATGCAGAGCTCTCCAGCAGAGGAGTCCATGCAATCTCAGAGTAGAAAGAGGGCCCCAGCATGGACTGACCGGGAAGTCTTGGATCTGATCGCTGTGTGGGGCGATGAGTCTGTGCTTTCGGAGCTGCGCTCCAAAAAACGGAATGCAAAGACCTACGAGAAGGTCCCCAAAGTCGTGGCACTCAGAGGATACAGCCGGGATGCAACGCAGTGCCGCGTGAAAATCAAGGACCTGAGACAAGGCTACCAAAAAATCAAAGCGGCAAACGGACGCTCTGGAGCCCAGCCCCAGACATGCCGCTTCTACGAGGCACTGCATGCCATTCTCGGTGGGTCTGCCACCACTGCCCCACCAGTGACCGTGGACTCTGAGGATGGGATAGTGTCGACGGGCAGTTTCTCGGCGATGTTCGCAGATGGGGAAGATGAGGAAGGGTTTGTGGAGGACGAGGCAGGCGACAGCGCTTACAATACTGCTTTCCCCGACAGCCAGGATCTCTTCATCAGCCTCACAGAGATCCCCTACCAACCCTCCCCGGCCGTTAACCCGGACTCTGAATCAGGGGAAGGATCAGTCGGTAAGTGCTATAAACATGTAAACATTTATTTTTTTAAAAACAGGAATAAAAACTATATGAAAAGAAGGTCAATACATATAGGGATCGAACAGAAATCCTCTTGGGACACTTCCACGAAGCTCTCGTAGAGGTACTCGAAAAGCCTCCGCAGGAGGTTCCTGGGGAGAGGTGCCTTATTGGGTGCTCCGTGGAAGCACACTCTTCCGCGCCAGGCCATCCTGAGGTTCAGTGGGAGCATTGCCTCGACCAGCATGGCAGCATAGGGCCCTGGTCTGTGCAGGGATTCACGCAGCATGCGCTCTCTGTCTCTCCTAGTGACCCGCCACAGGGTGATCTCACTCGGCGACTGCTGCATCTAATTAGGGGAATTACTGTAATGTTACTATTGTGAATGCTTGACTTTTCCTTTGCATAACAATGACCGTCGTTTAACAGCCACGTGGTGGAGGCTGCAGAGGGAAAGCATACAGGGATCTTTCCCGGGGACAGCCGCGAGGGGCTGGAACAGGGTCAGACTTTATGCTTTCCAGATTGCCTGCAGCAGGAGGGCACTGCTATCCATTAACTGTTAAGCAGCCTAAAGTTTACGGCTTACCAGGCCTGGCTGCTACACGGATTCTGCTGTCCTGCCCCGCTTGTCCGATCTCCAGTGCAAGACCCCAGGCAATGAAAGCGAATGCCGAAAATTCGAACTTGTCCTGAGAGCACATGAGATAGGTGCCCTGTATGGTCTTGTTCACAGAAACTGAGTAGACTGTGTTCAGTGTTCGCAAACATGTATCTTTGCAAGGAAATCACTTCCTTTTTCCCATCACACAGCTGCGGCTCTTTCCCGAACTGCCCCGGCATCCCCCTCACAGAGGCTGGCGCAGATTAGGCGGCAAAAGAAAAAGACTCGGGACGAGATGTTCGCTGAACTGATGGCCTACTCCAGAGCCGAGGTGGCCCAGCAGAGCCAGTGGAGGGAGACCCTCTCTCAGCAGCAGCGCTCACACAGCGAACGGGAGGACAGGTGGCGGCAGGAAGACCAGCAGGCGACTCAAACGCTGCTTGGACTAATGAGGGAGCAAACGGACACGCTCCGGCGCCTTGTGGATGTTCTGCAGGACCGCAGGCAGGAGCAGAGAGCCCCCCTGAACTGTATCTGCAACCGCCCTCCCCCGCCACAAAGTCCTGTCCCCCCCTCACCCAAAATCACAAGAAGGAGGGGCGCTAGGGGCCGTGAAAACTGTCACTCCACCCCAGCAGAGCACTCATGTACCAAACAGCTCTCATTCCCTAAAGTATGAGAATTGCTTCCCTTCCTGGCTCACCCAATCCAAAATCCCAGTTTCATCCCCCAACTGTGTAGTTGAGTATTAAAAATAGTTTGCTGTTCATTACTGTTTCCGTCATGTTTCTTTGCAGAAGACTTTGTGTGAAGGGGAGATAGGGGTTTGTTAATTGCATAGGACAGCCACCATTACCAGGGTACAGACATGGGGGCAGGATCAACAGCAGGTCACACACAGAGTGCAGTCACTAGGCACCTGGGTCACTCTGGGAGGTGTCTGCTGCCCCAGGTCAGTCTGGGAGGTGTATGCTGCCCCAGGGTCCGAGCGCCTGGCATCCACAAATGGCAAGGCAGGCTGCCCTTACCATGCCCTTCCACCCTAGCCATGAACCTCTCTGATGCCCTGAGCCCCAGCCAGAGCCATCATCCCCCTGCACCTACTCACCCTTCCCACACACCCCTCACCCCTTCCTGGAAACCCACCCCTTCCTGCACACCCTCCTGTAACCGTCCTCCCCCCAGAGACCGCTGTAGGAGCAGGAGCCTGTCAGTCCTTGAGTGTAGAAGCGGTCTGTACATCACTGCACACCGTACCCACCACAGTCTGCGTCCCTGTTTAAACCCTTTAACGCGAATTCGTTAGTAAAGAAAACTTTGTTAATTAAAAATGTTCCAATAACTTTATTTTTAAACGTCTGTTGGAAGGGGGGAAACCTGGTGAACGGGGTATGTAACCGCTGAAAAAAGTCAATAGTAACTGAAACAGGGGCAGGTTCAGCTTCTCTGTAAAGAGACTGGACAGTCATAGGTTACCCTGCTCTCTGAGGAACCTAGCTTTCAAAGCCTCCCAGATGCACAGCGCTTCCCGCTGGGCTCTTCTAATCGCACGGCTGTCTGGCTGAGCGTAATCAGCAGCCAGGCGATTTGCCTCAACCTCCCATCCCGCCATAAAGGTCTCCCCCTTGCTCTCACAGAGATTGTGGAGCACACAGCAAGCTGCAATAACAATGGGGATATTGGTTTCGCTGAGATCCGAGCGAGTCAGTAAGCTCCTCCATCTCCCCTTGAGATGTCTGAAAGCACACTCCACCACCATTCTGCACTTGCTCAGCCGGTAGTTGAAGAGCTCCTTGTCACTGTCCAGGGCGCCTGTATAGGGCTTCATGAGCCAGGGCATTAGCGGGTAGGCTGGGTCCCCGAGGATCACTGTAGGCATCTCCACACCCCCAACAGTTATTTTGTGGTCCGGGAAGAAACTACCTTCCTGCAGGCGTCTAAACAGACAAGAGTTCCTGAAAACACGCGCGTCATGAACCTTGCCCGGCCACCCGACGTAGATGTTGGTAAAACGTCCCCTATGGTCCACCAGTGCTTGCAGCACCATTGAAAAGTAGCCCTTTCGGTTAATATACTGGCTGGCCTGGTGGGCCGGTCCCAGGATAGGGATGTGAGTGCCATCTATAGCCCCACCGCAGTTTGGGAATCCCATCGCAGCGAAGCCATCTATGACGACCTGGACGTTTCCCAGGGTCACTACCTTTGAGAGCCGTAGGTCAACGATTGCGTGGGCTACTTGCATCACAGCAACCCCCACGGTAGATTTGCCCACGCCAAAGTGGTTCGCTACTGACCGGTAGCTGTCTGGCGTTGCAAGTTTCCAGAGGTCTATGGCCACTCGCTTCTGCACACTCAGGGCTGCTCGCATCCGGGTGTCCTGGCGCTTCAGGGCAGGGGCCAGCAAGTCACACAGTTCAAGGAAAGTGCCCTTACGCATCCTGAAGTTTCGCAGCCACTGTGATTCATCCCAGACCTGCAGCACTATGCGGTCCCACCAGTCCGTGCTTGTTTCCCGGGCCCAGAATCGCCGTCCCACAGCATAAACATGACCCATTGCCACCGTGATCTCCGCGGCACGGGATCCCGTGCTTTGTGAGAGGTCTGTGCCACTCTCACACTTCATGTCCTCACCGCACTGCCGGAGCCTCCTCGCCCGATTTCTCAGCAGCTGACTGTGGAAGAGGTGGACGATAAGGTGCGAGGAGTTGACAACGGCCATAAGTGCAGCGATGATCGCAGCGGGCTCCATGCTCGCAGTGCTGTGGCGTCCGCGCTGTCACTGACCAGAAAAGTGGGCTAACAGATTTCCCGCCGGCGCTTTCAGGGAGGGAGGGCGGGAGTGACGGTTGAATGACGACAGTTACCCAAAACCACCCTCGACACATTTTTCCCCCAGCAGGCATTGGGGGCTCTACCCAGCATTCCAATGGGAAGCGGGGACTGCGGGAACTGTGGGATAGCTGCCCAGAATGCACCGCTTCCAATGTCGACGCTGGCCCCGTTACTGTGGACTCAGACAGTCGAATTAGTGTCCTTAGTGTGGATACACAAATTCGACTTCATAAGGTCGAATCCACAAATTCGACCTAAGTTAAATCGAACTACTCTTGTAGTGTAGACATACCCTTAGTCTATAAGGTGCCACAGAACTCTTTGCTGTTTTTACATTTCCAAACTGTTTCATAGACCTTTCTTGATAAAGCATCACAGTACCCCTGGAGAGGTGGAATTCTCATTTTACATATGAAGAACTTGATCTATTATATGTTTGCTTTTGATTTGCCCAAGCTCATTTACTGCCAATACTGGGATTAGAACCCAGCTCTTCTGATTTCTAGGCCTATTCTCTATCACTTTCCTTTTTAAAGCTAGCGTTAAAAATGTATTTAAAGGTGAAATTGTTAGACAAACCCTGAGGTCAGGTTTTGTCAAAGTTCCACCTTAATATCACTAATAATTAAGCAATGTGACAGTTCTATTTATTAATTATTCATTATTATTCAGGAATTGGTGAAGTCATTGTAGCAGAAGAAAGAGGCAATCTCTCACCTTGGTTATTGGCACCTATGGTAAGAAGAAAGAGAGCTGATTTTCAAAAGACTTCTTTAAAAAATAATTTTTGTCATTAAATCTCAACATGTATTTTGTTCATTGTTGTTATCTTTAGAGACCAGACGTTAATCTAGTTCTTAAAGTAACATCCTAGAAGTCAGGAGACTTGGTTTCTATTCCTGATTTTTCCACAGACTTTCTATGTGCCTGTGGACAGGTCACTTAACTGCTCTGTGCCTCAGTTTCCTTTCATTATATGGGGATAATAATGCTGAATAATCAAACCAGAGTAGCATGAGGGTTAATACTATACTGTTTGCAGAACACTTTCAGTGCTTAACTGGTAAGTGCTACAAAAGTACAAAGAATAATTATCTTAACGGGGGGAACCCTACACATTTTAGTTTATTTGTACAAGATATAATTTAAGTAAATTATGGGGGTTGGACTAGATGACCTCCTGAGGTCCCTTCCAACCCTGATATTCTATGATTCTATGAAAAGATTTTGGTTCAGTCACGCTCATCACAATTGTACTTCCTTCTCTTCTTGAGATGGATCTCACTATATATCTGGTTAAATCAAAAACCTCTGGACAAAATGTGCTCTCCGATAGCTTAAGCCAGCGTTTAACTTTCCTTGTTGCTTAAACCAGATCTGTCTATCTTTACACCAATGAAAGATTGTAAATGAACAATATATTTGCAGAACAAATTGTCCATATGTGCATGCACGTCTATAGTCTGATGTGTATATGTGAAGTTATTGAACATAAACTGAAACCGAGGAACCTACTCAGAAAAGAGATTTATTGCTGTCTCAATGCAATTGATAAAGGGCTGTTAACAGCGAGATATGTTTTCCTGTGTGTTCAAGCTTTTCCTCCTTGGTCATGTATCCCATGGGTGCTAGACTTCAGTGCACCACACCAATAAATATTATTTTTAAGTTTGAGAAGGGGACATGGGCCAGGTGAAATCATCTTGTGGCTGATTATGACCCATGGGCCATCAGCTGGACAGTACTAACTTAGGCTACAAAGCAAGTCAGTTTAGTCAAGCTACCAATATCCCTCCCTCCTTTCCCCCAGTGAATCCAATAATCTTCTTTCTCTGTCTTCCTTAATGGTTTTCAGTGACCTTCCTTTATTTCTTTCCTCCATTCCAACACATCTCTGAGCTTCATTTTATTCCTCTTAGGTCATTTCTTTCTTTCTCTGTGATGGGCTATAATGTTCTTTCCACTACTTCTTAGGATGTTCCTTGTCTCCTGACCTGCTTTCCCCTGCCTAAAGCCACTTCCCAAACACTCCAACCCCCCAGCAGCTCTGGCTGCTTTTCTGCAAAGTCTTGATACCATTGTTTAAAAAAAACCCATGCAATGCTGCCGAGACTACACCAAAGTACTTGAGATTTTAAAGTTACAGCACTGGAGGGCTCCACAAAACTCCCCAACAGATTTTGACTATACAAAGAGGGATGGCCATTTGCAGAATCTTATAAGTCCATCTTATAATCAGTTTGCATTGCAACAATTTAGACTGTGTGTGGTTGTGGTGAGTTCAAAACTAGCTGCATGAGAATAAGGAAACATACGCATGAAGAAAGGGGTGCAAACAATATGAGTAAATACTTTCAACAGACCTTCTTAGGCACCATCCATTGCATTTTGCTCTTTGTCATACCTATGCGATCTCGTTGAAATCAGTGAGCGTGCATGGCTGAGGTCAGAATTTAGCACTATTCCTTCATATTTTTCACTCCAACAGAATCCAATAGACCAGATGGAAGTGGAAATTTGATCACTAGTGAATGTTTAAAACTCTTCCTGTGTATCACAATTAAAGAAACTGAGCTTCTCCACTCTGCTAATTTAGTATGAAATAACCTTCAAATAGTCTGACTTTTCATCTTAGACCTGAATTGGTCTACTAGCTGGATATCATGCTGTAGGTAAAGACTGTTTCCAGACTTCTCATACTATGCTATAGAATGATAGGCGCACATCAAGATTGGACAGACATTTTTGTTTTATGCCATATCCCTTTCTGTTTTACTGTATTTCTGCATCTAGCTGCTATGATAATTGGCAAACCATCAGTAATTTAGGGAGGTAGACTAGATCGCTAAATGTAATCTCACCCCCCAAAAAATTAATTTCCCTCCCAGTGCAAGAAGGAAATAAAATACTAGCTAAACTATGGAGCAGATAGCGCATCTATTCTGCAAACTTGCACACTGGCTCCAAGTAGAGGTGAAAATGTGACAGTGAAGGGTTTTCATAATAGGATTTTGTGCACAATGCATTGATCCCAAGGCACACTTGTGCATCTCTCTTTTTAAAAAATAAGATTATGACCTGTAACTAGTAGTGTTAGGTTTATGTGGCACATGGCTTGTGAATTGTCAGTTAACCTGGGACTATGAAGTGGTATGTAAGGTAAACATTGCCTATTGAGGGGAAAATGGATGATTGAGTATAGCAGGCATAAAAACTAGGGTTGGGCTTATCCATTTGGAGAAAATTCAGGAGCATCTAAATATGAAGGTGCTCACAGGTAAAGTGGAAATTTTGATCGTATCCTTTCTTACCATCCCACTTACTTTCTGTCTCGTGCATGCAGACATATCAGGAATCCTTTCCCCCCAGAAAAAAATAATAGCTTCTTCCAGTGGAGTTGTTTTGCTGAAGAAGATGGTAATATGGTGGCTTCACTACCCAAAAAACAGCCATCAGAGGAGATACACAGACAGCCATTGGAGAAAACAGGCAACGTCGAGTGCCATACTTCACAGAACGAGAAGTGTGATCTCTCTTGTAAGATACGCAAGAGCATTTTGCAGATCCCACATCCAGTATGTTTATTTTGAAACTTTTAACACATGTCAATAGTTAGGGAGATTGCTCTCTCACACAGCCCTCCTCTATTCAATATTTTGCCCTAGATCAAACCCAGGAATACACAAGAAACAACTGGTGCTTTCATATAACTCCAAAAACATGATCGGAAGTAGTCTGAATGGTTTAAAAATGTATCTGGAATGGCAAGAGTGAGAGAATTGCAAAGCTGAGTGGTTCTGGCACCTTTACTTCAAACACAAGGAGTATCTTAAATCCAGTTGTACCTCTTCATTGATTAACTTACAATATATCATTAACATTTGTTCCCAGAGTTAGTTCTCTGAATTTTTGTTCAGTGTTAGAAAATATGCCTTTAAGGAGAACTCCCACACACTCTGAACTAATGTTTTCCTGGAGGAAAACATCCCTTGTTAACCAGTTGGGAGGCATCATATTCTGAAAGTTGCACACAACATTACTCAGTTCAGTTTTAGAATTTAGGAGAATTCTGTAGGCTACTGCCGAGAAGTCGTCATGCATGATAAAACCCACTATGTTAAATACTGCAAGCTACGTTGTCGTTTGCACTGTATGTAGGTGCATATGCTGGAAAACTTTGTTATTGGCAGCAGAAGCATATGGCAGAACTTGCTACCCCAATTCTGGCAGGTTCATATGCATACATTCTGCAGAATAGTCCTAGCAACAATAGATTTTGGGGTCTTGTGTGCAGCTAACCATCTGGAATATAGGTGCATGTGTGCTGCTGTGTCAGTATACCAACTTGGGTGTCCATTGTGGTCTTTCCAAATGTCTATTATTTAAATGCACAAATGTTATCTGAAGTATTTATACTGAAATTTCATTCATAACGCAACTGAAGCCTGCCCCATTTCTAAATTTAACTATACAAATGGGCTTTTAAAACTGAGTTTTGCTTAAACAGTGTTATAGTCTCTGAAATATACTATTAAATCCTGTACTCATAAGATGGTTCGTATATATCTTTCCCTTTCTCAAGTAACTGTGCAACCTCAGAATAACCTTGCCATTTACAAAATGAGCCAATTAAGTTTACATTTTAGGGAGGTTTTCAGTTTAATTATCACTGTTGAAAGATACGTCTCCATTAGTTTTGTGCAAACATGGCAAAGAAAACTTTAGGTCATTGATGGATTCTTGTTTTATGCAAGCACTTTTCCAAGTATGCAAGCTAACTGTGGTCAAGATAGTTGTCAACTTAAAAAAAAATTAGGGCCATGAAGTGAAATAGATCAATGAAAATCCTTTTTAATTTTCTTTAGAATCCCACTTGGAATTTATTTTCAGTTTTGCAAAATGAAATTCCAATGTGGAAAAAAAGAGTATAAGTCAAATAAGGTTTTTAAAATTTCCAAACTCATAATTATGCTCATTCAAATGTTTTTCTTAACTTTCTTCCTGTTTTTACAATATTGAACATGTTTGCTTTCTGAACATTAACCAGGTTATTTACGTGAACATCAATCCAGCACTCCACTCATTTAGTAGAAATGAAAAGATGAATTTTCTATTGAAGGCTGTATTCCTCTGCAGTTGTATGCATTTCATTCCCATTGTGTAGTTCTTTACCAAGTACAAACAGAGCTCTTCTATTCCCTGAGGACAAAGAACAAACTGTTTGGGGAAAAAATATCTACAAAATCGTAAATCTTTCCTTCTCCTATTTATTCTTCATGCCATTCAGTCAAATTTAGAGAATGGCTAATTAACTCCAGACTCATGGCTGACTCAGATGGGCCAACTTTCGCTTATCTGGTAAGATGTAGCCAAACTTTCAGACACTTTCTAGTCGACTGCAACTCTACATTTTCCTCATTTCTGAACTTTTAGGGCTACTTGTTAAATGCAGTATTCCTAACTTGACATTCAACTTCAAAACAGATAAAAGACACCTTTCCTCATATTTCAGAAACACTGCAAATATAGGGACAATGTCAGGTCCAGTGTTGGTTTTTATGTAAATGTTAAACTGATTTCCCAAATGAGACTATTTCCACTGCAAAACATTTAAGAATTGGTAAGCTACTCAATCTTTTCTAGTTCTGCAATAAAATAAATAGATTTTCTTTGTATATCCATCCAGTTCTTTATTATTGTGATTAAAATTCTTTAAAGAAATCTGTTTTTTAAGAGTTAATGTGCTAGTTGTACACTGTGCATCACCAATGTATTGAAATATACAGAAAGCTGCAGTTTTACAGAATGCTTTTCCTATGGTAAAAACATACTGCAAAAATAACACTTTGTTAGATTACTGTAATCAGTGAAGAACAACAAACTGTTGACTGTGTTGTGTATCTACTTAGTGAAAGCCAATCCATACTGTAAAAAAAAATTGCCCCATGATTAACTTTATCAGAGATCTGCATTATTAAACCATGTTGCATACTTGTAATTAATCTTCATATTGTATATATATTCTTGAAATTTAGGTCCCATTTTCAATCTTTAATACACAAAATTTAGAATCCTGAAAAAAATATAAGCTCCATTATAAAAAAAATACTACTTTTAAATTGTTTCACGTTGACAAGTGACAAAGTTGAAAGTAAACTGTATTCATCTTATCCGACTTCTACTTTGATATCTCATACATTGGTGTCTGAGTTGCTGTAACGTGGTAAATGGCAAATCTGCAAAGAAACACTATATCCTTAATCTTAATTGTACACAGCAAGGAGCAGGTATTTTGTGTGTGTGTATGTAAACAATATGCTGCATTCAGGGCAATTCTGAAAATACATTATTTTACCCAAATCCTGTAAAATTCTCTTGTACAACTTCCATCATTTCCTTTCTCATGTGGTCCCAATCTTGCAGTCCTAGTACAGGCAGAACCCCTACAAAAATCAATGGATCAGACCTATTACTAATTTGCTTATTGTCTATTTGTTCTAATACTTATTAATATCAATGGGAGTCACTGGGGAGATAACTTGTTTGTTTCCCTTGTTGTCAGTTGTCTCAACCTTTTTGACTGAGTGATCTCACATTTCTCAACTATAGAAGTGTTTGTCATATGTCCCAAACAGTGGAACATGTGATATCAATAAGAGCCCAATCCTGTATTCCTTACTCATGCAAAACCACCATTGACATTAGAACTATGTGTGAGGCTCTAAATGATTCAGGCAGGAGAAGCAAGCAAAAAGATTCCAGCCAGGAGTGGGAATATTTATTTACTCACCCACATCACTTCTAGTTTCCCAGATGAGAAAGGAAATATCAAAAGAGAGTACAAGAAGGACTTCTTCATTGTGGAGAAATAGATTGTTTAATGTTTGCCTAAATGTGGTTTGAGTTTTTTAACTCAGAACTTTTTGGGGGGAAAGAATAAGGCAAATGCCAAAACCAGTTGGGCAAAAACAGTAAGCTTTGTATCTTATCTATGAGAATCAGGCGATGTGGGTCATGCTAGTTTTTACAGTCATAGTCTATAGTCTTCCACTGATAAAATCAAATTTGACAGTAACACAATATAGAGGTTTAACTGACAGCACACACAGCACATTTGCTAGTCATAACACCACAGTTTAATGACTGACGCATGTGGGAAGCTAATTCAGATTTTTTTTTCTGAATGGGATAAATGAGCATCCAGTTAATACCAATCATGAATTCAAGCCATGTGACAAAATTGATGCTACATACCCTGTTCTTGTTTTGCATATTCTGCAAATTGAACTGCAGGAAGAGAGCCAGTTTGTACACACATCCGGAGAGAAAGTTCATTCTGCATTTTGACACATCTACCAATTGCAGCTAAATGTATCCTGCTTGCTGCTGTTGTGTCCACAAACTAATCAGCCTTTATCTGTTAAATAGCCTAAGAATTACAAATTGTATGCCTGTTTTGAGGGAAAAGTACAGGTTATAGAATTATACAAGCAGACATAGTATAAATAAAATATTCATATAAAAATAGTCTCTTACAAAATATACTCTTATCCTATGGTTCATTTTCCAAAAGGTGGAAGTTTGTCTGGAGTTTCATATTTATTTTTGATGTATTCCAAACTGGATTTTCATAACGCTCCTCTTTAATTGGAAAAAAAAAGTGTATTGTAAAGAGATTATACTCACTACCAGTTTGATTTTTCCAGACAACTAGCAGCAAACAGAAAAAAATTATAAAAGATGCCTGCTTTTGTACTTAAACATCTAGTACTGCAGAAAATATCCTGCAAATCCAACTAGTAGAAATATCCGAGTAAAGAATAATATATACAGCTTCAGTTTTTCCCTTGCCGTATCTACAAAATAATTATTCCACAAAGAAAGCAAGCTATCTACTTTAATTGCAGAATAGTTCCAAAAATGGTGTAGAGTTCTTTTTTATTTAAATAAATTAATATTAGTTTTATCTGAATAAAGTGTTAAATATTGCTATTATTATGCCCAGCTGTCCCAAATCCCTGTGCTAAAATCTGCAGCACAAAAAAAGAAAGGCAGATAAACCAGTGTCTACAGAAAACGTCAACAGTTCTACTTGCTGTAGCAAATTGTGTGAAATGGAAAGACAGGCAAGACCAGCAGAAGCTTTTCACAAGTGTAGAAACCTAAATCTGCACAATCCACACTTCAGTAGAAATTCACACTGGAGCATTGTCACCCCATCCTGTGCAAAGACCATTTTAAAGTTTTGTTTAATTTCCCCCACCCAACCCATCCCTTATGCACAGTAGCTTGTGTATTTAACCATTTTTTTCCAAACCAAAAGAGTCAGTTGCCAAGCTCTCCGATTTTTTCCACTTGACTGGGTGTTCTTTTTGTAAGGCAGTCATTACATTAAGCTTTGGAGGTGCAGATTCGTTTAGATGATTTTTTTCCTCTGTTTTGTGTGTCAAGTGGCTTGTTTTTTTGTTTTGTTTTGGGGTTTTTTGGATAATTTATACAAGTCTTTAATGTGTATCCACATAAGTACTGAAACATGAGAGGAAAAGACAGATCCGTTCATTAGCTTTTCTTTTGGAAGAAAGCAGGTCTTTGCTACAGTCTTGAGTAGTTGTGTTGAGCTCATGTGCAAATGTATTCATTCCTAGGGATCTAGAGTCACCTTCCCCAGCCACACTTTCATTTACAGGTGTACACTTCTGTTCTTTCACTGCACGTATTACACTTTACATAGCAGCACCAGTGAAATTTACAGTTGCACTGCCACACTCGTGAGTACTGGTGTGTATTGTAACCTCGACCACAACACATCAGATCACAGCCATTGGTCTGCTGGGCTGTTTTGTTGCACATTCTGCCCTGTGTTCCCACACTGCCAGTGACAGGGTCTTCTTCACAGTAATTTGGAGATTTTTCTATGTACACTAAATCTGTATCCATGGGTTTGCGGTAGGATAGTGGCTTCTTTATTTTAAGGAAGGTTGGACGCTTGTTGCGACTTGCCCTCACCGGTTCAACCTGAACTGCTTCATTGTATTTGTCCTTAAGGATGTAGCCCAGCTCCCGGAATTTAGGAAGGGTTGTCCAGCATGTCTTAGTAGTACAAGATCCTGAAACTCCATGGCACTTGCACTCTAATTTCATGTTTTCTTCAAGAATCTAGATTTGAAAGAACACAGAATGTGTTAAAACATTAAGACTCCATCAAAGAGACATTCATCTGATGTAATAAAACTATTGTTCTCAAATGTGCTCTTTATAATAATGGCTACTAAACCCAGGTCAAAATTCATGCCCGCCCAGGCTGCAGATCTCACTTGCTGGCTATGTAATTGTCACAGGCATCAAACTCCTATTGATGTCAATTGAGTTCTGTCTCCAGAACATGCACAACTGATTCCCTCCCTACTCCATGTTGATCAGAGAGGAGAACTTTATCCAATTTCAAACAAAAGCAAAAATGGTGTCTTTACCAACCAACTGTGATCTCCACATTGCTTACTATGTGTTTATACTGTGCCCAGCATGATGTGTCTATATTGCAATTTTGGCATATGCCAAGAAAATGGGGAGTTGCAGAGAAGCACAAATAACACACCTCAAGTATGGTATTTTCACATGAAATCTCATATGTACCACATTCTGAAAATGCAATGATTATGGATTATGCAAGCCAAACTGGGAAAATAAATTCCATTCCAGTACTTAGACCTGAAAATGGCATGAAAAAAGCTAGTGAAAAACATTGCAGGAAAACTTTCACCCGTTTCTCCTCATGGTAATGTATAGCTAGACATACACACACAAATGCTGCAAATTAATGTTACATCTAAGAAAATCTATACATTACTTTCCTATGTAGTAATTTTATTATGTGCCATGTACTCAAGTCTATTCTCCATGTGGAGAAGAAGACAGAACCCTTTAGTCTGTAAAATTCTCGGCCTTCATTGTAGTACAACTGTAGATTTCTCTTCCAATGTAAAGCAGGGATAAGAATGAGAACGTAGAATTCTTTAATATTTTAATTTGTCGTCAACAATTATCTTTGATTTTTTTCTATTATCTCTTTTGGTAGCTTAATGCTTCTCTAAGGCACCACCACTAAAGCAGTGCTTGTTCTACCTGGTCTATGTCTCTTACCCCTGCTCCCCTCCCACCTCTTCTCTCTTTTTTTTTCTTTTTTAAATGTCTCTTTTCTACATCTTGTCATCTTCCTTTTTCTTTCAGGGGCAGGAAGCCCCATAGATTCCTTATCCCACTGTTGCCTCCTTTCAACCCCCAGATCTCTTGTTGGCTTACTCCTGTACTGTTCTGCTGCTGCTACTGGTTTCCAAATGCTGGCAGAAGACAAACTGACTCATTTAGTGCTAGCTGTATGAGCCCCGTAGTTGAGTTTGCATACTACCTGCATTGGGTTAATGTAAAAAATATATGGATTTCATATACTTCATTTTGCGCTGGTATGCCAGATTATGAATTGTGAGACAGCAAAATAATGCTACAGGCTAGATTTGCCTATGCCTTAAGGCAATGTCTCCAGTTGTGGAGTGATTGTCAAGGGTGCAAGAGGCCTAAAACCTTCTTTCTCAAGGACTTGCAGCTGGCCAGCACAACCCCAAAAGTGGGCAGCCTGCCAGGAATGGACATGGCCAGGGTGACCTGGAAACTTGGAGCATCCCTTCAGCTGCCTTTGGCCAATGCATCTCCTGTGGATTCCCAAAATCAGTTTAAAGCTCCCCACCCCTGTGGAACCCTCATGGAAGGGTGACAGTGAAAATACTGTCTATTCTCTTAGGGGCAAAGTGGCCAGGTTGTCATAAGAAGATGCAGACTGCATTAATGGGGACAAAACCCAACTCTACATGTTCAAAGAAATAGAATGCTATGTACTTAGGACAGTCTTAAATCACAACACAAATGGTGGGCTTCTTAAATTGGGTGCTACTTCATCCCAACCACAGAATTTTAGTTAATATCTGGTGCTGACCAGACCAATTCTTGTGCAAGTTAGGGTTACTGAAGATGGAAAAAATCAAGCTACTTTAAACATTGCAAGTATAGGTGTTACACTTATTGCTCTTATATACTGTAACCTTATAGGCCGTATAGTAACTGCTATTGCTTAGTCTTCTGAGGAAAGTTGGAACAATATTGTGTGTCTGCTACAAAAAATAATGTTACTAGGCTTTTCTGTTTGTGTTTGAATTTTCCCAACAATGAAAAGTTGGAGTTCAAAAAACATTAGATATGACCTGATCTCACTTTCGTTCCATGTGTTGAACTGTCATGGAAGTCATTGAGGGTGGACTGATGCCAGGATTGGTAAAGTATCTAGAGAATATAATTCTGAACAGATGATAGAAATAATTTTAGGGTACAATAGAGCACATTTTGGGGGATTATGGGAGAGTTTGCATCCAGATCCAAATTTAATGATCTAACGGATGGACCAAAATCCAGATCTGGAAAAGTTTAGATTCAGATCTGCATCTGAACAATTTTGCAACTCTGCTTAAATTTAGGCTTACATTATGGATTATTCTGGTTATTTTGAGATACTTCCTCACTCATTCAGTTACTGCATTCAGTTATTGCTCCATCATTCATAATGGTAGTACATCAAGGAGATAGATGGGGAGACAAAAAAGGAGCGATCGCTCAGCAACCTGAAAATAATATAGATTCTTTCAGCCTTATTTGTAATGTATCTGTCTTTAGAGGTGACCTGTGATACATTTCTCATATTAATAACTTATCTTGTTCAAGAGGCTGGTTTTGCAACCTAGTGCAAATGTTCAGAGTGGCAAGAAAAATAATAAAGCCTAACAACCTTGTACTAATTCTCACATGAATCCTCCATCAGAATAGTACAAATTGTCTTGAAATGGATGTTTTATTGTCAATCTACTCATGAGGTTCCCCCCCCCAGCCCCCAGTGTAGGTCACATTTTAGATAACCTCAGTTCCCTTTCAGTATATTTCATTAACATCCCGTTTACAGACAGTGATCACTGAGGGAATAAACAGTTTGGTTGGAAAGAGCTGAGTAAGCTGATGCAATGGATCAAAGATTGAAAGGATCCATGCCATGTGTTGAGCTTGCTGTTCTGTGTGATGTATCTTGATGCCAGCTGGAAATAGCTGAGGAAGTTTTCTGGGCTCAGTTAGGACTGGGTGAAAGCAGTTGGGATAAAAAGACCTGACTTCATTTGAACATGATACTTTTGAATAATAGTAAATGAACCCAAACATTATGGGTTCTTTTTAGAAGAACAAAACAACATGTTATGTGTTGTGCCATGCCGGATGGTGCCCTTTTAGTTGTTTTTAATGTAAGTTTAGACTGAACAGCTAACTCTTTTTGTGATTTTATGCATCATCTAGGTGGGGCAAGTTTAGAGTCACTGTGCCAAATTCACCCCGACATATCTTCATAAGTGGTCCATTGTAACTTGCAAATGCAAGTGCACTTCCCATCCCACCTCTGCCTTTCCTCTTCATCCACTCTTCCTACCTTCAACCCACAAGCCCTCTTAAAGATTATTCTCCTCTATCCCTTTCTTCCTGCTGCTGCTTCCAATCCACTACTAAGTAAGTTCAGCAAGAGACAAATCAAAACCATAACTCTGCATACAGTCTATCCTCTACCTGAAGCAAAGCAAAACTGCAATATGGTGGTTTGTTACACTGTACTATTGTGATGTCAGATGCTTGGGTTATTTGTTCTGCATTAAAAGGTACATACATTGGCACCTTAATGCTTCCGGGTTACCTCACTATCCCACCAGTAATTCAGTTGTCTTCATAAATGCAAGGAAGGACCTGGGTGATATGTGGCTACCTAAAGCAGTTGGTGAGGGGGTGTGGAGCTATTATTCTCTTTGGGCCTGGGCATCACACTGCATGTCTGCTGCTCAAAGGAAGCAGCTTACCCTTAAAAGCATCATTCTCCATTACAAAAAAATTAAACATAAAAATGCCAAGTTGCCATATATCAGGAAAATCAGGTTCTGTTTGTTTGAAGATTTAGTTAGTGGCTCATATTTTTCACATTAGACTAGGAACTAATATACCATAGTTTGATTTGCTTTAAAATACTGGGGTCTGGGGAGTGCATAACTGCAAACCTATGTCCTTTGTTTCTTCACCAACTTACCATACCCAACATTATCAGCCACAGACGGCACATCTGTTGTGTACCAGTGAATGCTCAGGACTGTGCTAATTGCTGACAAAGGGAGTGTCTTTAGTTTTGCCCACTTTTTTTTCAAGTTCCTACAGTAAACTGTCAGTATTTGTTGATCTTTCTCTCACCCCCCCATTAGCCTCTGGGAAATAGTTTACAGTAAAAGGATGTGGAAAGGAAAACCTGCACTAGTACTCTGTGGTGATATTACCAGCAGCTATCCCATCTTTGGGCACTTCCACGAGGAGTTTAAACAATGGACAAAAAAGAAAAAAGTAGGAGGGAAATATACAGGTTGAGAACTAATTTCATGTCTAACTTTTCCATAATATGTTGTCAGATCAGATCTTGTAGTATTTCTGTTACCAAAGTTAGTTAGAATTTCATACTTTCATTTTTTTTAAAAAAATTTTCACAGTTTCATTTGCTAATCCATTGATATACTGTTCTGGGATGGTTTTACTGGGTCAAGATAGCCTACCTTTCAATGCAATGGACAATGCAAGGTCCTGAGTTTGGTGTGACACCAATGCATTGAGAATGCTTTACTCTTTCAGCACAAACAAGGACACAGGACTTTGGTGGCAAAAAGTCACCCAAAAAGTGAGTAGGGCAGACCACAGGATTCATAAAGTCATTACACCTCCTGAGCAGCCTTCACCAACAGGGTTTCTGCAGAGTACCCTGCTCTGGGGACTCCTAAATATAACCCCTGAGCTGGAGAGGACCTCTCTACCAGCAGGGATGAATCTGGCCCCATTCTATATATGCAATATGGATCCTCAGTGTTGAAGGAATGTATGTAGCCACTGTAGTCAAAGCATACTCTGATCCCTGCCATAACGGGGTATAATCTTTTGTAACTTTGGCTGATGTCATGTGATGGACTAGGAAATATACCAGTCTCCTACAAGTATTCCTATGTGTACCTTTATTACATGGCATTCAGAAAAAAAAATCAATCATTGGCAAAATGAAGCCACCCTCTTGCTGGAAGAGAGCATGGCAGAAAAGTGGAGGAGGTGGTTGCAACCCTTACCTGCCGTACTATAAGCAAGTAGCAGTAGAGAAGTTGGAGAGGATGAAATCCTTCCCTCACCCTCTGGTTGCCAACTTCCTACGTGCCCAAAATCGAACACCCTTGCCCTGCCCCCTGCCCTGCCCCTCCTCTGAGGTCCTGCCCCGCCCCTTCTCTGCAGCCCCAAGACCACTTACTCCACCCTACCCCCCTCTATCGCTCACTCTCCCCACCCTCACTCACTCACTCATTTTCAGCGGGCTGGCTCAGGGGGTTGGGGTGCGGGGGCGGTGAGGGCTGCAGGTGGGGGTGCGGGCTCCTGGGTGGGGCGAGAAATGAGAAGTTCAAGGTACGGGAGGGGGCTTCCAGGCTGAGGCAGTGGGTTGGGATGTGAGAGGGGGTGAGGACTCCATCTGGGGGTGTGGGATCTGGAATGGGGCCAGGGATGAGGAGTTTACAGTGCAGGAGGGGGCTCCGGGCTGAGGCGGGGGTTGGGGTGTGGGAGTGTGTACGGGCTCTGGGCTGGAGGTGCGGGTTCTGGGGTGGGGCCAGAAATGAGGGGTTCAGGGTGTGAGAGGGGGCTCTGGGCTGGGGCAGGGGGTTGGGGCTACAGCTGGGGGTGCAGACTCTTGGGTGGGGCTGGGGATGAGGGGTTTGGAGTGTAGGATGGTGTTCCAGGCTGAGGCTGAGGGGTGTGGAGGGCAGGAGGGGATCAGGGCTGGGGCAGGAGGTTGGGGTGCAGGAGGAGGTCAGGGGTGCAGGCTCCAGGTGGCACTTACCTCAAGCTGCTCCCAGAAGTATCAGCATGTCCCCTCTCTGGCTTCTATGCCGAGGCACGGCCAGGTGGCTCTGTGCACTGCCCCATCCCCAGAAACCATCCCCACAGTTCCTGGCCAATGGAAACTGCAGAGTCAGCATTTTGGGCGGGGCAGCGTGCGGAGCACCCTGGCTGCCCCTATGCATAGGAGCTGGAGGGGGACATGCCACTGCCTCCGGGAGCTGTGCAAAGCCAGGGAAGGCAGGGAGCCTGCATTAGCCCCACTGTGCCACCAACCGGACTTTTAACGGCCCGGTCAGCAGTGCTGACTGGAGCTAGCAGGATCCCTTTTTGACCAGGCGTTCCAGTTGAAAATAGGGCAACCCTACCTCACACCCAATTTACATGTGCCAGACCCAGAGATATTGGAGAGCTACATCATTTTCTAGTGGGACCATGAAGGGTAAAGCCAACCGCTAGACAAAATCCTTCAAAAACTTCAATACAAGTATTTACAAGAATGCCACATGGGAAAGACACATTTTCTTTACAAGAAACCGCATGCCAGATGACACCGTTGACTTTTATGGATATGTCTACACTTCAGCTAGTGTTGTAATTCCCAGTTTGAGGAGACATACCTGCACTAGCTCTGCTCAAGAACGTGCTAAAAATAGAGTATAGCCATGGTGGCTTGAGTCATGGGAGGGGCTAGGCCTCCCTTCCCCCATGTATGTGCCTAGCATTGCAGGTGGGTACCTACTCAGGGTGGCTAGCTCCTCCTGCTGTTCATGCCACCACAGCTTTTACCCTGCTAGCTCAATAAGAGTGGATATGTCTCTTCAAATTGGGAATCACTTCCCAGCTCCAGGCATAGACATACCCTGTGTTATAGACTGATGTCATAAAGCTAGGTCATATGAATTTGATCAGTTACCAGATAAACTAATTAAAGACCAAATTATTTGTGCTAAAATGGGTAACCTGGGCAAAGCAAGGTTATTACAAGAAATAGACCTGACTTTGAAAAGAGCAGTGGAGATCTGCAGAGCTAGTGAAAACTGTACTTCACAAATAAAAGTTAGCAAGCAGTGAAAGTACTGAAATGCATCTAATTGAAAAGGACTACCACCACCTAAAGTTAAAGGCAAACAACTAGCAGAGACCAGATTTGTTTACTATAAATGTGGAGGCAATCACACGATGATGCAAAGGGGTCAAGCATAAGGAGTGTGTTGTCATCCATGCAATAAGAGCAATCATTTCAATAGGACCATAGAAATGTAGGGGCTGGAAGGGACCTTGAGAGGCCATCTATTTCATCCCCTCATGATGAGGCAGGACCAAGTGTACCTAGACCATCCCTGACAGGTGTTTTGTCTAAGCTGTTCTTTAAAAACTCTAATGTTGGGCATTCCACAACTTCCCTAGGTAACTTGTTTTATTGCTTAACTATTCTTCCAGTTAGGTTTTCCTCATATCTAACCTAAATCTCCCTTGTTGCAGATTAAGCTGATTACTATCTGTCCTATGCTTAATGAACAATTGATCACCATCCTCTTTATAACAGCCTTTTATATATTTGAAGACAGTTACCAGGTTCCCCCTCATTCTTCTAATCTCTTTAGACTAAAAATGCTAAAATCTTTCAACCCTTCCTCATAGGTCAGATTTTCCAAACCTCTTATCATTTTTGTTGCTCTCACTTGGACTTTCTAATGTGTTCACATCTTTGTTAAAGTGTGGTGCCCAAAACTGGGCACAATACTCCACCTGAGGCCTCACTAGGGCTATGCAGAGTGAAAAATTACTTCTTGTGTATTGTATATGATACTCCTGTTAATATGCCCCAAATATCTTTTTTCGCAACTACATCATATTGTTGGCTCGTATTCAATTTGCAGAAGTGTGATGCTTTAATAGTAAGATAGATTCACAAACATACACTTTGAGGATAAAATGATAAGGCAGAAAAAGTTCTTTGAGTCTCTAAATACATTTACAAATCAAGTTTCTTCAACAGGTTGGGTTTGTGACATTGGATTAGATACTGGAGCAGGGTGCACTGTAACCCCAGAATGCATATACCCAAAAAGATTAGTGACCACCCAATGTTAAAACTAAGCTTGGTTTGCATAGCTGATATAAAATGAGTCCAGTAGCAAAGCTACACTAGAATGCCTACATAAGGACAGGTTTCACTCAGAGTTTAGAATAATGGAAGAGAAAGACAAGTGTATTTGAGTTGAAGAGCAGAGCGTGCATGCCTGTGATCAAACAGGGGTATAACTTACCTGAACAGGAGGCAAAACAATACAGTGTGGATTGATTACAGATAAAATAATTACATTTATATAAATATATTATACACCTATTAGTAATGAGAGAGAGAGAGATAAATCTGAGCTTAGCCAGACGGTAAAATAAGATCATGCCTCTACTTCAAAATGCAAGAGTTGTTTAAGTTTGGGATGTATGCCAAGAGTTTTGGCAGGTCCAATTTCATACTGAAAGTATAAAACTGTGTACCTTCAACTCTCCCTTTAGTAGATCCATTTGAGCAACTTCCCTTTGGGATTGCCTTGAACAGGAAGTGTATCAAAGTATCGTGCACTAGACCTTCAAGGATCTGGAAGTAATACCTGAGGATCTGTTGATTTGGGGTAAAAACAATGACAATACCGTGAGAGAGTATACTATGTTTGACAATTAGGTTCAGAGGAGTTTGACTGTAACCAAGAAAGGTAGAGGCATTTGTTCAAATTGGACCAGAGAGAGAGAAGAAGAATGACAACTGGGAGAGGTGGGAGACCAAGCTCCAGTCTCCCTGCACCAATGATGCTTTATTTAACCAAAATGGAACAGCTTCAACAGGAAGGACTGAGGGATCTGAATATCCCATAGCTCAGTGGTTAAAGCACTCCCCCGAGAGGTATAGGAGATCCCTGTTCAAACCTTTTCTCCCCATCTGCCTGAGGGAGGAATTGAACCTGATCTCCCAAATCCCAAGTGCATGCTCTAACCATCAGGCTAAAAGTTATAAGGTGGGCACCACTACCTGCTCCTCCAGCCATAATTTGAATGGGACCTGATCCACTGGGTGGCCTCTGAGCACGCCTACTGGATTAGGCACCACATTAGGTGAGATATGCACTCCTGCACCTATCTTTTCCCAGTTTGTGGATTGCACTGGGATTTAGGCATGAGATGGGCATCTGGAAGCCTAGAGTGAGGCAGCAGCGAACATGCCTGGATACAGAAACTTAGTCACCTAGGGAACTTTGACCCTGAAAATTTAGGCACTGAGTGAGTTGGGGGGGAGGGGTCTACAGGATTAGCAGGCAGCCAAGAGGCAATTTTGTGGATCTCAGTGGCACCTACCACTGGGACTTAGGTGTCCAAGTGCTTTTGTGGATCTGAACCATAGAGATTAAATTGTTGCATATTCTGTATGAAGGACATCCTGTTTATAGTACGACACAGCATGATGTCAGAAATGCTAAGCTTTGTATACAAGACCCCTCTATCCATTGAGAAGTGTTTGAAGAGAGCCTGAGATGTCCGTTTCTGGTCAGGCATGAATGCTGCTATCAAAGATAAGTGTGAAATCTGCATGAAACAACTTCGAAGAGCACTGAAACTACATGATTATCCTTGCTTCACGGTTAGCAAAGATCTAGTCTAATTAACCAGGAAAGATTATCTCTGATCAGTGGACTACTACTAAATCTCTCTTTTCTAAAAGGGAGCTGTTGCAAAACAGTATGTAGTAATGTAGTAACACATTTTAAATTGAAATTCCATGGTAAACTGGGGGGAAAGGATATCAGCATCTAACCATCTTCTTGAGCTAAAGGCCATTACCCCTGAAGTAGTTGGAAAAGAACTAATATGGCAGCCGACCTGTACAGAAGAAATATTACAACAAGAATTCTGAACAGTTAACCCCATTGATTGCAGGTGAATATTCAGTTTCAAATAGAAAATGGATGGCAAACTGCCAACCATCTATGCTAAGGCCATGTGGCATCATTACCCCCACCACCACCCCTGAGACAGTCTTACTCTAGGAACAGAAGACAGCTAAACAAGCAGGACCGTTGTTCACTTGTACTTGAGGACGCCCAGAATACTATTGATAGAAGAAACATATGCCTGATAGTGACCATGCAAGAGGTGCTTTCTAAGGTGCAGTAGTTTCTACTTTGGGACATAACATAAAATTGCACCCAATAAATAATCCTACCTTGATAATAAATAGTCTGTTTCAGAAGGGCAAATAGAGTTCTTCCTGATTCTAGCTGATGACCTCCATATGAGCCTAAATGTGAAGAATGGTATCCCTTTTAACTCTTTCATGGCTTATGCAGTCATATGATGGCTTTGATTCTTGGCCTTCATGCTGAGTTCCAGAGTTTTCTTATACATAGTTGACTAGGGTTTAAAAAAAACAAAACCCTAATCTTTTACATTTGCTACCCTTGGATACCAACCATCCCTTTGCTTTTGCATTATGGAAAAGTCACCCTTCCATAATAACTGTTTTCCAAACATGCTTTGTATTTACATGAGATAAACAAGTAAAGAAATTAAAATCATTGCACTGTCATGCTACCCCATGTTGCTGCCAGGAAAATTGAGTAGGATTCAAATGTTAGTCTGTTTCTCCCTGAGGTCGATGTCATTAGGGAAGAAGAGCCTTTGTATATTTTATTGATCAGCACTGTATAGAAAAAAAGAAAGCGAAAAATACCCAGTGGGACACAGAAGAATTCTGAAGAGCAAAGTTGAGAGGAATGTAGTGAAACAGTTTTTTTTAGACTATCCCATGTCTGATTTCCCTGTGATAATGATAAATACCACATTGGACTACTATGCTCTAAATCAGAGGTTCTCAACCTTTTTCTTTCTGAGCTCCTCCCCCCACCCCCAACATGCTATAAAAACTCTTCAGCCCACCTGTGCCACAATAACTGGTTTTCTGCATATAAAAGCCAGGGTGGCATTAGGGGGTAGCAAGCAGGGCAATTGCCTGGGGCCCTATGCCACAGGGACCTCCACGAAGCTACATTGCTCAGGATTCAGCTTCAGCCCCAGGTAGCGGGGCTCAGGGACCTGGGCTTCGGCTTTCTGCCCTGGGCCCCAGCAAGTCTAATTCTGGCCCCTGCTCAAGGCCCCTTAGGGGGCCCTTGGCCCCTCGTTGAGAACCACTGCTCTAAATGTTTCTTTTTCACCTCTGTTGATATCAAAGAAACAAACAGAGGAAGAAAATATACTTTACAGGACCCATTAATGTGAGTTATTGTTTTAAAGAATAGTTTTGAAAAGAGAATAGAACTCTGCAGAAACAATATCACTTTTGAAGAATATGGACAGTAAGTGACACAGATTCTCCCATTCTTCTTAAATACGTGCATGGAATGCCCTCCCTGACTTAATCCACAAGACATGACCCTCTCCTTCAAATCATAGGAACTGTCATACATGATCAGATCAGGGATCTATCTAGTCCAATGTCCTGTCAATGACCACAGTTAGCACCAGGAAAAAACCCTGCATTAGTCAGTTGGGGGATAACCCTTCCCCCCACAAGGTATGATTCCTTCTAGCCCTGCTCAATTCTGAAAAGTGATTATAAAAATAGGATTCCATGTATATGTCTCAAAGATTCTGTATCGAACTTGCTCAGTCCTTGATTTTTTTCCCCTGACAACCCTGCAAACATAATTTTGTACCCCAAGGTCAAACTAGATTCCTAAATTCTCAGGTGCCTTCACCAAGATGCGCCCTGACATATTATGCCCACAGTTACTTCTATCTCAGCAACCCCTGTAGTTGATAACTGAGCAAATCTATAGAATCCGAGGCACAATAAACATAGAATGCTCCATATTTGAGTCCCTTTTCAGAGTAGAACCATATATTAAGATTCTTACTTCCACTTGCCTTCTTTCTCCCAGTTTTATCATGTTTGATAACACAGTGGTCTCCTGGATAGCTTCCTTTTAGATATCATCTGAACAGACCTCAGCTGCCGCCCATTGTCCATCAAAATGTAGATTGAAACTAACAAATTCAGCTTGTTTAGGACCTTTGAAATGAATGATTTTAGTCACCTGGCGCAAGGTTGGATTTCAAACATACTCCAAAGGTGAATGGTCAGGGACTAAGCTTGCAATCTAAAGGCAAACATTTTAAATCACCATTTCTTCTGTCAGTTGGCACTGGACTCATAACAAAAGTATTTCATGATTATGCATTCAAGCCTTTTTACCAGTACGACTACATGAGTTCCTGTATCAGGAAATGCATTGCAAATTACTTATCCCCATTACTTTATTGGCAATCAAGCTTTTAAAATAAAGTTGCAAATAAAACATCTCTGCGCTTACAAGTAGTTTTAGAAAAGAAAATTTGAATTTTGTTTATATCAAACCAGTGGTTACTGTTGTTCTTGGTGAATATCAAAGACCAGCGACCCCGAAGGCTGGCACCAGTTTCATTTAAATGTCAGAATCTACAGACTGCAAATGCTAATCCAAATATTTTTACAGAGAAAATGGAATTGTGTTTGAAAACATAACTATCATTGTTGTTGCTAAACTGCAACCATTTGTTTTTAAAAAAATAACCATAGGAAGACCCATTATCTAGATTAGGTTAGATCAGTGCAGTGCCAAGTAAGTGTAATCACATAGGAAATATAAAAATAGAGAAATAAAAAGGTACTTGGAAAAACAGCTTTTGAAAAAAAAATCTAAATTTTCCAGCTTTTTATTAATTTTAATAGGGAAAAGCAACTATCTGATTATTTATTTCATCTGATTTCTGTGCTGCATTAGGAGGAAACTACCTGTTCTTCCATGGGCTAAAAGTGTTGTCAACAGCAGTCACTGGAAGGTAACCAAACCATAGAACGATTCAACACATAGTTACATGTATTATAAAACAACCAGAAGTATGATGTCCTGGGTGAAATGGGACAATGACACTAGGAAAGTTTTATTTTGGATTGTCGCTTGCTCTCATCCAAGCAAAGTTCTGATGCTTTGTGGAGATGATAGATTGCAATATGAGGTTAAACGGCCCTGTTGCCCTAAAGTACTGGCTTCTGCATGAAGTAACATTGAAACTGATTGGAGAAAGAGCTGCTGTCATGAAATTAGAGGTGTCTGGGGTGTGGGGTGAATATTATATTATCTAGTCCATCTCCCTGTTGATATAGGATTGTTACCTTCATCTCCAAAGAGATAATGGATGGCATGTTCATGCCAAAAATGAAGGAAAAGATGATGGATGTAAAGGCTGTAGAAAAGAAAATAGCAGATTAGGTGAACTCCCCTAACCTGGAGGCAACTTTAATTAACTTGCAAGGAAGACAACGGTAGTGATTTTCTGGAATTAGACCTGACATCACCATAACAACTTATTACCATTTGATCTATCTTCCTTGCTGCATGTTCACAGATAGATCATCTATAAAATAGCTGACTGGTGTTGTACTCTGCAAGATGTTAGAAAAGCAAAGACACTTTTTAGTGCACACTCTGACCTAGGGGCTCAGTACTGCAGTCCATGTACAGGCAAAAATCCAGTGGGCCCCAAAAGAGGAGTCTTTAGCCTACATTTTGCTTTTAGACTTGCTTCTTCTATTAGTAGTATGTGAAGTTACCATTATAAGGCAGGATAGTTGTGCTTTTTCACTCAAAGTTGCTGAGTGTGTAGTACATGTTTCTGTATGTTATTTATGAAGTGCTTTGAGGGTACTTCTGGATAAAATGTGCTGTACTATAAACTAATTTACAGTGATGAGTTTGAGAATACAATGAATGAATGAAAGTTCTGTCTTATTCAGGTTTAATTACAACCTTACTCTCTTAGGAATGGAATACTCCTGTGTCATTGACACTTGTCACTGACATTTGTCACTGCAATCTTTGTTGCAGGGAATGATTCATTCCTCATTATTGTGGCAAAGACTATAATGGAAGCAAGAAATAATACAACTTGAATTCATTCTTGTCGCAGTGAATGTCTACGAAGTGATGTGTTAGATTGTTGACTCATTTCCACTGAACTCCATCTTCCTTGCAACTTTCTCCACTGGGAGTCAAGTACTTTCAGTTAAGAGATGCTGGTGTTCTACATCAAATAATCATGAGTGACCCAACTAGATCTCTTTAACAAATGCTTAAGTTATCAAGAAAAAGGCTTCCAAAGAGTGATAGAAACCAAAACAACAGTCTCACCAGTTTCCAGACAGCTCATCAGAAAACATCTCTTTTGTGCTATTTTAGACAGTTGACAAGAAGGTGTGAGTAACAGTAGGGAGAAATTAGAATTGGGGAAATTAAGTTTAGGTTTTGTAATGACCCAACCATTCCCAGTCTTTATTCAGGCCTAATCTGATGGTATCTAGGATCTACAACCTATCCTGAAGGACAATCCCTCACTCTCACCGACCTTGGGAGACAGGCCGGTCCTTGCTTACAGACAGCCCCACAACCTGAAGCAAATACTCGCCAGCAACCACACACCACACACACCAACCCAGGAACCAAACACTACAAACGCCGGTGCCAACTCTGTCCACATATCTATTCAAGGGACACCACCATAGGACCTAATCACATCAGCCACACCATCTGGGGCTCATTCACCTGCACAGCTACCAATGTGATATATGCCATAATGTGCCAGCAATGCCCCTCTGCCATGTACATTGGCCAAACTGAACAGTCTCTACGCAAAAGAATAAA
The DNA here is from genome assembly GCF_020497125.1 of Mauremys mutica. Lineage (NCBI taxonomy): Eukaryota > Metazoa > Chordata > Testudines > Geoemydidae > Mauremys > Mauremys mutica. The sequence continues at coordinate 34,851,961 of NC_059078.1, read as the reverse complement.
TGGACACAAATCTGACATCAGGATTCATAACATTAAAAAAACAGTAGGAGAACACTTTAATCTCTCTGGTCACTCAATAACAGACCTCAAAGTGGCAACTCTTCAAGAAAAAAACTTCAAAAACAGACTCCAACATGAAGCTGCAGAACTGGAATTAATTTGCAAACTGGATACCATCAGATTAGGCCTGAATAAAGACTGGGAGTGGTTGGGTCATTACAAAACCTACACTTAATTTCCCCAAATCTAATTTCTCCCTACTGTTACTCTCACCTTCTTGTCAACTGTCTGTAATGGGCCACTCTCTTACCACTTCAAAAGTTACTTTTCCTCCCTTGGTATCCTGCTGTTAATTGATTTATCTCGTTAGATTGACTTGGTAAAGCAACCCCCATCCTTTCATGTATTTATACCTGCTCCTGTATTTTTCACTTCATACATCTGATGAAGTGGGTTCTAGCCCATGAAAGCTTATGCCCAAATAAATTTGTTAGTCTCTAAGGTGCCACAAGGACTCCTTGTTGTTTTTGCTGATACAGACTAACACGGCTACCACTGAAACCTGTCACCATTTCTAACCAATATAACTCATACAGGCTCATGTAAGTACGTGCATGCATTGAGAAAATTAACCCCCCGGTTACTGGATAAATAAAACAGTGAAAAGCATATATATCCCAAAAAAATGCAGTTGGTGTATTTTTTCTCATTATAATTCAAACTTTTCAAAAAAAACAGGAGTACTTGTGGCACCTTAAAGACTAACAAATTTATTGTAGCATGAGCTTTCGTGAGCTAAAGCTCACTTCTTCGGATGCATAGAATGGAACACACAGACAGGAGATATTTATACATACAGAGAACATGAAAAGGTGGAAGTATGCATACCAACAGGCAGAGTCTAATCAATTGAGACTCTGCCTGTTGGTATGCATACTTCCACCTTTTCATGTTCTCTGTATGTATAAATATCTCCTGTCTGTGTGTTCCATTCTATGCATCCGAAGAAGTGAGCTTTAGCTCACGAAAGCTCATGCTACAATAAATTTGTTAGTCTTTAAGGTGCCACAAGTACTCCTGGTTTTTTTGCGGATACAGACTAACACGGCTGCTACTCTGAAACCTGTCAAACTTTTCAGGTGATTTCACACTACTTCTATCCAAATCTCTCAGTTAGGAAGCACTGTCTCTAACAGTGTCTTGATATAGGCAAAACCGACAGACTGTCAAGCCTCTGCTTTGCCCATAAAGGGAAATAAATATTCTGAATCTGGAAAAGGCACAGTATTTGTTCACATTTCATTCACAGAGATACTGTTTTTAAGCTTCGGAGTCTAATAACATTTTATACTTCACAGTAAATTACTGATGTATTTATCTCTTAACATTACTTTTACAGTCAGAAGATATGTCCCTGAACCAATTACTTTTTAAATGACACTTTTATTCCATTTTCTCCTGTCTCCTCCCCTGCAGTCTCCAAGAGTATTCTTTAGGAAAAATACCCAGTCAGGCTTAAGTCTTGTTGGTTTACTGATCTTTACAAAGTTGACATGAATTCTATGTCATGGGTTCAAAGCATATTTCCAAAGATATCAGAATCTAGGAACAGGCACATTATGGGCCTGTTGTGACACATCACATTGTATACTCACCAACTCGATATCTTGATACAAATTTGGCTTTTAAAAAAATAAGTCCAGTGACAGCTTTAGCTTTTTTTACTATTCTAGTGTGGCCTTCATGCAATTCTTCCAACAATGTGACTTGCAAGGATTTCATTGTCATCGCACAGAAACCCAACAATATGGAGTCACTCTATTGTGAGTTCATCTTTCCACACTGTGTATGCTCACCATACAAAACATTCACATCGCCCTCTGAAATATGCAGTTTTAATTAATTTAATATAAGAACTGGCTCTTTGTTGCTGCTGCATTCTTCTTGCAGAAATAGGAACTTCTTCCAAAAAAAATCTAAAAATTGGACTTGGCTTTAAAGGATTTGCCACCTCTAATTGCAACTGGGATAATACATCAGCACTTCCATGTTTTCAGATAGATTATACTTATCAGAGATAAGATCCTACCATCAGAGCCTATCTCAGCAGCTGCTAGGTTACAAAGATTAGCATACTCCTCTTCAGGCCAAGAATTTTAACAAGCACCTTCTGGCCTGCTGTCAATGAAAATTTCCTCCTATGCAGAAGTACCTGGAATTTCCTGATTCCAAGAATAATACCCAGAGATTCTTTTTCTAAACAAAGGTTTGTTTAATGTTTTGATTTTGCTTACAGAATCTTTAATTAATTTGTCTTGTTCCCAACAGGCATTTTATGTGGTATGATGGCATCTATACCTACAGGTGGGATACCACATGCTAAAAGTTCTAATCTGGGATTCAAATGTACTGACACCTTGGTACATATTAATAAATTCTTGGTGTGCTCAAATGTCCTATTACCTTCTTCAGTCCGAACCCAGTTACTATTCTTTATTAACAATCATCTCTCTATTTACTACTGTAGATGTGTTAGATAGCAAAGTTCCCAAATAAAATGAATGGCCCCTCTTTATATTAAGGTTCAATTCAGAAATCGCTTATAAGGGGTTAATAAATAATCTTTTAGTAAAGGGTTAATCAGTTAGAGTTTAGCAGGACAGTAGATTGCTTGCAATCATGGCTTATAACTACCTATTACATCTTGTAGTGGTGTGCTTATACCTATCTATAATACATATCACTCATGCCTGTAATATGCTTACAACATCTATTAATCATTTATTAGCCCTGTATAAACCATCTACAAAAGGAACCTTAATATAAAGTGTCACCCAATTAACTAGGGATCTGACTACTGTGGCATGCCTAGGCATAGTTACTGGGTATTTTGGAAACTGCTCCACCTTTTCTTCTGGAAGAGGTTTTAATCCTTCTACTTGCATCATTTATCTTGAGTCTCCTGACTAGAAAAAAGGCATGTTTCTCCTTTAAAAAAAAACAAAACAAAAAAACAATCCTGTAATCCAAACCTTTTGGGTTCTTTTAATATGCATTCCAAACTCCTCAAATAAATTTCCATATTGTCACCTTCATTAGTATGCCATCCAAATGGCTGATCACTTCACTTAAACACTTTCATACTGGATCATTTATATGCCATAATATAGCCAATGTGCTAGCCACTCCAGGGAAAAGCCATATGGAAATAGCCGCATAAGAATATTGATGATCAGATATTTAAAGGCTCTTGATTGTGCTTCACCTACTAATATGCTTAAGGGAAATCTAATTTCATTAATACTGCCCCCTTCTAGCAGTGGAAAAAGATGCTCTGTTTTTAGCACTGGAAATGGATCCACATCTACTTCATAGTTTCTGAAAATGTGGACACTGACATCTTCTTTCTGTATGCCCACAATGGACCAAATTCTAAAGGAGTTTGGTCCATTGTGTGCTTTGCAGGTTCCAAAAATGTCTGGACACCTTGGCTAACCAGTTTTCCTAAAGATTTTGCAACAGTCTCTGCTTTTGGCATATGGCACTGCTCTGGTCTTGATAAATCTGGCATCTCCTGTGCAGCCACATGTGACTTAGCATTTTACCAAAGCCATTACAGGAGAAAGCACTTCAATATAATTTTCATCTAACCTTTCTAGAATATTAGGTATTTTATATACCTTGGATCAGTTTAGGTGTTAAGTGCTTTTAACCATTTATGACCCAATGATGATAAATCTGAATATGTTGTTAAAAAGAAGTCCAGAATATGTTTCTACTCAGATCATTTCCCTAAAACCTCAAATCTTTTGTGCACAAATTTTCAGTACATCATTATTGAAAACACAAATGATAGTTCTGGCATTAATTCCCACTTTAGCTATGTAGTCATGTAAAAGTACATGTACCTATTACTCTGTACTCAGAGTGCCAGGAAATATTAGCTACACAGTCATTTAACAGTACTTGTACCTGTTACTCTGTGCTGATTAGTAGAATGCTCGGAAATATAATGGGCATTTCACCTTCAGCTCTATGTCTGGCAATATGGGTCTTATCTTTTCCTGGCTGTGCAAAGACTGTGCTGCTTCACAAGCTCTTACATAGCACCTACTCTTCAGGTTAGCCCTTTAAAGAGCATGTCACTCTCTCATGTTTCCACGACAGGCATCTAAGAAACTTTTGCCATTGTTTTCCCAAGATGATATGCTGTTTTTTACTGAATGGGTTTTAAACTGCTTGCTTCCAGATTTCTGTGCACTCCTTTTCATTAAATCAAACCTCTCTAGCCCATCTGAATGGCCTAGGCTAGTGCCAAGTCCTTTCTATGTATGGGTTGCAGTAAGCATTCTCAGAGCTCATGGCTTCGCAGAGAGCAGGGTTCTGGTCTCCGTTGTGCTGGTCCCAGGATATTAGAGAGATAGGGTTGGTGAGCCTTTCTTCAGGTCATCTGTGTAAGCTTGAAAGTTCATCACTCTCACCAACCAATAACCAATAAAAGATATTGCCTCACTCACCTTGTCACTACAGGCTACTTAGAGAAACTTACATTCATTGGGCTAAACTGTCTGCTGGTTTAAACTGGTGCAACTCCACTGAAGTCAAGTGCCTCTCACATGCATTGCTTCAAACATCTTTATTTAGGCCAGCTGTAAAGTGGATTTATAATGCTTACCCACCTTTGCAAGGCTCTTTGAGAGCATGGGTATTTGTCTTGTCAGTTATTGAACTTGTTAGAACTTTCTCGCACTGTTTACCAATGTTTGGAGTAATAGGCATGCATATGTAATACCTTAGCTTTGGGTATTGTGTCGCACACACAGACCACAGCATCTGGCCCACATATCGAGTAAGAGTCAGGTACATCAACAGTTCTTTGGCTCAAGTTGTGGAGGCTTGTGCTGAAGGCCCCAGGTTCCATTCCTGCTAACACCCCATGATGGGAGGAGCATTAAACATATCTAACTCATGTAGATGCACAGTGAATGAATATATCTTCTCAGGAATGCACAGCATGAGGCAAGACTGCACAGGATCCTTTGTCTAATACGTGTTGTAGGTTATGTGTGGTGTAAACACCCATCTCTTTAGGTATGTGGAAAATGACGTTCCAGAAGGACGTAGCCAAACAGTTATTAGATTGTCAATAACTTGCAAAAACATTAATAACATGACAAGCACCTATAAATCCTTTAAAATCTGGAGACTCTTCTATTCCATTTATTTAATTTTTAATGGCCAAAAATCCATATTGCTATGCCTAGGATAGATGCACAAATCCATATTTAGACACCTAAACAAGAGACTTGAATTTCAGGGGTGCTGGATACCTATAACTCTCAATGAAATTTAATGGAAGTTGAGTCACGTTAAGCACCTAACTCTGAAAATCTTACCAGCTCTTTAAGAGGCCTAACTTTAGGTGCCAATTTTGAAAATGTTGGCCTATGATGTTCTTTTTCCTTTATGTAGGCAAATGAACAATGTCAAAACACAAAGTCACTGACCCACACACTCACCTACACAGGGAAATTCCAAACACAAGTACAAAGGAAAACATATTTCAACATAACCAGGATCAAGATAACAGAAATTATACAGAAAAAGCCTCTACCATCCAAGGGACAGAGTTAAGGTTGTTGTGATGTGATGTAATGTAATGTGCATTTCTTTATCTTGATCACAATAATATGTTTGTGGTTTTTAGTATGTGAGTAAGGTAAGATTTATGATGCTCTAAACATTCCATTTCTTTGCTTTTAGTATTTAGGTTTTGTAAGCGATGTGCTAAGTATGTACACTGTTGTCTCTAAACAAGTGTAAAACAAAGTGTTTTGGTTTTGGAATATTAGTGAGACACTGACAACTCTTAGAGGGCCTAATCTAAAGCACATTGAAGTCATAGGGCATCTTTCCATAGACTTCAGCACGAACTGGATCAGACCTATAGAGCAGTGGACTATATAATATCTAAAATAATCCTTCATTTCTCCTTGGGTACTTATGATGGGGTGTCCACCCCATACAGGATTAGAAGGGGTTAAAGTGGCCAGGTAGACCAATTAACTCCACAGGCTGCACCTGGAGGGAGAGTCAGGGAGCAGGGAATTGATGGTGAGCAGACTCAGCTGTACAGAAATAAATGGGGCCTATAAACCCCAGGAGCTGAGAACAGACAGAGTGGCTGGGGAAAAGGGCAGTCACTCCCTTGGAAGAGGGAGGAAGAAGTTGGTTTGGAGCTGATACTCTCAGAGAAGGAGGGAACAAGACAGAGTAGGAAGCAGTCCAGAGAAGGCGCAGTGAGGGCTGAGAGGATAGAGCCCAGAACTGCTGAGTTGAGGGTCCCTGGATTGGAACGCAGAGTACAGGGCAGGCCCAGGTTCCCTTACCGGCCACTGGGCAAGTGGCATCATCAGGGCAGCACAGGAGAAGACTGCCTGAGACTATTTCTATAGAACCGTGGTTCCCAAACTGGGGTTCAAGAACCCCTGGGGGCAGGGCGGCTCCAGGCCCCAGCACGCCAAGCGCGTGCTTGGGGCGGCATGCCACAGGCGGCACTCTGCCGGTCGCTGGGAGGGCGGCAGGCGGCTCTGGTGGACCTCCCGCAGGCATGCCTGCGGCGAGTCCGCTGGTCCCGCAGCTGGGGTGGAGCATCCGCAGGCATGCCTGCGGGAGGTCCACCGGAGCCGCGGGACCAGTGGACCTTCCACAGGCACGTCTGCGGGAGGTCCACTGGAGCCGCGGGACCGGCAACCGGCAGAGCGCCCCCCGCGGCATGCCGCCATGCTTGGGGCGGCGAAATCGCTAGAGCCGCCCCTGCCTGGGGGTTCACAAAATGTTACAGGGGGTTCTCAGGAAAAAATTCCCTAATGGCAGACAGAGCTGTCCCTAGGGACCCTGGGCAGCACAGGGCCAGCAGCCCGGAGCCCCAGACTTCCAAGAGCTAAGAGGATCAAAGCATGTATATCTATCACACTGAGGAGATTTAAACTTCAAGACTCCTTATAAGAAAGGGAAGTGGATATTTTTTGCTGTTTTTAAAATTAAATAGGCAGCTAGTATTGTTTTTTTTAATTATTATGACAAACAAGTTTAAGCTTTGTTGTAACGTGCATCGTTTGTCTGGACTGCTCAAGACCTGAATGCTTGTGTAGGAGGAACTCTTTGAGTTGGCTTCTTGAATATCTTCATGTTGTTTCACATCTGATACTCCTTGATGAAAGATAGAAGCCTTGTCTTATAACAGGCTTATTCAAAGTGATACAAGCTACCAAAGTGAGATCTTGGAAGAGTGTTGCCATTTTCATAATGTAATAAAAATACTGTAATGATAAGTAAGAACATAAGAATGGCCCTACTGGGTCAGACCAAAGGTCCATCTAGCCCAGTATCCTGTCTTCCGACAGTGGCCAGTGCCAGGTGCCCCAGAGGGAATGAACACAACAGGTAATCATCAAGTGATCCATCCCCTTTCACTCATTCCCAGCTTCTGGCAAACAGAGGCCAGGGACACTTAATACATAGTGTGTAATAAGCATGTCATAAAAACAAATTTTATATTTCCAAGATCACTGCTTTTATAATTTATACTCAGGCAAACGAGAAAAATCCCTGGAAATATTCATTTGTAGGAGGAGGTTTGTGAGACTTGACTTTTTAGTGAAAGGGGTTCACAGGTTATTAAAGTTTGGGAACCACTGCTATAGAAGGACTGTAGGTAACCCCGGAAGGGAGAATCATGAAGAGGATGCTGCAGTTCCTGGAGTGAGGCGGGTCCACAGGGTGAGAGGACAACAGGAGAGGCACCCCCTGAAGAGGGCGCACCAACTGGCAGAGCTAATCCACAGGATGGCCAGCAGGAGGTGCCGCTGTGGTGAGTAGACCCTGTGACAGTCTTGTATCTCAGTGGTCACTAAATGACTTATGCTGCCAACTATCCAGAGCAAACGTGAATTAACTTTGGAAACATCTCCCATCTTCCTTGAAAAGTTTGCAACACAGCCAGTGACTTTGTATTATTTAAGCAAATTAATCATTATAGTGACCCTCTGATTGTTTCTGTTATGAAAAATTCATGATACTAAATGTGGAACTTGAGAGGGTTTTTATTATTTATTAACAAGACTTGGCCCTCTCTTACCTATCTTTGTCAGCATTAGTAATCACCCACATGAAATGCCTGTTTTGCTCATAATGCCAGAATCCTCTAAAATTGCGACTGCAGGTAAGTGATAGCATTTATCATTCCCTAATCTTCAGTGTAAATCAGGAATTCAATTTTCAACCACATAAGATATAAGAGGGAGTTGAAAGCCAAAATACAAGTAGGACCATGTATCACAACTTCTGATGAGTTGAAAGTGGAGGACAAGTGGAATGAAAATTCATTCTTGTGGATTACAGCTCTTGTGCAGTCTGATTCCTTCTCATAATTTAGAATAACATTAATGTTCCCTTTATCTTTACTCTGGGCTGTTGAGAAGATGCAGAGCTTGTCTGTCAAGTTTAGTCTTGTTTTAAGACTATTATCTAAAAGCAGTAGGAAAGCCATAAAATAGATCTTTGATCCCTTCAAATACAAACAAAATACTATGAGAGAGCCCAGGACCTGTATTTTTTTCACACCTAGGAAATTACCCTGCATAGGCCTGTCAGGTGTAGTGCAAACATTCACCCGGGGGAGAGGGGGCGTTAAGAGAGGAAAATGGAGGGTGGAGGCTCCAAAGTGTTCTGCATTTACCTTACTTTAAATGAATGGAAGTTTCACCATTGACCTCACTGGGAGCAGTGCATTCAATGCTGGGCCTTCTTGAAAATTCTACCTTACAAACTGCATGTCAAAGGAGTTGTACATGGGCTTGCCAGAAATGAGTTGCTGTATCTAACTCCTCTTCAGTAGATTGCCTGGAACTATGAAATCAGGGCATCATTGTAGTGATGGTTTGTACAGGCCCCATTTAGTGGTTGTCAAGGAGAAAGTAAACACTCTCCCTGAGCAGAATGTTTACAACAGTGCAGGGATTGCAGGGGTGGGATATGTCCAGGCCTCACTAAAACAAACTGCTCTGTCAGGAAAGGCTGGCTTGTGTTCATCCTCAGCATTTGGCTGGACGTAGGAACCACACCAATTGGGAAGTTGGAAGCAGCTTGCTGGGAGCAGCCTTGTTGCCTTTGTTTATGGCTCTCTGACTGCAACAAGGCATTTATCTAGAACATTTGGATGAGCCCCGTAAGTCCCCAGTTATTTTTGTTTGTTCTTCCCCTGGCTTCAACCAAGCTGACTTGTCACACTGTTAAATCAGTGAGCAAGCCAACGTGTAAGGATATTTGGGTGCCTAGAGGAGTATTTCCAAAATGGTACATGCAGTTTTAGCAGTAGCGCTTCCATATATTGAGATCACAGGTTTGAGTGAAACACCGCACGCTGCTTTCGACAGTTTAATCTGTAAGATATTTTCATTTGTGTTTTTGGTGAGTTTCCTTTGAGATTCCCTTTATTTCTTCAGCTCTCTGCATCCCTGCCCCCTCTATATCCTCACTCATCCTGCCCCACATTTTTGGACTCCAGTATTGCAATAACCTCCTCTGGCCAGAAGGACTAAATACAGCTGCTAGTGGAGCCTGTCAACATCTCTCCAGCTACCACCCGGAAGGGAAAAAATTGCCAACGTGAAAAGCATTCCCTCTTCATAAAGGAATGAACACATACTAGGCTTTATCCTGATCTCACACCATTGTAAGTTAGGAGTAAAGGCAATGAAGTTAAACCAGTGAAGTAGTCTGTCTCTCTGTCTCCACAAGGCTCCCAGCCTCTGTTCCTCAGGGGCCTAGGACCCAAACTCTGATCCTTTGTTTTATAGTACAATACAATGACAGACTCCCAGGCTTAAGGCCAATCTACTTCTTTGTAGTCCATGGGAATTTGGCCATTGTCTTCAGTGGGACAGTTTTACATGACAGATTTACCATTCATTGTAGAAGCAAACCAGGGGCGGGGGGGAAAGTTTGGACCAGTTCAGTAAAACATACAGGAACTTTTGGGATTTCTGTGACTAAGTGGCTTTCCACACTCAGAAGCCAGACACGTTGGTGTTTCTACATGTTACATCCCCTTTTGAAATGGTATGGTGCCACAGCCAGTTCTTCTGGATATATTTGCCTCTCCAAATGTTCCTAACACCCAGTGATATGAGCAACTGAACAGAAGGTGGAGAATAAACTCCTGAGAGACTATTTACAACTTTAAACTATTTTCACTCAGGAATAATTAACAATTGTGATTATCCCATTAATATTAACTGCCTAACTGTAATGTGGAAAGTGGATTGTCAGCTTGACATTTAAAGGGCATGCAAAAAGTTAAAAACTGGACGTTTCTAAAAGCAAAGATCAATAGTTTTTTTAAGTAAAGTTAGAAAATAACTAGTGTAACTTTTTAAAGGGCATTAGGAAGTTCTGAGCTTCAAGAAACATGGCTGGGCTGCCAATACATTTGGTATCAGTAATCAAGTGATATTATAATAACAGAGCAGCCTCACCCAGTTTTTGATTATTCCACTATAAGTTGGTCTCCTAGACCAGTGGTCCCCAACGCAGTGCCTGCAGGCACAATGGCGCGCACCGGGGCATCTATGTGCGCCTGCGTACTGGCTGGCGGACAAGCATCTGCCGAAATGCCGCCGAAAAGCGACATCATCAAGAAGCGTGGCCACCAAAATGCCACCGAAAAGCGGCATCACCAAGAGGAGCCACTGCCGAAATGCCGCTGATTTTCGGTGGCAATGCCTCTTGATGACACTACTTTGGCGGCATTTCGGCGGCGATGCCTCTTGACGTTGCCGTTTCTCGGCAGCATTTTGGCGGATGCTTGTCCGCTGGCCATGGTCCTCAGTGGCTCGTTGTCCGGCGCCTGCCACCTGGAAAAAGTTGGGGGCCACTGTCCTAGACTCTCTGGAGTCTAAGGTAATTTTCTGCAGCTCCAGACACAGTAGAGCATTTATCCTGATGTATAACCCATTTGAGACACTCCTGCTAGTGTGACTGTTGGGATAGTTGAATACAAAAGTACATACATTTGGTTATTGTACATTAGTCAGTTGATCTCTGTTCAAAGCTCTCTAAGAGCCAGATTGCGGCAGGCTCTTTTCCCAATACAAGAGCCATTCTCCCCTTGCCAGGGCCGCCCAGAGGATTCAGGGGGCCTGGGGCAAAGCAATTTCGGGGGGCCCGTTCCATAAAAAAAAGTTGCAATACTATAGAATACTATATTCTCATGGGGTCCCCTGTGGGGCCCGGGGCAAATTGCCCCACTTGCTCCTCTCCCCCCCGGGCAGCCCTGCCCCTTGCTCACTGCTCGTGCTGTCATGGCACTGTGACTGCTCCCTGCCAGCACTCTTGTGACACAGCCATCTCTGATGAGGTGGGGAGGGCAGGCAGGGCCTTAGCTCCATCTCTGCCCACAGTGGCTAGCTCAGGGAGGGCTTTGCACCCTGCTAAAGTACAGTACAATTACTAGTATCAGAGGGGTAGCCGTGTTAGTCTGGTTCTGTAGAAGCAGCAAAGAATCCTGTGGCACCTTATAGACTAACAGACATTTTGCAGCATGAGCTTTCGTGGGTGAATACCCACTTCTTCAGATGCAAGTCTTGCATCTGAAGAAGTGGGTATTCACCCACGAAAGCTCATGCTGCAAAACGTCTGTTAGTCTATAAGGTGCCACAGGATTCTTTAGTACAATTACTGCGCTCTCTCTAAGAGACACTGTAAATACATAAAGCTGCAACACAAATGAAGGTGATTGGCAGGTCTGTTCAAGGGATTGCCACAGGCTTGATTGCCCCTGGGGTTCTACCCAGGCAAGTGTCACCCATGCCTATTTGGTATGATGCTGCTCTGTTCCACTCTAGGGGCACCCAGACAATCTCGAGATTGATGAGTCTGCTACAGCCGTGGCTAAGAGCCACGTGGCTTTTAGTTCGTGCATCAGCAGCTCATACACTGAGCTTCAGAGGTCCTAGGTTCAGTCCCTCTGATGACTGGCATCTGTCAGTGTTACACAAGCTGGCAGAGCCCAAGAAGTAGGTCCCTCAGCACAGAAAAACTGACAAGACAAGAGGTTGTAGCTGTGCAAGACAATCCACAAATGCGTTCTTCCAGAGGGCCTGGAGCCAGCCAGCATAAATCCTTGACAGTCTCCACTAGGGTGACCAGATGTCCCGATTTTATAGGGACAGTCCTGATTTTTGGGTCTTTTTCTTATATAGGCTCCTGTTACCTCCCACCCCCTGTCCCGATTTTTCACACTTGCTGTCTGGTCACCCTAGTCTCCATATGTGGGACTGCTATGGCACCCAGATTGTACTTTCAAACTGCCCTCCTCTCGCTGGACCCCCTTAGAAGGACAGCAATGGAGGTATCCTCCCTCAGGTGCAGCTGCTCCCATTTGATCAAGATGTTGCCAGCTGCATTCCATCCCTATTCCACACCAGCAGGGGTGAATCAAGCCTCAAGCATGCGCAGGCAGTGGGTGGAGTACAGTGGTAGAACTCTTGGTAGCTCTTACAATGCCTGACTGCGTTTTGTCTGGCTCCCGGCAGTGTTGTTAGTTCCTTTAAAGCTCATGCATCGATTTGAAAATTTTAAAATATCTACATGGCCTTTAATTTCACAGCATTATTTTTTCAAGCTATAGCTTACTGTTATTTTAAGTGTCAATAGTGTGCTGGGTGCTATATTAAAAAAATAGTCCCCACCCCCAAGAGCCTACACTATCATTTCATGTTCATGTTACCATGTTCGTCAACATGGACTGAATTAAAACATGTTCAGATTGAATTGAGAACTGCTGTCAACTGGAGATTGGCAGTTAACTTCTTTGACCTCACTATGGGGGGTCTGGTGATGCCAGCGCTGATATTAGCACCAGAAGAGGGTGGGGAAAGTTACAAGGCAGCATGTCTGAGGAATCAAAACCTATTTCTAAAGTTAAACTCTTTGCTAGGCAATAAAAGAGACATGGACAGGAAAGGGGACTAGAATATCTTGTTAGGCATCACACGATAGTTTTGTGGGAATCCTGAAGTCCTTCATTTCTAAGCACCACTGTTTCATCTCAACTTCCTCTTCCCCCCAAAATAGGACAGTAAATATTACTGTAGATTAATTCTCAGAGTTACTTGATCAATTTGGGATGCACCCCTTATAATTTCTCATAGTCTTGCTTGATAGTTACAGTAACCCTCTGTTATGTTCACTTTGAACCTCTTCTACAATGCATATTTAAACTCAAGAGCATAAAAAGAATTGGCATACTACCAATGCATCAGGGCCGGTTCCAGGCACCAGCGAACGAAGCAGGTGCTTGGGGCGGCCAATGGGACGGGGCAGGGGTGGCACGTCCAGGTCTTTGGCAGCATTCAGTGGTGGGTCCCTCAGTCCCCCTCGGAGCAAAGGACCTGCCGCCCAATTGCCACCGAGGAATGAAGCGGTGAGGTTGAGCTACCGCTGAAGTGCCACTGATCGCGGCTTTTTTTTTTTCCCCCTTCACTGCTTGGGGCGGCAAAAAAGCCTGAGCTGGCCCTGCAATGCATGATAGAATTACTAAGTTAGCACACCTATGTGTGTCTGCAAAGAGAAACATCAAATAAAAATCCACCTTGATGTGCCCTTGGATTGCAAAAGCCTTCTAATGTAGCCTGTGTCATGATTTATAACAATGACTCATAATGTGGCGTTATATTTAATATGATGTAACTCTGATGCAAGATGTCATTCACAGAACTGCAATGTCAGAGAGAGAGGGAGAGAGAGAGCAATTTGATAATGTCCTTGCCTCTGACTCAGAATGAAAATCTTTCAGTCAAATCACCAAAATTTCTAGGCCCTTTCATACCTACTTTGCTATTTTAGCAATTATACTGGTAGAAATTTATTTTTTCCCCCTGGGCCATAACTACCTCTCAGTAGTGGGAGTTACCTGCAATCATTTAAGTACCTCTGTATGTGGGAAGTCTAATTTGCTAACTGAGGATTCAATCCCACAGTTGTTCCATGTATGGGATTCCCATGCAGTTAGTGGAAATTCTAAGAGCAGATCATTAGTAGGATCATGCCTACAGATTAACAGGAGCTTTATCTCCATTTTCTGACGCAGCTGTTATGAATTCTCCTACAATTCTCCCTATGCTGCTTGCTTCTCACTGTGGTAAATCAGCATTTCAGGACATACTAATTCATTGAAGCAAGGGACACCTGATGTGACGTGTCTCAGTTATGGGACAGAGCTACAGGAACCATCTTAGCAGAGACAAGACATGTCGGACAAATGAACTACGGCTTCTAAGGTTGATTGGGACATTTTTCAGGGTGCATGCAAAAATCCCTTCCAGGACTGTAATTTGTAATTTCCATCTTGGGTAGATATTCATGCCCTAATTTGGATTGAGCTAGTGCACTAAAAATAGCAGTGTATCCTGGGCGGTGCCGTGGGCTAGATTGCAATTACTTAATTAGGAGGGCCTAGAGGGGATTTTACTCAGGTGGCTCACCTGTACCAATGCAGCTATACTGCTAGCATGTGTATGTCCACCCAAACTGGGAATTATACCTCCAGCTGCAATGTAGATGTTCCCTAAAAAGAGTTTCTGGGAATTCCAGTACTGCACTACAGGAGCAACTGTTGAAGAAATTGGGAGAACTTCTGCTTGCACAGGTCAGAAGGAAAAGTAGAAATACAAATGAAAACTGTTTATCCCTTCACTCAAGCAGATAAACCTTTGTACATACTGTAGATACATGAGACCAGTTGCTGACAACCATGGTCAGTACTGGGTCTATTTCCTAACATAGATGGGATTAGAGACCAGGAACACATTATACAGATTGATTCTACATGGAGGCACTCATTATATTACCCTGGGTCTGAATGTTACTGCTTTATGTGCATCAGAGTTCATTAGCTATTACACTAGTGAGACACTCTCAGGAGAAGGAGGCTGAGAAATTAAAATCAGAATAAACTAAAAAATGCATGGTAAAAATCAACAACTACACGTGAAGTACCTACCTATACTTACTAAAGTTCTTCTCTCGTTACTCTTCTCACTTAATCAGTCTCAATCATGCTTGCTGAAACCCAGCTGATAACTCTCTTATCCTGTCTGCACTAGCAGTTAAACTGTTGTCAATAGGCTGTTCCGGAGAACCAATTGCTGACAACTATTGTCAGCAGTAGGTAAGTCTCCTAGAGTAGACCGGGTTATTCCTAGTATTTGGAATCTCTTGGAAAAAGAGCCCCAAAAATATACGGATCTCAGATATTCCTTGAGTGCTGCCTGTTGACACACAACATGCCAATCTTTTCTGTGTCCAAGTTCAGCATTTAAAATCAGCAATCTCTCCCACTTTGATGCAAGCCCTCAATTAGTGCTTGCTGTAGAATGGAACAGGTGACGAAAACATTGTGATCCCTCACAGATATATGAGAGCAAAGCCTGATTTCTGTACTAAACACAGTCATTAGCTCTTCGTTCTCTACTCGTTTGTGGACATGCAATAACACCCTCCCAGGCTTGTGTTGGTCTCCACCCCACTGGATCATTAAAGATTTCAAATAAGATATAGTTCGGCACTCTGAGGGTTTCAGTAACAGGCATATAAATATCTCCATATCAGATTAGATTCTGAGCCTGCTGGAGACATGGCAGTTTGCCAAACATAGCACACACCACAGCTCTTCCAGATAGTAACACAAACACAGTGAAACTTCCCAGGTTCCATTTTTTTAGGACACACAAATGTGTGCATACAAATTAGACATACAGTCATCGTGATTGTGTGCACAAAGGCAGGAAGAACATTGTGTGCTGCACATCTCAGAGACACAACACAAAGCTCACCGCCTAGCGAGACAAGAGGCAAGGGCATGACTGCCATGTTACACTGTGCCTCTGCCTTGGCTGGCTCCAGGACTTCTACAACCCCTGTACTCTGCCACAGCAACATACATACGGCTATAGTGGGGCCCAAAATCACATCACAGGACCCAGATGTCTAATACATTTTTAAAAAGCAACAAAGAGTCCTGTGGCACCTTATAGACTAACAGAAGTATTGGAGCATAAGCTTTCGTGGGTGAATACCCACTTCGTCAGATGCATGTATTCACCCGCAAAAGCTTATGCTCCAATACTTCTGTTAGTCTATAAGGTGCCACGGGACTCTTTGTCACTTTTTACAGATCCAGACTAACACGGCTACCCCTCTGATACTTAATACATTTTTGTCTATATAATTCTGAAAACCTGGGCCCTGTAACTATAATATGCAATGTTTGGCATGCTTTGCCCCATCCTTCAGCTGTGCACTAGTGATGCTTTCCTAAAACAATCCCCAGTGCCAAACAAGCTAACAGTCAGGCAGATTTCAGTAAGCCATTTTAAGCTTTTTTTTCTGCCAGCCCTGAGCTGCACCAGTTATGTGTAAATGAGCCTCTCCGTGAACCAGCTCTTGCAAGATACAACAAAAAAGGTGGAAATCCACATATAATGGCCCCATTTCCTCTCTTATCATTGACTTCAGTGGAGTTACACTGATGTAACAGAGTAAATGTAACCCTACATGTTAAAAAAGCTGGTGGAATATAAAGCTGGTGGAATATCATCTGCTGTAAGGAGCCTAGCAGCCAAGAGGCTGAGTCTCAGAGCACTGGAGCCTAGTGTAGGGATTGTTAAAATCAAGCTCTTTGAACAGTTACTCTCTGAGATAAGTTCAGGAAACATTAATATTTCTGTTGTGGTAACAACTTAGTGTTCTGAGAGATCATCTCTGCACTGGAGTGCCAGACCCAGGCATCTGGAACACTGAAAAAAGAAAATGTTAACATAACCTCTCTAGCTTTCAACGGGAATAAGTCTGAGGAAGGCTATGCTGTTGCTTGTGACAGAAACAGTCATTCTTTTTCAAGGCCCAAATGCTGTGGTCTTGTGATCTCTCAGAGCCCTAATTATTGTTACTGCAACAGAAATATTAGTGTCTTCAATCCACTTTCCACTTCAAGCTACTCAAATCTGTGCTAAATCACACCAAGACAAAGACAAAGCCACCACTTACAGGCTGGCTGAAAAATTCCATTGAAGTGCCAACAGTGGAGAAAGTGAAATAAAGAGCTCAGAAAGCATGGGGAATTATTTTAACTCAAGGGGCTGGAGCAGGGGCCAAGATGGGGCTGTAGGACAGTGAATTACTATGTTCAAGAGCCCTTCTACTCTGGAAAGTAACTGTGTATCAATAACAGAACTGTTTGCTGAGTTCCATTCAGTTACACTGTGCAAACCGAGCAAAGGCCATGGGGCTGCACAGGTGTCACTGAGGCCATTATTTGGGGAACCACTCTGTTGATGATGCACCTGTAGGAACAGACTCCAGCTCACTGTCCTTAGCTCGCTTGCTCTGTAATACTTAACGGTAGTAAAAAAGCAGTAAAAAAATCACTGACCACCAAAGTCAGCAGAGAGGAGTCTAAACTACAGGGAGCAGATCTGTTCAATAAGAAGGTGTTTTTACACCGTTGCTTTTCAGAGTAGGGCCACACTCATGCATAGTAATTTAATGTCCTATGGGCCAGAGATCCTGGCCCCTTTGTGCCACTAGCTAGTGTAAAGACCCACATTGGGCAATTTCTAGCTAGCACAAGTTAGAGTGCTCCGAGGCTGCTCTCAGGTACCCTGGGGACCAAACCAGCTCACAAGGAACTAAGGAGCACACTGGTGGCCCTCTACACCGGTCCTGTGCTGAGCACAGCTCTGCTGGACAGGAGTGCCAGGGCCTCCATCTTTGCCACACACCAATAGGAAATCTGAATACACTGCAGTACTGTATATTGCAAAGGAAGCAAAACCAAGAGATGTCAAGATTCCCAGAATTGTTGTGTAGATTCCACATAAAATGTACATGTTTAAAGCTGCCAGGAAGACAAGAGTTCAAACACTGTTTCTGCATGAATGTGCTTTAAGCTGCCTGGTTCTAAGGAATGGTGGGGGAGCTCTCCATTTAAAATGATAACCCTGCCTTATGCGTGTATATATTATGTTGTATTAAAATGAGTCAGTTTGTGGTCTCTTAGTTCCACTTCACTCAAGTTTTTTTTCCCCTTTAGCTATAGTCCCCACACAAAGAGCAAGGTTTAGACAGTTGGGTTGAAAGTGATCCCTTTTCAAATGAATGATCAGAAGTTCATGTCTGAACCTGAAGAGAAGCAGATTCAGCCACACAGTAGCAGGCAAGCTTTCTACCTTAAGCACCATTTGACTTCCCAGCTAAACTGTTTGTTTGCATTTTCTGTTTTATGACTGGAAAGAGTAACATTTAGACAAATATTTGACAGATGGATCGTCCAACAAGTTTGTGTAGCTTACAAAAGTGCCTATTCGGCTACTGTAAACTGGCATTAGCCTTAAAGCACATTTAGTTCTGAACATTGTGCTGTACGTGTTGTAATCAGACCTCGGATTCTAGACAAGGAATTGTCATATGATGGTGGAGAGCAGAGAGATACCTACCTTACGCCCCGCCTCGTTGTTGTGCAAGTTCATGAGAGTCCTTGCGTTCTGTTTAATCTCCCTTGCATCCACAAACACTTTGGCGAATCCTATTCCATATCTGATGTCAGCAGAACAGCCTCCCCATTTCCATCCTTCGTCTTTATGGTACTGTCCCTGTTTTTCTTTATCACAACCACAGTCACTTAGGTTTCCCTGGGTACAGGCAGCAGTGATCGCATGTGCTACTCCAGCGGCAATGATGGCATATGTGAATGCTGCTTCTCTGCTACCTGAAATTAAAACAGTCCTGTAAATATATGGAATTATTTAGAAAAATACGTGCAAGTCAGTGCAGTGCAAATGCCATATGGTTATAATTAGAAGTGTTGTAAACATGCAGACATAAGCAGTACTCCATCATTCAAAGTTTTGATTTTTGTTGATGTTCAGGCACTCTCTGAAAAAATAGAGCTCCAGGCTGCAGTATATTTAAGTTTAGGTTTTATCCAGATAACCATATAAATATTTTTCTGGATTATCATTAGAGCTAGTTGGGAATTTTCCAACTAAATGTTTTTTGGTGAAAAATGTCAGTTCATCAGAACTATTTGTGGGAAATTGATAAAACTCCGAATTTAAAAAAAAAATTTTTTTGTTTTGATAATTTTGAAATGTTTTGTTCTGGTTTTTGACCTTTTAACTCTTTTTTGTATAACTCAATGAACTAAAAATTCTAAATGAAAAGTAATTTCAAACCAAAATTTCCCATTTTAAAGGAAAAGTTTCAAATTTTGGTTTGAAATTACTTTTCATTTAGAATTTTTAGTTCATTGAGTTATACAAAAAAGAGTTAAAAGGTCAAAAACCAGAACAAAACATTTCAAAATTATCAAAACAAAAAATGTCAACTGACCCAATCTGATAGCTTTTTCAGATTGTCAGTTTGTGGACGTTTTCAAGATTTCAACCTTTTGGTCTGATTCAGGATTGGAACAATTATTTAAATTGCAAAAATTCTTGAGACAGGAAAGTCATTTCCTACCCAGCTGTAATTATAGCAAAAATAAAATACTGACATTTTCAATTAGTCAGACTTTTGGTTATGAGATGGTAGAAAGGCTGGTGATCACATTGAAATGCAACTAAGTCAAGTGTAAGGAATAATTGGTGGATTTTTCATGTGAATTTTGTTGTATTTTCTCTATCTAAAATTTGTGATCTGCTTTTCAGTAAATTAGCTTTTAAAAACACCTATGTGTTCCAGTTCTGTTATGATATCCAGGGAGCAAATCACAAGTACCTTGTAATATTCTCAGAACTAACTATGCTCAAAACACTCTGAATGGCAAAGGACCTCTCTAAAATGTGTAGGGTTTGAAAGGGTTGGATGCTTTTTGATAGATATGCATAAATGGCCATTTTCACTAAAAATATCTTTTTTGCACATTTTTGAACAAATTCTTTTTGTTTTGGGGGTTTTTTTGGACAAAGTTGGTGTTGCATAGAAAAATACATGAAACTTAATGTTGGGGCATAAGTATGATATGAGAAATAATTTATGTTCCTTATCCTGAAGTCTTCACTCAGACAAAAGTCCCAAATGACTGAGTAAGGACTGCAAGATTTGGCTCTATGAACCTGCCCCTTCTCCCACACCAACTGTAGTTGGTGACAAAATTCTTATTTGCTTCAATAGAATTAGAATCAGGCCTTTTATAAAGAGAGGATGGATGGGAAGATGTAATCCCCTTGTTAAACATCTGCCAACTGAGCCCTGTCATACCCCAAACAACCACTGGTGATAGCTTATGATTCATGGAACAAGCAAATTTCTGTTATTCATCAGACTTCATGAGAAACATCAATTAAGGAAGGAAATATTACAGGCACTTCATTCTCAGCTGCATCTCTTTTCACATGTGATCTATATTTTTATGTTTGTCTCTAAGTGGTTCATTCTTTAATGAAAAATATCTACTTTCTTACCTCATGGCAAGGAAGCATAATGGAGAGAAAAAAATCAACAAAATCTATTAATAAGGAACCTTCTTTGCCAATTATCAACATGAACAGTCTTTCCGCTGATGGTACTGTGTGCTATGTTTACAAATGAACTAGCAATCAAAGACTTTCCTAAAAGATTTCTTGATTTGTCCTTCATAAAAGAAACAATTTATATCAATGTTGAAGTGATGGGATATATATGCCTCTGCAGACTATGTTGATCTATTATTGTTAAGACTAGTGGTTTGTCATGAAAATTTAAAGGAGAAGGAGAAGTCTCCAGTAGCCTCCAGTTCAAGATCCTGGTCTACAACCCCAAAACACTGAGGGTACATCTACCTTGCAATAAAAAACCCGCAGCACCGAGTGTCAGAGCCCAGGTAAATTGATGCCAGGGCACAGGCTGCAGGGCTAAAAATAGTGTAGACATTCTGGCTAAGACTGGAGCCAAAGTTTGGAGACCCTCTCCCCACACGGGATCTCAGAGTCAGGGATCCAGCCCGAGCCTGAACATTTACATTTCATTTGCTTAAGAGCCTTTGGTGAGGGACTTTGTCAAAGGCTTTCTTAAAGTCCAAATATACTATATCCATTGGAGCATCCTTGTCCTCATGTTTCTTTGACCCCCCTCAAAGAATTCTAATAGATCAGTGAAGTATGATTCGTCTTTATAAAAGCCGTGCTCTTCAGCAGGGCCATCCCTAGACATTGTGGTGCCCTATGCATCCCCCCGCAGAGGGGGGGAAGACTGCGCCTAAGGTCTGTGGGGGGCAGGAGCAGGCTTGGGGGTAGAGGGGAAACCACCCCTCAGCATGGGCTGGCAGAGCGGAGCGAGTTAGGGCTGGGTCACTCCACTTCCTGCCTCCTGGTGACTGTAGGGCGGGCTCGACCCTGCACTCACAGGATGGCAGGAAGTGGAGTGACCCAGCCCCAGCCCGCTCTGCTCTGCTCCCCTGGCTCCCAGACTTGGGGGGCATGGGGGAACCCTCCCCCCCCCCGCAACATTCTCCGGCGGAGCAGAGCGGGCTGGGGCTGAGTTGCTCCACTTCCTGCTGCCCGGTGAATGCAGGGCACATCTGACCCCAGCTGCAGTCCCCTAGGACATAGCTCAGGGGAAGGGGTGGAGTGGGGGCGGGGCTGGGGCAGAGAAGGGGCGGGGTTGTGGGGAAGGGGTGGAGTGGGGTGGGGATGGGGCGGAGCAGGAGTGGAAAGAGGCAGAGTGGGGGCAAAGCAGGGGTGGAGGCTATGGGGAAGGAGTGGAGTGGGTGTGGGGCGGGAGTGGGGGCAGCTTTCCTGGCCAGTTCAGACAGCTGGGGGATTGGGCTGGCCACTGGAGCAGCATGCAACTGCATAGGGCACCAGGAAATTTGGGGCAATTTGGATTTCCTGGAGCCCTACACAGCTGCGTATTTTGTGTATGGGTAAGGACAGCCCTGCTCTTCAGACAATGATGGTAAACTGGGACATCCTACCTAGTTTACTGAGGAGCCTACTAAGGAGGTTGTGCTGCTAGGAAGGAGGCTGTCAAAGTTGGATGCACTGAAATCTCTAGGATTTCCTACAGTTTATGGGGCGTCGCTATAGAAAATGGGTCCTAAAACCCTTTAAGGGATGACTTGGCAACTTTGTGGGCTGAGCATTGCAGAGATACTAAGCAAAATTATTTCTCATTAGATTATTCTGTGGAAGGGAGGGGATGCTTTAGGTCTACATTTACATCTGTTTTTATTTTTGCTTTAGATGCACCATTTCTCATCTACCACAGGCTGTTTTCAGGAATTGCTTTTCTTCACATAAGAAAAAGACATGGGCCTGACTCTAATCCTACTTAAATCACTGTAAATCAGAAGTAATGTCAAATTTTTTAAAATCTCCTTTTTTGTTGAAAAACAGTTGTCATCTCTTCAGTGCTGAAGGATAGGAGATTGTACTGTAAAGAAGGCAGGTATCCAAAGGAATTCACCACATGGGAAGACTCAAAGACCTCATACAGTATTCATAATGTATCACACACTTGTCTCATCTATTTCAGGCTGCTGTGTTTTGCATAGATGACTCATATTTTGAAGCAGTTACACTTGTTCTGTCCTTAGGAATATAAATGGTGTGGTGAGACATTCTAGCATTAGTATATGTCATTTTGTGTTTATCTAATTTTACTGCTTTTGTGCCGGTTCCATGATTGTGCTTTAAATACTCAAAAGGTGCAACAGGACTTTTACCTTTGTATTCAAGCAAGTAAGTTATAAAGTGCAAGATTTAACCTGCTCTGTAATGTGTGTTTTGCTCAGAACACTGCATATATTAAAAAAGAGAGAGAGAAAGAGAGATTAACTAAGAGGGGGTGAGACAGTTCTCTTTTTTTCTTTTACTTAATAACGATTGTTTTTTAAAGTTTTTTGGAGCCAGGTGTTGGCACACTCTGCATTTGGCCAGAAAACAGGTGCACATTAACACATCAAAAGCACTGTTACAGTGTGTTCAATTTCTGCCCAGCTTCTGCCTCACACTCATCCTTACGTGCAGGTATATGTCACAGCAGGACTAATCTATTTTGGAGGGGAAGGGATGAGGCTGGGCACAAATGTCTTAAAATACATTAACTACACCCACTTACAGTTAGTCTTCACCTTGAAATGTCACTACAGCACCATGTAAGGACAACGTGGGGAACAACCCACTGTGAGTTTTGAGAAAGCCAGTACTAAGGTGGAGTAATATCACTCTACTCTACTTCCTCCATCACTCAGGAGTGTATGTATATGCATCTCACAGCCAAATTAGCCCCCTTATCTTAACTTTCCTGCAAAAATTTAGCAATATAAAATTTGAGATCTTATTGCTAGAAGTACCATTGTAAGGGCTCAGACTTTAACCTCAGTCCAGTGCAGTAATTTTAGTAGTAGTAGTATTTTTAAATCCAGAGCTACTGATGCTTATAGCATCAAAAATTCTTTATAGACAGGACTAGAAACTCTTGTACAGGGAGAAGAGGTAAAGTGGCATAAAAAGATTGTTAGAGTCAAAGAAAATAGAGGGCAAAGAAGCAAGTAATTATTCCTGCCAAGTTTTTATTGTGAGGCGATAATAGAGGGATGCTGTAAAGAAGGAAGGGAAATATGAATAGGGCGCAGAGCAATGGTTTCCACACTATGGGCCATGGAGCCCCCTTTGGGAGATATCCAGAACACTCACAACACTGTCCCCCGGGGAAGGAGGGTGATTAAGAAAGCTTGAGTCAGTGATCCTCTCTCCTCTGTAGAACCTGAAAGGTTGGAGAACCCCAAACGGCAATGCTTGCTGCTCTGGAAATGCCTAAGAGGGTCAGACATGGGGTGTAAGAGCAAAAGAGCATGTCTTAAGAGTGAACTCTGAAGAGACTATTTGGAGAGAGTGTAGAGAGAATATATTCATAGAATGAGTTGCCAGACTGAAAATATGTCATCATGAACAATCCTTCAACCCAACAGCTAAAAATATCAGAAAGGGACCCAGAAATTTAAAAAAATCTTTGCAAGGTGGTGACATCCATGGTAAATCTTAATAATCTTTACTGACAACTCCTCTTGGCGCTGCAATTTAATATAAATGTACACAATGAACAAACTAAGAGGGGGTGACTAGGATCCATGCAAACCACAGTCTGGGATGTTGGGTCAGAGTAGGAAACACCATACATCCAAATTATGGTTCTTCCAGCCAATAGGATGCTGGGATGCAGAATGTCTGGGGCATCTGAGGTGGGGGATGGAATGAGGTGTGGTGCCTACATAAACCTCCTAGGATTGCTGGGGGAGGGTGGAGAGTTTGCTACACTTGTACAAAAGTTGTAGCTTGTACTGACTGGCACTCTAGCTAGAGTGCAACTCACTTTGAAGTGCCTCCGTTAGGATATGCAGCACCCCACTAGTAATGCTAGGCTAGCCCCCAATCTTCCCCATGCCCTCCCAAGCAGCTTCCTTCTATCTGCCTCTTGTTCCCATGAAGTGCCCATGAAGGGGAAGCCATATTTTGGCTTTTATTGCATAAATACTGATAAACAATTTGGCAAAATCCACTTAGGCTAAGAAGTCAATTGATGGACTGGAACACTGCCCTACTCTCCACTCTTTCTGCTTTGCAGAACTTGCTGCAAAGCTAAAGACAGGGATGGGGGAGAAATTCAAGCATGGAGACAAAGTCACAGTGAGGAAATTGTCCTTAAGCCCCCTAGCTAGCTAGTAACTTATTCCCTCCTTTTTGTCTCTGGTGAGCAAGGCCCACAATGGATACTAACTTTAGAACACCAGATTTTAGAAACCTTTAGAAAAATATCTATTTGTGCAAGTAAAGGTACTAAAGTAATCATCTCCTGTAATTACATGGGAGATGATCAAGCTCTTTCTGACCTTGGCTACATTACAGGTACAATCTTTACGTTAAGCTGAACTATACTTGAACAAGTGCTTCAGTGCTCTAGGAACACAGGTTCTTCTTCAGTGTTGGACATGGATATCTTCTGCTTTTTCTGCTTTCTTCTGGACTTAACCTACGCACTGTGGCTATTGGAAGAAATTCTTGCTCGCCCACGTACCAGCATGTCATACTACTGTTTGCTTTGATGGAATATAGTTTGGTATTCATGCCTCTAAAAACCAGTGAGACTTCACTATCACAAAACAACTGGTAGTGCTTTAACTGTCTTTTGATTCACTGGAGTTCTGTCTTTGGACAATGGAATAGATCCTTCTCATTGTAGCATGTGATAAACAAAGCTGTCTTCAGTCCCATCACAGTAACACCAACCAAAGGAGATGCTGGGCAAGCTCATTACATGTCATAAATAGAAGCACTGGGTTAAATAAACTGAATAAACTAAACCATAAATGCCACCAGTTCCATACTGCTCACACTTTATTAATGGAAACTCCCTCTATTGCTGAATATCAGATCAAGTATTTAGTAAGCAGTAAAATATGAAGAATTCTTTTGTTTGGGCAGTACAAATCCATAGATAGCCAAGCACTACCAACATACCAGTACATGGTCAAATATTAAGTGCTTTTTGGTGAAGAGATCACTTGTTCTGATTATTATTAAATACATAGAAATAAGGGGTATGTAATATGCCATAAACGGTAGGTAAAAAAACTTAAGGTGTGGTGTAAAACCTTTTAGCTGCCAAGACACAAATTCAAGCTTTCAAGTTCTTGTGTTTTTCTTGCAACATCTAAAGCAGAGTTACATCCCATGAAAAGAACAATAGCCTGGCCTTTCAGGGGATGGGCTTGGTGATCTAATAGGTCTCTTCTATCTCTAACTTCTGTGAGCTTAGCATCAGTTACATCATCAGCTGCTGCAGGGGGAAACTTTGAACTCAGATTTAGCAAATATTTGAATAAGGGAATAATGTTTTGACCCTTTTAGCTTTTAAATGTATTTATTTGTACTTAAAAGTGTATGTATGACAGTTGCTTCTTGCACAGAACAGCTACTGAAGTCAAGAACAGAGTGTGGCATAACCTTAACACTTGTTATATTGGCCACAATGTGGCTCTTCTAATGTTTAATGTAACTATAGGAAATGCATACTGTACACTACAGCCCTAATCCTACAAACCTGCACATCCATACTTTACCCCATGAATGAAGTGTTAACAGGACTGGGATCTGGCAAGTCAGTGGGGGATCTGTTTGTGTACTTGGGGCAAACATGGACCCATATTCTGTTACTGATTTGGGATTGCCACTCTTTTTTCCCCCTCCCCAAACATTTCTGTTCTTCTTTAAAACAGAATTCTTCATTTTTAATTAATGTAAATTAAACCCTTTTATAAAATGTCTGTCTATCAGTGCAGTAATAATCAGGGTGTGTTTGGCATTCATAGGAAATCGGGATCTAATCCTGCAAGGTGCTGAGTGCCCTCCACTCCCAAAGAAGTCATTGAGAGCTGATGGTGTTGAGCAGCTCAGTTCTAAGATTCTAAGTATGTTTTTAAAAAGTTCGGTCCCCCCGTATCAGCCCAACCATAAATTGACTAATCTGGCAAATAAAAAAGACAAATTTGTATTTATCTCACTGGAAAACATACGTTGTATTTTCTGCTATTTAAAGCCAAGGGGTCAGGGAGGGAGTTATCTGCAGTGACATGAACTGAAATATATGTTGATTGTGAAAATAGAAAGATGGAAAATACAGTGTACCTTGCCAATTATGTGCCATGACTAACATTACTTCACATCTCTATAGAGATCATAATTCATAGCTAGTAAAATGGAGAGCAGAACTCATCCTCTGACTACTTATCTCGGTCTGCCTTTTTGAGAGAGAGAGAGCGCGTGTATGGGCTTGATTCTTAAAACAGCATATGTAATTAATTTTAAAAGGCAGCTTTAAAAATTAAAGTATGACCATTTTTCCATTTAAGGGCCCAAACCTGGGTGCTGAGAGCTCCCAACTCTTCTACTAACTTGAAATGA
Source organism: Mauremys mutica (assembly GCF_020497125.1). Taxonomy (NCBI): domain Eukaryota; kingdom Metazoa; phylum Chordata; order Testudines; family Geoemydidae; genus Mauremys; species Mauremys mutica. The sequence goes on along the minus strand of NC_059078.1, from coordinate 34,824,959 downwards.
AGTTGAGGATGCTAAGTTAAAAATTCTTAGCTAACCAATTTAAAGAAATAGGGTGAATTGTATTTTTAAAAGTAAGCAGGAAATATTTCCCATCTTCAGAGGCTTTAGTCATGCCCATTTATTAGTCTAGATTTTATTATGATTCATTAACACAGATTAATAATGTGAAATTCTGAAATGGGATACAAACAGGTATATTCCATTTCATAAGTGAATTCTATTTTAAGCATATAAAGTAGTTACTCAAGGCACAAATATTGTAAAATCAGACCCATCATTCTGGATTTCAGAAGATATGGGTCATCCCTTTTATATATCTTCACTTCTTATATGATACTATGTCAAAGTGTGTTTTATGTAGTTATATTTTCTTTCAGAAAAACGTATATAGTGACCCTGCAATAGGCATTTAGTTACTCTACGTTCTAATGTAATGTAATCTTTTTGTTTCTCTAAAACATGTACTCACAAGATACATTTGAAGGCAGGTATGAGAGCCTTCTGATGTGAATTCCAACTAATGTGACCTTGGGGCAATGTTTTTATCTTACTGTGACAGTCACAGCCTAGAAAGATTGACTCTTTGGCATAAAGCAACATGCTAGGTTTTAGATATAGTGTGCCAGATTTTCAGCCTCGCCTCTGTTTTTGAAGGAGCAGTTTTCTGCCTGTGAATAACTAAGCCTGCATTACTGCATATGCAAATACTATGCATATGCTAAAATATAGTGGCAGGAGATGAAAATCCAGCACATAAATGCAAGTCCTCATCTTACAGAGGAAAATGGTAAAATTCCTATTAATTTCACTGGGACCTGTATTTGGCCCTTTCAGTTTATCTTGGGGGCTCATGAGCACCAGTGGTTCAAAATATATAGTATTTGTCAATCTGTAATCAATCACTGGTTGCATTTGGAAAAAATAAGGTCTGTATTGTATTAATGGAACAATACCAAACAGAAACCTTTTGCTAAGATGGCAGCCTTGCCTGTTTGTTTCCAGAGCAAATATCTTCACTCTGACTATAGAAACTAGTTTAATTTTAACCTACTTTCCTTCTGCAAATCATTTTAGAGTGATCTCTTAGGCCTGATATTTGCTCTCTGTAATTCAAAAAATCAAAAAATTTAAAACCTGTCCCATGAAATTACCCTGGAATTGAATACCAAAAAATGTTGGTCCAAAGACATGATAGAAAAAATAATTCTGATGAAATGATATAATTGAAAATACATTTCTAATTTGAAAAGTGACTAAAGATAACCTTTTACTGAACAGATGTATGCTTACCGCAAGTCAGATCTATGCACATTAGTGGCAAAATAAGTGTTACTACGTTTTTCTCCTGCTACCTCAGGTATGGGAAAATGACCAGAATTCTTTTCACTTTTATGCATCTGAAAAACAATTGTTTTCTAAATTTCAATTACAAGGCTAGCTAGTTACACTGCAAACCCATGGAAGATAAGAGGGTTACACTGGTATTACAAAGGGCGTAATTTGGCCTTCAGAATATTTGTCAATCATGGGGATGTGTGAGAATGGAAGACTCCACCTTTACTCAGACCACTCCAAGAAGTTTCTCTCCCATTACTATCATGAGACTATGTGGAATGTAAATCACTCAGTGAACAAGAGTTAAGGATGTTGCTGGAAGACAAGCATAGTCTATTTGTCTAAGTATGTAAGTAAGTGGGAGCTAATAACTCCTAACACCTTGTCCCCTCTATGAACCTGCACAGATCACTTAACTTCTCTGAGATTCTCCCTGAAGTTAAAAGTATTGCACAAAGTGCAAATCAGTGCTGAATTTGGCCTATTGTAATGCACATGGGCCATATTCTGTTCACGTCACTCACAAGAGTAGTCCCTTTGACTTCTGTTGCACTACTCACATGAGTAGTATGAGCAGGATAAAGGTCTGTGGAAAGTAACTTTGCACATTATGGTGAGCCCCTGTCCCCCCGACCCACACACACACTCTGAGACTGTACATACATTCCCCAAAATGAGCCCTCATTCATTGAGCTCTGCCAGTGGTAGCAATGTTGTCAGCTGTAGCGTAAGTAGGACTCAGCTATTTATCAGTCTCTTCTAATCATCCCTGCCTACTGAAGCTGCACGATTGCTGCCTTGGTGGTGCTGCACCAGCAGTCAATCCCAGGTTCCATTTTTGCTAGCATAGGCAAGGCCAAGAGGATTGTCCATCATGATGGAAGTTATGGACGCAATGAGTTAATTTAACAATATTGTGGCACATGTGTCACTCAGGATATTCTTGCTTTTGTTGTATAATGTACAATGTCTTCATTATTTTTAGGTTTTTTAATATTCAAATCTGCAGTGAAATCCTTTTGTTTAAAGTTGACAATCTGAGTCTCAGGCACATGCAGGGCAATAGTGTCTCGATTGTTTTTTGTATAATAGGATCATCATGTCCTCTCTCCAAAGGTTGCGTTCAATGTTTTTCACAGGCAATGTCTCAGTGAGGGGAGTCTCCACAGACCTGCCTTGAAATCGCTTTTAGTTTTGCTGTGTCATGTTGTTATGTCAGAGTCATAGGGGCTTAATAGATATGCATTGAAGTTCTTCCTGTTTAAATGTCTGTCACAGGATCTTTAAAGACCTGCACTGAAGTTGGTTTTAGTTTTGCCAGGTTTCCATAGACTTCCATTGAATTTGCTTTCAACTTGTCTTGTCACATTGCAAAGGCACAACTGTATCATAGCATCATTAAGGTCATCAGAAACAGAAACATCTTTTTCCTTGTGTTCTTGCATCATCACATCAGCTTGATACTGTCTTATTCTGGGTGCAGTTAATCTCCACAGGAACTAGGAGTCAGGACTCAGTTATTTAAGAGATTAACACTCTGTTCATGTCTTGTCATAGCTATGACAATTAGCAGGTTCACCCTTTCTTTGTGCATGGTATTACACCGTCTGGGTTGGTCTGCTGAGTATTCAGTGGAAACCCCTCATGGTTGAATTTGCTCTTACTGTGTTCCATGAGAGCCCAAATTTCATGTTGTTGCAAAAGACTCATCTGCATCGTCAGGCCTTTGGATCCTTTCTGACACTTCATTTGAATAGATGTGAGCAGAACCCTTGGATTGTCTTACTCTGAAGACTTTATGGCTTTGGTGATGGAAAGTTCCAAAATGCTGAAGTGTGGACACCATTATGCATTTGTTAATTTAAAAAACACTCATAATTGCATCACCACATCATCTGCACTGTTATTGACATTATTATTACCAATTGTTATGACCAGATATCCATATTCAAATGTCAGTAAAGTCTTGCTCTTGAAGGACAAACTATACTGTAAACACTAGGAATGAAATTTATGCAGTAAATGGGATGGAGACTCACTGTGAATATATTTGGGAACCTAGTACCTGAACAGGAATATGCCATGTTGATAGTGAATAAATTTAAGTGGTCACTAGCTATAATCCTTCATCCCAAACTATCTTTGAAAGACAGATTAACAAAGTTATATGTGACTGCCCAAAAAAAAAGTTTACAAATAATACCTAGCTCTTATGTGGTGCTTTTCATTCATAGATCTCAATGATCTTAACAAAGGAGGTCAAAATCTTTATCCCTATTTTATAGTTGGGTAAAGTGAATCAGAGAGAAGGGGACATGACTTTCCCAGTGTTACCCAGCAGATCAATGGCAGAGTTAGGATTAGAACCCAGCTCTCCTGAGTCACAGTCCAGAATCAACAAAAGAAAGAAAATTAAACTTGTATCGGTTTGGTTACACTTGCACAATACCAGAATTCAGACTACCAGGTAAAGACAAAAATAATAAAACAATGATATCCCAGGATTCAGATTGATGACAAAACTGTATCTGATGTCATAGAAAGGTAGGGCTGGAGGGGGCCCCAAAAGGTCATCTACTCCATCCCCATGCACTGAAGCAGGATCCAATATACCTAGACCATGCCTGACAGGTGTTTGTCTATTCTGTTCTTAAAAACCTCCAGTAATGGGGATTCCACAATGTCGCTTGATAGCCCATTCCAATACTTTACAGTATTGGTAGTTGGGAAGTTTTACCTAATCTCTAACCTAAATCTCCCTTGCTGCAGTTTAAGACTACTATTTCTTGTCCCACCTATGCACGGGGAGGACAGTTGATTACATCCTCTATAATAGCCCTTAATATATTTGAAGACTTCACGAGGTCCCCTCTCCCTCTTCTTTTCTCAAGATTAGACAGATCCAGGTTTTTTTAAGCTTTCCTTATAGGTCAGGTTTTCTAAACCTTGTATTACGTTTGTTGCTCTCCTCTGGACTGTTTCCAATTTGTCCACATCTTTCTTAAAGCATGGTACCCAAAACCGAACATAATAATCCATTCAAACCTTACCAGTGCTGAGTAAAGTGGAACAATTACCTCCCATGTCTTACTCCTCTTAATACACCCCAGCATGATAGTAGTCTTTTTCACCACTGCATCACATTGTTGACTCTCATTAAATTTATGATCCACTATAATCCCCAGATCCTTCTCAGCAGTACTACTGACTAGCCAGTCATACACATTTTGTATTGGTGCATTTAATTTTTCCTTCCTAAGTACAGTACTTTGCACTTGTCTTTACTGAAGTTCATCTTGTTGATTTCAGACCAATTTGTCACGGTTATTTTGAATTCTAATCCTTTCCTCCAAAGTGCTTGCAATTCCTCCCTGCATGGTGTCATCCACAAATGTTATAAGCATACTCTCCACCCCATTATTCCAGTCATTTATGAAAATATTGAATAGTAACCATTGATGACTACTCTTTGAGTATGGTCTTTCAACCAGTTGTTCACCCACCATATAGTATTGTCATCTAGACCACATTTCCCTAATTTTCTTATGAAAATGTTGTGTGATACTATGGCAAAGGCCTTATTAAAATCAAGATATATCACTGCTTCCCTGCATTAGTTAGGCCAGTAACCCTGTCAAAGAAGGAACTTAGGTTGGCTTGTTATTATTTGTTCTTGACAAATCCATGTTGGCTATCACCCTGTTATCCCTTAGATGCACAGTAATTGATTGTTTGATAATTTATTCCAGTATCTTTCCAGATATTGAAGTTAGGGTGACTAGGCCTATCGTTCCCTAGGTCTTCTTTGTTTCCCTTTTTTAAGATAGGTACTATGTATAGAACAATCAACATGAATATGCAGTTGTTAAGGTAACCTATTATCTTAGATTTACACACACAACTCCAGTTAGCATAGGAGTTGTATGGCTGAATCCTCACAAACTGATAGAATTTCTTTTGGGGGTACTTAGTATAGTATTAGTACACATATATGCCCATGTTGTAATCATTTAATGATGCAGTGGTATTTCAACAAGTTCCATTACAGTCATTTTGAATTTCCATCCTAATCTTAGTACAGGCACCACAATGCCACTTTAAAGTCACATGGCAGTCATCTAATAGAGAAAGCAGAATGATGTCATGCGGTCAAATGATTTTATTGCAAATTGCAGCTGTGGCACCAGTGGTATCCTGCCAACTTCCAAGATAACAATTTTAAAGATTCAGCCATACTGAGAAACATCATCAGTGTTCACACATTAACTAATATTTTAGTACCTTTTACACTTACAGCAGTCTAATGGCAATCCAGAGTAATCATGTGAAAGGAATGAGAAAGTAGAGAGCTACAGCTACTACTCATATAGAAAAATATACAAATGAAAAATATTTTTAAATTAATATTAAATTGCATTGTTATTAGTGCATTGGTTACCATATAGGAGATATTTTAGGTTTAACATTTCATATTGCATGTATCATTCCTGTCCCCATTCCCAGTATTTATGATAACAAATGTGAGAGTTTCTCTTTTATCTTATCTTAGTTGTGGGCATTAAGTCTGGTCTTTGTCTTTACTAGGTATAGGATTTGCCCTTCTTAACACAGTGAAATATTAGCTTAGATGATTGTGAATTGTAGTTCATACTGGTTCTTTACAGGGCTTAGGGAGATGGAAAGAACAGTTGATAAAGGGGAATGTAAAACTGAGCATCTTAGAGAAGCCTAGGAACTGAATGGTTTTTTTCCATCTTCTTATAAAATGATATTGTCTGAATCAAATGTGCAAGGGTTTCCACACATGCTGATACAGACAGGAAACAGAGAAGATCAAGAAGACAATCTGTGGAACACAAATGGTTACACTAATGTTATTAATATTTAGTGGCATTAAATAGACCCACTATTTTTCAGCGAGTTAACTCAGCCATAACAGTTTACACTGAAATCAGACTTGCCATTAAAGGATCCCAGGGATGTACTCCTGAGCTCCAAAAAAGCTGCTTTTTTGCATGGGATTGATTGTCTTTCTTATGTACCTTGCAAGCAAGATGGATATAGTATAGTTTGAAATGCAAGTGTAAACATTGTTTAAATCTGAACATTGTTGCTTATGCATTTTAAGTGAGTTTTGTTCATTATGATCCACATTCAAGCCTGGTATAAGTTCTGAAGTCAATGGAGCTATGCCAGGGATGAGATTGGCCTGATATGTTTGAATACACCTATCTATATAAGCATTATAATGGGTAATTAGATATGAGGTAACACTTCAAAGATGGATCAAATCCACTTCCTTTAATATCGACTTTCTTTAAAAGTACCTAAATATAGCCTACCAGCTAAATCAATGTTGAAAAACACTGACAGTGTTTACACAACATACCACAATAACTCTGCATATTTGTTGCTCTTGGGCACATACATTTTCTTTTTACAAATATATATGTAACTGTTAGATTAGAGAGGTCTAATTCTACCAGCCTTCTAAGCAGAACTATCATTGAGGTCAGTCAGACACATGCCTGCATAAATCAGTGGCTGGAATGAGCCAACTTTATAGAAGCAGTTATAGTCTTCCAGTGTAACGGACACCTTTTGAGAAGTATGCACTAATGTTGTATGCCTCAGTCTTTGGGTGACCAATCTGAGACATAGTGCCTGATTTTCAGAGGTGTTGAGAACCCATTGGCCTTCAGTAAAAAATCTTTTTATGCCTAAGACTTTTCCCTGGTTTTGTTCTTGCATAAAAACATGGGCATTGGAAATCACACACACACGTTCAAGTAATACTAAAACATTTACTTAAACCTGCCTAAGTGAGGAACTTCAGATATATAGGTGCTAATGCTGCATTCTTGGTGTACCAATCCCAATGACTTTGATGGGCATCTTGGGTGCACAAGGAATGCCGTACTGGTATTATAGTTAGGTCATATCCTGCCCTGGTCCACCTGCCCTGAGTGGATTAAGACAAACTGGGGCCTGAATCCAATCCAACCAAAGGGCTTCTCAACGAACCAAAGACCCTGCACAAAAAATCAAAGAGCCCAGTACTCCTGGTGTAAAAGTGCCCCTGGCACTCTTGGCTCCTTGCCTTGCCAATGCTACATCTTGCTTCCCAAGCCCCATAGAATACCTTAGCTCTCTATTATGACAGTGTTCCCTCTTCCAATAGATCTTTGAATCTAAACTTGTTGGGTCCCTGGGCACTGTCACAGTCCAAGGCATAGAACCCCAGAACTGTGGACTCCACTGTCAGACATGGGACTCATATCGGTATCAGTGACCATTTTTAATTGTGAATTGAAAAGTGACTATGGCCCTTTAGGCTGAAATTTTATCCTTAACTCTTCTCATTGTTCCCAAGAATAGCATGATCAACAAACATAAAGAAGCCCTCAGGTGCCATAAGTGCTGCAATACATAGGTCTGAGGACAGTGTTTCCCCCTTCATTCGAAATTTCCTCGCATCTAAATTTGTATTGTTATTGCTGCTATTTGAGTGCAATTTTAAAATGTCAGTACAAAAACCCCCAGCATGTATGATCGAGAGAGATGACCCCACATTGGAAATTCAGATTAGAACCCCTTTGACTGTGGATGTGGTTCAGCCTTGAATGCCCAGATATTAACTGCACCTAAGGTTTGGGCTGGGTTGAATTCTAAACTGGCAGGTGTGTGTTTTCTGATTCTGTTTTCGAAGGGGCCAATCTCTCACCAAATAAACAGTTAGTTTTCATGAGCTTCCTGGTCTAAATAGTGGGACTCTCACATAAGGCACTGACCCTGTAATAATCCACCCTTTGGGGCTGATATCTACAGAGAATGGCTCATGAGCTTTCTGTGTGTAGAGTCCAGAACTTAGCCTCCCTTCAATACCCTGTCTCCCAACAAAACCCCTAACCAGATCCAAATCTCCAAGTCTTGTTGTGTGTTGTACATGCATGAAAAAAGGCAGAGGGCAGAGGCTTTGCAAGTATAGGACGGTGGAATATTTAGAGGAAGATGGCTTTTTATTTGCTTTCTTAGAGTATTTGAGAGGGTTTCACTTTCCATATCCTATGGAGAAAATGCAGATATCTATTTTGGTAATCCTAGAGAAAGGGGCAGGTGAAAATACACTAAAGGGAATGCACTGGCTGGCACAGAGTGGATGTCCTGGCAGGTCTTTCCCAGCCCTAGCATGTATGATTCTGTGACATTTTGATGTGTACCAAACCCTTTTTGCTAACCTTTTGGTGGACTTGCAATAACCAGTAAAGAGGTAACATACCCACTTTCAGCTCTTTTCCAAAGACCGTCCTTTCCCCCAAGGCAGAGCAATTCCAGCGTCCATTTCGGAATTGAAATTGACATTCGTTGATTCCCATTTGAGACCCTTCTCCGATCACTATGATAGCATCGGGTCTGCTCTGACAGATTGCCCTCTGTCTAGGAGCTAAACCCGGGATCTTGTTACAGATGATGCTGGCCCCCAGAGCCACCACAGAGGAAAAACCCCTGGAATGAGAGAAGAAGGGGAAAGACTCAGAACAAATAAAATTAGCACAGCAGCTTTCAGAGCCAATCGATTCCTGAGGCGGCAGCGTTCTTAGGCGCTTTCAGAGGGAGGCATCTTCTCACTTCAAAGCATGTGCTCTGCCTTGAAAGCGCTTTCAACCTAGGATCTTCACATTCGCGTTGTGACGCTACCTTAGTAACCTTTCCCCGGAGCAAGCGCTTTTCAGGCCGCCTTGTGTCAGGCTATAGATTGGTGTGAAGGAGATAAAGGGGCTGAACCCCAGCAAAGGACAGCGAGAGCCCCATCCTCTGTAACCCTGCTCAGGTATTCACGTGGCACCGTGCGTTTAAAACCCTTCCCCGGCTGTTGGCTAATGCCACGGGTAGGTTGTGGCACATACTCCAGCAAAACAAAAACATCATTTGACTCCACCAGCCCCTGGCCAAGACCAACCCAACTTTTTGCTGGGCTTATTGCCCTCCCCAGCCCGTCCCTTGCGGAACCTGGGGATAATAATAGAATAATGACGTTTAAAGGAAAGATTGGGTCAATTTCAAGGACATCAGAGCCTCGCCCTTCCCCCCCCCCATCACTTTTTTTTTCTGTCTATAATTAAAAGAGCGATAAAGAGCGCGTGGGCTTTTGCCAAAACGTGACCCAACTTCCTGATTCATAAATCAGAGCGCATGCAACTCCAGCGCCCAGAACAAGCACACACACACTCCGAGGGCTGGGGTTTTCATTGCTATGATCATCGTCATTGTTCGATTAAGCTATTAAATTAGTGCAGTTGGGAAAAATAAAGCGGCCCCTCCCCTCTGATCCTGGGCTGCAGCCCACTCCCTGCCCTGGCAGAATAACGCCTCCGATTTGGGTGAGGGGTAATGCTAAAGATGCTGCTGATCTCCAGATGAGAGGAGAGGGTTTGGCTCTGGATAGCCGGAGCGCTGGCGTGTATTTAATTTCCCATTGCTTTTAATAAAGAAAAGCGCCCACTTTGACCAGTCCGGCAGCTAATGACAGGGTGACCCAGGGCTGCCCTGCGAGATCGCTGTTGCGCGCTCAGGAGCCAGGAGCGGGTCCTTATCCTCCTCAGCAACAGTCCAAGTAGTTTGCACCTGGGAAGAGAGGAGATGGTTTCCCCAGAGGTCCCAGGGGAGGAAGGGGTAGGGAGCCGGCGGCCTCTCTGGCTGGTGCTCGCTCTCCTGAACGGCTGACAAATGTCCTTTCAAATCCCATTGAAGCGATACTCGCCATGCATGTGAAAGCAGAGTTTGGTTTGATTTCAGGGGATACGGTAGGTACAGAAAGAGCATAAAAATAACCCCAGCACATTGCCATTCCAGTCATGCTTCCGGCACATCACCAATGACTTTCCCATTCCCCCGCTCTACACTACACACCAAGAATTCAGTTAAAGGCAATCGCATTTCTGCTCTGTCTTGTTAAAAAAAATAACAACATTCTTCCAAACTTTCCCAGTTAAATATTAACAGGTCTGGACAGGATAGGCAGAGAGAAATCGTTTGCGGGTTTTTTTAAAGTTACTTACCCAATTTTGATATATACAATCCCTAGGCTCAGAAAGATATGGAAAATCCAACGCCTTGTTTTCCTGTTCATATTCCTTGTTTGCTGATTTTCAGATCACCATGCAAAATGATGCCTCTAATGCTATTCGTGCTGGTTAATTTCTCGTTGCCTCAGACAGTGCAGCTCCGGGTCAAGGTAGTGCAGACAAAATAGACAAACCCTCTTGTGATCTGAACAGGCAGTGTGTGTTTGTAAATCCCAAGAGACAAACACCATATCCCTCAGCTGGGTCTCTCTCTCTCTCACTCACCCACCCTGTGTCTGTCTGTCTCTCTCTCTCTCTCTCTTTTTCTTTTTATTCCGGATTTGTATGCCTGTCACACGTAATACTTTAGTGCTGGGAATGTATAGGCTGCAGTGATCGCTCTCTGCACGCAGCAGCTCTGGATCTCCCCTCAGGTTCAATGTTACTATCTAGCTCTTCTTTTTTTTCTCTCTCTCTCTTCTTCAGCTACTTGGGCGTGTTCTCCAAAGGAGGGAGTTGTCCAGTCGGGAGGTGGGGGGTGAGGGGGGAGAAGGGAATAAGAAAGCGCAAACAGACCACCTGCTTGTAAAGAAGCGCCACCGATTCTCCTAAGCGGAAGGTGGGTTTCTGCAGCCCTTCCTTAAGTCAAGGACCAGGGGAAGGAGCATAGACTCTACTGAATGACAGTCCCAACTAGAACGAGTGTAACAGGTTAATTTCCTTATGAGACACCGCAGTAAATATGCTTGTGAAGATGTGCAGAAACCCCCAGAGGTGTGCAACCCTCTTGACGCTTTAGTGTGCTAGGCTACCCCGATCTGCGTTGCTTTCATCTTTCTCTAGGAATGGATGATCCGTTTTTCCTTCTCTTTTCTCTTCACCAGCTCAGTGTTTAGGGGTTTCCAAGCTTTCTTCCCCCTCCCCCCTCACTCTTCCCTCGTTGATGGGTGGTTTGTGCCCTGTCAGGGAGGGAAGGGGGATCTGAAGTTGTATGTGGGGATAGTTTTCCCGTTTTGCTCTGTGGGGTGAACATACCGGCCGGTTGTATGTGTTTGCCACCAGCCCAAATGCTCCTCCCCTTTTTCTGCCTACCCACTTCTTAATTTTTCTATCTCACTTCCCTGCACCCCCATCCCCCCGATTTCCGAGTCAGTATTAACAAATGATCACTGAGAGAAAGCCTCTCCCAGCAGCAGCAGCAGCATCCCTGTCAGTCAGGGGCATGGCAGAGGCTGCTGAGGAAAGAGAACTCTTTCTGTGTTCAGCACCACTGAGCGAAGTCCTCAGCCCAGGACAATTTAGATCGTATCTACTTGTATTAAAGGAAGGCTAGACTACCTGACAACAGCCCAGAGAGAAAAAGCTCATTGTTGCCTAAATACTTTGTCGGTTGCCCTTTCCACTTATTTTTGATTGATGTATTTAATGACAAAGATGGGGGCATTTAGCTGCTCGCCTGGTGGCAGTCAAGTGTCCTGCTAGGGGCTCTTTGTGTCAAAGCCGAAAGGATGGTTTCGGATCAGGTATCATTGGGCATTAGCCTACTCGCTGTCCCCCATCAGGAGAACGTGTATAGCAAGGAGCTACTGGACATCATCAGCACAATGCTTTTAAGAGAAAGCAGTTCTATACAAACTGGCTGAGACATTTACCACTTATACGTAGTCTGCTTTCCTTTCACGTTCTTAACCTTGTTTGTTGCCTGGTTGCTAGCGAACCTCATTGGTTTTGCAGTATAGGTGCCTATTCCTATAGCTGTGGTTCTTGATTACCTACTTACAGTTGTTTGTCAGGTTTGGGTGGGGGGCTGATTTTGCTGCTTAAAACATAGTGAGCAGGAGCCTTTAACAATGCTCATTTGTTGGAGAGGGTTTTGTGCGGTCATGGGGTTGCGGGAATTAACGCGGATATGGTGACTATTTTTTTATCCACTTAAAAATATCAGACAGGGAGGGTTACCTAAATGATAACAGGGGTGTGGTGCTGGAATTGTTCTGCTCATAGTATTTTTCTGAAAACAAAAAACAATGACAGGACTTCATGATTTGTATTAGAAAGTTGATTTGAAATAACTTATTAAGAACTTAGTAAGTTTGAAAAACTAGGAATGGAAAAGCAATTTACAAACGTTCTGTTAATTCACTGATCTTGTAAAACCCAGTTAGTGGCTGAGCACTGGTACTCAAGGCAATATGAGCTCTTTATTACTGCAAAAATCCACACTTCAATCCTAAAGTGTTTGCTTATTGAACTGGGTGGCTCTACCCCACGAAGATTCCCCAGATAGGTGTGAGATTTTAACCCTTTGGCGTTAACACAAAAACAAATCACCATTTTTCTGAGCTGTGTTCACAATCATTTTTGTGTATACGTGTGTACGGTGAGGGTGGTTCTCCTTTCTGTGTGTTTTGATGTAACCAAAGTTTCATTTTTATATCAAGTTTCTTTGGCAACTGGTCCCTTAGGCATATATTTAGTCTGGTTCAGACTGCATGAGGTGGATGACCAGCTCTGCACCTTGTGATCAAAACAAAATAAAATGGGAGGGGGAACCACATGTGCAAACTTTACACACACAGGAGAGAGCGAGAGAGAGAGAGAATATTTGAAGCACAGCTGAATCACATATTTGTTCTGATAATACCTAGCGAGGAGACAAGGTAAGTTTTCTTTGTAAACGCACCATCTAGTGGACGAAAATGGGTCCTGCATCTAGCACTAAAGGTTAACATCAGTATACGAGAGAAAATTATGAGTAAATCCCACCTGGGATTTTACTTTGGTCTAAACAAAAATGTTCTGCTTTTAAAAAAACGTGCAGAACCCAGAATTCAGGTAATATAGAAACTTTGTGGTTGTGTTTTAAATCACTTATTGAAGTGTTGGCAGTCTAGTTTGCACTGCACAAGACAGCTACATTTTTCAAAAACAGAAGTCACAATTTAGTACTTTACGGTCAACATCCAGCAGCTCCCATTGAAGTCAGTGGGAGCTCAGCACTTCTAAAAATCAGGCCACTTTTATTTAGATACCTAATTGTGGATTTGGGAGGTTAATTTTGGGCACTTGCGTTTGAACGTTTTGGCCATGTTCCCTGCCCAAGGCATTTACAATCTCAGATGGAAAACGTTTTAAGGTATGACTACAACCTACACTAAGTCATAAAGTTACCCAACACCATGTCCAGAGCAGTATTACACATGTTCTATATTGCATAAGGTATTTTCCAAGCACCTCAAAGGGCATATTTCTTAGACACAAGGCAGCAAATAAATGTTAATTTTAGATACTAATGATAAACTATTAATTATAATGATTCCTCCTGTAGGAAAACCCTTGGAAAAGGGTGAAATCTATGAAAAGGCACGAAGAAAAGTGTTGTTCCTACTTGCACTGCATCATTCCCTCAGATCAGCATGGCTTAGCACCTTGTGTTATTTCTCACAGTGAGCCCCACTTCTGGATATCATGCTGGGAAATACATGTAACACCATCTACTGCCATATGGATCAGCTGTGGAAGAGGGGGACAATCGCATTCTGTAGTAGGCATGCTGAGCACTTTGGAGAGCATGGTGTCCTGAACATAGACACCCTCAGAACTGATCACATTTGTGCTCAAATGGGCCCCTGGAGAGTACTTAAACAGCCTATTTGGACTGTGTAGGACAGTTTGCACAAAGGAGCATTTTCACGTGAATGTGTTTCACACCTAAGTTACATTGGTTTACATTGTGTTTTCCAGACCCCCAATTTTACACTGTGCAGAAGTTCTGCAGATGTTAGAAAGATAAGTTGTGTTTCCAACCTATCTGCATTTCCAAAGTACCTATCACCATAGCATGTGCTTTGCCTGTACCAAATTAGGGCAGGGACCATATTTTTATGTGTTTGTACAGCACCTAGCAATGGGGTTCTGATCAATGACTGGGGGGCTTCTAGTCACTACTGCCATAATAATACAGAGAGATCAATGGGATTTGAGGAGTTTCTACCCAGGGATCTTGGCCTTATGAGAGTGGGAGGCCATAAACCTGGCCACTAAGTGCCCTATAAACCTCCCTCAAGGAGGCCAGACTGTAACAGATTTAAACTGCAGCTCCAAGCCTCCGATATAATAATAATCCCTCCACTTCCATGTCAGTGATTCCCAAGACTTTTTTTCACAATACTGTTATTTAACTTTTGGTTTTTGTCTCTTACTACGTTGCTGTCATGCAGTGTTGTAGCCATATCGGTCCCAGGATATTGGAGAGGGAATGCAGGTGAGGTAATATCTTTTATTGGATCAGCCTTTGTTGAAGAGAGAGACAAGCTTTTGAGCTTACAGAGAGCTCTTCTTCTTCTGTCTTGCTGTCATGTGATTACATGTTTTTTTATTCACTTTAATCAGGTGCACAATGTACTCCTGTTCCTGTACTTTTTGGAATTCCAGACCTTGCAGAGTTTTCTGTATATTGTTGCTCCTCAGCCAAGTGGTGGTAGACTTTGGAGCCTTTCAGTTTTGTTTCCCATTGGAAAAGAAATCAGTGATGCAGAGCCTGGGTATTTTTTTAGTGTAACTTGTTTTATTTACACTATATTCAACAGTTATTGAAGAGATGTGATCACAAACAGCAGGCAGCCATTCCCCTCTTTCCAGAATCTCATCCCAAACACCAGTACCTGGTTCCCTGAGCTAATTTCTGCCCCAAGAAATTGACTAGTTTAAGATATTAACTCAGAGAACAAACTCTGTTGCTGCTTGCCACAGCCCTCCTGAAAGAATATACATAACAAAATAAACAACAATGCAGCATTTAATCAAAAATTCAACACTGTTCACATGCTGAGAGAATTCTTGAGACTGTGTAATAGTGCCATCTGGTGACTCCTGCCTGATAGTTTTCGTTGCATGTATATACTGTATATGACAGTATCATAGCTTTCCTATAGGTTGCTGCTTCCACCCAAAGCAAGTTTTAAATGACATTTCAAATTAAGTGCTGCATTAATAATAATGCTGATGTTTCTAATGATGCTATAAAACAATAGTTCTCTTACCCACACTTTTGCTTGAACTCCACATATAATGGGAACAGGCTGTGTGGAAGGTTACACTCAGTCTAGAGTGCTGAGATCTTGACGCCTTAGTTATTATAAATTCAGAAATGCACATTGGGTGTTGAGACCAAACTCATCTCTAAACACTGAAGAAATAAGAGTAATTTAAAATGCCCACTCCAGAGTCAATTCATATTCTCTGCTCTCTTCTAATTTGATATGCAAAATAGGATAAAATTCAGGAGCTCTTTGGAATTTAATCCCTGTTTCTTTCTTTGTTGTCTCTGATCCTGAACCCAGAAACACTTGATTTTCCCAGCTGATCTGAGTAGCATGAAAAACTCTAGGGCAGCTGTTTGGTATCTGACAAAGTTACAGTCTAGGTTAAGACTAAGCACACTGTTGTCGCCTTATGGTTCAACACCACAGCAAAAGCATGAAGCACAAAGCCCTCCTCAGAAAGTGGAGTCAAATTGCTTAGGCCTTCGCTACACTGGCACTTTACAGCGCTGCAACTTTCTCACACAGGGGTGTGAAAAAACACTCCCCTGAGCCCAGCAAGTTACAGCGCTGTAAAGCGCCAGTGTAAACAGTGCCCCAGTGCTGGGAGCACGGCTTCCAGCACTGTAAGCTAATCCCTGGGGAGGTGGAGTACCTGCAGCGCTGGGAGAGAGCTCGCACTTCAAAGCGCTGATGCGGGAGCGCTCCCGTGGCAGCGCTGTACAGCTGCAAGTGTAGCCATACCCTTACTGTGCTGTTGACTTTCTCTTATTCTGTTGGTTTACATGATATTTACTTTGTGCTGAGGTGTGTATATAGTGATCCTTTGCAGAGTGTAATGTGTGAGGACAGGGTATCTGGCTTGGTGAGGTGTCTGATAGCTTATTAGTCCTAAATTGCTCTATAGACTTTCCTAACAGTCTCTGGAGCCTAATCTAGACTTCTCACTTGTTTTGCTTAGCCTAAAATGTGTCTACATGCACCATTTTCCTTTATAGCGTGCCTGTTAGACAGCATTTAAACACTATACAATAAAACCAGTACAACTCATTCAAATAAAAAGCCCTCTCAAATACAACATTGATCACAACAGAAAACTGTGGTACAAGGGCTAAACTTGTGGATTTCAGCAAAATTAACACAAAAACATGGCAAAAAAGGGACTAGCAAATATACCAAAGCAATGTGATAACGAAGGAGGGAGCCTAGAAACCAGCAAGGCCTAACACAACCAAAATATAAGTGAGCCTTAAAAGTAACCCACAAGGCACCTCAGAACCCATGGTTCACTGGGGGAGCATTCTAAAGATTAAAATCCTGAACAGAGACTAGTAATCTAAGCATGGTGCAACCCTGATAGAATCTAGAGCCACTGAGCCAGCCTGCCTCAGATTGTTGCCTTACACCCTGCTACTATTTCAATCAGTAGCTTTTTTTTAACCATCACTAAGGCTGTAAATTTTGTCATTTGGTCTTCTGGAAACAAGTGGAAATGTCAGAGGAGCCAAACCAGCAAGACTGTGTTCTGCTGATTTGATAATTTAGAAAAAAGGCTCCACTATGCCTAGCCCAATGGGGTCCATGATGAGGCCTTTTAGGTGCTATGATAATACAAAAAATAAATAACTAATAGTACTGACATATGCACCTACTCTGTAAGATAATACTTTGCTGGGTATTGGGCTGCATGGTGTGGTAAGTAAACTCCATTTTGCCATTATTCAAAAGCTTGTCTCTCTCACCAACAGAAGTGGGTCCAATAAAAGATATTCACTCACCCACCTTGTCTCTCCATTATTCCCATATGGCAGATGAAGAGACGTGATGCTCAGAGAGGCAAAGTGTTCTGTCCAAGGCCATAGGGTGAGTTGACGTGTAGAATTAGGATTGGAACTTGTGAGTTCCTGACTCTCAGCCCTCTCTTCAGACCAACAGCCAGGGCCAATTGAGGGGGCAGGAGGGCCATATGGCCTGGGCCTCAAGCTCAAAGGCGGCCTCAAATTTAGATACTTGTTAATTTTTTGGCATTTGATAAGTTTCTCAACTTGTTTTTATGCGCATCCCTATTGGACCAAAATGTGACACACACTCTCAGCTTAGAGCTGCAAATTTAAGCAAATAAGAGATGTGATTTGGTAAAAGACATATTTTTTTTTGTTAACTGATATAAATTTTGTCATATTGAAGAGTTAAAAATGTTCATGATATTAATAAAAATATATCGGTTCTGATGGCACAAGATTAGACTGTGATGAATGTGTCCTCTCAGATTAGCTGATTATATAAACAAACCACTACCAGTGACTGGTGCTGGATCAAGTGCGTATTGAAAGGTAGAGAATTGTTACATTTTAGTATCTTTATAGTTTTACGTCTAGTTGACTAAGGAATTATTTACGTGTGAGAATCCCTCATTATTATCCTCATATGGTAGCTAAAAGAGGTGACTGGTTGGTTGATTGAGCCCTAGCTTGGTAGCCTGGCCATCATCATAGGCTTTCGTGGTCTATAGGCCCAGAATCAAGATGAAAATTTGTGAGGACAATCTTGTACAGTGAGTTTCGTGAGGACACACATTTGACATTTTTGGACATTATCCCTCTCTCTGTATCCATGGCTGTGTTTACTATATATATGTCATCCCTTTGTCTTCAGCTCAGCCTGTTATATTATACCTTGCATGCTTGAGTTTTGATTCAGTGATAAGGATAATAACATGTCAAAATGAAACAGTCAGTGTTCTTAATTAGTATTCCTTCATTTTAAGTCTTTTCAACATTTGTGTACCATTCAGCATTCACGTACATGTTACAGTAGAAGATTTCAAGTGTAGATAAGCTACTTATTTACAGCAGAATACTTCAAATGTGGATAGGCTACATATTGACCAGATAGATCACTATGAAGAGGAGATTTGAAAGTGGTGCAAACAAGAGATGGCAAAAACAACTGAGTGAAGCAGCAGCTAAGAGTTCAAAGCCAATAACTTCATTTCTCAAGCTATTGGAAAACACACCTTACCCAACAAACAATGCTACAGATAATGAAAACTCCGGAACTGCAACAGGTAATATTTCAATGCCAATACCTGAACATGAGGACAGTAGTCAAGAAGGATATTTGCCAACAGTAACAGATGCAGCAGAAGATCCTCTGTACGATCAAGAAATTCAACAGCAACAGGAAGATGTAGATCTTAGCAGCAAGAGCAATTCATGAGTACTACAGGTTTGACTGTGACTGACACTGGAATTATTGACAAGAGCAATGCTGCCCAAATGCAGTCTTTCCTTCAAATTAGTTGTTTTGAAATTCCAAGTAACATTCCATGAGATGCTGATAACCATGCTTTCCCTACTCATCTGCTGACAAAAACTCTTCCAAATGGTGAGACCTGCCCAAGAGACTGGTTATGCTAGAGTATGGAAAAACAATCTCTGTACTGTGCACCCTGCTTCATTTTGAACCAAAGTGCTGCAAATGCATCAGTTCTCTCTGATCAATCAGGTTGGAGCATCAACAGAGGTTGGAGGAAGTTGAAAGACCGAATACCATCACATGAGAGTTCAACGTCACACAAAGAAAACTATGTTGCATGGAAATCAGCCAGTAGGGCAGCATCAGCTAAAAGTTCAGTTGAGAATTTACTTTTGACTGAACTCGCTACAGAAACTAATAACTGGAAAAAACTTCTTGAGCGCATCCTGAATGTCATCCTTTTTCTTTCTGAGCCAGGATTGGCTTTTTCTGGTTCCAGTCAACGTATTGGTAATCGTGCAAATGGAAAATTTCTAGGCATAGTTGAGCTCCTCAACAAATATGATCCACTTTTATCAGAGCAAGTTAAACGTGTTCAAGAATTGAAAGAGAGTCAAAAGCACATGCAAGTCCATTATCTCTCCACATGCATACAAAACGAGTTTATTGAGCTATGTGGGTCATTCGTACAAACAAAAATTCTCAATGAGATTTGAAATGCCAAGTATTTCATTGTTGATGCCACTCCAGATTGTTCTCACAAAGAACAGACTACGATGGTTATTCGATATGTTAAGATTGTAGACAGCTACAAATTTTCAATTCAAGAAAGGTTTATTTTGTTTGATAATTTCACAAAAGAAACTGGGAAAGAAATTGCTGCTCGAGTACTAGCAATTCTAGAAGGTTTTAAGTTAGATTTTCAAGTCTGCATTGGTCAAGCCTATAAGAATGGGATCTAAAATGGCTGGGAAGCAGCGCCATAACAAGGGCGAGGTGAGTGAGGTACTTGCCTCGGGCGCGCAAAGTGGAGGGGCACAGCTCTACCGCTATCGGCGATGCTTTGGTGGCAGCTCTACCACTGCAGCTTCTTTGGCGGCAATTTGGTGGCGGGTTCCTGAGTCCCTGTTAGAGGGAAGGACCTGCCGCCAAATTGCTACCACCGCTACATTCATTCTTCGGCGGTAATTCGGCGGCGGGTCCTTCCCTCTGACAGGGACTCAGGGACTCACCACCAAATTGCCGCCAAAGAGCCTGGAGCCGACCCTTGCCTCGGGCACAAAAATTCCTTGTTATGGCTTTGCTGGGAAGTACAGAGGTGTACAAGCAGCAGGGCCAGCGCTTCCATTAGGCGACCCTAGGCGGTCACCTAGGGTGCCAGGATTCGGGGGGTGGCATTTTGTGTGCTCCCCCCGGGGCGCATGGGAGCTTCCGGTTCTGCTTCCGTCGCGCCGCCGAAGAAGGACCTTCTGCCAACGTGCCACAGAAAACAGCGGCAGGCAATTGAGCAGCTCAATGACTGCCGCTGTCGCCTGCGGCATTTCAGCGGAGGGTCCTTCATCAGCAGCACGATGGGAGTGGAACCAGAAGCTCCCATGCGCTCCGTGGGGAGCGCACAAAATGCCACCCCCCCAAATTCTGCCTAGGGTGCCAGAAACCCTGGCGCCGCTCCTGACAAGCAGTTCTGCTTAAGCATAATTCAAACTGTATTTTCTCCAGCTGTGGAAACCACACACTAAACCTTGTAGGTGTTGACTGTGCTGAATCATGCAAGGAGGCAATTAGTTACTTTGGAACTGTTCAGCAAATGTACAATCTCTTCAGTAGCAGTCCACAAAGGTGGGAAATTCTGAAGCAATATCTTCCTGTGTCATTGCATGGGATGTCCAAAAATAAGTGGTCTGCACGAATTGATGGTGTTCAGCCAGTTGCGCAGCATTTGAATTCAGTGAGAAAGGCTTTAAATGAGCTTGAATCTCTCAATCTCACTGCATAGGCTTGAACTAAACTTCAGTCTATTCAGAAGCACATGTCCAAATTTGAATGCATTCTGATGTCATCTTTGTGGATGAAGCTACTTACAATGATCCACCAAACTAATCTGGTAATCGAAGCACGCAATGCTACACTTGATGTTGAGAGGGATAACATTGAAAGTTTTATCAATGACATTCAACAGATTCGTGAACAATGGGATGCGATCCTGACTGAGTCCAAATTAGTATCACAGAATATTGGCATTTCATCTGATTTCTCCACCAATCGCAACTTACCTACTGAATCCGATGCTGAGCTTCTTCCTTTTCATCATTGACACTGCAACTAATTTGTACCCTTTTTCGGTTTCTTTGGCAGTTCAACAGACTGAGTAACGAAGATCTACTTTCTGCAGCTGAACAATTTCAGCAACAGTACAACAAAGAAATCTCAAAAGATCTCAGTGACGAGGTCATCTTCCTCAAACGAATATATTCCATAAACTTTAAATTGGATTGCAAGCCAAAGGAATTGCTTCAAGAAATACTCAAACTTGGACTCTTTGGGGTGTTTCCTAATATCACAATTGCACTGTGTATTTTTGTCAATTTGCCTGAATCAGTGACTTCAGGTAAATGCAACTTCAACGTGTTGAAGCAAATAAAGAACTATCATTGTTGAACTATGGGACAAGAGCATTTGAATGGGCTTGCCATGCTTAATATCAACTGTGACATTGCACAAAAGCTAAATTTTTCCTCAATAATTAGTGCATTTGCACAGAAAAAGGCTAGAAAAACATTTGTTAAATAAAAAACTATTCAAATTATGTCTCACTCTTTTTGGTGCCTTATTTTGTTTTCATGTGTCATCAATTTTTATTTTTATTATGGTTAGGGGCCTCAAAAGCTGGAAGTGGCCTGGGCCTCTCTGGACCACTGAGAGGACCTGCCAACAGCCCTCACTTTCTCACAAGATTTTCACAATTCTGAGAAACCGTATGTTCTGGGGAAGTGGGAGCAGTTTTTTCCAGATCTGATACATTCACTGTCATCATATGCTAATCAAAGAATACATTTCCATCTCTTTATTTAGCAGTGACAACTTTTTCCTGAACAAAGACAAGGCCCAAGTTAGATCTTTGAATCGTTCATCATTTGTTTCCACAATTGTGTTTTCTATTAATTTTCTATCTGGGTTGCTTTTAGGGTTTAGGCAGTGCAGTGAGTTAATACGCTAGCAGATCAGCTCTGAAACTGTAGGCTCAAATATGGATTAGATCAGAAGAGCAAGATGAGTCTGGTCACCTCAGTATAGTCCTTTTGGATTCCTTCATAAACCCAGAAAACAGGCCAGCAACAGTGACACTCTGCATATGATAGATTCACTGTTGCCTTGGCTAAGCTAAGTAAGGAAGTTTTCACAGTGCTTGGCTCTGGTCAAGGTTATTGATGTCTGATTTTTCATAAGCATAAGATCCAAAGTTATTCCCCCCCCCCCAAAAAAGAAAAAGCTTTAAAAAGCTTTAAAAAGATGGCCTCTTACAACACAAATTCATGGGAGGGAATGTGATTAAAAGCCCATTTTGTAACTAGATCCTAGAAACACATACCATCAATATCCCAAACTCTGGCTCCCTTTTATCAGGTTAATGATAGCTGCACTGTTCTGTTAAACATCTCCTATAATAGTCAGCTTGGAGAATCTTTTCAGGGGCAGAATTTGAGAGGTTAATACACTTATGTCCTAAATGGTTGTTTTTAAAACAATAAATTCAATAAATAAATAACATTTGCAAATTTCCAGGGTACACTGTTGTCTGTTATTGTAATACATCACAAGGCTGACCACCATAATGCCCCTTTTAATAGCTCAGTTTTGCAACTTCATTTACAGATTGCCAACTGAATAGTAAAACAAATAATAAATAGCAGGCTTCAGAAGTGCATCCTGGGATGGGTAAATTATGTAAGCAGCTGCTGCAGGTCAGGATTCAGGAAGGATAAAACAGAGTCCCTTAGCATAGGCAGCGCCAGCTCCAGGCACCAGCGAAGGAAGCAGGTGCCTGGGGCGGCCAATAGAAAGGGGCAGCACTCTGTCCATCATTGGGATGGCACGTCCGGGTCTTCGGCGGCAATTCAGCAGCGGGTCCTTCACTCCCTCTCCTCCTCTTCGGCGACACTTCAATCGTTTTTTTCTTTTTTCTTTGCCACTTAGGGTGGCAAAAAAGCTGGAGCCGGCCCTGGGCATAGGTGCTGGGTTTGTAAAATTTTTGCTGGGGGTCAGGGGGCAAAGCCCCCGGTAGGGATGTAAATGGCCAAGCTCTTATACTTGAGGTCCTGGGGAGTAAAACCCCCAAGTAGCCATAGATGATGGAGAGGCGGCAGGGCCACCCATGCACCTGCTCACAATGCCACTCAAATTTAGGGGGTGGCCGGGCAGATAACCTGGCCCCCAGCCTTAGCAAAATTCTGGTTGCAACCCAGTTCAAACATTGGTGGGGCTGGGCCTGCTTTCCAGAATGTTGGGAGGTCAGGGGCCCATATAACCCATTGCCTGTGTCCCTCAGTGTTCGGACTCTGGCATTCAGAATGTCAGGACCAATACTGGGGACTTGGACCAGTTTTAGATTTTGAAATGCAGAATTTACAAACCATTTGAAAACTCTGTTGAGAATCTCAAGTAGAGTTGCCAGCCCTCCAGGATTGTCCGGGAATCACCACGAATTAAAGATTATGTCATGTGATCAAAGCTCCAGGAATACCGCCAAACAAAATTGGCAACACTAGAAGTGAGCCCAAGACACAGTCTTGAGCATCCTGAGAGAGGACCTTTGGGATTTTTGTGCCCCCTGGGCAGGGAATCTGCAGTCCTTCCAACTGTCACTTTAATGATGTTCCTGAGAGAAAGCCCTGCCAAGCTAGACAGTTACCCTGTGGTTTCAAGGGGTTAATTCCCAGACAAAGTGTAGCATTAGCACAGGGAAGCACGGCCAGCTGAAAGCTGATTAGGTAAATTGACCTTAGTAACTGATCATTTCAGTGCCTTACAGGAGTTAAGTTACTCTCCAGGAGAAGAGATAAACAGAGAGCTGTGCTAAACAGAAGTCAGCATGAAAGCTCTGGGTAAAGCTAGGAGTTGTCTTGTTTAGTTTCTGGTTTTTTGGAGTTTGCTGACTGTTAAGCTGCTTGGAAGGAAAGCAACCAGAGACTTCTGCCAAGTTCGTACCATCTTTGTTAAACTCCAGATCTTGGAGAGAGTTGTTCCTATTGAACATGAGCACCCAGCTACCTCTCTGATGCAACTTTAGCTTGCCACGTGTGTGCTGACTTTTGGTCTTGAGTGTGAACCAAGTACAACTCAGAGGTTCCCACATGAAACCAGAGGGTATTGGTCAAGTTTCTCTTTGAATTTTGGGTTCACTCAAACACTTGACTCAAACACTTGGCTCCAAGTGGAAATCAAAGGGTGCAAACAAAAGAAAAGGTCTACATGAACCCCTGCAAAGCTAAACTGCTGGCCTCTGCACAGTTCTATTACTATTGGTTAATGGAGAGTCTCTTCTAGGTATTTTCTGTGCTTTGGGTTTTGGATGGTGTGGATTCTCAACAAGTGAGGAAATGTAAAAAGAGAGACCCACATGATTATCCTCTGAGTACTGTATGGACCTTCCATTCTAATGCACCTTAAATAATGTTGGTGAGACTCCAAAAAGAGACTGCAGGGCAGCCTATAACCAAGACACCTAACAACCCGGAAAAATCAAGAGTAAAGTTTTCAGGAGAGTTTAAGTTTCTCTGTAAGTGACTTAGGAACCTAAGTGGCAGCAGGGCTGGCTCTAGGTTTTTTGCTGCCCCAAGCGGAAAAAAAAAAAGAAAACTCACCTCTAGGAGTGCAACTGGCAAAGCAAAAAAAAAAAAAGGTGCCCGGAATGCCGCCCCTGAAATTGTGTTGCCCCAAGCACCTGCTTGGTTTGCTGGTGCCTAGAGCTGGCCCTGAGTGCCAGAGGCACTTTTGAAATTGTTACTCTTGCCTTTTCTGTGTATGGGGCCAGGTGCACTGCTGACCCTTCTCACAGTCTGAGTACACCCCCACAGGTGCCAGGCCTTGGGCCTTTACCTCTCCGGGGGTGGAGTTCTGCAATTCATCCACGCTTAGACCAAGACCTGGTTTACAACCCCTGGTTACCAACCATGACTACTTCAGCTTGTCCAGCAGGGGTCTGGACCCTGGGCTCTGACTAATGGTTAATACACAGGGACCACACAGCCTTTTCAGACAGTATTGATTAATATTTACAGTAGGAATGCAGCTTCCAGAGACATAGGTTACAAATAGCACAGGGAGGCCTAACAGCATGCATCTTACTAAACCTTTTAGCTGCTCCTGGCCTACATGCTTAAGCCTTGCTTAGAGAGGGTGGGCCTGCCCGCCTGCATCTCCAGTCTGACATGCTGACCACTTCCTCCCACCTCTTCTTTTCTAGGCCCCTGCTCCTGTAGTGGTTTATTGTTCCCTTTGAGCTCTCTCTTCTCATAAAACCTGGCTATTGTGTTTGAGTGTGTCTATGAATACTCCTTACCCGGGCCAATGTTTTACCTTTCCTGCTTGGTTTCTTTAGCAGTCCCTTTTGCTATTACCCCATAGCAAGCAACTCATCATAAACACCCACACAGAGGCTTGTACCATATTCATAAAAAAAAAATCCCAGCTCATCACAATATGCACTTAAGCATTTGCTATTTTTGTCTTTAACACTGACATTTCCTTTGCACATTTATAAATGGATGTGGAGGTGAAAAGATGATAATTGTTGCTATATGAAGATCTTGATCACGGTGGCCCTGATCCAGAAAATATTTGGCATGGCCTTGAGTAGTGCAAGAACCAGAAAGCTAGAGATGCTGACTTGTGTAGAGGAGAGTTTGTTGTGCCCAGGGAATATATAGGGGATGGAGGAGCAAATAATGTGAAAAGAGGAAAAAGTGAACAATGGGGAGAGCATCCTCACAGTGAGGAAACAGAGCCATGCCACGGCTGTGACTACACTATGAAAATGGGTGTCAAACATGGCTCTTCTAACCCCATTCAACTGGTGTTGAAAACAGTAGTCCTGCTAGTGTGGACATGGTCAGCCCTGTTCAACACCCATAGTAGTAAACCATGCTAGATACAAGAGGTTAATCAGACTTTGTTACAACATATGTTGAACTCAGTTGACTGTTCCCACAACATTCAGAAACCCATTTGAGGAAAGGATGAAGCAGAGCTGTGCTTGACACCAGCAGTCAAATAACGCTCACCTTGCTACCATAGACAATGCGCGTGGTGAAGTGCAAAGCAGACAGTGTGTATAGACAGATGGTTGGGGGAAAAGAAACACAAGGGAAAGGGCAATTGTCTGTCTGTGAGCAGAGAGGAGTCTCAAAAATTGTGCATGCGGCTGGAGTAAAACATGGCGTGAGGAAGGGGAATGCTACATGTGGAGATCATGGGGAAGCAAACTGTCCATTGCAGGCACTATGCAGGAAGGGGAAAGGTAGAAACAGTGGAGAATGCATGGAGAGGAAGACACAAAGGAATGGGATTTGCATTGAAAAAGACATTGAATACTACTTTATGGTATAATATCTACAATATAACTTACTAATATCAATGAGAAACTTAATTAATAAATGACAGTTACTGAAATTGAAAAAATAAATGTTTGTTCTCTGAAAGGAATCTTTCTTTCCTCTCCCCCGTGTGTGACACTTCAGGTACAGTTTTAACAACACTAGTTTCATAACATGACTAGCTAGATACAAGGACCTAGCAAGATCACAATGGTGGGATTGTGAGCGAGGAGTACAGGGCATGCAGGGATTGTGGGCACGGCCAGTGATGTTTGTAAAGTGCCACAACTTTTTTCCTCAACTTCAGCCCTGGCCCATCTTATAACCTTGTTCTTAAATCAGCAGTGAAGCACAAGGAGGGGAAAGTACTGTACTGGATTTGATTTGTCTTCCGACCAAGATTGTTGTTCGAGTAACCTTTCCTAGTAGCAAATAACTTTAATTGCTAACTGTGAACCCCGGCATTGCAGAAAGCAGGATTCCACAGTCCTACAAATAACTTCCTACCACCTCATGAGGGCAGGAAATTCTCTCTATTTACATAAGTGGAGGTGTGTTTTATCTCATGAAGTAAGGCAAAAGAACTTGCATTCAGTATTTTCTTTAAAACTATATAAACAGGGCTAAGCTATCAAAATGTGTTTTCCTGGAAAACGCCTGACTAAGCTAAAACGCTAATTTGTGTTTATGGGAAGTGTTACTTAATGCACAGCTGTTTACCATGGGGTCAGTTAACCTCTTCATGATGATTCGTACTGCCCTCTAGATATAAATGTCCAAACAGCAATTGTGGAGTAAATAAATGAAAGGTATCACAAACATAACTGTAAACTGCAGAGGTATAATGGCATGGAAGAAAATGCATCAAGTTCTAACTTGACCTTTGTATGACTGAGAAAATATAAAGGTTACCATGTCAAATAGAGGCAGGGTGACCAGACAGCAAGTGTGAGAAATCGGGACGGGGATGGGAGGTTGCCCTGAATATCAGGACTAGTCCTATAAAATAGGGACATCTGTCACCCTAGATAGAGGCAAACTAGTATTAGGGCACAAAGGGTTCAGTTTTATTTAGATTTTTAGGAGTGTTGGGACAGATCCTTAGTTGGTGTAAATTTGTGTAACTCCATTGGCTTCAACAGAGCTCTGCTGATTTGCACCAGCTGAGGATCCAGCTCCGTGTGAATTTGTGAAAGGTGCTACATTAAGAATACTGGAGTGAAGGTCTTTATCCACAGCACAGGTACAGCCTTACCTGAGGAGACCACATTTTTTTTGTCTCCAGAGCCTAGTCAATGGGCTGTAGAAGGGAGCTCAGGATGCTCGGCATCTTGTAGCATCAATCACTCAGTTCTTGGGCCTGTTTGCTCAGAGAGCCAACAACAGTGCCAATTTCTGTGGAGGGTTTTGTGTGCACTTACAATTGGTCTGAGGCCACCAAACAGCCATGGAGGGTAAACAAAAGATTTGATCACTGCTCATCCTGCTTTGAGCTGAATCTGTGACCGTGAGACGAAAGTATTGTTAGCTCATGTGAGTTTAAAAGTCGCTTTCTGTAAAAGTTCTCTAACATGCAGTTTGTGTGAATGTTCTTGCCATCAAACTGATTTGCCAGACTGTTCACACAAAGCAAACGCAACAGACGCAAGCCCAGGCCTGGAAAACGTGCTGAGATATTTGGTCATGCTCTTTCTAATGGATGCACATGCAAACACCTTATCTAAATGTAGGTTTTTGTGCAATGATCCTAATGTGGCCCAAGGCATTCAGAATCAACTGAAAGGTGTTACCATTAAATTTACATTACCATTGAATTTTATTCTACAGCAGAGAGGACAAAGACTGAATGGACACACAGATTGAACTACTGTGTCTCTGTGACACTTTGTCAGGGCAGTTCTATTGCAAAGCTTGCACTGCTGCTATCTAGACCTGGTTGAAAAATTTCTTATTTAGAAAACTTTTTTTTATTAACTTTTTTCTAGAAAATGTCACAGTTCAGGGCTGTATTTTCCCTCAGTGATCCAGCAAGGACACCCACTCTCAGCCTTCCAGTTCCCCAGCTGTTGCCTTTTTTGGTTGGAGATTCACATCTCACATCTTCTTACAGGCTGCACAGCTTCAGTGTGTCATTCCCAGCAAATCCAGTTTGCCTAAATAGAACTGCTTGCTTTCTTGTCAGCGACTGATAACAGAGTGGTTGCTACAGCTATACATTATCACTCAGCTCTTTCTAAGTAAGCCTACTTTATTCTGAAGGTTTAAAAGCATTACAGAAGACATATTAAAAACAATGAAAGAACCTACATGCATGCTAATAATCTTATCGGGCATCACCCCCACCCTAATAGTTTCTTTGAGGTCACAAGTTCATCAGAGCTTCAACTCAGAACAAGCACATAGTCTTATGAGGCCTCAGCAGGCCAACTCCTTCCAATCCTCCTGTAACGATTGGGGCCTTCTGTGGATCGGGGTTCTGTCCATTTGCAGGATCAGGAAGAAGGCTCTGAGTCACATTAAAGCCCAAGCTTTTATCCAGAAGTCTTTTCTTTGTCTGGACTTTGGAGGATCTAGTTTGAACTAGCATATGCAAATGTCACCAGAGGAGTGGCTTCAAAGGAAGATGATGGAGGAAGTACATTAGCATCTTCCCCTCCCCTCACGCCCTAGTAGAGAAGGTACATGCAATGCCACAACAACACATACACAATTGCATTTTTAATACAAGGTACTCCAAAGACATTCACCCAAACTCATTAAAGTTTGTTAATTACATAAGGTTTGTTTAGGATACTACAAGATCGTGTCAGTCTGTCACATTTCTCCCCACAGAAATGGGTGCAACTAGAATGCTGACTGGCACCCATGGTGAACACATTGACTTATTCCCTGGACAAGTTTATTCCCTCCATTGCCATTTTGCCAATACGTTTCACAATTTCATATATCTCCTGTTCAGATACCAAATCTCCTGCTATCAAGCCAGCATATTTCCTTTAGAAATCTGTACGGAGTTATTTGATAATGATCCTGCATAAATTCTCTCTTTGGAATCTATGGGACTGAGCTTTCACATGCCCATTCTTACTCATTACCCCAGAACATCTGGGTTTAAACTTAAGACCTGATTCTCCCACTTCCACCTCCCATGTGTTTTAGGGAGTGTGTGTGGTGTCCCATGGTTCACCAAGGAGTTGCCTCAGGTCTGGATTGAGGTTCCCCAGCCCCTGAGAATATTACAAGCAGCTATTCTTTGGAGTTTGGACCAAAGGGAGAAATCTGCCAGGGCTTCCTCCCTGTATAGTGGCTCTCAACCATGCACTGCTTTTAACAGCAAAAGAGTCGAGCCACAGACAGTCTTCATGCCCCCATAGCCAGAGTCTGCCCCACCTCCCCTAAGGACAGGGCCTGGGGACTCCAGCTGCTGACTTCACCTCCATTTCTCTGGACAGAGAGGGGAGTATATTGATTCCCCATTGGGGTGGCCTTTTGTTCCCCACACTCCGAGTAAAGATGAGCAGAATTCTCTCTCCCACCTAGCTCAGGATCCTTTTTTTTTTTGCAGCCCATCAGGCAAGCAGACTGCGGGAGATTTGCACCCCCTTCCTCCCTGGCTATAGTTACCTTTGTTATCTCCCAAGCAGATGTCTGACTCTCTGCTGGGGCATTTCCCATCCTGAGGTGGGTGATATAGATTTGGCAGTGCACCACAGCTGCCTCAGTGTCCCTATTTTGGCTAGAGACACTGCCAGCATCATGCTCTACTGCCCCCAGGCTCCCTGGAAGGGTTGGCAGAGAGCTTAATTGTCTGATCTGGGCTTTAGGGCCCAGCACGTTTCCCTTTGAAGTTAGTAGGTCTGGTCCCTTCTCTGGGGCAGGCAGTGATCTCATCTCTTCTCTCCTCAGGCAGTTGTCTGCTTTAGCTGGGGATGTAACCTGAATCCTCTTGGACACTTCCTGAGGGAATGTCACACACACACACCCCTCTTCCCCTGTCAGCTAGTCTATTTGCATTTTTGCTCTCACTCCTCCTGCCTTTCTGAGGCTAACTGAGGGAGCCTCATTTACCCTTTCTCTTTTCAGTCATGTGGAACATCATTTCACAGAAGCAAAGAATACAGAATCTCTGACAACACCCCTACCCCCAGCACCCCAGGCCTTCCTGGGTCTGTATTGAGAGCTGTGCTGTAGGTTGAAAAGACGGTTACTCACCGTTGTAACTGTTGTTCTTCGAGATGTGTTGCTCCTATCCATTCCATGTAGGTGTGCGCGCCGCGCATGCACGGCTCTTCGGAACATTTTTAGCCTAGCAACACCGGCGGACCGGCTGGGCACCCCCTGGAGTGGCGCCGCTATAGCGCTAGTTATATACCCCAGCCGGCCCGTCCGCTCCTCAGTTCCTTCTTGCCGGCTACTCCGACAGTGGGGAAGGAGGGCGGGTCTGGAATGGATAGGAGCAACACATCTCGAAGAACAACAGTTACAACGGTGAGTAACCGTCTTTTCTTCTTCGAGTGATTGCTCCTATGCATTCCATGTAGGTGACTCCCAAGCCTTACCTAGGCGGTGGGGTCGGAGTGAGACGTGGCAGAGTGCAAGACTGCGGAGCCGAAGGCTGCATCGTCTCTGGATTGCTGCACCAACGCGTAGTGGGAGGCGAAGGTGTGGACAGAGGACCAGGTGGCCGCTCTACAGATGTCCTGAATGGGGACATGGGCCAGGAAGGCGGCAGACGAGGCGTGCGCTCTCGTAGAGTGAGCGGTAAGACGGTCAGCTGGCACCCCAGCCAGCTCGTAGCAAGTTCTGATGCATGCGGTGACCCATGAGGAAATCCTCTGAGAGGAGACCGGCTTGCCTTTCATACGCTCTGCAAACGCTATGAACAGTTGTGGCGAACGCCGGAAGGATTTTGTTCGATGTATGTAGAACGCAAGGGCCCTGCGGACATCCAGGGTGTGCAGCTGTTGATCCCGACTCGAGGCATGAGGCTTCGGGAAAAAAACGGGAAGGAAAATGTCCTGATTTACATGGAAGGCTGACACCACCTTAGGGAGGAAGACCGGGTGAGGCCGAAGCTGGACCTTGTCCGCATGAAAGATGGTGTACGGAGGACCGGCCGTCAGGGCCTGGAGCTCGGAAACTCGCCTTGCTGAGGTTATTGCGACGAGAAAGGCTGTTTTCCACGACAGGTGGAGCAGTGAACACGCAGCCATGGGCTCAAAGGGGGGTCCCATGAGCCTGCCCAAGACCAGATTCAGGTCCCAGGGCAGAGTCGGGGGCCGCACTGGCGGGAACAAATGCTCAAGACCCTTGAGGAAGCGGGAAACCGTAGGATCGGAGAAGATGGATCGGTGACCGACGGGTGGCCTGAAGGCCGATATCGCTGCCAGGTGCACCTTTAACGATGAGATCACAAGACCCTGCTCTTTAAGTGACCAGAGGTAGTCCAGTATCGTTGGGATAGGGATGACGAATGGATTCAGATCTCTCTGGTCGCACCATATGGCGAATCGCTTCCATTTGGAGAGGTAGGTCGAGCGAGTGGAGGGCTTTCTGCTCTCCAGCAGGACCCGCTGGACCGCCGCCGAACAGGTCCGCTCCGCGTGGGTCAACCACTCAGGTACCAGGCTGTCAGATGGAGGGACTGCAGGTCCGCGTGGCGGAGCCTGCCGAAGTCCTGCGTTATCAGGTCCGGCCATAAGGGCAGAGGGATGGGATCTCGTACCGATAGCTCGAGCAGCAGAGTGTACCAGTGCTGTCTCGGCCAGGCCGGAGCGACGAGTATGAGGCGGGCCCTGTCCCTCCGAAGCTTGAGAAGCACTCGATGTACGAGCGGGAACGGAGGGAAGGCATACAGTAGGTGACCCGTCCAGGGGTAGAGGAATGCATCCGACAGGGAGCCCGGGGCGCGACCCTGGAACGAGCAGAACTGGTGGCACTTCCTGTTCTCTCTGGAGGCGAACAGGTCTATCCGGGGAAACCCCCACCTCCGGAAAATCGTGTGAACCACATCTGGGCGGAGGGACCACTCGTGGGACAGGAACGACCTGCTCAGACGGTCGGCCAGTGTGTTCTGCACCCCTGGAAGATAGGACGCCACTAGGTGAATGGAGTGGGCTATGCAAAAGTCCCACAGTAGCATCGCCTCCGTGCACAGCGGGGAAGATCGGGCTCCACCCTGCTTGTTGACATAAAACATCGCCGTTGTGTTGTCCGTCAACACCGCGATGCACCGCCCCTGGAGACTGGGGCAAAAGGCTTGACAGGCGAGGCGAATCGCCCGGAGCTCTCTGACATTGATATGGAGGGAGAGCTCTCGGGGCGACCAAAGGCCTTGGGTGTGTAGGTTGGCTAGGTGCGCTCCCCACCCCAGCTCTGACGCATCCGTGGTCAGAGTGGCGGATGGTTGAAGAGGGCGGAAAGAGACTCCGGCACACACGACTGCTGGGTCCAGCCACCAAGTGAGCGAAGCGAGTGCTGGCTTCGTGGGCGTGACCACCATATCGATGGAGTCGCGGTGGGGCCGGTACACTGACGCGAGCCAAATTTGAAACGGGCGAAGGTGCAACCTCGCGTACTGAGTGACGAACATACACGACGCCATGTGGCCTAGAAGGCGGAGGCAGGAACGCACTGTTGTCTGTGGGAAAGCTTGTAGGTCTCGAACTAGAGAGACCAGAGACTGATGCCGAGGTTGGGGCAGGCAGGCCCTGGCCAAATTGGAATCTAGGACCGCACCAATGAACTCCACTCTTTGCGAAGGGGTCAACATCGACTTCTCGGCATTTATCATGAGCCCTAGACGCTGAAACAGGGCTAGGACCGTGGCCATGTGGGACGCCACCAGTTGGCGGGATGGTCCTCGGACTAGCCAGTCGTCGAGATAGGGGTAGACATGTATCCGACGACGGCGGATGGCCGCGGCCACCACTGCCATGCACTTGGTGAATACCCTCGGCGCTGTAGAGAGGCCGAAAGGCAGCACTGTGAATTGGTAGTGTGTATTGTTGACAACGAAGCGCAGGTAGCGCCGATGAGGAGGGTAAATGGCGACATGAAAATACGCGTCCTTCATGTCGAGGGCGGCAAACCAGTCTCCCGGATCCAGGGAGGGAATGATAGTCCCCAGGGTTACCATGCGAAACTTGAGCTTGACAAGGTATTTGTTGAGCTCTCGGAGGTCGAGTATGGGTCGTAGGCCTCCCTTCGCCTTGAGGATTAAGAAATATCGGGAGTAAAATCCCCTGCCTCGCATATCGCTCGGCACCTCCTCTATAGCACCCAATCTCAGCAGAGACTCGACCTCTTGTAGGAGGACTTGCTCGTGAGAGGGGTCCCTGAAGAGGGACGGGGTGGGTGGGTGGGAGGGTGGGGGCAAAACAAACTGAAGATGGTAACCAGACTCTACCGTGCGTAGCACCCAGTTGTCCGATGTAATCTGGGACCACGCCGGGAGGAAGTGGGAAAGACGATTGAAAAATAATGGGGAAGGATCCAGAGGAGAGACTGATGGGCCGTCCTCGGGCGTCCCATCAAAACGCCTGCTTCGGCCCTTGGGGGGCCTTGGAAGGCGCCTGGGACTGGGTACGCCGATTGCCCGATGGCCTACGGCGGTTTAGTCTGCCCCTGCGTGTATTATCCGGCCGAGACCTGGACTGATTGAACGGCCGAAAGGGCTGCTGCCTGAAAGGCCTCCGTTGTGTCGCAGGCGTATGCATGCCTAGCGTACGGATGGCAATGCGCCCATCCTTAAGGGTCTGTATCCTGGAGTCCGTTTTCTCCGAGAATAAGCCCTTGGTATCGAAGGGCAAGTCTTGCAGAGTATACTGAACCTCTGGCGGCAAGGTGGACGATTGCAGCCAGGAGATCCTTCTCATTGTCACTCCCGATGCCAAGGTCCTGGCTCCGGAGTCTGCAGA
Organism: Mauremys mutica; assembly: GCF_020497125.1. Lineage (NCBI taxonomy): Eukaryota > Metazoa > Chordata > Testudines > Geoemydidae > Mauremys > Mauremys mutica. The sequence goes on along the minus strand of NC_059078.1, from coordinate 34,790,748 downwards.
GTCCAGTGAGCCCTGAATGGAGGACCTGGTAGCTTTCTTGCCCTCTTCCAGCAAAGCTGAGAACTCCTGCCTGGAGGATGTTGGAATCAACTCCGTAAATTTAGAGAGGGCTACGAAGTTATCGTAAGCATAGCGGGCCAGGAGAACCAACTGATTTGCTATGCGTAATTGGAGGCCGCCAGCCGAATATACCTTCCGGCCCAACAGGTCCATCCTGCGCGCGTCTTTAGACTTAGGAGCCGGCGCAGGTTGCCCATTTCACTCCCTGTCATTCACCGACTGTACCACTAGGGAGTCTGGGGTCGGGTGGGTGTACAGGTACTCGTACCCAGTCGGGGGTACCGAGTACTTCCGCTCCACTCCACGGGCAGTGGGAGGGATGGACGCCGGGGACTGCCAAAGTGTGGTGGCATTTTTCTGGATCGTCCGAACAAATGGTAGGGCCACTCGCATGGGGGCCTCCGTTCCGACCACATTAGTGATTGGGTCCTCGTCCTCGACGACCTCCGCTACAGGAAGGTTAACTGCTTGTGCCACCCGACGAAGGAGGTCCTGATGGGCCCGTAAGTCAATCGGTGGGGGATCGGATGACGAGGATCCCGCCACCGCCTCGTCGGGCGAGGAAGACGAGGACTGGGCCTGACCAATAGGCAGAGGCTGAGGCTCGTCCATGGGGTGTGAGGTCGCCGTCTCCACGGGACGTTCCGTCTGCACCGGCGGCGGTGGAACCTCAACCGGAGGCGATGGAGGGGGCCTGCTGACGGTGGCTTCCGGCACCCCATGGTCAGAAGGCCCCTGTCTCGGGAGGAAGGGGGCACCTTGAGCCTCGTGACCCGCCCAGGGGGTCCAGAAACCCCATTGCTGGGGACCCAGGTCTTGTCCTTGTGGGTCCGCGCGGTAATCTGCACCGCTGCCGTCGTGTGAAGCGACCGACGGTTGGCGGGAAGGCCACGGGGGGCAGAGGCGCTCAGAGACTGCGCCGTCGATGCCACCATTCTGTCCGCGGACGGTGCCGTGTACCGGTGCCGATCGTCTCGGTGCCGGGAGCGGGAGCGGGACCTTCGACCGCGAGAGTAGCGGGAGGTCGACCGCGATCTCGATCGTCGTCGACGGGAGCGGCTTCGAGAATGGCGTCGGGAGCGGTGCCGGGATCCGGACCTCCCTCGGTGCTGACGGTCCGGAGAGCGGGACCGGGACCTGGAACGCCTCCGGGAGTACGACCGGTACCGCGATGAGGAGCGGTACCGGGACTGCGACCGGCGCCGAGAAGGAGAGCGGTACCGGGATGGAGACCAGTGCCGTGACCTTGAATGGCGGGAAGGTGACCGTCTCCGGGATCGAGACCGGGAGCGGGACCTGGATCGCCTCCTATCCCGTTTGTCAGGGGTGGCCGGTCGTACCATGGCCGGTTTACCCACTGACGGAACAGCCCGCACCGGCGGTGCCGGGGGCCGGAGGCTCGGTGCCTCTGTTAGCTCTATGAGCTCCCTCGCCGTCGAGAACGTCTCAGGCGTGGACGGGAGAGGCAGCTCGACCACGGCTTGCACCGAGGAGCGCGGGGGTACCGGACTCAACGGCCCAGCCGGTGCCGGAGTCGACGGTACCGCGGACGGTCCGTGCGCTGTCGCGGACGGTGCCGAAGGCGCCGCTGCTGGCTGCTGGACCGATGGTCTCGGCGTAGCAGTCTCTACAGCCTTGGGCTTAGGCTTCCATTTCCCAGATGGTGAATGGGAACGGTGCCGGGGCTTCGGTGCCGGCTGCTTCTTAACAGTCTCGGTACCGGACCGGCCGGGGACCGCTGGAGCACTCCGCACCGAGGACGACGCCGGAGCCGGAGGAGTCGGCACCGCAGGGGTAAGCGCCGACTCCATAAGGAGCTGCCGCAACCTAATGTCCCGCTCCTTTTTAGTTCGCGGCTTGAACGACCTGCAAATGAGGCACTTGTCTGGTCGATGTCCCTCGCCGAGACAACGAAGGCAGGCGTCGTGGGGGTCCCCAACGGGCATATGCCGCTGGCAAGCCGCACAGGGCTTGAATCCCGGTGTCTTGGGCATACGCCCGCACCGGACGGGAAAAGAGGGGCTAAGCCCCCCTAATTCCCCCTAATCTAACTACTAACTACTCAACTAACTCAGTTTAACAACTAACTATATACACTAAATACAAACTAGAACCACGGTGAGCTAGGTAAGTGGAGGACGACAAGCACTCCACAGTTCCTACTGGCCGTCACGGGCGGGAAGAAGGAACTGAGGAGCGGACGGGCCGGCTGGGGTATATAACTAGCGCTATAGCGGCGCCACTTCAGGGGGCGCCCAGCCGGCCCGCCGGTGTTGCTAGGCTAAAAATGTTCCGAAGAGCCGTGCACGCGCGGCGCGCACACCTACATGGAATGCATAGGAGCAATCACTCGAAGAAGAATGAGGGCTTTTACACCAGGAACCTGAACCAGCATTTCATGCCCTGGGACCATTTGATGGGGTATCATTACATGGGGCTTAACTGTCGTATTAGCAGGCCCGGTATCTCTCCATCCTGTGATTGTCTCCCCATTAACCACCTCCTTCTGTTCCTACTGGCCATTGGCTGGATCTGCACCTGGAGGGTGCAGTATGACATGTACGCAGTGCAGGGAGTGGTGGGGGTGAACATTATATGCCATTGGCCAAATGGCTTTGTGACTCTCTCCCTCTGGAGGTTCAGTCACACAGTTAACTCTGTGAGGGGAGGTGCAGCTGGCCTTTCCAGCACTTCATGGGGACTCAGCAAAGTGACCCTGCTGGCCACGTCTGGCACACCCCTTCTCCCCACTTTCCCAGGGCTTCATGGAGGTGGTTTCCTAGCCACCGGGTGTGACTCTCAGCTTGGGCCTGATCCTTGTTCTCTGATCCCATTCCTTCCCTATTAGGTTTTCTATCAAACTCAGGACAACTATCCATGTTCATAACAAACATCTCCAGGATTTTTGTTTATTAACCATGCTTTCAGGTCCGAGCAGAAGCATTTATAGAATTCTTCTATCCCCATTAACCCATAGACCCCTTTGATCGTAGTAACCCCCCAACCAGTTCCCCATTTCCTTACATAACCCCTAATTTGAGTTGAAACCTCAACCTAGGTCATATCCCCTTTTTTCTGAACTCCCAAAAAAGTCTCCTGTACACTTCAAGGATCAGTATAAACATATTTACAATTATCATAATTGTTATAATCCTCCCTTCCCGTTAGGATGAAAACATTCCAGGCCTTTGTCCCAGACTGTAGTGGAGCCAGATACCTTACCATGTCCTCTTTCCCCACCATGTTCAAGTCACACCCCATTTCAAAAGCATGCAGGGACATATCCACGTCATCCCCTCCCTAAAGCAAAGGAGAAATTTGGAGTCTACACCACCTACCAGGACAGGGACCTGGGGACTGGTTCCACCTCCTGGACTATGGTTCTGCTTGTGCAATCTCTCCATCTCAATCTGCTATTGATGGTCCCTGTCCTTTTCTCTCTCCTCATGCTGACGCTGCTTCTCCTTCTCTTCTCTCTCATGCTGGTAGTGGCGTTCCTTGTGTGCTGGTATTCCTTGCGCTGGTGCTGGTTTCCTTCACTTCTCTCTCATGCTGGCGCTGGCACTCCTGGTGTCTGCAGTGGTGTACTTGGTCTTGATGGAACATAGCTGCTACCTCTGTCCGCTTCTTCCTTGCTTCTCTTCAGACATTGGTGCCAAGATTCTCCCCATCAGCTGGCTCCTCTGTAAGCAGACTGGAGGTTCTTTGCAAACCCAGACCATCATTTCTCAGCTGGTCACTAGAACACAGTAACTCAGCTAACTGTGGTTTGGTTCTGTCTTCAGAGCTGACCTCCCTTTGCCCACATAAATCAATCAGTTGGATTTTCTTCTGCTGCTCATCATTCATTTCCCCCATCTCTCTTTTTGTTATTCCTTTTCCGAAAAGACTATTGAAACTTTTTTCTCTGTGTACTTCTACAGTACTCAAGTAATTTACGTTGTTACAGATCCCACAAACACTGCTGCCATATGTCACAGTTCAGGGCAACTGCACCTGTATTTCCTCTCAGTGGTCCAGCAAGGACACCTGTTCTCAAGCTTCCAGTTCCTCAGACCTGCTGCCTTTCTTGGGTGGAGATCCACATCTCACCCCTTTGACTAGAATATGTCCAGGCTGCACAGCTCCCTGCCTTCCCTGGGTATTTCCCAGCAAAGACAGTCTGCCTATATAGATCTGCTTGCTTTCCTGTCAGAGACTGATAAGTGATTGCTACAGATATAAATTACCACTCAGCTCTTTCTAAGTAAGCCTTTATTCTGAAGGTTTAAAAGCATTACAGAGAAGACATATGAAAAACAATGTGCAAGTATGTGCAAATCTCCCTGGGGGAAGGGGGGAGGGATGGCTTCAAAGGCTGATGATGGAGGAAGTACATTAGCATCCCCGCTCCCTACTAGAAAAGGTACATGCAATGCCACAACAACATATATATTATTGCATTTTTAACACAATGTACCCAAAAGGTACTAACCGAAATCTAATGGAATTAACCCTAATTCAGCAAGGTTTGTTCGGGATATTGTCCATCTCTGACAAATGTATCCGTATTTGATATTTTTTTTCCATATTTTCTTTTAATATTTTTCTTCTTTTTTTGTTTTTCCTCTTTTTTTTCCGTCCTTTTCCTTTTCCCGGTTGTTATTGAAAATTCCTTCCCCAGCCATCGCTTTAAAAAAAAATCCAAATCAGGCAAAGAAAGAAAGCAATTTTTTTTAAAAAACAAGAATCACTTTAAAATAATGTCATCAATTTATTTCTCCATTTTCTGACCAGCCTTCTGCTGCCCACAAAATCATAGGAAAATAGGGCTGGAAGAGCTCTCCAGAGGTCATCTAGGCCATCCGGCTGGACCAAGCATACCTAGACCATTCCTGCCAGATGTTTGTCTAACCTGTTCTTAAAAGCCTCCAATGGTGCAGATTCCACAACCTCTCTAGGCAACCTGTTCCAATACTTAATTACTCTTAGAGTTAGGTTACATATTAGAAAAAATGTTCTAAGTCTCCCTAACCGAATGTCAGAATGGCAAACAGAGACATCTGTCACCCACCCTCAGGCACACACACACTTTTCCTTGGTTGGTGCTATTGCCACCCTCCAGGCCATGAAGGCCCATGCTGGATCTTTGCTGTAGGGAGAGTTAGTTTCCCTGGCTGCCTCTCTGGAATCCTTCCTTACTCCTAAATTCACTGCAGGGGAGTTTCTGCAACTTTTTTTTTAATTAACAATTTTTAAAATGCTGATTTTCCCCTCCCGCCGCCAACTCCCCCAATTGCAGTTTGTGTTGCTTCAATGCAGGAAACATGGGCCAGATGCTGGCCCCTGCTGCAGGTGCTTTCTGTTTGGTGGTACAAGGATTCCTTGGCATAGGGCCAACATAGCTAGCTTTGCACCACTCCAGCCTGACCCTCCTTGAGGTTAGGCGTATCCAGTGTGCCCGCATGTTCTCCCAATCCCCAGCTGCCAGAAAGGCCTCGGAAACTACTCTCGCTTATACCTGGGACTGAACTGGCCCCAGGATTGTGGGGGAGGGCATAAAGATGACACACAGTGACCTTTTGCCTCCATCCCTCATGTCCTGAGATGGATTAAATGGTATCCTTTAATGAACTAGAACCCAAAGCACAGATTTTAATCTAGACCATCACTTGATCCCAGAAATCAATTTGCCCGAAGGAAGGAAGGTGTAAATGCACTTAGTGACAACTGTCTGCAATTCAAAATTGGTTGTTGAGTTCTTATTGTGTATATGTAAATTGCAAGACAAGCAGGGACACTTGTCCCCTCCCCACACACCCCTCACCACCTGTGCTGGTGCCACCCACCAGGTTCTGGAGGTAGTGGTGAGGTGGCACTGAAGCTACCATCCTCCATCTGAAAGTGCTGCTACTGCTGCTTTCTCTGGGGCCTGGGGCGAATGGCTTTCCAAAGCCTGCAGCAGTGCCCCCTGCTGGAAAGGAGGAATGAGGGGTTGCTACTGAGCACAGGAGGACACTGAAGTGTCCTATTTTAAGTCTCCAAATTTCCAGGAAAGACTGTTGGAAAAACAGGACCTAATAAAATATTACAAACAAATATCCAGCAACCAAGTGAATGCTGCCCAGCAATCCGAGCAGAGTGGACAAGGACTGAAAGGGCACAGGGGCTAAACCACTCCTACAGCCCTGCTGATCAGAAGTGAGGCAGGTTGGCAAGGGGCAGTGTGGGGAAGCTTGCACTACCCCTGTCTAGGCTGTACCTGGCCTGTAGATTAACATGGGACCTGAGTCTCCAGGTCTGTTAAGCAAGCAGCACTGAATTAAAACAACTTTTATTTTAAAACCATTACATTGGCCTGTGTGTCTCGCCATTTTTTGGCTACCCTCCAGCCGCGTTCTTCGGTCCATTTAAGAAATAGTAATCCAACCCCACCGCAGGTGGTACTAGAAACTGCTTCGCAGAAGAAGCACAGAAGCATATGTTACATTGGTGCTATAATAAAGCACTTTATCGTCTAATACCATTGTACTTCACAGACCAAGGCCCATGGAGGCAGCTCACGCATATGTATTAGGCACAGTCTTAGGCTGACTAGCATCCTAAATATATTCACTGCAGAATTAGACTCCGTGCCACTATTTGTATCCTTATAAATGTGAATATTTCTTTAAACATAGTGAGGATGTGGGGGGAGAAAAGTCAAAAAAACGTTTCCCAAACAACATTTGTAATCGTACCACTCCTCCCATCAGTCATCAGGCTAATATTAAACTGGCAGCACGCTTCCTGTTTCAGTGTAGTAACTTTTCAGAGGCAAAGTGCACTATTGTTTTCCTGGCATTGATAAACAGGCTGTGGGTTTTCTCACTCTTACTGCTGATTACTTACTCTCACAATTTAGACATGAGGAAAAATGAATACTAGCTTCTAGTTCATCACTTTTTAGCTCTAGCTTCTATAGTACGCATAGGAAAGCCCTTAAAAACAAAAAGCTAATAGTAAAGGAAACTGATCTGTTCCAAGAGATGTTACATTTTCTTCTAGTGACAGTACTTGTCACAACTGAGTCAAAGTTGGGAAGGAGGGGTGTTTTACACCCTTTTAAAACTTTTTGGGGGGTTGTAATTGAAAAATATTAAAGCCTTTCCCTCTAGGTCATAAATAAAATGATAACCACTTAGGGGAAAAGACCAAGATGTCATTGTGGGCAGCTCGGAAAATATCTCCTCAATATGCAACCAAAAAAGCAAATAAAATGTATGTTTGTTTACACACACACACACTCTCACTCTCTCTCTCTCTCTTTTTTGGACTGTTGCTGGAGATTGAATTGAATGAACTATAGAATAATTCTGAATATTGTAATGTCAATGGTACACCCTCATCACATGGAATACTATATTAAGTTGTGGTCACTCCCTCGTAAAATGATTTGGGGGAAGTCGGAGTCCAAAAATTATTCTTGACATGAAGAGACTTTGTGTGAGGAGAGACCGAACTGATCAGGACTGCTTAATTTAGAAGAGAGACATGACAGATGTATATAAAATACTGACTAGTCTAGAGACAGTCAAATGGAAGGTCCTTATTTACTCTCAAACTCAATGAAATTGAAAAGCATCCATATAAAATTGGTACAAGGAAATGCGTGTGTGGGTTGGGTTTTTTTTAATACAACACGTAATTAGCCTGTAAAACTCATTGCCACTAGGCCTGATTGAATTTAGTTGGATTCAGAAAAGGACTAGACACTTGAATGCATAATGAAAGCATCCACAGTTGGGCTAAAATATATAAAGGATATAAACATTCATGCTTCGGGGCATAAGCCAACACTAACCACTTGGGGTTAGGAAGAAATATTCCCTGTGATTAGCTACTGTGCAATTGCCCATTATGGGGGCTTACACCTTTCTCTGAAGCATTTGGTATTGATCACTCTGAGACTGGATACTGGAGTGGATGGACAACTGCTCTGATTGAGTGTTTCACTGTAAATAATGTACGTAGTTAACTACACAGCAGTAGATTTTAGAGTGTTAAATTGGTGGCGGTTTGTGTTCAGAACAGACTGTGGCTATGAAATTTAAGCCCTCACAACCAGAGTGAGAAAGAAGTGCCTGAGAAGCACCCAGTCCAGACTTTCCAATCCCCTCTCCCAAATTCATATTTATTCTGGAAAGTCTATATCTGCTTATACTTTTCATAATTATCTTAAACTTGTGTGTTTCTGGCAGATGCTGAGCTTGTTTCTAAATACTGCAGGAAAAGCATTTATTTAAAACACATCACTATGAGTCTGATACTGCATTCCTCGGGTGCAAAATGTGTGATTTTTTTTAACCTTTGTGTCTGCACGGAGAGAGGAGAAGATGCTGCACATCAAAGCAAAATACTGTTACCACAAAGCAGCGTAAGAAATTGTCCCGCCATTGCTTTGTGTCTTTCTCGTTCTGGCTTATTTGACAAATGGTGCTAGTGCAAATTTGACAGTGATCTTTTCTGATCAGGTGCAATACAGAGAATGAGTGACACAAGATATTTTACACTACATTTTTTTTAACCAAGTAAGTAACTCTGTCAGGCCTAGTCTACACAAGGCAATTTTAGCAAAAGTGCTGTCATCAGGTTAGCCATACTGATGGGAGCCTTAGTGTAGCAAAGGCTCTGGCAGCAACCAGTGTTTAAAATATCATAAGCAGATTTAATTCACTCAGTGGTGAAAACACTGGAAGGCACTGGGGTCTTGTCCATATAAGCATAGGTGCCGACTCCATGGGTGCTCCAGGGCTGGCTCCTCTGCGCCCCTCCAGGGCCTCCCATCTGCCAGTGGCCCCATTGATCCTCCCCCTCCCTCCCAATGCCCCCTGCCCACAGTGATTAGGGTGACCAGACATCCCAATTTTATAGGGTTGTCTTCTATATGCACCTATTACCCCCCACCCCATCCCAATTTTTCACACATGCTGTCTGGTCACCCTAGCCATGACGATCTGGTGTTCTGCAGCTTGCAGGAGGTGCTGGGAGGGGCAGGGGGGGGAACAGGGATGGGGTGCACTTGGGGGAGGGGGCGGAACTGGGTGGGAAGAGGGGAGGCAGGGGTGGAGCAGGGGTTGAGCACCCCCCAGGGCCTGTAGGAAGCTGGCACCTGTGAACATTAGGGCTCCCACCAATAGCAGCAAGGCTGGGAATATTTTGCTAAAATTCCCCTGTTGTAGCTAAGACCACAGTAACCTGGAGGGTGTAAACAGGGAGCTTGATCCGTCAATGGAAGTTTTGCTATCGTCTTCAGTGGGAGCAGAGTCAGGCCCATGACTTGTCTGCCCACACAACGTGGCTAATGCTTGATTGGTAACAATGCTTACCAATCAGCCTTGTCGGTGGCCTGGCCTGGCCCTCTTGTTTTCGTTTGTTTGGGTTATTTTTTTTTTTTTTTTTGTATTTTAGAGAGTAGCCCATAAACAAACATAGCTGAATAACCAGTCTGGCTGCTGCTCCTTCCTTCTAGCTCTGGGCAGGAGGACAGCTCTGGGTGCATTGCCTGACTTGCGGCTGGTCCTATTCTGTGTGCATGCCCCCTGGACACTCTAGCTCCTGCTGAAGCACTATGGGGCCACTGCCCAGATTTCCCCAGCCTGCACTGATACAAACATGCTTAGCCACAGTGGTAGATGCAGACACACACACGATTGTGTTGTGGAGCAAAAAATGCTGATGTGTGAACATGACTCAGCCACATTTGTTCTAACCAGGTCAGATAGTAAACAAGTTATAAAACCACTGCTGGCCCACAGGGCCTTAAGATTCAACTGTGGTGGACTTTCAAAGTGCTGATTGTTACTTTGCAGCTTGGAGTTGAAAGAGAAAATGATGGTTTGAGTTCACCTTATCAGAGACTATCATGCACACTCAGGAATGCTGTAGCTCAATTGCCTTGCTTAGCCAAAAGCTAAATAGTTTCAAAAGTTTATTTCCTGGCTTTATGGCAACTCTGTCTTTTTATTTATTTTCACTATATGTGTGGTGTGCTAAAAATAGTTTTGGAAGCAGTTACTGTTGCATAGTGTGTAACAATTACAAGCTTCAATCCTATCAGTTTGGAATTGAAGGGTGCCTCTTTGGCCAGATCACTTTTTATGCTCTTCCAAATTTTTTTTCTTTTTCTCTTTTTGTGCTAAAGTGTTTCTAACAGTTCAGGAGAGTTGACAGTTCACGTTGTTACCTTGAAAGGGCAGTTATCACAGTTAATCCACCCTCTAAGGTTTTTCCTCAGGATAATTATTGTTTCGGTGATTCATCTTGCAGTCCCTGCCCTTCCTTATTCGCACAAAATATCCTCCTCCCTACAATATTTCTGGGTCAGGCTTGTGCCATGCATGTGATTTCCTCTTGGGCATGCAAACAAAAAAAGAGTGAGTGGGTTAAAGGTCAGACTTCCCCAGGTTGGCCTACCTAACTGCAGCACATGACATAGGTCATTCCAAGTGTTGCTAGTGGGATATTCTCAGATCGATGAATATTTGCAGGTTTGCAGTAGAGTATCCTGCTTTGAGCAGGGGGTTGGACTAGATGACCTCCTGAGGTCTCTTCCAACCCTAATCTTCTATGATTCTATGATTTGTGTGAGGTGGAGTTCATTTTTTTGTCTTGCTGGGAGGTAGGGGAAATAGTGCTTCTGTTGTTGTGCTGGAAAATTTCACTGCTTCTGTCCTCAGTGGAAAACAGTTATCACCAGCACATCCTGACATGTAATTTGCCTCATTAATTACTGTCTAACATTGGCTTAGTGCTTATGGTGCATTTCTACGGTACTTCAAGAGGGCTGTGGTTCTTTAAGGAAACATAATTCACAGATGGAAAACAAAACCCAAAACCTGGAAGTTTCTGGCACAAATTGAGTCAAGTTTTACAGTATATGAAAAAATACAATCTGAACGGGGCGTAAAACCAGTTTGAAAGTGCCCATTGGGGAGGCAGGGCTTCCAGCGGGTAGAACACAGGATTGCAAGTCAGGAGCCCTGGCGTTTGTTGCGGTCTCTGACTCACTCTGTGCCATCTCTCTTCTGCAGTGTAATGCGCGTTATCTTTGGATGGCAAGTTCTGCATGTTGGCAAATACAACATACTGCAATATAGTTTTGTAGAGTGTACAATGGATGTTTCTTCATAGAATAAAGAGTCAGCAGAAACTTGGTGACTCAGTCAAGGAAGCAATTCTGCTCACTTAGGAAACTGACAAAGCCTTGGGGCTTGCCTGGATGTCAAGTTACTGTGTTCCAAGCTAGGGTGTGACTCTACAGTACACCCCCTTGCCCTGCAGTCACATCCCGTGTGGACCCTGCTACAACGCTGCAGATTCACACCCTGGCTTGTTGCACAGTAACTTGCCATACAGACAAGCTGTAGACTTTAAGAAAACCAGCCTTTTGAAAGTCCATCTGAGACAGAGACAGAGAACGCTGAACTCCACCCATATAGTAAATTAGAAGAATTCAATGAGCTTGTTACTCTTTTCATACATGACATCACAAAATCCACCAGACTATATTATGTATGGAAAACAATATATTTTTGTTCAAATAACAAGAAGCACAGAGTTAACAAAACTAACCAGCAAAGGTTTTGTATTACTCATGTATCATGAAAATCTAAGTTATTTAAATATTTATTGCAGCAATCAACCCTTCTGCTGAAAAGAGATAACTTGTGTGGTTTATTTTTTCTCCTGAAAACTGATAAGGTCTCTCTTTCTCTTCTATGGGAAGTTTCAGTAAATGGCCTTGTTATTTCATATAGAGGATTCTTCTAGTCACATCTAAGAGCCCCCATTTAATATACTCCTTATTCTGTCAAAAACAGACTGCCCTTTACTCCCTACTTTGTCCAGGTATGAATTAATTTCAGCTAAAATCACATTAAAACTTATTTCACCAGTTTTAAAGACACGATCCTACAGCAAAAAGTATTTCCTCCCCCCCCCATCAAACCAATACTCCCATCCCTACCTTCTGTATGTGTGTGTGTCCTAAGCAATGGGCTCTTACACTTAACTACTTACCTAACTTTCTCCAGGTTTCCACCATGCTCACTTTCTTCTTTCACACAGTCTAGCTGTAGATCACAGTAAAACTTGTAGAAAAGCATTAAGGCAAAACTGCAGCCTAAACCCATAGAAACGTTGCCCCCAGGCTTTTAACCTTCCCCCATCATAAAGACCCTTCCACTAGCTACCCTAACTCTTCTTGCTTGGCTCCCATCATATGTCATGGTCTCGCCTCTAGAAGAAAGAATCCTTCTCTGGTGCTTTTAGATGAGACAACACCAAGGATGGCCATTAATTGTTCCATGGCACTTTCAGTAAGAGGGCAAGGATGTCTTTAATCTCTTTGTCCTATTTCAACTCACATAACTGCATTCTGGCTATAGATAGTCCCCCTGCCATTTCAGCCGCATCAAGCATTCATAGGCAGGGGCGACTCTAGCAATTGCGCCGCCCCAAGCAGGGCAGCACGCCGCGGGGGGTGCTCTGCCGGTCGCCGGTCCCGCGGACCTCCTGCAGACGTGCCTGCGGAGGGTCCACTGGTCCCACGGCTCCAGTGGAGCATCCACAGGTGTGCCTGCGGGAGGTCCACCCAAGCCGCGGGACCAGCGGACCCTCCGCAGGCATGCCTGCGGCAGGTCCACCGGAGCAGCAGGACGAGCGGACCCTCTGCAGGCATGCCTGCGGGAGGTCCACCGGAGCCGCATGCCGCCCTCCCGGCGACATGCCGCCCCAAGCGTGCGCTTGGCGCGCTGGGGTCTAGAGCCAGCCCTGTTCATAGGGTGACCAGACAGCGAGTGTGAAAAATCAGGACATGGGGGGGGGGGAATAGGAGCCTATATAAGAAAAAGCCCCAAATATCAGGACTGCCACTATAAAAGCGGGACATTTGGTCACCCTAAGCGTTCACCTTCACTGCTCACCCTAAGCAGAGATGTGAGGTTATTGTATGGTAGTCCAGCTGCCATGCGCCACTATAGACGTAGCTGCATCTCAACACTGGGGGAATCCAATCTGCTCTCACACGTAAGGGTAAGAGGATGGGGCCTTGACACAGGTCAAAGGGAGTAAAGGGAGAAGGGGGCCGGGGGCTTAGAAAGAGGATTACAAATGGGCACAGAGGACAAGCTTCAAACAAAGTATTTAGTCCTGTCCTGAGCAGCTTGTCCCCGCTACCGGAGCAGCCCTGGGGCAGGGAGCTGGCCGTGCCAATGAGGTATCCTGGGCGGCAGGGGCCAGGCGCGCCGTGCCTAGGGGAAGGGGCTGCGGCGGTGTGATCAGCGCAGCCAGCTGACTGCCAGCCGCGCTAGCTCCGCCTCTGAGCAGCCGCCGGAGCTGAAGCAGGGAAGCGGGTCCGGAAGCGGAAAGACGCGAGGCCCAGGCGTGGAAGCGGCCGGGCGCTCCCCGGCGGGGTGAGGGCTGGAGATGAGCGGGGAGCTGCTCACGCTAGACTGCCTCGTCCACGTCTTCTCCTACCTGGAGGCACCGGATCTGCTCCGCGCCGCGCGGGTCAACCAGGTACCCAGCCGGGGGGCGCCTCGGCTCCGCTCCGCTCCAGCGCCCGCAGCCGCGCGTGTAGCGCAGGGGGATGCGGGCTCGTGTCGGTCGCACCCCGTTGGCAGGACACGGGCGGAGTCTGCCCAGCTCTGGGGGCCCTGGGGGGGGGGCGGTTCTCCCTTTCCTCGGACACACTGCACTGGGCGTGCCCTGGCGCTGGAGGAATGAACGGGCCTTTGCCAGCCTATTTCCTAGAGCTGCTTTAGCGCTTCTCGCCACTCCCGGCCGGGGGTGCCTGTCGCCACCGAAATAACACCGGTTCCTGCCCCCCCCCCCCGGGAATTCCCTGCCACTGCCCCCGAGCACACCCCGCTGTGCGGTAAGGGGAGCCTGCTGCACAAAGTAACTCCCCGCCTGGCCCTGAGCCTGTTTGTTTTGCCTTGACGTTTAGAAACTCCCGCAGAGCGGCCCTGGCACCAGCTGTGAACTTGACAGCAGGCTGGAGCAGGGGTGCTGTAACCCTGTATATAATGGAAATCACTTCAAGCCAGGGGATGCACTAGCATCCCCTGCACCAGCCCCCCCCCCCCCTGCACCCGCAGTTCCAGCACCTGCGGGCTGGAGGAGCACCCCCAGGTCTGGAGACAACCATCAGGCCTGCATATAAGCGTTCCCTTCCCACCCTTCATGACCACTGGTAATGAGCCTCTCCCTTGAGCCTTTCTTTCACCTCCATTATCACCCCACTCTGATCCATGTTCGATGCTGTAGCCCCAGCCCCTCTGAGAGATCACACACCCACCAGCCTGCAGGTATTCTCTTCTCTCTTCTCTGGCATGGCAGAAGAATTGTGTATAGCACGCTATTGCATCCAAATTCCCTGTGCTTGCATCCAAGCCATCATGGGGGAGGCAACTGTGGCCAGAGGGGTGGGAGGGTCAGGATGGAGAATGAGGCAGGGGAGGATAAAAAATGGAGGGCAGTGACAGAGGCTGCTGCAGGATCTAACCTCTCGTAGCAAACACCATCCTGTTTCTGCAATGTGGAAGCACATAAGCTCTGGCCTAGCCCCATGCCTGCTCCTACTGTGTGGGGATGAGCAGACCTTGAAGGGGGAAATAGGAACTTGTTCTTAGGGTATGTCTACACTATGAAATTAGGTCGAATTTATAGAAGTCGTTTTTTTAGAAATCATTTTTATGCAGTTGATTGTGTGTGTCCCCACACAAAATGCTCTAAGTGCATTAAGTCAGCGGACTGCATCCACAGTACCGAGGCTAGCGTCAACTTCCGGAGCATTGCACTGTGGGTAGCTGTGAGTAGCTATCCCACAGTTCCCGCAGTCTCCGCCGCCCCTTGGGATTTTGGGTTGAGATCCCAATGCCTGATGGGGCAAAAACAGTGTCGTGGGTGGTTCTGAGTACATGTTGTCAGGCCCCTATCTCCCTCCCTCCCTGAAAGCAACGGCAGACAATCGTTTTGTGCCTTTTTTCCTGGGTTACCTGTGCAGACGCCATACCATGGCAAGCCTGGAGCCCGCTCAGCTCACCGTCACCATATGTCTCCTGGGTGCTGGCAGATGTGGGACTGCATTACTACATAGCAGCAGCTCATTGCCTTTTGGCAGCAGACAATGCATTACGATTGGTAGCCATCGTTGTCGTATTCCTGGGTGCTCTTTTAGCTGACCTCAGTGAGATCAGTCAGGGGCGCCTGGGCAGACATGGGAGTGACTCAACCAGGTCATACTGCACCGTCTGCTGCCAGCCTAAGATGTAAAAGATAGATGGATACCTCATATATCAAATTTATATATTTGAGGCCTCCTGGAGGAACCTGACAGGTACCTGTGTTGAGATGTCACACATCTTTTGAGAATCCAGTTGCCATGTTTTAGGTGGACTTGAGATCAAAACTTTGCTTTGGTTGGCCACAGGGTGTGGAATACTCATTACACAATATACAGGGGCGGCTCCAGGCCCCATCACGCCAAGTGCGTACTTGGGGCGGCATGCCGCGGGGGGCGCTCTGCCGGTCGCCGGGAGGGTGGCAGGCGGCTCCGGTGGACCTCCCGCAGGCTTGCCTGCGGAGGGTCCGCTGGTCCCGCGGCTCCAGTGGATCCCCGCAGGCACATCTGCAGGAGGTCCACCGGAGCCGCGGGACCGGCGACTGGCAGAGCGCCCCCTGCGGTGTGCCGCCATGCTTGGGGCGGCGAAATTGCTAGAGCCGCCCCTGACGATATATAGAGGTGGGTGAGTTGGTTTGGTTTTTCCCCAGAGGCATGTTTATATTATGGCCATGATTGGCCCCATATTTATAATCTTTGTTCCTCTAATAGGTAATAATTGGAGATATACCAATCTCCTAGAACTGGAAGGGACCTTGAAAGGTCATCAAGTCCAGCCCCCTGCCTTCACTAGCAGGACCAATTTTTGCCCCAGATCCCTAAGTGGTCCCCTCAAGGATTGAACTCACAACCCTGGGTTTAGCAGGCCAATGCTCAAACCACTGAGCTATCCCCCCCCCAGTTTTGCTCTTGTGTCATAGCTCCTCATTCTGTTCTTTTCATCTGCAGGTGGCAATAACCCATTTTAACATTACAATATTAACCTGCTTTTCTGTTTTAGATTGCTTTTACTGTGCTACTGGACTCAGCACCTTAAGTAAACAGATGGTGCAGGGTGGCTGTCTTTAAATAGTTATAGCTTTTAGTATGGAGAAGTAAACACACATACAGATAAAGCGTGTGTACACAAACACTGACGGAAATGTCAACAAAATACAATCTTGAACAGTTATCTAGGACATTTCTGAATCAGTAGTATACTCCATATTACTGTGTTCTGTATGACTAATATCCTACACTGAATGTGCAGTGGGTGGTATAAACTGATTGAATTGTTAGCAATCCTTTAAGATCTATACATTATATATATCTGATCACATACATTCAGCTTAATGGATCTTGTAAAAGTGAGGTTTTACTCTCCATTTGATGTTATTTCCGCTAGTAGCAAGTTAGTTGGGCGTTCTAAGCTTAGATGTTTATTGATCTTTCATGTCACAATGATTATTTTCAAATTTTGTGATTGAGCCTGAACTACTTAACTAAAAAGCTTGCTAGGCCAGTCCTTGTACGTATATCCAAATTTACAAAACGTTGTTCATGATTTTAACTGCATAAATCCTATAAAAATCAATGTAAAACTATAACCAATTGATTTGAAAATCCCCCCTTACTGTGTTGTGCTAAACATTCATAGAAAATGTAAACTTAAAAAGAGTGATGATTCAAAGAAATTGGGGTGCAGCACAGACCTAGAAAGATTTCCTGGTCCCCTTCCCTCTCCATTGACTGATGTTATCTTCTCTTTTCTGTCGCTCACAGTAACACTGAAAAGTTTGAAACGCAGCTTTCTTCATTCTAAAATGTCTCGTCTTTCTCCCTTCCCTTTGTAATAGGCATGGAACGAAGCCGCAGGCACAACTTCCCTATGGCGGTGAGTGCCCCTTTCAGTGTTTCAGGGAGTCCAGGCTAGGTATTGTTGACAAGCTGCAAGGTGATCTTTTTGGGGTAGAGTGGGCACTCTCTGGGGTTCCCTGCTCAGTGTCCCTCACTGGCATTCTTTTATAGCCACTTGCCTGGTACTTTTGCTTTACCTTTTTTAGTAGCGCTTGGTTCCCATTTTGGCACCTCCTTTCTTCAGAGGATAGTCATTGGTGTTCCTGTGGGTGGGCTCTTTCGGGGGCTTCACGGCTACCAAGTTCCAAGCCCAGTCCTGCGAGGTGCTGAACATCAACCAGGGTGCCCTCACCCCCCACTGACTCTGATGGGGACTGAGACAACCCTGTCTCCCTTGGGGCATCCAAGTGTTTGGAATCCATTCCCTTTAGCTGATATGAAACTAGAGCCGCGTCATACAAATACCACCTTATTTAAATAACTTAGATTGTTACTACTCTGCATTAAGGGCACACTTCCAATGCTCTGGGCACCCTGGATAATCTTTTAAAAATACAGTAATGAATAAGACAAATCCATCTGTTACCCCAGGAGCAATGCAGTTAACTTATAGCTGAATTGGCATCCTTGTTAGCACAGCCTCAGTGTAGCCTATGGCCTCACTGCTATCTTTTAACTCTTATAGAGGTTTTCTTTCTAAGTGAAGTACATGGGCAGGGTGGGGAACAGGGTGACCAGATAGCAGGTGTGACAAATTGAGACAGGGATGTGGGGTAATCGGCACCTATACATATATGAAAAAGCCCCAAATATCAGGACTGTCTCCTACAATATCAGGACATCTGGTCACCGTAGTGGGGAAGCTTCTGCTGCCACCAAGTGGGCTGTATCTATTCAGCAGACAAATATAGGCCTTTGGTCTGCAGGCTGGCATCTTTCATTAGCACATTTATTTTTAAATAAATTAAGAAAATGAATAAATTCCAGGACTAGGAAAGAACAGATCAGTTCAGGTTCCGGGAGAGTTTACCACTACTGGTTGGGAGCACTGGTGGGTGTGTGTTTACTATCACAGGGACATTTTAATTTTAGGTGGACCATATTTTGAGCTTACAAACCTTGTTTTTGTACAAATTCTTCAAAGGCCAGAAGAGGTGGGTTATATCTTAGAGGAAAAACTGGTTCTGAGTCACATCTTTCCACAAGTGCCTTTATGGGGAGTAGAAATTGTGCTTTCTGGGCCTGATCTTCTGCCTAATAAAGTCAGTAGAAAATCACACACTGACTCAAGTGCTGCTGAATCACACTCACTGTGGGGATTGCTGTAAGTCTCTCACTGATTGTCTGTACTTCAGGAAGTTACACTTTCACTCAAACAGTTCTAGAATGCTTTCTTCAATGCATTATATGCAACCAAGCTTCAAAAAACCCCAACATTTTCAGCATGTTGCAGTGAGCAAAATAGTGGAGACAGACAAATTGATGTTTGTACTCTCATTCCATGATGGCGGTTCCTTATTTCCATCTCTTCCTATTTCACAATGGTGACTGCAGTGTCTTATTTTGTGACTGGGGAGGAATTCCCTTTTTCTACTGACGCATCTTAAAGTCCCCAAGTAAAAAAAAAACCAAAATCATGCTTTTATCCATGACAAATCTTTGGATGTACCTAGCGACATCCACCAAATGTGAATAGTTAAGAAAAGTGTTGCAGAATGACCATCCCCTACTTTTAACTGAATAGTGTCACCTTTATGTTTCATAGAAGGCTGTGCCTAGATCATTGGACCTTTTGCAATATTTCCAACCTGACTCCAGGTATGCAGACATGGAAACAGTACTATCTCCACCGCTCCAAACTTGAGCATGAAATGGCATCAGGTCGGCCATCAGCTGATTATATATGTCGGTCCATGAGAGGGCATAAAGGTATGTGAGAAAATGATAAAAAGAATGGTTACTTCTGTTGTTGTAAGGTGTTTTGTACAAATGGATCCAATCCCTCATGGGATCTAGGCAGACAAATGCTTTATACATTAGCAATAAAGACTTCAGCAGCCTGCAAAATTGTTGTTCCTAATTTGAACATGCATTTTTTTTACATGCAAATCCCACAAATCCAAAAGCTGGAAAGCTTTACTGGTACAAAACCATGAGGAAAATCTTCAGATTCAGTTGAAGAACCTTGGAAAATTGGCCTTATGGTATGATGGGGTGTGTACATTCTCAGAACAGGGCCCTGAACGTTTTTAAATTACCAGCTTCATCCCCCATAACATTTTGCAGAAAATGTCTTCAAAGATGGTGACATAAAACTAAACAAGAATCTCATCTGTTATTCCATGCTGGTTAAATAAATTCTCTCTTCACTGATAACTATGGCCAGATATTTAAAGGGACTTAGGTGCCTATCTTTATCTTTAGATACATATATACCTTTAAAAATCTGGCCCTATATCCTCTGAGTTGCATGTCACCTTCAGTAAAGTCCAAATTAAATAGCACCCACACATAAAAATTTAAGACTGGACTCTGGAGTCCGCACATAAATAAAAGTAGACTCTAATTTACTATATTCCCTTCAGATTGCAAGAAATTAAAGGGTAAATTGCACTAACTCAATCCATGAAGGCTATGTTCATGCATCATATTGTAAAACCAACTAGAATGCAAGTTTTGGAATACATATTTTCATTCAAACAGTAAGATTGTCAACAGTTAACAGCTTTAACTAAGGCAATTTTTATTGCTACCCAGGTATTGTGCTGAAGAGTTGTTTGCTAAAATAAAGGTTGTTTAATCGTCAGTATAGGGGATAATTTGTGATTTATTTTCTCTCCTGGAGACACTTTTTTCTGTTTTTGCATGAAAAGTTTTTTTTATTTTGGCTGAACATGTTTTGGTAATAGCTTAGGCTACACTAAGTGAGTCATCACACTCATGAAAAATGGAACACTGTATCTACCGTTACTCTATCAGGAATAAACGACTAGGCTGTGTTTGAAAGTGCAGAATGATAATGTGCCGGGAAGCAATCCAGACCTCCCCAGATTTGTATCCCCATTCTGCTTAATGCCATTAGTCTTCTATTTAATGCTTTGCTGATAGGGGCCTTACTGTTCCTAGTGAGCATGAAATCAGTTGATGGTCATAGTGATATTTTTGTTGTATTTTATTATTGCAGGTAAAATAGTTGGTATGGCTTATCTCTCAGACAACGAGCACGTGTTTGGTGGTGGAAAGCTGAGGTCTGTGGTTTGCACTGCATCTACTGATGGCACTATCCGAGCATGGCAGGTCCAAGAGGTGGGATGCACGCTCTTTACAAGTCCAGTGTCACAATCAAGAATATTTCTACCATCATTTAAAAAACAATGATGTATCCTACTCCTCTTACACTATTTGTTGTTCTAGAATAGCTCTAAATCATCAGAAGGCAGTAGTTAAAATACAGGCCAAACATTGCCCATGCTTTTTAATTCAAACTGAGTGAACTGTTCCAAAAATACAGATGCCATAAGATGGCTAGTATGTAAATAAGGAAGGGGGACTACAGATAACCCAGTTTTTGTTCCTAGTGTCATCTCTCTAAAGTTATGCAGGGGGAAATCGTGGCATTTTTTAAAGTATAGAAGAGAACACCCACTAGTTTGAGTCTTTTGGGCCATACCTAGATCTTGAATCTTTTTCCCACCCACACTCCATAATGGCCCAACCTCATCCTTCCTTTTTATTTATATAAAAAAATACCCCTCCTATTATTTAATTTCATTTCCTTGGCAAGAGCTAATTCAGCTTGACTTTTAGCAATTCTCACTTTATTCCTCCATTTTTCTATCTTCTACAATATAGCTTTGTTTGCTGACCAGCCCCTTTTTTCATTCCCTATAAGCTCTCTGCTTCCTCCTATTAACCTTTTTTGAGGTGGCTATTCATCTGGAGCCTTTCCCTTCAAGTTTTGCAAATTTCAGATTGTTTTTGTATAGCTGATTTGAAGACGTTCCAAGCCTCTTTTGTATTTAAGTCCTTGAGCTCTTCTCTCCAACTGACTTTAACTAAATACCTTACTTTCCCAAAGTCATAGAATGTCAGGGTTGGAAAGGACCTCAGGAGGTCATCTAGTGCAACCCCCTGCTCAAAGCAGGACCAATCCCCAACTAAATTCCCAAATCGCCCCCTCAAGGATTGAACTCACAACCTTGGGTTTAGCAGGCCAATGCTCAAACCACAATTATGAGAGCCGGAGCATTGTAAACATGGTTGGGGAAATTAGTGCAATAATATGGCAAACTTTTATGTTAGCTGGTGCCAGTATTGGTAGCATTTCACCCCCCCCCCCCCCCCAAACCTTTGGCATGCAGTATTACACACCTACATTTTGCATGCCTATTAAATTGTAAATCAATGGACAGTGACCCCTAACATCAGTCATCTGACATGCACACCCATTTTTTGACTGATTTACAACACTGTTTGTCACTGTTGAGTTCAGCCTAGGACTTGACCCTTGGGAGCAAGCAGGTGCAACTCTGCTTGCATCAGCTGACCTGAACAGAATTGTGCCAAGGATGAACTGGGTCACGAGAATCAAATCTTGCAATAGATGACTTGTGGAAGTGTGCTTGGTCTCAATTTAATTCTTGTGATCATTAGACCACTTCAGAAACCACCATCCATTTTGGCAGACTGAAATGCTATTGGCAGTTCCTGCTCAGGAGAGACCAGGACTTGAGTAGCAAAGGGTATTGTATTGTAGGTCCAAACTGGTAGCATAGCACGGTAGCAAATATTTCTGTGTAGTCTGCCTGCATGTACATGTGGCTCTAAAATGTGCTTTTAATTCTCAATGCAGCCCAGTTTGTGATGGTACCCTAAAGATGGTAGGGACAGTAAAAGAGAATAGGGAAGAAGGAAGATTTAAAAGCTATTGCAGATTCTTGCTATCAAGTGGTGGTGAAGGAGTTGAATTTTCCAGTCCTGTGGTCTGCAGTGTCACTGGGTGTGGGGAGAAAAAGTGAGATTTGTGGCGCAAAGGAAACATCCAATTATTTAAAATGTCATCTTTGGAAAGAGCTTCTTGGCTGCAATTTAGGATTTTTGAAATACAATGGAGTAAGCTGAGTCACTATTAGAATCTAATGTGGGAGGAGAGTTCCAACAAGGAGGAAAATAATGGCTATCTTGTTAAAGGAAAACTATTTCAACCCAAACACTGGAAAATACCAAGCAAAATGTTATTCAAATAAGTATTATCTTCAATGGTATATACATACAAAAACAAGCAATGGGGGGAAAAAAGGGATGCATTATTGATAACAATTTAAATCTATTTAAAATGCCCATAAGCTGGCACCTAACTGCATATTTTTGTTCAGGGTACACAGATATGGTCAAGTCCATCCCAGGAAGTGCCATTTAGAAAGGTTATTACTGTCCCAGAGTACAAACTAGCCATCAGCACAGACGCCCGTGGAACCATCAAAGTGTGGCATGGAGAAAGTGGGGAAGAGCTTGCTGCATTCTCCACATCATCGTCCTCGTCCAGTTTGGTTACCTACTCAGTGAACAACAAGCCCTTCCTCACTGTAAGTAAACCAAGGCGACTGTAAATTAATGACCACTTATCTAACAAGATCAGCTACACCTAGATATGTGCTCACTTAAAATAATGAGGAATACGCTTCTGATATGGTGCATTTTAAGCACTGGGAGATAGGAATTAAAGGTGCATAAAATTTATTTAAAGAGACTTCAGGTGACATCTCGGACCCATTGGAATCAATGGCAAAACTTCAATTAACTTCACTGAGGCCAGGATTTCATCCTTGAACAGTCTGTGAAGAATGAATTATTCTGCACTGGATGATCTATGTTCTAGTGCTTCATCCAATCTCATTTCAAAAGTCTTCAGGGATGGAACTTTAACCACTAGACTGTGTGGATGTGTCTCTTCCAAGGGCTTTAGTTCTCACAGCCCGGAGTTCTGATTTTTAGCTTAAAATTGATTATTTTACTAACTTCATTCTTTTTGTGTTGATTATAGCACAGTCATGCTCCTTTGTGTTTATACCCTTTTGGAGACTATGAGATCCCCTTCAAGTTGCTCCTTACCCACATTCTACTTAGTTCTTCTGATCTTTCCTCCAGGCCCTTTAATCATTTTTGGTTTCTCTTCCTTAGACTCCCTTGAGTTTGTCTACATCTTTTTGGAACAAAGTATCTAGAACACAGGAAAATGCCACATACTAAGTGTTTATACAAATGGTTGTAATGTACATCTTCTGCCTTGCTATTACAATGGAGCAAGTACAGGCGTGTGTGGTGTGGAAGTATGTCAGAGCAGGACAATAGAATTTGTGCTTATTTTGGCGAGGAATAGAAAAAGGCTTTAACTATAGTTGTCTTTGTGGGGATTGTTTGGGAAGTGACTGTTTCAGCCCTCTGTGGAGTTAGTGCTGCTAGCGAGGGGATGAGTACTGCTCAGTCCTGTATTCGTCATAACTGCTGGCAGTAGGGTTAATAAGACTGAATGTGTATTATAGTAGTTCAAAGCTACAGCATTATGGCATTGTGCTATTGCAGCAGCACTTGGACTGGTGGAGAATTAAATTCCCACTTCAGAGACTGGAATCAAAGACTCTGAATCATTAGGAAATATCTCTCCACTGCCTTTTGCTTCTGCTGCTCCTGATACACAATACATGGAAGGCATCTGATTCACCACACTACATATAATGAGGTGGTTCTACCTCCACAGAGTTGTGTTTATCCTGTATGCCAACTGCTGTAAGAGCATCCGGAGAGCAGCTGTGATGACCCCTAAAAATGGACTCAGCTTTTTTTTTAAAAGTTCAGTCAACGGTAGAAAGTTTCCTTTTCTTTGGAATGGACTATGTTGGAGACTCTGTGCTATGCGCATCTTGATGTGAGATACACTTTAGCCTTCAGGCAGGTGCTGATAGTATCACTCAAAGTTTAAATTCAAATGAGACAAAAATGCTTGATGTCATGAGCACGAAACCTTCTGATTCATATAAATTTTTATTTATTTATTTTTTTTTTACAGAAGCTGGGATGTTGTATCCATGTTTCTTTCTTACTCATATTTTCTTTATTGTAGGCATCCACTGCAGGAGGTGTTATCTATACGCTAGAAGTTCCTAATCTAAATCAGGTTTCATGTATTACAGCATTTCAAAACTCTAGCATTGATTTATTACTTTGTTCACCAGACGAGCAATGGCTAGTTGCTGGATCTACTGAGAATGCAGATACATCTCCAAAGGTACAGTATGCTGTTAAACCCTCACATAAAACTGGGAGCTGTATTTAAATATAGGGTCTCTACGTTTTAATATAGTCTCTCGCCTTCCTCTTGATCTATTGGCATATCTTACTGAGTGACTAATGAACTCAGCAGCATTTATATAGAACAATCTCTACCTCAAAGTAGGTAAACATTTATTCTTCCTTTGTTACATTTTCCTAATTAACTTAAAGATTTTGCCCTTCCTCAATGAAGTGCCCAATTTATTTTATCCCATAAATCTTAATGGCATTACACATAATTTATAATGCAGCTTTCTCTGTTATGAAACACTCTGCTTGTAATGCAACAGGCTGAATTTGAATATCTAAAATGTTGCATTTTATATTTTTTGTGGTGCAAGTAGAGCCATCAATGTAGCAATTTTCCATATAATCTAATAACTAATGTGAAAATTAGAAAAATAAAAATACCATAGAAACTTTGCTGGAAGAGTAAACAAATAACTTGTTCTCAGTGCTGGGCATCTGATGCACCTAGTGGTTATTATCAAGCTCCTCATCTTTACGGAATGAGAAACCTTACAACTGAATTTCCTTGCTAACGGCTAGGTTCAGCAACATTCCAACAAGACACTTTTTTCATCCAAATTTCTTGATTTGTCAAAACCTAAATGGTTTTTTTGGAAAGGGGTTGACTTTGACAAATTGACATTGGACTCCTGCCTGGTTTTCTGCCAGCTTGCCTATGTGGACTTCCCTGGATTCAGGACCCCATATCTTCCAGGCCAGTTACTTCCCTCCATTGCCCAACTTCTGAGAGCCCTGGCTGGGACAGGAGCTTGTGAGTCAATGCTCCCAGTCAGTTCGCCAGGTAGGCTACAGAGGACCCAGGGTGCATCTGGCAGATGCAGACTTACTGACCATTCTTTTTCAGTTTCACTGCTGCCCACCACTAAATAGCAACAGTGAAACTGACAAGATGCTTAACTGACCAGTCTGGTCAATTTCACAACTGCTATTCAGTGATGGGCAGCAGTGAGACAATCATTACTTTCATTAGCAGCTGTCAGGGTTTCCAGTGTCCCCATCTCTACTGCAGCCTACCAGATGGGCAGCCAGGGATCCTAGGGAACACATCTCATTTTGGAAACACCATGTTTCAGTGTTTCTGAAACAAAATAATGTGGGATTTCAGTTCTGTAAAAATTTGAGGTTTGGGCATGTTTGTCCTAATTCAGGATACATTTTTTTCCAAAAATAAATTTTTGCAGAAAATGTTGTTTCCCAACCAGCTTTGAACTCATCCTAGATTCATATTTGCTTGAGAGATTCTACCATAAATTAGAGAACTTGAGCAACAACAAATTTTCAACCGTCCTTGACAGGTTAGATTGTTTTAGAATGGACACTGAAAAGTTTACTAGAAACACCTCACAAAATAATAAACCAAGCCCAAGTCATTTGTGATCTTTCTTTGTGCAAAAAGTGCCACTTTCAGCAGTACTCTGCTAGTGTCCTTCTAGTCAACACCCCATACACACTTTCTACATGCACATTTTAGCACAGCTGCCTGTTGGACAAAAGGAAAGTGGAGTGGAATAGCAGAGAATGCTGTCATTAAACATTCAGATACACTGGCAGAGCTGTGTAAGGAATGGGCAGGTCTACACTGCTGGGCTAAATGGACCTAAGTTACACAACTCCGACTATGTGACTCACTCTTAGGTCAACTTACTGCGGTGTCTACACTGGGCTGGGTCAATGGGAGAAACTCTCATCGACTTACCTTACACTTCTTGTTCCAGCGGGGTACCAGAGTCTACAGGAGAGCAAGCGGGGGTCAATTTAGCAGCTCTTCACTAGACCCACTAAATTGACGCTCCCCGTGGAGACAAGCTCTATGGCTCAGCTCTGCCAGGTCCTATGCCATACGTTCACAAGCCTCAAACTCTCACTTTTCATTAAGACAGTGTCGACTTTCAATTGAACCATTCAAACCATTGAAAGAAACTTCAGTAAATCTGATTTAGCAAAAAGCTTTTCTTAATGGAAAAAATCCGTAGCAAGAATTATAAAGTCTAAGGTTTTTCATAGGTGGCACTGGAGTCTGAATAGTATATCTGTCTTTATTTTTCCCCACACCAGATATTTTATACAGATTGCTTGATTAACCCAGCAGATGAATCACCTGTATCTGGTTCGCTGCCTGTCAACAATTGTGCTGTAGTCTGCTGGTTACCAAAAGCACCAGCAAGAATAGCAGTAATGCACAAAGATCGCATGTCAGTTCAAAGGAACATCACAGTGTTTGATCTAGCTGTCAAAAAGTCTAAATATAAAATGGAAGTTCTAGGTATGTTTTGCTAACTCTTGCCTATTAACACTTCATAGCAGAGAAATTATTTTATTCCATTTGTGGTTTTTTGGTGGTAATCACAGGTGTCTACTATTATAGTTCAGGATACAACATATTTTATTTTAGGGACGGAATTTTCTATAGTTGGTCTCTCCCAAAAGTGATTTTTTTTTTTAAATGTAGGTAAAATCCAGTTACTTGTTATAGGAGACTGGAAAAAAAGTTGTATTTGTTGCAGCTGTTCTTCAGGAACTATGCTAGCTTACTATTGGCTTCTGGTTGCAGTTTGAGGTGTTTGAAATTGATTTGTAAAGCTGTACAACATAGCTTGTGTCCTTACGGAAGCCAACAATTTCCCCATCTACTGTCCCAGCACTCAGGCTCAGCTAGGGCACACGGACATGTACGTGTCCAGAGGTACTCAACTCTGGAAACAATCACTACCACTGCACCAACAGAGCCAGTTGACCATTAGGGTATAGTAGCAGGCCCCCCCCCCCCCACCCTTTGTTCTCAAGAAGTTACTTAAGGAATAGAGAGATTTTTTTTTCCCCTTGTAGTCATTATGCAGGATGCAAAAGGATAAGAGGCTAAATTAAAATATACACATGGTCCCTGGTGGGCAGAAAGTGATTTCAAAAGTCAAGGGACCCTCATGGAGAACACAGCCTGCAGCCCCTTTTGTAAAAACAGGGCTCCTGTCAGCTGCTTTTCCTGACTAACAATGTAGCACTATCACAAAGGGAGAGAGAAACGCATCATGGGATGTTGTAGGTCCATCTCACCACCTTTGAAATCTCTTCCCCCCTCCCCAAAAGCATCAGAGAAGGAGTTTCTTTTTATAACTCTTTACTGCAGATTTTGGTAGAAGTGATTTTAGAGTTGAAATATAATCTTTGAAGTATTTTCTTTATAAAAGCTCAACAGGTTGCAAGTTTTACACTACCAGAAAGAACTTGGACCACACCAATTATGAAAGGACATGGAACAGAAACAATTCTTCTAGGATGTGGATCAAACTTGGAACTATATTCAATTTTTGGGACTCAAGTAGAAGCTTTCCAGCATCACAACGCTACAATCACTTCGATCTGGGTGGTATGTCTCTCAACTGTTTAGTTCTAATTTTATTTGCATTGTTTACTGTTCTCTAACTTCAGTATTTTATTTTAAATTGGAAGGATGCTTTTCGTGTTATCACATCATCTTTCGATCTCTCACTCCGTGTGTACACATGGAAAAAAGTAAACAAAATCTCTTCACTGACAAGTCGCTATTACTTACTAGGGGGAACCCACAGATGGTCAAGGTAAGACAGCTCAGGTGGTAACTAGATAAAGCTAGCAAGTTGTGATATAAATCAAACCTTTGTTTATTATGATTAACTTGCTTCCATTTACAAAAAGATGAGGATAACTCAGTACATTGAAAGCTTAAGTGACATTGGCAATAGATGGGGCAGATTGTCACTACAGCTGTCTCCAAAGGGGGGGAAGGGTCAAATGTAAGTGAACTTTTTGGGATACTTTTTTGCATATTTTTTCTGTGCATCCGAAGAAGTGAGCTGTAGCCCATGAAAGCTTATGCTGAAATAAATGTTAGTCTCTAAGGTGCCACAAGTACTCCTGTTCTTTTTTTGGGAATAGATTGCTCTACTGTTCAAACAACTGTAGAAGATAAATGGCTGAAGGCCATGTCAGCCTTCCTTTTATATGTAAAATATTTTTAGCGAACTGAGCATGTGGTTTTTGTATTTTAATAGTATTCTTTTGTATAAAGTCAACTTCTGCTGTAAATCCTCCTTCAAAAAAAGTCATACCTTTATTTTTTAATTAGTTGGGCCTTTGCTAGTCTTGATGCTGCGTCTGTGTGTGAGAAGCTGCAGTGTAGTGTAGTTTAAACTCCAGGAGGAGCTTATGCAACATGCAGCAAAGGCAATGTTCAGACTCTCCTCCCCCACAAGCTCTGAAAGTTTAGGGTGCCGGTCTGGACTATTTGACAGTTAGGTCACGGGAGGGTTCTGCTTAGGTACATCTGGCTGCTAGATTAAAATATGGATCTAATGCATGTGTTTAAACTTTAAATTGTAAAAGATCCTAACTAAAAGGAGACATGACTACAACTAGCTGCCTGTTACAAAGTTTTCAGTTTAACATGTTTTGTTCACAATTTTTCCACAACAGGGGCTTTACGGATGTGGCGTGTGACAACATCAGCATCGTAGGTGTGGTGGCTGAAAGTGATGAAACAAGTATTTTAAGAGCATATTCCTTTAACCTGTAAACAGAGAAACATTTAATGATCCTTCATTTTAGCTGCAGTTTTAGGTGTTTGCTTAGCAAAGCTTTCTTCTATTAAGTACAGGGCACTATGTAGGGAAAACATAACATACTGCTAGTTCGCCATAAAGCCTTTAAGGATGAACAAAGCTGTTCCCTTGGAGCACCCCCATTTTAATAGAAGAGATGCTGATGACCACCATGAAGCTAGGTCCTCTCAGTTGTGGGGGTGAAGTAAAAGTCTGTAGTAGCCATAAAAAATGCTGCTACCCCCCTGGCATATAAACTTCAGCATATCAACCACAATGTTTACTGTACTTTATCTAGTCTAATTATGGAATTAAAATATTTCTTTAAAAACACACTTTAATTTCAGTAATGTCACCACTATTTATATTCTAGCCTTTAGAATGCAGTACATCAATAAGTAAGCCTCGCTTTCCATTATGAAAATTGAGGTGCTCTTACCCTAAATAAAAGAGTCATGCAACAGTTTAAAATTTATTGGATCTGCAACAAAAAGTACAGTCATATGGAAAATACTCAAATTAAAAAAAAATACAAGGAGGAAACAATTCTTGAACCTGGTTCTGTCAACAGTGTGGTTCAGTGCAACATCTCCTGGCATGGTGTTTTATCCAGAAGATGTATGATATTCTGTAAAGTACAGAATTAAGTACTGACTATCCCTAAGTAACATAGGAGGGGACATCTTTTCCACACCTGCAAGATTTAGGCCCATGTGAAGTCTTGCAAAAAGTATGTAACTCAGCTATAAATTTACATTGCAATGGTGTAATCATGGAAGTATTTGTACTTTCACACATCTACAGGAAAGGACCACTATATTTCCTTCCATTCTTGTGATTCATTCAACATTTGTTTAAGCTGGTTGCAAGTCTTAAAAAATATCCCACATATCCATGATCAATAAAATCAAGCTTTAAAACTCAACCATTTTAGATGTTTGAGTTGTCATTAGGAACCTAAGCACTGAGTACTTTAAGAGAAAAGGTACATCCCTCACTTCTAATAAAGTATATTGTTAACTCAGGTGATTTTTACTGATCTTAACTCTTATTCAGTGCTGGAAAATCTTAGCCTAATCTTGAAAGGAAGGTGAGAGACTATTTTACCATATTACACCCCTCACGTTTACACTAAAGGAGCAAATAGTGTGTTCTGTTTGTCCTCAAAAGCAGCACTATACTGCTGCAACCTTGAGGTTAGTACTGTACATGGGTTGTCAGAATGAGTCTGTTGCTGCCACACTTAGTATATCATTAAATACTGGTTTGGCTTATACCAGTTTTTTCTTCACATATCAAAGCTGCAGAAGTTTAGACTGAGCCAAAATGGTCCTGTTGCAATAATAAAGCCCTAAGAAAGGCAGCAGGTTGTATAGTTAACTCCTTGTGAGCAAAATCCCTGCCCTAAAACTATGCAACCTACTACCTCTTCCTAGGAGCCCACTGTTTCTTCTGCAGTTCTTCTATTTAGCAGCTGCACTGCCAAATCAGCTGTTAAAGTCAAAAGAAACTGCAATAAAAGTTGTTTTCAGATATGCATATACTGTGACTTTTACATTCATTTATATGTCCAGGTAACTTCAGCTTTATTTGGTAATATTGTTTAAGTGAGGAATGGTAGATCAGTTACAAAAAGTTGTCTCTAGACTAAAAAACTTGATGACTGAAATACTGCTTCAGTTTCACCTTAATTAAGCCCACTACCACTTGTTCAGCCTCTAAAATTATCACTTATCAGGTAGCTCCTTCTCCAACACAAACTAGTCAGGGTTTAACCATTGTAGGCAGTGAGAAAACAAGTTTGAGCCTATGCCATTTAAAAAAATAAAATGTAACCAGCTGAGATTTACTGGACAAAGAAAACCTTCTACGGCTCATAACCCCCGGGAAGGTTAAAATAGGCATCAGGGGATCATACATCCTACACTCTGTTTGGGATTACCCTCCCATTTAGTAAGGTGCAAAGAAAAAGTGGAGAACCACTAACAATCTCACTTCCTAGCATTGGGGGGAGGAGAAGTGGAGGGAGACAGAAGTGTTTACACAAGGTAGTACTGCTGAAGTCATTTTCTTCCCAATCAGTTTACGGGCTACATGCTGTCAGGGCAGCCATGAATTTCAAAACTTGTGTAGCTGTCTGACCAATTTAAGTTAAGATTAGTAATGCAACAGAACACATTTGAAAGACCATTTGTATATAAAATCAGCAACACATCACTCACCTTTGAAAAAAATTCAGCACAGTAGCCAAATGCAATGTTAGTGTGTGCCATATTAGCATTTAGTGCTGTAAATCCAGCCATTCAATCACCTGATATTTTACAGGCTTGAGTGAAAGTCCACTCACCAACTGTAAATTCAGGATGCTCAACTAGCATGCAAAGGAACTGCAGATTTTTTTTACTCCTCGGGGAAGGCAATAGATTGTATAGTTATCTCCTGAACAGGGTAAAATAACTACCCTACAACTATACAATCTACTACCTCACTCCGCTAGAGAAATCTGTATGTAACAGTCCTCGTTTCAGGAAATATCGCTTAGCTGCACAGCTATCCAACTTTGAACGAGTTTTATCTTATGGCACCAATTACCACCACTAGCATTTTGCTTAATTAGAAATTAAAGAGCTTTAGTTTTTAAATTACCCCATACAATATACAGTTAGGATGAAATCTATTCTTCCATACCTGTGCTGCTCCCCTAAAGAGAATTTAAAAAAAAATCTAACTTGAAAATCAGAATGGTAAAGAAACTGACTTTCCAGGGATAAACAAATCCAGACATTACATATCAACTCTGCTATGCTACAGAAATGTATTTTCTCTGCCCACAAGCCCTTTGAACTACAGA
Organism: Mauremys mutica; assembly: GCF_020497125.1. Lineage (NCBI taxonomy): Eukaryota > Metazoa > Chordata > Testudines > Geoemydidae > Mauremys > Mauremys mutica. Next base: position 34,758,923 of record NC_059078.1, on the reverse strand, counting down.
AGTTCTGAAGAACTGGATAATAAGCTTTTAAAGTGAAAGATCTGACATTGCTGATTTTCTGCTGCTTTAGGAAAGACAGTAGATTGTATAGTTATCTCCCAGTTGTGGGTATGACCCTAAAACTATACAACCTACTACCTCATCCCACAGTGCAGGCATCTTCTTAGTTCAGATGTAGAGGAAATGTTGTTTTACCAGAGACAGGTTAGCTGCAAGACAGCATCTATATTATACATAACAGTTTATCACAGAGAAAGCTTCCCCTTGCCTCATGCAACAAGTCACTTAGAAAGATTTTGACCTCAGACTTTTTAAAAATTATACCAACCATTAGGGGCTCTCGAGACTTCACCTCTGGATAGACAGCAAGATGCAGAGCAAGAAAGGTATCTAAAACTCAATTCTCTTTTTAAAATGTGAGTTAAATTACAATCTTCTTCCATAGATGTAATCTCAAATCTGAAAGTAGAAGAAAGACAGTCTATCAGAAATCTTACATACAGACCTACACATCACTTATTCCTCATGAATTAATAGTAACAGTGGAACCTAAAAACCCCGGGCTTTCTTCAGCCATTCTTCCTAGTTGTACCAGTGTAAGGGCCTAATGCCTATAATCTAGACCAAATACAAAATGTAATACCATGAACTACCAATGTTTTAAACTGATTTAGCGTATGGCAGTTAAATGCTAACTTTAAATCCAACAGCACAAAAGTACGACTTTGCAGTATCTCAGTGAGCAAATTGTTAAATTAAGTTCTTGGGGGCCAGAAACGATCTTAATGTACAGCATGCAGCACAATATAGCTTTGATTCTGACTGGGCCCCTCTAGGCACTACAATATTAGTTCAACTTGTTTCTCCAAAAGCAACTTAAATGTATTTAACTTTTAAAAAAGGCAGACAAGATGTACTAATTCATTAATGGTAAACTTAAAGCCAGTTTCCACACCAGCACTTCAGCTGACCATGATCGTGAACACGTTTGGGGGGAGGAAAAAAACCCAGTCAAAATGTGTGCCAGGCAGATATGTCTGGTTTAGAATCCACTGCTTGGCAAAGGTAGCTTGAAAACAGGGAATTGGGAGGAAAGCTGATTTATATTTGGGAAAACATACAACAGCCTGAAGCAAGTATTTAGCAGTGCAGCTTTCCAAACAGTTCAAATACTATGTATTTACTAGATTTTCTTCACAATTCTAATTTAAGATTCTCAGACAAGTCTTCAAACAAAGCCTTAATAGAAGAGCTCCCAACACGTTAATGTCCTTGCCAAAAAAATACAGCCCATGATCCAGTCCATTTATATACAAACGGATGACATTATTCCTCCATGAACGGCAAACATAAAAGCAAACAATGTTTCCAAAATTCTTCAATTCTGTACCTTCATTTGTACAAATACTGGCAATGAATTTTAGTGGATTGCTTTTAAGATTCGACCATAGATTAGCATAAACCCCAGACCTGCTTTCATGAACCTTATTCCTATCATAATTTAAGAATTTCATTGCACAGATGGGCATCCCTGTTGGTCCTAATTCCCAAAATGGAAATAAATTTGAACAGTAGCACTGGGAGAAGATCAGAAGCTATTATGCAGCTCTGGCACAACCTTATTTAGATTAGCTCAGGGCTGGCAAAGATCCTGCAGTCAGATGTGAAATAAAATATGTGCAGAAAGACTAACAAAATCATGAGATTCTTTGCCTTTCCATACGAGTTTTCACCAGCAAAACAGAGAGCTGTACAAAGGTAACTCGTATCCAAGACACACAGTCTGCTGATGCCTTCTCAGTGCAGTGAGGTGAGCCAAACAGGTGTAGCCTGAAGCTGTCCCTCTATCACAGGGATCAGCAACCTTTGGCACATGGCCCACCAGGGTCAGCCCCCTGGCAGGCTGGGCCGGTTTGTTTACCTGCCACGTCCACAGGTTCGGCCGATCGCGGCTCCCACTGGCCGCGGTTCGCCACTCCAGGCCAACGGGGGCTGTGGGAAGCAATGGCCAGCACATTCCTGCAGCCCCCATTGGCCTGGGACAGCGAACCGTGGCCAGTCTGAGCCACGATCGGCCAAACCTGCGGACACAGCAGGTAAACAAACCGGCCCAGCCCACCACATGCCAAAGGTTGCCAATCCCTGCTCTATCACTCACTGAGACAGCGACTCCAGTGGGCTTAATGAAATCCAAGATGCATAACAAATCTGCAAAAGCACGTCTAAATTTCTACACTACACCCTTAAAATCCAAACCGGTATAGAAAGTTTTAAATGCTTCTAAAATTGTTCGCAACAACATGGCAACATAGCATACCAAAAACATGAACTATAAGAGTAAAACTGCATTACTGGAAGTCCGTTGCTCTAACTCTTATACACAAAGTAGACACTTATTGGAAATTTATATTGTAAATGTTGTTGAAACCAGTGTGGCATTTTCATAATTTTGAATTACAGAAGTTAAGACAACATATTGGCAACCACAAAAAGCATGCAAGGCTCTGCCTTAATTTTATTTCTGTAGCTACAAAATTCCCATATTAACTTGTAACAAGAAATTGGGAGGCTGCAAATCATTTCCCCTCTCCATCTTTTCCATCACTAGACTAGCTTGCTGTTCCTCAATATACAAGTGCCTGTAGTTGCTTTCAACTCAATATAAGAAAAAACATTTTCCCCATATAGGCACTTTTTGGTACAGTAACTCCACACTTAAAGTCATCCCAGTTAATGTTGTTTCGTTGCTGATCAATTAGGGAACATGCTCATTTAAAGTTGTGCAATGCTCCCTTCAAGCAGCGTTTGGCAGCTGCCTGCTTTGTCTACTGCTTGCAGGAAGAGCAGCCCATTGCAGCTGGCTGGTGGGGGCTTGGAACCAGGGTGGACCAGCAGCCCACTATCAGCTCCCCGCTCCCCTATGCAGCGGCTGCCCCTTCCCCCACTGCCATGTGCTGCTCCTGCCCTGTCTTGGAGCTACTCCTCAAGACTCCTGCTTGCTGTGGGGGGGAGGGAAGGAAGAGGGGGGCTAATGTCAAGGTGTCCCCCTCACCCCATCTTCCATAGAGCGGGGGGCACACACCAGGGCTCAGGACAGAGGGAGCTTGCAGCAGCTGCGGTCTCAGCAAGCTGATCTAATTAACAAGGCAGTGTACTTAAAGGGGAAATGCACATATCTCCCTCCATTCCTGCTGCATTGTAGAGTGAGAGAGTTAACCCTTGAGGGCTCAGCTAATTGCTAGTTCATCATTTAACAGTAAGGGAAATATCCCACCCTCTGACTCCTCCACCTCAGCCAAGCTTCACAATTATCATCACTGTGTACTAGTACTCAATTGTTTGTTTAAAACTGTGTGTGTGTGTGTGTATATATATAGCGAGAGAGAGAGAGAGAGACACAGACAGACAGACAGACACTCTTGTCTGGTGAAACAAATTTTCCTGGAACCTAACCCCCTCATTTACATTAATTATGGGGAAATTGGATTTGCCTAAAGTTGCATTTTTCAGGAACTTAACTACAACGTTAAGTGAGGAGTTACTGTATTAAGTTTAAGGTCAGACAAACCATACCTGAACAAGGATGTAATGACATTTAACTCTTTCTAATATACTACTTTAATAGAGCATTCTGTCCTAGGGTCTTAAAGCGCTTTAAAGAAATCTCAAATACCAGCATGAGTACGTTCATTCCTCATTTTACCAATGAGGAAGATGCCATTGGTCATCATACAGCAAGCCAGAGTGGGAAGTAGACTCAGTGTGACTCCAAGTCTTACAGTCTATCCATCAGATTATACTTCAAGATAATAGCTATTGATTACCTGCTGCAATAACTGGCCACAGATGATGGTAGGGCAACCACCACTCATTTCCTTCGCTCTTTTGAGCTATATATTTAATCCAACATATCAGTGCTAACTTCCATTTGAATGGCAAAAGCATCCTATGTTTGTTATATTATCCAGTTGTGAAAATAAATATGCATCACTCAAGATACTGAAGTAAAGTCCATTTTTTAAAAATGATTGTAAATGGGTTTCAGTGGCCTTTAAATCTTAATGAATTTTATTCTTAATGAATTATATTCTTTTGGACTATAATTTAAACACCGGTATCTGAAATGATTTAAAAGTTTTCTCTGCTTTCTAGAAGTCCAACACCTTTTAATCCTCTGATGGGTGAAGTTGTGGATTAATTCTCATTGTTTTTATTCCAGAAAAGTTCCTATAAATTCCAATTTCCTTTTCCTAGGGAGAGAGACTTAGAATTTACTGTTCCTGACTGGAACTATGGTGGCATTTTTAAAGAGCAGTGCAATATAGAATTGATGACTTCCTCTTCCCCAAACCAGATGAAAGAATTACATAGAGAATTTTTGTATTTTGGAAGTTTAGCAAATACAACTTCCAGAAAATGACAACCACATTTTAAAATATCTCAAGAAGTTTTATAGCAAATGTCTTTATGTATGTTTATGAAATGCAGGCAGACTAAGAACTCAATGTAAGAACAAAATTCAAGTTCTAAAAAAAGAATAACGAGGTGTTTGGACTTTCAATTTGTATTTGTACAGTTATTTGCCTGAGCTTGAGATGCACAAGTAGTAAATACCTACAATATAAGCAGTCACACCTGTAAGTTTTGCATTCTATAGTCAACTTGTGATTGTCACATTTAGTTATAGTGTATTTTAAATTCACTGAAATAAGTGAAATACAAGTTCCACAGGTCTTAATCTTCACAACTATAGAAGTGAACAAGCATGGTACTGTACTGAATAAGCAAGATAAAATGGATTAATTTATATTTTTATGTAGGACCAACAGGGTGCAATGGGCAAGTTTACTGCTCATTACTCTGCTCCAATGGGAGTTGCCTGTGGTCATCAGGTGCTGCTTCTCCCCTGCATATAACTTCACCAGGTGATGATCCAGGACAATCCACCAAAATCCCAGACCTCCCCATTCCAGCTGCAATAGTCAGCAGAAGTGAATTCAGGGCATCCTAGTCTCCACCAGACCAGCAGGATTCCCTCTAGAGCAGAGTTCTAAGCTTCCAATCTGGGCTTTAATTTCAGTCCCAGATCTCCTCTAGAGCAGCAGCTCTACAATACATTAAAACCTCAGAGTTAAACACCAGAGTTAAACTAACCAGTCACCCACACCCCTCATTTGCACAGTTCTGGTTCCAATCAGGCAGCAGCGGGGGGGGGGGGGGAAGCAAATACAATGCAGTACTGTGTTAAAGGTAAACTACTAACAAAAATAAAGAGAAAACAGCATTTTTCTTCTGCATAGTACAGTTTCAAAGCTGTATAGTCAATGTTCAGTTGCAAACTTCTGAAAGAACAACCCTAACGTTTTGTTCCATTACGAACATTTCAGAGTTATGAACAACCTCCATTCCCGAGGTGTTCATAGCTACAGTAGAACCTGAGTTAAGCTACCCACAAATCCAGTCATTCTTCACAGTGCCACTGGGACTCATTTGCACATCAGGTCCCACCTGACTACCTTCAGATTGCTTCTGCTATTATTGGGACTTTTTTTACCTGAAAGATGGATAAGGAACTGGTTAAAGGGGAGACAACAACAGATCATACTGAAAGGTGAACTGTCAGCTTGGAGGGAGGTTTTGGGACTAATCTTATTTAATCTTTTTATTACTGACCTTGGCACAAAAAGTGGGAATGTGCTAATAAAACTTGCGGATGACACAAAGCTGGGAGGTATTGCCAATACAGAGAAGGACCGGGATGTCATACAGGAAGATCTGGATGATCTTGTAAACTGGAGTAATAGGATGAAATTTAATAGTGAAAAGTGCACGGTCATGCACTTAGGGATTAATAACAAGAATTTTTGTTATGAGCTGAGGACACACCAGTTGGAAGTAACAGAGGAGAAGGACCTCCGAGTATTGGTTGATCACAGGATGCCTATGATCCACCAATGTGATATGGCCATGAAAAAAGCTAATGCAGTCCTGGGATGCATCAGGCAAGGTATTTCCAGTAGAGAAAAGGAGACGTTAGTACCATTTTACAAGGCACTGGTGAGACCTCATCTGGAATCTTGTGTGCAGCTCTGGTCTCCCATGTTTAAGAAGGATGAATTCAAACTGGAACAGGTACAGAGAAGGGCTACTAGAATGATCCGAGGAATGGAAAACCTGTCTTATGAAAGGAGACTCAAAGAGCTTGGCTTGTTTAGCCTAACCAAAAGAAGGCTGAGGGGAGATATGATTGCTCTCTATAAATATATCAGAGGGATAAATAGCAGGGAGGGAGAGGATTTATTTAAGCTCAGTACCAATGTGGACACAAGAACAAATGGATATAAACTGGCCATCAGGAAGTTTAGACTTGAAATTAGACGAAGGTTTCTAACCATCAGAGGAGTGAAGTTCTGGAACAGCCTTCCAAGGGGAGCAGTGGGGGGCAAAAGACATATCTGGCTTCAAGACTAAGCTTGATAAGTTTATGGAGGGGATGGTATGATGGGATAGTCTAATTTTGGCAATTAATTGATCTTCGACTATTAGCGGTAAATATGCCCAATGGCCTGTGATGGGATGTTAGATGGGGTGGCATCTGAGTTACTACAGAGAATTCTTTCCTGGGTGTCTGGCTGGTGAGTCTTGCCCACATGCTCAGGGTTTAGCTGATCGCCATATTTGGGGTTGGGAAGGAATTTTCCTCCAGGGCAGATTGGCAGAGGCCCTGGGGGGGGGGTTCAGCTTCCTCCGCCGCATGGGGCACAGGTCACTTGCTGGAGGAGTCTCTGCATGCTGAAGTCTTTAATCCACGATTTGAGGACTTCAGTAGCTCAGACATAGGTTAGGGGTCTGATACAGGAGTGGGTGGGTGAGATTCTGTGGCCTGCATTGTGTGGGAGGTCAGACTAGATGATCATAATGGTCCCTTCTGACCTTAATGTCTATGATTCTACAACTAATTTTTCACTGAGCTTTCAGAATACATTTAAAATTCTAATATACTGACTGTAACCTTATGTGGGGAATTGTTCCGTTTCATTATGAGACTTGCTAAAATGTGTAGGCTTAAGTTTTAAAAAGCTAAATTATTTGCTTGTTATTTCTTTTGTTTAATCTGTGTTTTCTTACATTACAACCTAAGACACTAATAGCTCATGCCCATCAATATATTCTCCCAATTGTGAAAGAAGGGAAACTGGACCCAGGAAATGGTTGCTAGTATATTTTCATCTATTACAGCTCTGGAGATAACAAGGTATAGAAATTTCTAAGAAAAGTTCCAGTGAAGTTCCATTTCATCTTATCTAGGTCCTTGGAATGGTGACACTTCTCTGTTTCCATATCCAATTTTCAACTCAGGAGTAGCAGTTACTAAAGATGACGGAGCACTCCTTGTAGGAGCTTACCAGCAAACTATAAAAACTGGTTAGCTGTGAGAGTGATAGTTTGAGTAGACTACAAAATGACAGACAATTCTGATCCGGCGCCACAGGTTGGCCACCCCTGCCATAAACAATTGAAGGTAGGTTATGTATATAGCAAAAAGAACCAATTAGATACCAGGCTGAGCACGCAGTGCTGATGCTGGAACAAACATGTTCATTTGTAAACAAACATGGTTTATTTCAAAGTATAGAACAAAGCACTGTTTTTTCTAACTACAACCACTCCAAATTATTGCCCAATTTTTACATAAACCACTGACATTGCTGATCTCACTATCTTTTAGAATCAACTGCTATAATAATACAGTCTTCCACTGAAAAGAAGTTTGCCATTTCCTTTTTTAGCTAGCCGAAGAACTACAGCATTCTGAACCACTGCCTTTCACAGAACAATTAGAGTGCCAGTTATTTATTCCCCCTGAAATGTCTGTTTCATTATGCAAGTGTTTCCATTATGATATTATGTACTCCCTTGATGGGGAATGTTTACTTCATCATATCAAATATCAATTGTTTACTTCTGATATTTAATCCCCCACCTGATATGCTTTTCAGAGGGTGGCTTATTAAGAGAAATTTAATAAAGGGAAAAGCATGAGTTGGACTTATGCCTGAATCAAAATTAAGGTGTCATTCTTTTAAAAGACATTGTAACAAGACATCCACACCCATCCTTATGTTTTCCTACTTCCTTCCCTTGTGTTCTGTGAGGATTAACACCTGAGAAAAATAGTTGATTTGTTCCCATTAACAGAGCAATTGTCTCACACTATTCATAGGTTAATTTCAGTGTCAATAATTATTCAGTCCTCTAATCAGTTTATAAAGGTTTAACAGACAAACAGACCCACAACTATTTTACATTTGGGGACAATATATACCTTCAAGTCAGCGGCACTGCTATGGGTACCTGGTATGGCCCCACAGTATGCCAAAATTTTATGGCTGACTTAGAACGCCACTTCCTTAGCTCTCGTCCCCTAACGCCCCATCTCTACTTGCACTACATTGATGACATCATCATCTGGACCCATGGAAAAAAAGTCCTTGAAGAATTCTACCATGATTTCAACAATTTCCATCCCACCATCAACCGCAGCCTAGACCAATCCACACAAGCGGTCCATTTCCTGGACACTACTGGGCTAATAAGCGATGGTCACATAACCACCACCCTATACCGGAAACCTACTGACCACTATACTTACCTACATGCCTCCAGCTTCCACCCAGGACACACCACACGATCCATTATATACAGTCAAGCTCTAAGATACAACCGCATTTGCTTCAATCCCTCAGACAGAGACAAACACCTACAGGAGCTCTATCAAGCATTCCTAAAACTACAATACCCACCCACTGAAGTGAAAAAACAGATTGACAGAGCCACAAGAGTACCCAGAAGTCACCTACTACAGGACAGGCCCAACAAAGAAAATAACAGAACGCCACTAGCCATCACTTTGAGCCCCCAACTAAAACCTCTCCAGTGCATCATCAAAGATCTACAACCTATCCTGAAAGATGATCCTTCACTCTCACAGATCTTGGGAGACAGACCAGTCCTCACTTACCGACAGCCCCCCCAACCTGAAGCAAATACTCACCAGCAACCACACACCACAGAACAAAAACACTAACCCAGGAACCTATCCTTGCAACAAAGCCCAGTGCTAACTCTGTCCACATATTTATTCAAATGACACCATCATAGGACCTAATCACATTAGCCACGCCATCAGGGGCTCGTTCACCTGCACATCTACCAATGTGATATATGCCATCATGTGCCAGCAATGCCCCTCTGCCATGTACATTGGCCAAACCAGACAGTCTCTACGCAAAAGAATAAATGGAAACAAATCTGACATCAGGGATCATAACATTCAAAAACCAGTAGGAGAACACTTCAACCTCTCTAGTCACTCAGTAACAGACTTAAAGGTGGCAATTTTGCAACAGAAAAGCTTCAAAAACAGACTCCAATGAGAAACTGCTGAGCTTGAATTAATATGCAAACTAGATACCATTAACTTGGGTTTGAATAGAGACTGGGAGTGGCTGGGTCATTACACATATTGAATCTATTTCCCCATGTTAAGTATCCTCACACCTTATCATCAACTGTCTAAAATGGGCCATCCTGATTATCACTACAGAAGTCCCTCCCCCCCACCCGCTGAAAATAGCTCATCTTAATTAGCCGCTTACAGTTGGTAAGGCTACTTCCACTTTTTCATGTTCTCTATATGTGTCTGTATATATCTTCTTACTATATGTTCCATGCTATGCATCTGATGAAGTGGGCTGTAGCCCATGAAAGCTTATGCTCAAATAAACTTGTTGGTCTCTAAGGTGCCACAAGTACTCAGGTTCTTTTTGCAGACATTTAAGTGGGATTCGCAAAGGTACTCAGGTGCTTAACTCTCACTGATTTCAGTTTTCAGATAAAGGTGCAGCAATCCATAACACGATTTAACTTGTCTATTGATCTTTACAGCTCCTGGAATGTCTCTTGTAAATTTTCTAAGGTACTTCAAATCCGAAGGGATCTTCCAACTACTAGTTAAAATTTAAGGGGAAATTAGAAGGCATTTGTCAAATGGAAACTAAAACAAGAATGATTTCTACTGCTCTGAAAAGTCATGTAAGTACTCAATTATTGTACCAATCCTCTCCAATCTTCACATGCAAGATAATTACATTTTAGTCTTTTAAAGTAACCTATGCAACCTCTTAATTTGTATGCTCTTCATATAGATAGCAGGCTAACACCCAATACAAAAAATGTGTTAATTAGCCCATTATAAATCAAAATACTATAAAATGAAGTCCTAAAGAATTTAGAAGTTCCCTTTAATTCTAACCAGTGTTTCAAGATAAGGGCTAGAATAGGATGAGAAAACAGTTGAAGTACAATCTTTAGCAAACTTGATAAATTTTCAGTAATAAATTACAAGACCTTCACTATGACAACTTTAAATGGTTGTTCAGTAACCGCCCTTCCAGTAATCCTTATTGTAATCAGATTTGAATAATTGAGAATTTGAGGACTATACCTAAACAAGCCTATACCAAAATTAATGTAACCATCAATATATAAAATGTTATGACAAACAGATCAAGCCAAATTTGACTATAGGAACCATTTATTAGAGATCTGTTAAAGTGAAGTCCCAATTACTGGATTTTTCCCTATATCTTGTGATTTTAAGATACATTCACCTCTACTGTAAAGAATTAGAAGTTCAATAAAAATAAAATAATTAAATGCTTTTTGAAGTACAAAAAAATCATAATTCTGCTCAATAAATGCTATCTCAAACCCCCAGCAGAATTTGATCCAATTTTTCATGATCAATTTTATTCTTTAGGCACTAAATGTACATTTATACCCTGTTGGATTCTTTTAAAAAAAGATCAAACTAGCATATTTTTAGCATTTTATTTATTTCTCATGACACTTCTTAGGTAAGAGCAAATCTTTGTAATAGATCTGCTTTCCCAAGAATATAATTTTTATAGAGAAATTAGTTATAAATGGGGGCAAGGGACTATGATGACTTTGAGTCAGAGGGAATTAGTTTACATTTACAATAGATTAAAAAACCTTAAAGAGATTTGAAGATTAAGCAGTACAAGAAAATCATTAGTAGTATGTTAATAGCTTACACCAAATATAAGGATTTTATGCTAAGCTAATACAAGGTAATGGCAAGACCTACTTGGTACAATGTTGTTTTGCGCTCTAGCCTTTAACAGACTAAAAATGTAACTGACAATTATTAGCTAGGAATAAAGTTATCCTATGCCACTGCAACGCCCGCAAAAGCTAAATATTATTTATGTATTTAAATATGAAACTGTCTTCTTTTTTAACAATACAACTTAATCTCTCACTAGCTCCACAGATGCATAGAGTCCTAGATCCAAAGGGACTTTGTGATCATCTAGTCTGACCTCCTGTTAGTTGCAGGCTATAAAACTTCCCCCAAAAAATTCCTAGAGCATTTTTTAAAAATCCAGTCTTGATTTAAAAATTGCCAGTGATGGAGAATCCACCACAACCATTGGTAAATATTTTCAACTCTTAAATTACCCTCACTGTCATTTCCAATCAGAATTTATCTAGCTTCAACTTCCAGCCATTGGATCATATAACTTTTTCTGTAGACTGAAAAGTCCATTATAAAGTATTTATTCCCGATGTAGATATTTACAGATCAATCAAGTCATGCCACTCTTCTTCTTTCCTCCTTTTATTTCCTCATATATAGTAATTTGCTCTGTTTATTTGTTCCAATTCCACACTACCCCACCCCCAGTTTAAAAATAAATACATACATACATACTCTATTTGCCTCTCTGACCTTATCCTCGGCAGCATTTCCACCAACCTATTCACACAGAGGGCTTCCAAAATTTACCAGACGCCTATTTACCAGAAGACAATGAAAATGAAGAGTCCCATTTTCAAGTACAATATCCAGGTGAAGAACCAAGCTCTCACGAACTGGTCCTTGAATTCCCACCAGTGTACTTCCTCAGTACCCTGCTCCTGGGCTCAATCATTTGTAGCCTCTTGGCAATAGGTGTCTGATAAATTTGAAATGCTGCCTTCCCCCATCTGCAGGAAAGGAAAAAGGAGCATTAGTTCATTTCATCAGTCTTATAATTGCAGCATCACACTTGTCATTGTTATCAGTTAACACTTGTTCTTGAATAAATCAGAATTACATTGGCAGCTCTTCTCTCTACAGTTGAACATAATCCAAATGTTTCTTTTATGAAAAGTTACAGCAGCCAGTATAAATAGTAGACTGTATGATAAACACTGGTAACTACATTGCAGCAGTACATAATGCAACAGAGAACTTCCCAATCTAGAATTTATCATTCAAATCGATATGAGATACAAGCAACTATGCATAATAGCTGCATCGAGACATACTTCAAAATGCTAGTGCTTAAATATGCAGCACAATAAAGCCAACCCAAGGTGCTTAAGCATGGAATTCATGGCGCAAGCAGGAACACCTTTTTTATTTCAAGGAGCCTTTACTTACTCCACCAGGTGTGTTTTAAATCCGAGGCACGGTTGTCAATACCTGCAGGTCGTAGCAGCAGTGTCAAAGCCTCAAACGTTTCTGGTCAAATCTGCTGAAGCCAAACCAAGAGATAAAGCGCACGAACAGTTCGTTACCTGCTCGAAGGGCGCTGCAGTGTAACGCGCCGCAGCGCAGGTTTTCACCAGCACTTCCCCAGCCACTCCGCCCCATCGGGCCTTGGCGGCGGCCACCTGCCCTTCGCCGCAGCAGCATCCGCCTGCCCGCCGCGGCCGCCGGACGCTGGCGACTTCGGCCAAGGGCACTGGGATGCTGGGTTTCCCGGCGGTCCCCGCACAGCGGCGGGAGCCGGGGCTCACCTGCCTCCCCGCGCCCGTTAGGAGGCAGAGCTGAGTCTCCCCGAGCAGGGCCGGGGGCAAAGCGGGGGTGGGCGGCTCAAGCCACCGACCGCTCCCGCCCGGCCGCCGAGGGATCGGCGCCTGCTCTTGTCCGGAGGGTTTCGGGGGGAGAGATCACCCCCTCCCCGCCAAGGTCTCCCCTGCCCACAAACATGATAGCGGAAGTGACGTTCAAGCAGCTAGCAGCCCTCACAACCTATCGCTCATGGGAACAGAAACCATATAGCCAATCAGCACAGCCCGGGGGCGGGACTTCCAGGGCTTCATGTTAGTCTGAGAAGGGGGGGTGAAAAAAACCTTAAATGCATAAACACGTGAGCGGAGGGAGATGGTTGGGAGCCCCCACCCGCGCCGGCGGCACCATGGCAGAGCGCGGCCCCCGGGAAGAAGCGATGGTTCAGCCCGGCCCACGCACGCGGTCGCTGCTGCTTCCTGCCGAGCAGGCAGCCGCTAGGGCGAGCCCGGCGTGCAGCCAGCAGGGACCCGCGCGGCGTCCCGCTCAGGCCCGCTCCCGCGCGGCGCCCCGCTCCCTGCCGCCGGGAAGCCCCCATTCTCCTAGGCCCGCCCGCCCCGGAAGCCTCGGCCCGGGCGCTGCCCCCGAGCAATGGCGGCGCCGCAGCCCCATTACCTGCTGCAGGCTGACCCGGAGCGGCGCCCAGGACCCGGATGGAGTCGCTCATCGCGGCGGCGGCCGCAGGGCAGCCGCGGTGCATCACGGGAAGGGGGGGCAATGTGGCGTCGCCTCGCTCATTGGAGAAGGGGTAGACAGGCTCCGCCCCCTTAACGTTTCCGGGGCGGTAGAGCGAGCCGTCCCTCACCGGACATTCTCCACTCTCATTGGATCGAAGACCGCGTGACCCCGCCTCTTTAGAGGAGCCTGGTCTCTCATTGGAGGAGAGCCCCGCGCGCACTTGCCTACCGCCTAATTGGAGGAGAGACTAGGGTGGTGCCAACCCCCGCACCCATCGCCATAACTTGGGGGAGGAGCTGAGTTACCGAACCGCGACACGCGGCCTCGCCTCTGACTCCACCCCCGCCCCGGAGCCAAAGGGGCTGGAGCTCAGACTCTTCCCTCCGGGGGAGCAGCGGGGCAGGGGCTCACACACACACACCCTCCCTGCTGGAGGCAGAGCAAATCCAGAGTGGGCAGCTGCCCTTCTCCAGGGGTGCTGGGGCAATTTGTATAGTGGGGGTGCTGCTGAGAGCCCTTGAACCAATTAAACCCTGTCTATAATGGAAACCACGTCAAGCCCCGCAGCCCTAGGTCCTATGTCGCCATCCCAGTTTTCCCAAGACAGTCTGTTTGCTGTCCCTCATCTCGTTAAGAGCCCAGTAATTGGGAGTGTTAAGAAAGCTGTCACTGTCCGAGAACACCTTGTACTCACTTGGGGAAGCGGGACGTTAGCAATCACAGTTCTAAGAATAATAAAAAGGTATTTACATTGTTTCGCATGAATGTCCTGGGATCTACTGTTCTGTAAGTTCTGTGACCCTGAATTCCTATACCTCTGTATGTTCAGAACATGTATTCATAACCAGAATGGCAGGATTTGTCCCTGGGAGCCTTGGTCCAACCGACAGAGCTGCCTCCCAATAATCCAAGCCTTTAATCAGTCCCAAGTCAGGGTAAAGGAGGAGGGTTGGGTGTGGGGCTAGCAACTCCACCCCGTAAAAAATCAACTTGCTACAGAAACACCAACAATAGAGATAACAGAGACTTTTAGCCTGGAAAAAGAAGGGTCTTCAACTCGAAGACGCATGACGCTGGGTGGTGAAAGCCGCGAGGAAGCCACTAAGCCAATCACCCTTCTTGCAACCAGGAGGATTACCATCGGCACATGGAACGTGAGGACCATGTATGAGTCAGGAAAGACGGCGCAGGTTGCAGCAGAGATGAGGAGCAACAACCTGACCCTACTAGGCATTAGAGAGATAAGATGGACACAAGCTGGACAGAGATGACTGTTGACAGGAGAGCTGTTGCTGTATTCAGGACATGAAGAGAGCGACGCACCCCCCACACAGGGAGTAGGCTTCATGTTGTCCAAGCAGCCACAGAGAGCACTGATTGGTTGGGAGGCACATGGTCCCAGGATCATCACAGCATCCTTCAGAACTAAAATGAAGAGGATTAAGATGAATGTTGTTCAGTGCTACGCTCCAACTAATGACAGTGAAGAGGAGGACAAAGACTACTTTTACAACAGACTCCAGAAAATATTAGAGATTCTCCCAGACAAAGACATCACCATCCTTATGGGAGACTTTAATGCCAAAATTGGACCTGACAACACAGGATACGAACAAGTCATGGGGACCCACGCTCTGGGAGAGATGAGTGAGAGTGGAGAGAGATTTGTGGATCTGTGTGCACTTAACAACCTGGTCATAGGAGGCAGCATCTTTCCTCACAAACGGATCCACAAGAGTACCTGGATATCGCCAGCAGGCACGACAGAAAACCAGATCGACCATGTCTGCATTAGCAAGAAGTTCAGAAGATCCTTGCAGGACGTTAGAGTTAGAAGGGGAGCAGACGCGGCATCCGACCATCACTTAGTGGTGGCCAGATTGAAGCTGAAGAAGAACTGGATAGACGCGTCAGACAGAAGAGCGAAGTACAATGCCAGCCTTCTGAAGGACCATAAGATCAAGGAAGATTTTGGACTGATGCTGAAGAATAAGTTTTCAGTTCTACAGGATCGGTCTGAGGAAGAGGAAGACAATGTACTCAACAGATGGCAGAAAGTGAGAGAGACACTTAGGTCAGTATGCCAGGAAGTGCTTGGAATTAAGAAACACCAGCAGAAAGAGTGGATAACAGCAGAGACCTTGACTAATATAGAAGACAGAAAGAAGAAGAAGGCAGCAGTCAACAACAGCAGGACTAGAGCAGCAAAGGCCAAAGCTCCAAAAGAGTATGCTGAAGCCCACAGAGCAGTGAAGAGGAATATTAGGAAGGATAAGAGAGATTATGTGGATGGACTGGCAGCAGAAGCGGAGCAGGCACCATACAGCGGCAACATGAAACAGCTGTATGATACTACCAAGCGACTGTCTGGAAAGTTCAGCAAGCCAGAACGTCCCGTTAAAGACAAGCAGGGAAAGTCTATAACAGGAATAGAACAACAGATGAACAGATGGGCGGAGCACTTTGAGGAACTCCTGAACAGACCAGCACCACCAAATCCACCAGACATCGACCCAGCCAACGAGGACCTCCCAATCAATTGCGATAAACCAACCAGAGACGAGATCAGAAAAGCCATCACCATGATGAAGAACAGGAAGGCGGCTGGACCTCACGACATCCCAGCAGAGGCCCTGAAAGCAGACCTGGATGCTTCAGTGGAAATGCTGTACCCCCTCTTTGAGAAGATATGGGAAGAAGAAGCGATTCCGGCAGACTGGAAAGAGGGATACCTCATCAAAATCCCCAAGAAAGGAGACCTCAGCAACAGTGCCAACTACAGAGGAATCACACTCCTGTCGGTGCCAGGGAAGGTCTTCAACCGAGTCCTCTTAGAGAGAATGAAGGATGCCGTCGATCCACAGCTACGAGATGAACAGGCAGGTTTCCGGCAGAATAGATCATGCACGGACCAGATAGCAACGCTCCGCATCATAGTCGAGCAGTCTATGGAGTGGAACTCCTCGTTGTACATCAACTTTGTTGACTATGAGAAAGCGTTGGATAGCGTGGATCAAGAGACCCTCTGGAAGCTCCTTCGGCACTATGGCATCCCAGCAAAGGTGGTCAACCTGATTAAGAACTCATACGATGGCATACACTGTAGAGTGATCCATGGAGGGCAGCTCACAAACAGCTTCCAGGTGCGAACTGGAGTCAGACAAGGATGCTTGTCACCACTTCTCTTTCTCCTCGTCATCGATTGGATTATGAAGACATCCACTTACGAGCGTAGGAACGGAATCCAGTGGACAATGTGGACCCAGCTTGATGACCTGGACTTTGCCGACGACCTTGACTCCTTTCGCACAGTAAACAGCAGATGCAAGAGAAGACCAACGTAGTGGCAGCCACGTCATCACAGGTTGGCCTCAACATCCACAAGGACAAGACCAAGATCCTTAGGATTAACTCCATCAGCAATGACCCAGTCACACTGAATGGAAGCCCCCTGGAAGAAGTGCAGTCCTTCACCTACCTAGGTAGCATCATCGACCAGCAGGGTGGCACAGACGCAGACATCAAAGTAAGGATTGGTAAGGCAAGAGCAGCCTTCTTACAGCTCAAGAACATCTGGAGCTCCAGAGAGCTGTCTTTGGCAATAAAGATTTGACTGTTCAACTCCAACGTGAAATCAGTCCTACTGTAGAGCTGAAACCTGGAGGACAACCAAAACAACCATCAGGAAGATCCAGACCTTCATTAATAGCTGCCTCAGAAGGATTCTCCAGATCCGCTGGCCAGACACCATCAGTAACATCCACCTCTTGGAGAGGACCCGTCAACTCCCAGCAGAGGAAGAAATCAGAAGGAGAAGGTGGGGCTGGATAGGACATACACTACGCAAGCAGCCAACCAACATCACCAGACAGGCACTGCGGTGGAACCCCCAAGGCAAGCGGAAAAGAGGCCATCCAAGAAACACCTGGCGATGCGACCTTCAGGCTGATAGCAAAAAAATGGGCTATACCTGGAACCAGCTACAGCGAATGGCCCAGGATAGAGGACTCTGGAGATCTGTGGTTGGCGGCCCATACCCCGACTGGGGTGACGGGCGTGAGTGAGTGAGTGAATTCCTATACCTCTGTATGTTCAGAACATGTATTCATAACCAGAATGGCAGGATTTGTCCCTGGGAGCCTTGGTCCAACCGACAGAGCTGCCTCCCAATAATCCAAGCCTTTAATCCAAAAACCAGTTGGAGAAACTGGAATGATTGTATTTTAAATTGGTTTGTGCAAAGAGTAACCTGTATGCTGATATGCAGCACTGCCATAAAAGAAGTTCAAACAGGAAGAGGAGCTGACATCACAGGTCTCACTCCTATGTGGTGATGCTGTGTTGCATCGTTCTGTATGATGGCAAGAAGGGGAAAATGGGGTCAAGAGAAGAAATATATTCTGAGAGGAGTTAATGTCTCCAGCAGCCTAGCCAACGTACATGTGCATGGGCATGTACACCCATGTAGTGTACAGCACGAGGTAGGGCCATATGCCTCATCCACCACAACTCCATTCTATATATGTAGGGCCCTACCAAATTCACAGCCATGAAAAACACATCATGAACCATGAAATCTGGTCTCCCCCTAGGAAATCTGTTTTGTTTTGTTTTTTGTACTTTTGCTCTATACTATACAGATTTCACAGGGAGACCAGTGTTTCTCAAATTAGGGGTCTTGACCTAAAAGGAAGTTGAAGGGGGGGACAAGGTTATTTTAGGGGAGATCGTGGTATTGCCACCCTTACTTCTGTGCTGCCTTCAGAGCTGGGCGGCCTGAGCGCGGTGGCTGCTGGCCAAGGGCCCAACTCTGAAGGCAGCGCCCTGTCATCAGCAGCACAGAAGTAAGGGTGGAAATACCGTACCACGCCACCCTTACTTTTGTGTTGATGCTGGCGGTGGCTCTGTTGTCATACTTCCCCTCTCGCAAGCACAGAGTCTGAGTGTAGCAAAAACTTTTAATAAAAGGAGGGAAGTAACTCAGCATTAATTTGGGAGAACAACACAACTAGGGTTCATAAACATAAACCATGAGCAACAGACCCAACCCCAAGTAAGTTGGGCAGTGTCTATTTCCCCTCAGGTTCTTAAGGCCAGCAACCCAAAAGTCCCTTTAACGTTCCCATCCCTTCTCTATACCCCACTCACAGTTGCTGTCCTTGGCCAGTGCAGCCCCAGAGTTCAGAGGTTCATCCACAGAGTTCACTTCCCACCCTGTGCAGAAGGGGTGGTAAGGAGGAACCTTACATACTCGGGCACTTGCTCATCACCCCAACAGCTGATTGCCATGCCTCTCAGCAGGGCTCTGCTCTGGCCCTCTCCAGCAGCCTCCCTGCTGGCCACTTACCACACCTCTCTGCTAGCCACCAAGCTGGCCACACACCAAGATGTCTTCAGTGCCCCCCACTTAACACAGCTCTCAGTGATTTCAGCTGTTAGTCGGGGAGCCTCAGTGCTGGTGCACACCGGGCACTCTCCTGCAATAAACACACTGTCCCAAAGTAGGTCCTTAAACCTGGTACCAGTGATTTCAGTTCTGAACAGTACAAAAACACTCTCAATTGATTCTAAATTAGCTCATTTATTATACCATAGAAAACAAACAAGTCAACTCACATCCATCACCCCTGAACATATAGCCTGTCAGCCAGACATCGAGCCCAGGCAAGTTAATGTAGCAGCTGATATGGGACTTGATTAATAAAGAAGTAAAGAAGAGTAATATAATTAATGCAAATCAACAGAAGTTTATGGAAAATAAATGCGTTCAAACTAGTTTTTTTTATGAGATTACCGGTTTGGTTGATAAAGGTAATATTGTTGACGTAATATACTTGGACTTCTGCAAGGCTTTTGACTTCATACCACCTGACATTTTGGTTGAAGAACTAGAATGATATAAAATGCATACAGCATCCATTAAAGGGATTAAAAGCTTGCTAATTGGATCGGTCTTAAAATGTAATTGTTAAGTGGAGAATCATCATCAAGCAGATGTGTTTCTAATGGGGTCCTCCAGAGATTGTTCTTGGCCCTATGCAATTTAAAAATTTTACCAATGACCTGGAAGAACATAAAATCATCACTGTTCAAGTTTGCAGATGACACAAAAATGTGGGGAGTAGTAAATAAGGAAGACAACGGGTCATTAGTACAAAGCTATCTAGATTGCTTGGTAAACTAAGTGCTAACAAATAATATGAGTCTTAATACAGCTAAATGTATGCATCGAAGGATAAAGAAAGTAGGCCATACTTACAGGATGGTGGACTCTATCCTAGGAAGCAGTGACTCTGAAAAGGATTTGGGGGTTAGGGTGGACAATCAGCTGAACATGAGCCCCCAGTGCAACACTGTGGCTTAAAGGGCTCATGCGATCAATGGATGCATAAGAAAGGGAATCTCAAGTAGGAGTAAAGAAGTTATTTGACTTCTGTATTTGGCACTGGTGCACCCCTGCTTGATTACTGTGTCCAGTTCTGCTATCCAATTTTCAGGAAGGATGTTGAAAAATTGGAGATGGTTCAGAAAAGAGCCACAAGAATTATTAAAGGATTAGAAAACATGCCTTATAGTGATAGACTCAAAGAGCTCGCTCTATTTAGCTTAACACAGAGAAGGTTAAGGGGTGACTTGATTACAGTCTATAAGTACTTACATGAGGAACAAATATTTAATAACCGCCCCTTTAATCTAACAGAGAAAGGTATAACATGATCCAACGGCTGGAAGTTGAAGCTAGACACATTGACACTAGAAATAAGGTGTAATTTTTTAACTGTGAGAGTAATTAAGCCTTGGAACAATTACCAAAGGCTGTGGTGGATTCTCCATCACTAACAATTTTTAAATCAAGATGGGATGTTTTCCTAAAGATCTGCTCTAGGAATTATTTTGGGGGAGTTCTATGACCTGTATGATATAGGAAGTCAGTCTAGATTATCACATGGGTCCCTTCTGGCCTTGGAATCTATGATGTCTGAGGTAGTCACCGGAAAGTTTTGGGAGTATGTTGAGGACAGAGTTCTGTGAAAGCAGATCTTCTCAGACTGGGAACTTTTCTGGTCTTCCCACTCATATTATTATGTATTTATTTAAGTATATCTGAAAACAAGGGTCTCTCTTGGACCCGCCATGAAAGTAAATGCTATAATTATGTGTAATACATATATTAAGCAGTGTCATGGTGTTTATGTTCTGTGCCCCTCAATTTTCTGTAAGATCATAGGCCCAACAAAGACAGTCCCATGCAAATGCAGCTGGCGTCTCATGAATCTTTGTAAGTGTTTTTCCTGCTTTTGGAACATTAGGAAAGAAATCAATGATCAATTTTTGGGAGATCAACTTAATCAGACTTGTTCCTAGGAATATTATAATATTCCATACTCTGCATGTTGCACCTTCTATTTAGCTAAGGAATCTCACTCTGTTTTGACTGTTTGCTGAGTGAAAGAGGAGAGGAATGCTTACATTCAATTTAACTGGTAGAGGGCAAATGTTTCCCTTTCTTTCTGGTTTTAGAGTACTTTTCATCCTTTGATCTTGTCCTTTGACCTTTCTAACTCATTTAATAAAATTTCCCTCTGAAAAGGTGGCCTGGGTCTCATTGTCTGAGCTTTCTGATTCACCTTCTTTTCTGAGGAAAATGAGTCAGGAAACGTGGAGCAGAAAGAGCAGTGATAGCAGATCTTGGTTTGTCAGTTTTATCGTTCTCTTTTATTGGGCTCTGTGCATGAGAGGAGAGAGGCACTAGAACTGAGGTACCAGTGGGATTTTTTTGTGTCTGTCTCTTTGTTTGGGTACAAGTAGAGAAGCTGACAATATATTTGTCAGCCACAGAAAGGGAAAAGCGGGTCTGTGTCTGGGTTTTAATGAGCAAAGCAATAATTTGCCTAGGAAAGTATTTGTATGATAAGTGGGACTGTGGGAGAGGACACAGGCCTGTGGGGTTGCAGTCCTCTCCATGGGGATGGGAGGCATTGCTCTGCATGCAGCTGGAAGGCTGCTCCCAGTCCTGCTTCTCACTGAGCTTCAGCCCCAACGTCAGTGGAACTGGTATCCCCAACTCCATTCCTACCCACAGGCTCTCAGCCTGATGGGTTGCCTTGGGCCCAGTATGATAATGCCAGAGGCAGTGACAATGAGATCTGGCCCCAGCCGAGGTGCGTGAGTTCCTCCCTGCAGTGTGGACGGTGGGCACCAAACCTGAGTGGTGCTGTGACCCTGTGTGCCAGGTTGCAATGCCACCCACTCAAATTTGGCCCAGCCACCCCTCCATCATTTTGGGTGCCCTCGCAAACAGGAGGCCTGGGGCAAACTGCCCTGCCTCGGGCAGCCCTGTGTTCAGTATGAGATATAATAAGAACATAAGAATAGCCATATGGAGTCAGACCAATGGTCCATCTAGCTCAGAATTTTGTCCTCCGATAGTGGTCAGGTGGTCAGTGCCAGATTCTTCAGCGGGAATTAACAGAACAGGACAGTTTGAGTGACAGAGTCCTGTGGCACCTTAGGGTATGTCTACACTACCAGAGTAGTTCGATTTTACTTAACTCGAATTTGTGGAACCGACCTTACAAAGTCGAACGTGTGTATCCACAGTAAGGACAGTAATTCGACTTTGTGAGTCCACACTAACGGGGCAAGCGTCGACATTGGAAGCGGTGCACTGTGGGCAGCTATCCCACAGTTCCCGCAGTCCCCGCTGCCCATTGGAATTCTGGGTCGAGCCCCCAATGCCTGCTGGAGGAAAATATGTGTCGACTGTCGTCATTCAACCATCACTCCCACCCTCCCTCCATGAAAGCGCCGGCGGGAAATCTGTTTGCGCACTTTTCTGGTCAGTGACAGCGCGGACGCCACAGCACTGCGACCATGGAGCCCGCTGCGATCATCGCTGCAGTTATGGCCGTTGTCAACTCCTCGCACCTTATCGTCCACCTTTTTCACAGTCAGATGCTGAGAAATCGGGCGAGGAGGCTCCCGCAGCGTGGTGAGGACATCAAGTGTGAGAGTGGCACAGACCTCTCACAAAGCACGGGACCCCACGCCGTGGACATCATGGTGGCAATGGGTCATGTTCATGCTGTGGAACGGCGATTCTGGGCCTGGGAAACAAGCACGGACTGGTGGGACCGCATAGTGCTGCAGGTCTGGGATGAATCACAGTGGCTGCGAAACTTTCGCATGCGTAAGGGCACTTTCCTTGAACTGTGTGACTTGCTGTCCCCTGCCCTGAAGCGCAAGGACACCCGGATGCGAGCAGCCCTGACTGTGCAGAAGCGAGTGGCCATAGCCCTCTGGAAACTTGCCACGCCAGACAGCTACCGGTCAGTAGCAAACCACTTTGGCGTGGGCAAATCTACCATAGGGGTTGCTGTGATGCAAGTAGCCAACGTAATCGTTGAGCTACTGCTCTCAAAGGTAGTGACCCTGGGAAACGTTCAGGTCATCATAGATGGCTTCGCCGCGATGGGATTCCCAAACTGCGGTGGGGCTATAGATGGAACTCACATCCCTATCCTGGGACCGGCCCACCAGGCCAGCCAGTATAGCACTGGTGGAGCATAGGGGACGTTTTACCAACATCAACGTCGGATGGCCGGGCAAGGTTCATGACGCACGTGTTTTCAGGAACTCTGGTCTGTTTAGACGCCTGCAGGAAGGTATTTTCTTCCCGGACCACAAAATAACTGTTGGGGATGTGGAGATGCCTATAGTGATCCTCGGGGACCCAGCCTACCCGCTAATGCCCTGGCTCATGAAGCCCTATACAGGCGACCTGGACAGTGACAAAGAACTCTTCAACTACCGGCTGAGCAAGTGCAGAATGGTGGTGGAGTGTGCTTTCGGACGTCTCAAGGGGAGATGGAGGAGCTTACTCACTCGCTCAGATCTCAGCGAAACCAATATCCCCATTGTTATTGCAGCTTGCTGTGTGCTCCACAATCTCTGTGAGAGCAAGGGGGAGACCTTTATGGCGGGATGGGAGGTTGAGGCAAATAGCCTGGCTGCTGATTACGCCCAGCCAGACAGCCATGCAATTAGAAGAGCCCAGTGGGAAGCGCTGTGCATCCGGGAGACTTTGAAAGCTAGGTTCCTCAGGGAGCCGGGTAACCTGTGACTATTAAGTTTGTTTACAGAGAAGCTGAACCTGCCCCCGTTTCTTTACCCAGCTAATGTTGACTATCCTCTGCAGTTACATACCCCATTCCCCCCGTTCCCCCCCTTCCAACGCATGCTTAAAAATAAAATACATGGAACTTTGTTAATGAACACCGTTTTCTTTATTACTGATTTCGCGGTACAGGGTTGAAACTGGGACGCAGACTGTGCTGGGTAGGGTGTGGAGTGATGTAAAGACCGCTTCTAAACTCGAGGAATGACAGGCTCCTGCTCCTAGAGCGGTCCGCAGTGGCGGACTGGTTGTTTCAACGGAGCCTGCCACCCCTCCTTTTCGGGACTCTGTGTGTGTGGGCTATGTGACTTTGTGGCGGGGGAGGGCAGTTAGACATCTTATGCAGCGGTCCTTATCCTGGATCACAGAGTCATGCAGCAGGGGATCTGTAACCGTCATCCCCCGCCACTAAGTCACATAGCCCCCCCACCACAGAACATGAAAACCACCTCCCAGACTGACCAGGGTGCCTAGTGACTGCACTGTGTGTGTGACCTGCTGCTGAACCTGCCCCCGCGTCTGTACCCTGGTAAAGGTGACTGACCTGTCCAATTACCAACCTCCTTCCCCCCTTGAAACACAGTCTCCTCTAAAAGAACATGACAGAAACAGTAATTAACAGAAAAGTCTTTTTTATTATAACCTAGACAGTTAGGGGATGAAACTGGGATGGGGGCTTGGGTGAGGCAGGAAGGAAAGGACTTCTCAAAATTTAGGGAATGAGAGCTTTTTGTTAATTGAGCACTCTGCAGGGGTGGAATGACAGTTTTCACGGCCCCTGGCGCCCCTCCTTCTTGTTACTTTGGGTGACGGGGGTATGGGACTTTGTGGCGGGGGAGGGCGGTTACAGATACACTGCAGTGGGGCTCTGTCCTCCTGCCTGCGGTCCTGCAGAACATCCACAAGGCGCCGGAGCGTGTCCGTTTGTTCCCTCATTAGTCCAAGCAGCGTTTGAATCGCCTGCTGGTCTTCCTGCCACCACCTGTCCTCCCGTTCGCTGTATGAGCGCTGGTACTGAGACATGTTCTCCCTCCACTGGGTCTGCTGTGCCACCTCGGCTCGGGAGCAGCCCATAAGTTCAGAGAACATCTCGTCCCGTGTCCTTTTCTTTCACCGCCTAATCTGCGCCAGCCTCTGTGAGGGGGATGCCGGGGCAGGTCGGGAAACAGTCGCAGCTGTGTGATGGGAAAAAGGGAGTGAATTCCTTAAAAGATACATTTTTGCGAACAATGAACATAGTCTAGTCTGTCTCTGTGAACAAGACCATGCACAGCACCTATCTCATGCGCACTCAGGACGAGTTCGAATTTTCGGCCTTCGCATTCATTGCCTGGGGTCTTGCACTGGAGATCAGACAAGCGGGGCAGGACAGCAGAATTCGTGGAGCAGGCACACATGGTAAGCCATAGACTTTTGGCTGCTTAAAACTTAATGTATAGAAGTGCCCTCCTTTCATGCTCAAAGCAATGGTCATAGCGTTTGCAAGTTCCTGCTGCCGGCAATCCGGAAAGCATGAACTCTGCCCCTGTTCCACCCCCTCATGGCTGTCCCCGGGATAGATCCCTGTATGCTGCCCCTCTACCGCCTCCACCACGTGGCTGTAAACCGACGCTTATTATTATGTAAAGGAACAGTCAAGCATTCCCAATACTAAAATTCCCCTAATTCAAAGCAGGACGCCCTGAGCGAGATCACCCTGAGGAGGATCACTGACAGAGATAGAGAGCGCATGCTGCGTGAAAGCCAGCACAAACCAGGGGCCTATGCCACCATGCTTGTCGAGGCAATGCTCCCAGAGTACCTGCTGATAGCCTGGCACGGAAAAGTGTCCTACCACGGAGGACCCAATAAGGCCGCTCTCCCCAGGAACCTCCTGCGGAGGCTTTTTGATTACCTCCAGGAGAGCTTCGTGGAGATCTCCCAAGAGGATTTCTGTTCTATCCCCATATATATTGACCTTCTTTTCACATAGTTAATATTCCTGCTCTGTTAAAAATAAATGTTTACATGTTTAAAGCACGTACCGACTGATCCTTCCCCTGATTCAGGGTCCAGGTTAACGGCTGGGGAGGGTTGGTAGGGGATCTCAGTGAGGGTGATGAAGAGATCCTGGCTGTCGGGGAAATCAGCGTTGTAAGCGCTGTCGACTGCCTCGTCCTCCTCATCTGCTTCCTCATCTTCCCCATCCGCGAACATCTCCGAGGAACCGGCCGTCGACACTATCCCATCGTCAGAGTCCACGGTCAGTGGTGGGGTAGTGGTGGCGGCTGCACCTAGAATGGAATGCAGTGCCTCGTAGAAGCAGCATGTCTGGGGCTGGGATCCGGAGCGTCCGATTGCCGCTTTGATCTTTTGGTAGCCTTGTCTCAGGTCCTTGATTTTCACGCGGCACTGCGTTGTATCCCGGCTGTATCCTCTGTCTCTCATGGCTTTGGAGACCTTCTCGTAGGTCTTTGCATTCCGTTTTTTGGAGCGCAGCTCCGAAAGCACAGACTCATCGCCCCACACAGAGATCAGATCCAAGACTTCCCAGTCAGTCCATGCTGGGGCCCTCTTTCTATTCTGAGATTGGATGGACACCTCTGCTGGAGAGCTCTGCATCACTGCCAGTGCTGCTGAGCTCGCCACGATGTCCAAACAGGAAATGAGATTCAAACTGGCCAGACAGGAAAAGGAATTCAAATTTTCCCGGGGCATTTCCTGTGTGGCTGGTCAGAGCATCCGAGCTCGGACTGCTGTCCAGAGCATCAACAGAGTGGTGCACTGTGGGATAGCTCCCGGAGCTATTAGCGTCGAATTCCATCCACACCTACCCTAATTCGACATGGCCATGTAGAATTTAGCGCTACTCCCCTCGTCGGGGAGGAGTACAGAAATCGAACTAAAGAGACCTGTATGTCGAACTAAATAGCTTCGTTGTGTGGACGGGTGCAGGGTTAATTCGATTTAACGCTGCTAAATTCGACATAACCTCCTAGTGTAGACCAGGCCTTATAAACTGACAGACGTATTGGAGCATAAGCTTTCATGGGTGAATACCCACTTCGTCAGACGCATGTATTCACCCACGAAAGCTTATGCTCTAATATGTCTGTTAGTCTATAAGGTGCCACAGGACTCCTGGTCACTTTTTACAGATCCAGACTAACACGGCTACCCCTCTGATACAGTTTGAGTGATCCATTCCCAGTCATCCAGTCCCAGGTTCTGACTGTCAGAGGTTTAGGTACACCAGGAGCATGGAAGAGGAATTTTTAAGGTTGTCCCCCCACCCTCCAGATGAAGGAAGCGGTTGAAAAATGATTCATCCATGAAGCTGAGTGTCTGTCAGGGCTGTCTTGGTGAGCACTTGCAGGTGACTGTCCATCATGCCCTCTGATATCATTTTCACCAGTCCCTGCTGCTTAGGGATAAGATAGCTTTCATTCTGGTGTCTGTCCTGCTGCCTGAGTGAGCCTTTTGGTTTAGCCTTAAATTAGGGATGTGTTCATGGTGTTTCTTAGGCTGACTTGACATCTCCCTGGGTGAGGCTGCCATCTTGGAAGTAGAACAAATTAAGCTCTGATGCCTCTGTTGAGTGCCAAAAGCCAAGCCAAGCGAAAATTTTGTCTCTCTCTCACGGCAGGCAAAGCTGTGTCCCAAACAGACTGCCTGTTGCCAAGATATCTTTAGCTAGACTAATTGACGCCAGCTGAGGATCAGTTGCATTAATTTGCATAAATTAATACATTGTAAATTGATATATTTTGCCCTGCATACAGAGGCAGTGGTTCTGCTGCAGTGCCAGAAACTTCGGTTTGGGTTGGATTAAGGCTCTGCTCTATGACTGACATATCCTGCAGTTCTGCCTTTGATCACAAGATGGAGTGTGAGTACCCAGTAGAGAGATTTGCCAATAGTAGCATTCAGTGGTGAAATACAATCCATCAGAACTAGTATCCTTGCTTCTTGACCCATGTGCCTTCCCCCTGGCCTACAATAACTCATTACTGGCTTGGAAACAAGAACTGACTCACTGAAGAAAAATAGTTGTTACATTTTATATTATTTTGCATGAGTCACAGTGAGCAAGAATTCAGTTAAAAGTGATGTATCTCCCTCGAGGGATTCCTAACCAAATTTCTGACAGCTAATGTGTCATGCAGTCCAATGCCATATATTGGATATTTCTGGAGGGCCCTGTGGGATGTTTAATGTGCCAGGCTGATGTCAATGGAACAGAATGCTCCAAAGGAAAAAGGTCTCCTTCTGCTAGATGAATGATGGAGTGGACCGACGGTATTTCTCAAAAATGAAGAGTTCCATAGCTGAAGCATTTCTTTCCAAAGCAGGAAATATTTATTCAGTGACTGTATTCTATTGAGACTGTCACTTTGACTGATGGCCATGGCTTCGTCACCGACAATTGCTCACTATGTCATAATTAGAAAGTTTCATTTCTATTGTCTTAGGGAACAGAACTGGTCTGCACTTCATTCAGTCATAAACTGCCCTGCTACTGAAGTGTTTATTTTTCCCTTAGAGAGTGAATCATTTTTTATCAATTTCTGGTTGGCTGAAGTTCTTGTTTGTTTGTTTTTAAATAAGGGACAGCTGTTCATCAATCCTGTTGATCAGCTTGAATTTAATTTTGAAGAGAAATTTAATGTATGGCACCAATATTTTTAAAATGGTAGTGATGGAGGGACCAAGAAATTACAGTTTAAGTGTAAAATACTAGGAAAGACTCCCTATCATGGGTTCTCAACTTGGGGATCACAATCCAGAGGGAGGTTAACAACAATTCTAAGGTTTTTTTTGACCACCCTCCCTTTCTTTATGGCGTGGGTGCCTAAAACTTTTTCCTTTTGTTAAATAGGGAGGTTGGAAAGAGTCGATTACACTAAAATTAAGCTGGGTACTGAGAAAATCAGTGAATTCATAGGGACGATGAAGAAAACAGAGTCTGATCCTCATCTGGTGTAAATTGGCACATTGCCATTAACTGCTGTGGAGCTACATCAATATATACCATCTGAGGATCTGGCTGACAATCTCCTTATACTGTAGTATTAAATAGTATGCAAGATTAGAAATTATGATTAAACTATTATTAAAAATTGGCCTAATAACCATTGTGAGAGAGCAGTAGTAAGTGGACACAGACAGCGCTCTCAGTGTTCTGAAATTCCGATCACCTATTGAATACAATTTCCATTAGGAACAAAAGCAGCAAAGAGTCCTGTGGCACCTTATAGACTAACAGACGTATTGGAGCATGAGCTTTCATGGATGAATACCCACTTCGTCGGATGCATGTAGTGCAAATTTCCAGAGGCAAGTATAAATATGCAAGCAAGAATCATGCTAGAGATAACGAGATTAGTTCAATCAGGGAGGATGAGGCCCTCCCTACACTAACACCGGAACAAATCAGCATGCCCTTAGAGCCCCGACCAGGGTTATTCTATCTACTACCCAAGATCCACAAACTCGGAAATCCTGGACACCCCATCATCTCGGGCACTGGCACTCTCACTGAAGGACTGTCTGGATATATGGACTCTCTACTCAGACCCTATGCCACCAGCACTCCCAGCTATCTCCATGACACCACTGATTTCCTGAGAAAACTACAATGCATTGGTGACCTTCCAGAAAACACCATCCTAGCCACCATGGATGTAGAGGCTCTCTACACAAACATCCCACACACAGATGGAATACAAGCTGTCAGGAACAGTATCTCTGATGATGCCACAGCACAACTGGTTGCTGAGCTCTGTGACTTTATCCTCACACACAACTATTTCAAATTTGATGACAATATGTACCTCCAGACCAGTGGCACCACTATTGGCACCCGCATGGCCCCACAATATGCCAACATTTTTATGGCTGACCTGGAACAACGCTTCCTCAGCTCTCGTTCACTCATGCCCCTTCTCCACCTATGCTACATTGATGACATCTTCGTCATCTGGACCCATGGGAAGGAGACTCTTGAAAAATTCCACCACGATTTCAACAGCTTCCACCCCACCATCAACCTCAGCCTGGACCAATCTACCCGGGAGGTCCACTTCCTAGACACCACAGTGCAAATAAGTGATGGCCACGTTACCACCACCCTATACCGAAAACCCACCGACCACTATGCCTACCTTCATGCCTCCAGCTTCCATCCCGGACACACCACATGATTCATTGTCTACAGCCAAGCACTGAGGTACAACTGCATCTGCTCCAACCCCTCAGACAGAGACCAACACCTACAAAATCTTCACCAAGCATTCTCAAAACTACAATACCCGCATGAGGAAATAAGGAAACAGATCAACAGAGCCAGATGTGTACCCAGAAGCCTCCTACTGCAAGACAAACCCAAGAAAGAAACCAACAGAACTCCACTGGCCATCACATACAGTCCCCAGCTAAAACCTCTCCAATGCATCATCAGGGATCTACAACCCATCCTGGACAATGATCCCTCACTTTCACAAGACTTGGGTGACAGGCCAGTCCTTGCCCACAGACAATCCGCCAACCTGAAGCATATTCTCACCAGTAACTACACACCACACCATAGTAACTCTAACTCAGGAACCAATCCATGCAACAAACCTTGATGCCAACTCTGCCCACATATCTACACCAGCGACACCATCACAGGACCTAACCCGATCAGCCACACCATCAACAGTTCGTTCACCTGCACGTCCACCAATGTAATATACGCCATCATATGCCAGCAATGCCCCTCTGCTATGTACATCGGCCAAACTAAACAGTCCCTAAGTAAAAGGATAAATGGACACAAATCAGATATTAGGAATGGCAATATACAAAAACCTGTAGGAGAACACTTCAATCTCCCTGGACATACAATAGCAGATTTAAAGGTAGCCATCCTGCAGCAAAAAAACTTCAGGACCAGACTTCAAAGAGAAACTGCTGGGCTTCAGTTCATCTGCAAATTTGACACCATCAACTCAGGATTAAACAAAGACTGTGAATGGCTAGCCAACTACAAAAGCAGTTTCTCCACTCTTGGTGTTCACACCTCAACTGCTAGAAGAGGGCCTCATCCTCCCTGATTGAACTAACCTCGTTGTCTCTAGCCTGATTCTTGCTTGCATATTTATACCTGCCTCTGGAAATTTCCACTACATGCATCCGACGAAGTGGGTATTCACCCATGAAAGTTCATGCTCCAATACGTCTGTTAGTCTAAAAGGTGCCACAGGACTCTTTGCTGCTTTTACAGATCCAGACTAACACGGCTACCTCTCTGATATTAGGACTAAAGAGTGCTCAGCCCTTTAACAGCTCCTGTGCAAGAAAAAAGTGACTGATGAAAAGACCACAGGAATTGGTGTTAGTCCTAATTTTGTTCACACTATATGACAATGACCTGCAGGAGGAAGGTGTACAACTTGTAGGTGATACAAAACTCAGAGCTTTGGTCAAAATACCAAAGAGGAGGAAGAGTGGTATCAAGTGGTATCAAGGGGTAGACATGGGAGGCAAAGCATCTCAAACTAATGAATATGGAGAAGATGTAAATTGGTGACTTGGAAAATGGCTCTGTTGTCATTGGTGACACTCAAGATAGTGATTGAGGAAGAAAAGGTGGTAGTGTGTATGAAGTTGAAATAATCTGTGGCAGCAGTTAGGAAACCAAGTGCAATAACTTTGAGACAATTGTATGCAAAATAGCTCCATGTTCATAAATCCCTCTCCTTAGAATTCATTCCACCCTTTTCTGCCACTCCCTCCCTTATGCCCATCCACTCATTTCACATAGAACTATAAAAGTGTAACAACTTTTGGACCCAGATCTTGCAAGCTGCTCTACATAGGTGGCACATCTAGGCCCAAAGGAAGATCCATGAGTTGCTTGTGGACACAGAGGTCTGACCATACAGAGCAGCATGCAGGAGTGAGGCCTTGGTCATTACCAGTTCTGGGCCTGATTTGAAATGGCATGCTACAGGGGAAGCCTTTATATACTACTATCAATCCCCTGACTCCTCCAGGCCTCTGCCCACACCAAATAGTGTTGTTTGAGCTTATTCTTTACTTGTTATAATTCTGTACTGTCTTTCGTGAATATCAACTGGTATTCCTGGGTTGGCTGTCTACAACTCTTGAAACCAAAGTGTGGGGAGGAGAGGGATTATTACAAATTACTCATATGAAGTTCTGAGACTTTTAGCCATATTTCAAAAGCATGTTTAGTGCAACAAGTGTCTGGGTACAAAATTCATGAGCCAATGGAAACCCAAGCTGATAAGTTCAATAATGTTTTGCTCACAGAAGACCCACGTAGACAGCAAGCAGGCATTACCTTGTCTATGAAGAATGCATATATTCTGATTTATTAATTAATGGAAGGAAAAAAGGGGGGAGTGGACATTGTACTCGGCAAATTAAATGTAAAAGCACACATGTTCATATACGTGTGGCTCTTGTATGCTCCAGCAGTGGAAAAGGACGATCAGAGAGAAATACACACTGCAGACTGCCATATATACAGTAGGCTAGTCTCTTTCTTTCTTTTCTGAGGCATACATTTGAAATAATGTTGACACTTCCTTCATGGAACACATTCATTTGCATGAATAGGTAAATTTATGAGGAATTCATTGTGCTTGGCCAAATATGGCTAGTTAGAATAAGTTTCCTAGGACTCAAACATAAGCATTAAACTTCTGTTTTTTTCTGAGTATCTGCAGTTCCCATTGTTTGCAGCTTGAGTTGTGGTTGCTCAGCACTTACAAAAATCAGGCCATAGTGAGAAATGTTATACACACTACAGTTTGCTGCACAGAATCTGTTTCTTTTGCTTAATTTTTCTAAATTACTCTTCTTGTAACTTATTCCACCTTCTTTTAGGTTGCTTTCCTACCATTGCCTTCCAAACAACGTTGTTCTGTGAAATAATAATGAGGCAGTAAGGCACACAAGAGGGTATGTGTCAATTCAACCTGTTTACATTTACCACTATTTTATTTTTTGGTTTGTAGGAAACATAGGCAGCATATATGATTGGCAAATTCCAACAAGTAAATTGCAGGTGATCAATTTTTTAAATATTTTACATTTTTGACTAATCTTTCAAGAATGAAGAATCAATGCTTGTACCTGGTGTACTGCTACAGTCAGGGCAAGATGCTTTTGTGAAAAGATCTTGCTCCTTGCTACCTGATTTCTCAAATAAGCCTAATACTCTTTTGCAGAAGGACTGATCAGGACTTTCACCTGAAAAAGCAAAAGCAGGGCATTCTGGCCTGCGTGCTTCATACAGGTCACTAGTAGTTGCAAGCATGTCATCTGATGTAGTAGAGATATAATCCTTGATGTTGATTCCTCTGATCAATTCTTCAAAATATCGTCGCACAGAAATTTTATACTTTGATGGATCCTGATACAATGACCTTCCTTCTATAAGTTTTTCCATCTTGCTCCTGAGTTTTTTATCCTCTTGAAGAAATTGTACTGAATTTGAATGTTGTTCCAAAAGAGTTTTCATTTGCTGATAAAGCTGCCTGGGGGCTTCAGTTTCACTCTCTACTAGGTGCAGTTTTTCTAATTTTGTTGAATAGTCCTTATGTAATTTTGTCTTCAGTTCTGCAATTCTGCACCTTATCCCTTTAAGTAAACTGATCCCAACTGTGTCAATCATCACCTTGGTGTCTGTAGTGCTGGATAGGAGTTCATTGATCAGCTTCTCTGTTTCCTGTTTAAAAAAAAGTTTATGCAGAGTTTCTTAGTAATGTCCACAAGTAGTTTTCAAAATAGTTAAAAGTGTGAGAAGTTATTTTAACTTTCAAAAATAATTTTGGATCTAGATATATATTTTAGGCCTTAAATTTTAAAGTGGCTTCAACTTTGCCTCCCATTTATGCTCAAAAGCAATTGTAGTTGTAAATAATTGCAATTTTCATTTTATAGCACTTTGCGTTCAGAGTTCTGCTAAGGTCAGGCAGGCCCTTAGGCCTTTTGTAGGGCAGGAAGAGTTTGCGGGCAAATAGTTTCCTGGCTGTATTGTGTACAACTCAGGGTCTTTAAGGCCAGAAGGGACCATCATGATCACCTACTCTAACCTCCTGCACATTGCAGGCCACGATACCTCACCCATCCATTCCTGCACTAGGTCCATAACCTGGCCGAGTTACTGAAGTCTCAAATCTTGATTTAAAGACTGCAAGTTTCAGAGCATCTAGTTCAAACCAGCAAGTGATATGTGCCCCATGCTGCAGAGGAAGGCAAAAGAAAAAATCCAAGAGTCTCTGACAATCTGACCTGGGGGGAAAATTCTTCCTGACCCCATATATGGCAATCCATAGACTCTGAACATGTGGGCAAGACCCGCCAGCCAGACACCAGGAAAAGAATTCTTTATAGTAACTCAGAGCCCTGCTCATCTAGAGTCCCATCTCTGGCCATCGGAGATATTTGCTAAAAGCAGTCACCAATGGTTCATATGCCATCATAGGTGACCTCATAAACCTCCCCCCGCATAAGCCTTATCAAGCTCAGTCCTGAAACAAGCTAGGTTTTTTGCCTTTAGTACTCCTTTTGGAAGCTGGTTCCAGAACTTTACTCCTCTGAGGGTTAGAAATCTTTGTCAAATTTCAAGCCTAAACTTGTTGATACCCAGTTTATATCCATTCTTGTGCCAGCATTGGCCATTAACTTAAATAACTCATCTTCATCCCTGGTGCTTATCCCTGTGATGTATTTATGGAGAGTAATCATATCATATCTCCCCTCAGCCTTCATTTTGTTAGGCTAAACAAGTCAAGCACCACACATTTCCTCTCTTAAGGCAGGTTCTCCATTCCTCTGATCATCCTAGTAGCCCTTCTTTACACATATTACTTTTTGAATTCCTCTTTCTTAAACTGGGAGACCAGAATTGCACACGGTATTCCAGATGAGGGCTCACCAGTGCCTTGTACAAAGGTAATAATGCTTCCCTAGCTCTACTGGAAATATCTTGCCTAATGCATCCTAGGATTGCATAAAACTTTTTCACTGCTGCATTGCATTGGTGGCTCATAGTCATCCTGTGATTGATCAATACACCCAGTCTTTCTTTTCCTCTGTCACTTCCAATTGGTAAGTCCCCATCTTCTAGCAAAAACTCTTGTTGTTAGTCCCTAAGTGGATGACCTTGCACTTTGTACTATTTAATTTCATCCCATTTCTATTACTCCAGTTTTCAAGGTCATCCAAATCTTCTTGTGTGACTCTCTATAACCCAGCCAAGTGGAGGTCAGGCATCCACAGAAGATTGAGAGCCTGGGAAGGAATAGGGTTAGCAAGCTCACATGACCCCAAATAACAAGGAACAATGTAAAGTCATCAAGGAAGCCTCCCATACCATTAATTCTTGGAAAATTGTCATCAAACTTTGCCAAATCACATACAATCTACATGCCTACCCTTCTCATGTTGACAATGAAAAAGCTAAAGATATTTTAGTCATTCTTTCACAGGCCCTTCAAGAAGGTTGGGGATCAGCTACACCAGTGCCAGATTTAGCTTGTGAGTGAAGTCACATGACAAATGGTCAGGTGACTAAGGGAATTTCTAGGAAAATAAGAGCAGCCTGCAGTTCAGCAAGAGGGAGTCAACTGTGAGGGACTCCAGGGAAAATAGCCTTTGGAGTCTGTGATTTATAAAAGACCAGGAGGGCTCAGGAGTATAGGACGTGTCCCTGGGAAGAAGCTGGGTGGGTTGAAGCTACTTGGGGAGAGACAGACTAATTGTTTAGCGCTCCCAGGGCCAGGAATCCAAAAGCTTGTGTCCAGTCAAGCAAGCAAGTATAAATGTAAAAGGCTGGCTTGGTTTCAGTTGAATGCAGTGTTACCTTTGTTCAGCCAAAGGAGAGGCTGGCCCTGCAAACAAGAAGAGTTCCAGACTACTGGTGATTCTATGTGTCCTGCAAATAACTAGGCTCAGAAAATGAAAGCACACTCTACTGTATGCACTAGCCAGGACTGCATATCCTCTTGGACCTGTAAATAAATCCCTTGCTTCAAGGTGCCACAGGTATCAGGTAGTATTCCCTGCCCCACACAGCATTATACATTTGGACTGGTGCCTGATGGCTTTTTTGCCTTTCTCTGAAATGTCAGATATTCGTCATTGCTGAAGTCAGGATACTGGGCTCGATAGTAGTGGTGTACAAACTGCAGGGTTAACTGTGGGCTGCACAAACCGAACCCTGCAGGGTCCATTCAGAGAATTTCCAACCCCTCCCTCAGAGTGTGCCCTGCCAGCTCTCCAGAGCCACTCACTCCTTCCAGACATGGGATCTATTGAATCTTGGGTGATTTGGGGTGGGGGCCTGGCTCCTATTTTCTCCTCCCAAAGGCCTTCAGGTGGACTGGGGGGCCTCTCCCAAACCTGCCCCACCAGGTAAAGACCATGGCCTCTGCTACCCCACTGAGATTATTCTGGAGGACAGGGTTGTAGTACCCCCTTTGCAAATAGCATCAGCCAAGCTGTGTGACTGTTCATGAGTCTGAGTTCTATGGTAATACTTAAACCTTTTCATCATCAAAGTGTTTGATAAGCATTGACTAATTAATCATCCTCACACGCCTGTGAGGTAAGCTTTATTAACCCCATTTTACCTATGGGGGAACTAAAGGCAAAGAGGTTATGTGATTTGGCAACATCACAGAAGAAGTCAAGAGTCAGGAATACAACTTAGTCTCATGCTCACACTACTAAACCACATCATTTTATATAACTTAATCCTTTCCTAAGGGCTATCTGCCTAAACTTGTATCAAACATCAGGTCATGTCATTCTGTTAATAAAACTGAAAGAAAGTGAGTCACTTGTACTATACCTTCCTAGCTTGTACTGTGCCTTCAGATTTCTGAAGCAACAAGTCTATATCTTTAATAAAAGTCATTTTTCTTGCTGTGTAAGCTTCAGACATTTTTGCAACACTGTGATGCTCGTGGTTTCCAAAGATCTTGCAGATTGCACAAATTGGTTCATCATCAGTCAGACACATCTGAGAAAAGAACACAGTCATTTTCTAGTACAGCCATGTATGCTTACACGTTGTCAGGTACGTAGCACACTGACCCAGGACATTAGGCTTAGTCTGCTAAGTAAATACTGGTGCAATTGTCGAAAACATGTTCAGAGTGAAGCTGAGATGGTTGTCTTCAAAAGGGCGAAATTCATGCTATAGCAACCTGCAGTTCCAATGGCATTCTCCAGTGGAACCTTAGTAATCCAAACTCTTCCAAGCAACACACATTAGATTTTCTACCCCAAAAGAAATACTATCTCCCCACTTCTTAAGAGTTCTTAAGAACAGATGCTGAAAGGAGGTTAATTGTTACTCAAGCTACCTTGCACTTTACGTTCAACAGGCATTTAGCAAGTACTATATATATATATATATATATATATAAAATTTAATATTTATATCACAGTAGTGTCCACCAATAATTAGGGATTGTAGTAAGTGTTGCACAAGCACATATGAAATCACAATCACTGCCCTGAAGACCTTATTGTCTAAGAAGACAAGTAATGTATAAAGTTTGGAGGGGGGAGATGCATACCATTTTATACACATTAGGTTTATAATTGTCAGGAAACAAAATTACAGTAAGAGATAAAGTTGAACTGTTCTCATTTGTCCATTGCGTCTTTATTAATTGGTTGATTTCTTATATGCATCATGGCAGAAATAGGTCTTACAGTTGGAAGAAAACAGTGATTTACAGATTTGTTCATGAAGAGTATTCCATGCCTGGAGGAAGGCACAGAACTGTCTGTGTGAGAAGTGGATGAGCGGGTGGATGAGAGTGGCTTCACTGGTGCAGTGACTTAGACTCATAGACTTAAGGTCAGAAGGGACCATTATGATCATCTAGTCTGACCTCCTGCACAACGCAGGTCACAGAATCTCACCCACCCACTCCTGTAACAAACCCCTAACCTATGTCTGAGTTATTGAAGTCCTCAAATCATGGTTTAAAGACCTCAAGGTGCAGGGAATCCGTGCCCCATGCTGCAGAGGAAGGCGAAGAACCAGCAGACAAGCAGGGAGAGGCAGATTTATAAGGGCTTGGAGTATGAGGATAAGAAACTTGAACTAGATGCTGAGAAATAGGAAGCCAGTGGAAGGTTTCAAAGTGGTGGTGTGGCTCTTTAAAATTAAATGGACAATGTACCTCTGCTGAAGAGTTTTTCCTTGTTTTTCAGGTTCATTCAGTTACTCATTCTCAAACTACAGTAATTTTTAGTGGGTCTCCCAGATGTTGGAGTGAGTGAGGTTTTAGTGTCTCTTGAATTAAATGATTTAGTAATGTCTAATGTAATGTTGTT
Organism: Mauremys mutica; assembly: GCF_020497125.1. Classification (NCBI taxonomy): domain Eukaryota; kingdom Metazoa; phylum Chordata; order Testudines; family Geoemydidae; genus Mauremys; species Mauremys mutica. Next base: position 34,720,791 of record NC_059078.1, on the reverse strand, counting down.
GCAGGAGTGACCGTTGTTATTTGTTGTTGGGCCATTGAGAAGGGGTGAGAGGTCTAGTGGCCTGACCACTAGAATGAGAGCTAGGAAATCCTGAGACATTGACTTCAGTGCAACTACTCATGTGCTTCTAGCTAGGCACGTTTATATAACCAGGGGCGGCTCCAGGCACCAGCACGCCATGCGCGTGCCTGGGGTGGCAAGCCACGGGGGGCGCTCTGCTGGTCGCTGCGAGGGCGGCAGGCAGGTTGCCTTCGGCGGCATGCCTGCGGAGGGTCCGCTGGTCCCGCAGCTTCGGTGGACCTCCCGCAGGCGTGCCGCCGAATCCACGAGACCAGGGACCTCCCGCAGGCAAGCTGCCGAAGGCAGCCTGTCTGCCGTGCTTGGGACAGCAAAATACCTAGAGCCGCCCCTGTATGTAACATTCTGAGTTGTGGCCTCTGTGAGTAGCAATCAATATGATTGCCTGTGGAATAAAGCACTACTCAATGTGACTACAGGTAGCAAAACTCTGGCCCTAATTAGTGAATCACTTAATCTTTGTGCAGTGCTTTGAAAATGTAAAGCACTAATTAATAATGACCTGTTATATAATTATGTTTTGTTTTTGCAGGGTGAATCTGATTTTATTAATTTCATTAGGAGGCTGGTAGTTCTTCCAACTGCAAACCACCAACTAGACTCCTCATCTAGATGTAAGTAATCCATTTGGGAAAGAAGCAATTCAAATGGTAGGATTTGCCCTTTACTTATGTTTTTATAGTCTAAAATTCAAATGATGTGGTTTATTTGTCGCTGAACATGATATAAAGGACTAGCTTGTCTAGAATATGACCATTCCACTATAATACCCAACCAATAGAATTCATTTTGAGTAAGTGAATACTGAACACTTACTTACAGGACAGATTTGGTGTGCAAATAACTAAATAAAGGAAAAATAAGAAATATGTAAATGTATACCAAATTCATATTTTCCCCATGTTCTTCACATATTTGGGACAGCTGGTTTTGCTCCTGGGCACGAATGTTTTCAAGTTCATCCTTAAATTTTTCCAATATACTTTCAACCAGAATATTTCTCGGTAATCCAATTATTCCTCTGCCCCTCAAATATATGACCTAAAAGTGAGAAAAACTGTTACATACTATTTGAGAGACGCAGGAGACACTTTGCTTCTTTGATAGTTTCATAGCTGTGTAATGTAGAAACAGTGCATCGGCATTCTTCACTTGTGGTTTATATTAATTTGATCTTGTACTGAAATACAGTACTGCAGCTAAGTGATCTAGACAGCAATTTCCTCCTAATGTATAACTTATAAATCTAAGGCTCATCAGTATCAGTGGTCCAAATTCTGCCTTTGAATAAGTGTGTGCAAAACCCACATTTGGAACCAAAAGGAACTGAGTGTGTGCTCTCACATACAGAATTTAGACCCTTGTATTTAAGCAGAGACCCTCACATGGCTTCTGTTAATAGTTAAAGAAAAAACCCTCATTCAGAGCTAAATCCTGAGGTTCCAGTCCAGGAGCTCTTACTCATTTAAATCAATTGGATTCATTCATATGAATAAGAGCTGCAGGACCGACTCCTCCATTCTTACTTGGGGAAAACATCATTGACGTCAATGGGAGTTTTGCTCCAGTAAAAACTATGTAAAAACCTAGGATCAGATTTTGTCACCATTTCTCACATCGAGTAGCACCACTTGAGAAGTAAAGTATTGCTCCATGTGAATAATGGTAGCAGATTCTGACTCTAAAAGAAGGACTTCAATTAACTTGCTAAAGTCTATAAAACCACAGGAGTATTATGCTAGGGTACGTCTACACTTACCTGCCGGTTCGACGCGGAGAGTTCGACTTTTTGGAGTTCGAACTATCGCGTCTGATCTAGACGCGATAGTTCGAACTCCGGAAGCGCCGCGGTCGACTCCGGTACTCCACCTTGGCAGAAGGAGTTGGCGGAGTCGACGGGGGAGCCGCGGAGTTCGACCCCGCCGCGTGTGGACGGGTGAGTTGTTCGAATTAGGGTACTTCGAATTCAGCTACGCTATTCACGTAGCTGAATTTGCGTACCCTAATTCGAACCCCCTTCTTAGTGTAGACCAGGCCCTAGTTACATTCTAAATTAATGCAAGAGAAGGAATTAATTTACATGTGATATAAGCACAAGTCCTGTAGATTTTGAAAAAAACAGTCAAGGAAACATGCTGTTTGATTAAAATACATGGAGATGTTTAGTTTAAGACTGATATTTTATAGCAAGTATTCCAGCATATCCTTGTTCCATGTCTTTCCTTTTAAAACATGTTTGCCAACAATTTAAGCGACATTTCTGAAAGAATTTAAGAATTGTCCTGGCAGGTTCTTGTGATTGGATCAGGATAGAACATTACATGCTTGGACCTATAGCCTCCCTGGGCTGCACCATTTTTAATAGATGTCAGGGAAGTCACAACCATCTGTTCTATTTTATTAAATTAAATTAGGTATGGCCTCAGGCTCCTTGCAAGCTGGCAATGTGCCCCTTCAGTTGGGAAAAGTTTGGGCAGACCCTTGTCATGCAAATAAAGAGAAGAGCTCTGACTACAGAGAAGAATAAATGAGCATCTCTACTTACTTTCCTGCACATAGGACAGCAGAACTGGCCATTAACATGACTGCAGTTTTGGCGGATGAGGATCTTTTCCAGGCATTGCTTGCAGAAGTTGTGAGCACAAGTTAGGACCAGCACTGGTGGAGTGAACAGCTCCAAGCACACTGGGCAGGAAAGCGCCTCTCCCAAAGCCTCCATGGTACTGCTGCACCTCATGAGGAAAGCCTTCTAAGATACCAGCTGCAGCTACCTCTTTCTTCGAGTAGCTGGTCACCATCTAGGTTCTAGAATAACTCTGAAACCTCTGTGACAGCAGCTCCATGGCGACAAGCATCAACAATCTGTGCAACCATTGCAGGATCATGCTCCTCCAGGTTTCTGGAACAGTTGAGGGGGCAGACAACCAGTCCCAGATGTCTCCTTTGGGACAGTGATGTTTAGCTGAGACTCTCAGATCTTTGATTACCCCAAGCACATATATTGTCACTGAAGCACCCCTCATGTTCTCATTTCTCTTGGAATGCTCAAGTCTGTCTTGATTTAAGTCTACAGGTGGTGAAACAGGGTAGGGGAGGACAGCACACAATACTCCAAATTTAACAGATTTGCATCCAGATGTTTCTATTAAAACAAGTTCCTTCTGATTTTTAATTCAGATTTCTCTCCCCTTTCCTTTCTTTGATCCATCTCTGTTAAATTTTCCTTTAGCTAGCATTAGAAGCTGCTTGGTGAGTCTCTAACTTTCATTTCACCTAGCTTACTTTGTAATAGTGAATTTATTTAAAATGCATTTTTAAGAAAATTGAATAATTTATAATACTGAAAGCTAGCAACCTCTTTTTAAGGAACATGCATATTACAATACTCCCTATTGTGTGGTCGTATACTGGCAGATCTGGGACTTTAATTGAAGCCTTTATGGGCATAATCATGTTGGCCTCTAACAGGCAAAACTCTTGCTACAGGAATCTTTCACATACAGTACAGTAGTTAGGAAATTAGAGTGAATTGAAAAAATGACCAAAGGAACTTAAGGTAGTTGTACCATCCTCTTTATTACAGTTTTCTGTATCTGTGTATGTGCTGAGACTGCATCCATGGAGCAGTTTTGTTTTTAAACATAAAGTCAGTTAACCTCCCATAATACAAAATGCCTTAATAGCTTATCAATGTTTTCTAGTAAATGGAACAGGGGTGTGAAAGTCAGGACTTGGGTTCAATTCCCACCTGTAACGGTCTTCCTGTAGGTCCCTTTCAATCACTCCACCACTGTTAAATTGGGGACAATAGTAGTTACTCCTTCAGAAAGGTGTTGTGTGGCTTACTTAATGTTTGGCACTCTGAGATCCCTGGATGAAGGTATCAGAAAGCGTTAACTACAAGTGTTGCTTTAATGTCTGACGTTTAATGCTTTTCACAGTTATTGCTATATCAAAGTCTTCATATGTCTGTACAGTATATAGTTGGGTAAGAAAGATGTATAGGGCCAGATTTTTAATGGCATAGATGTTCCTAAAGATGCAGATAGGCACCTAGGCACTTCTGAAAATCCCACTAGGTGCCTAAGTGCATCTTTAGGTACCTGAACGCTAAAAATCTGACCCATAATGCCTTTCTTCAGAGGGTGTCAAAGTGCTTCACCTACAAAGTACAGAGTAGGTGGCTTAAAATATTATCCCCACTCTATCACTGAGGCAGAGATTTTAAGTAATTTATCTACATCATAATCAATCAGTGGCAGAACCACAAAAAGAACCTAATTCTCCTGACTCTCAATCTCCTCCTGTAACGGTCTCCTTAGTAGTACATATTATTCCTTACACAATAAACCACCTCCATGGCTGAATGCAGACAAACAACAGAAACCGGGAGTCAGTATGGTCTGAGAAGCAGAACTGAGAATTCTCAGTGTATTTAAAAAAAAAAAAGGCATCTGCCACTTGAGCTAAAGGAGAATTACCTTCAGCTCTCTCTAATGTTTGGGCTTTTATTCTCTTCTGAGCTAGTCCCTAGAGAGGGCAAAATAACCACAAACACTTGGGCAGACCAGGCCAGGCAGGGACGTACACATACATAGGGACGTACACGTACACATACATAGGGACGTACACGTACACAATGCACGTATAGTGCATTGCCCTTTATGAGAGTTAACATGGCAAATGAGCCACACCTTTTATTATGACATTTCCTAGGCCAAGCCCAGCTATTGGGACACTGAGCTCAAGTCAGTGCTCAACCTGGCCTCAGAGAGAACTGCCTGGTACTATGCTGTATTGCAGCTATTCTGGAAATTCCTGCTTTCTTGGACTTGAGATCTGGCTTTCAGGCCTCAGGGAGAAGTGCATTTTCTCATGTAGCCAACATCATAGAATTGTGTAAGTTCAATATGAATTGACCATAAGGTGGGGTCTCAGTCTAGTTAATGTGTGTTTCAAGTGTTTTTTCCCTGCCTTTCTGAAACAAGACTATTCCCCTGGGAAATAAGAGGAATAAATAAAAGGTGGCAGGTTAGGAAATTGAGAATGTGCACTGGGATGTTAAGTCTGAATGTAGTATAGCTGGAATTTTCTAGTCATTTATTCCCAAACTTTGTTAAATACAAAATCCTCTGTCTTTAATTAAAGCCCTTCTCTTTGGCTTTAAGGCATGGCCCATGTGATGGGGCTGTGCTGCAGCTGGAATCCCAGGGGGAATTTTGGCTAACTCAGGTTTTGGGGGTTAAATTAGGGAGACAGGACTCCTGGGTTCCATTCTCACTTCAACTATTAATTTGCTGTGGTTCTTGGGCAAGCCTCTTACATTAATTGTGCCTCAGCTTATTCACCTTTAAAATGCAGGTAATGCTAAGCTACCTGACCAGGGTTTGGATGACTGAATTATTGTTTGGCACCTTGAGATACTTGGTGTGAGGGGTTGGGTCACAGAAACCCTCCTCTTGGGACTGCCACCTGATGTGCTGAGACTACCTTTGAGCCTGTTTTCCCTGGCAGCTTGGGACTTCAGTACAACATAACATATGGAGATATACCTATCTCATAGAGCTGGAAGGGACCTTGAAAGGTCATCAGGTCCAGCCCCCGCCTTCACTAGTAGGGACCAAATACTGATTTTGCCCTAGATCCCTAAGTGGCCCCCTTAAGGATTGAACTCATAACCTTGGGCTTAACAGGCCAATGCTCAAACCACTGAGCTATCCCTCAGTACCTTGCCTTGTTTGAGCCAGACACACTTGCCTGCTGCCAACATCCAACTCTGAACCACATCCCCCACAAGCTGCAGGCTTAACTGAAAACAGCTTAAAAAGTGCTCCTGTCTCCAGCACTCAGATGCCCAGCTCCCAATGGGTCCAAACCCCAAATAAATCCATTTTACCCTGTATAAAGCTTAAACAGGGTAAACTCATAAATTGTTCACTCTCTATAACACTGATAGAGAGAGATGCACAGCTGTTCCCCACCCCCATCCCAGGTATTAATACATACTCTGGGTTAATTAATAAATAAAAAGTGATTTTATTAAATACAAAAAGTAGGATTTAAGTGGTTCCAAGTAATAACAGGCAGAACAAAGTAAATTACCAAGCAAAATAAAATTTAACACGCAAGTCTAAGTCTAATACAGTAAAAACTAAATGCAGGTAAATCTCACCCTCAGAGATGTTCCAATAAGCATCTTTTACAGACTAGACTTCCGCCTAGTCTGCATCTAGCAATCACTCACACCCCTGTAGTTATTGTCCTTTGTTCCAGTTTCTTTCAGGCATCTCCTTGTGGAGGAGAGGCTATCTTTTGCACCAGCTGAAGACAAAATGAAGGGGTTTCCATGGAGGCTTATATAGTCTTTCCCTTGTGGGTGGAAACCCTTTCCCCTCTCCTATGCAGAATCCAGCCCCAAGATGGAGGTTTGGAGTCACATGGACAAGTCACATGTCCATGCATGACTCTGTTCCTTACAGGCCAACGCCACATTCCCAGGAAAGCTCAGGTGTGGACTGGCGTCTCTCAAAGTTCATTGTTAGCTTAAGTGTTTCTTGATTGGGCACTTACTGAGAATAGTCTTTTCTCAAGAAGCTGACCAACTGCTTCACTGAGGCTACTTAAAATCAAACAAATAAGAACATAAGAACAGCTGTACCGGGTCAGACCAAAGGTCCATCTAGCTCAGTATCTGTCTACCGACAGTGGCCAATGCCAGGTGCCCCAGAGGGAGTGAACCTAACAGGCAATGATCAAGTGATCTCTCTCCTGCCATCAATCTCCATCCTCTGACGAACAGAGGCTAGGGACACCATTCTTACCCATCCTGGCTAATAGCCATTTATGGACTTAGCCACCATGAATTTATCCAGTTCCCTTTTAAACATTGTTATAGTCCTAGCCTTCACAACCTCCTCAGGTAAGGAGTTCCACAAGTTGACTGTGTGCTGCGTGAAGAAGAACTTCCTTTTATTTGTTTTAAACCTGCTGCCTATTAATTTCATTTGGTCCCCTAGTTCTTGTATTATGGGAATAAGTAAATAACTTTTCCTTATCCACTTTCTCAACATCACTCATGATTTTATATACCTCTATCATATCCCCCCTTAGTCTTCTCTTTTCCAAGCTGAAGAGTCCTAGCCTCTTTAATCTTTCCTTGTATGGGACCCTCTCCAAACCCCTAATCATTTTAGTTGCCCTTTTCTGAACCTTTTCTAGTGCTAGAATATCTTTTTTGAGGTGAGGAGCCAATATTCATAACTTTGAATACAAAAATGATATATGCATACAAATAGGATTAATATATCCAGTAGATCATAACCTTTGCAGAGATATGTTACTTGGCATATCTAGCATAAAACACATTCCAGTTATGTCATATTTACACTCATAAGCATATTTCTATAAAACATTATTGGGTGCAACATCACACTTAGACACAAGTTGTTATGTCATGGCCTAATACAAATCCTACTGCAATCAATGGAGAGACCCTACAGCAGGGGTGGGCAAACTACGACCCGCGGGCCGCATCTGGCCCACCAGCTGCTTTAATCCAACCTTTGAGCTCCCTCTGGGGAGTGTGCTCTGGGGCTTGCCGCCCTCCAGTTCTTCAGCCAGGGAGCAGGATTGGGAGCCGCTCCACACAGCTCCTGGAAACAGCAGCATGTCCTCCCTCTGGCTCCTACGCATAGGGGCAGCCCCCTGCTGGCTGACAGCTCCGCACACTGCCCCTGCCCCAAGCACCACCCCTGCAGCTCCCATTGGCCAGGAACTGTGGCCAATGGGAGCTGCAGGGGCGGCACCTGCAGATGGGGCAGCACGCAGCAGAGCCGCCTGGCCACACCTCTGTGTAGGAGCTGGAGGGGGAACATGCCGCTGCTTCCGGGAGCTGCTTGAGGTAAGCACTGCCCAGAGCCTGAACTCTTGAGCCACTCCCCCATGCCCCAAACCCCCGGCCCCAGCCCTGATCCCCTCCCGCCCGCCGAACCCCTCAGTCCCAGCCTGGAGCACCCTCCTGCACCGTGAACTCCTCATTTCTGGCCCCACCACAGAGCCTGCACCCCCAGCCAGAGCTGTCCCCCCTCCCTGCAACCCAGTACCAATGTTGTGAGTATTCATGGCCTGCCATACAATTTCTATACCCAGATGTGGCCCTAGAGCAAAAAAGTTGGCCCACCCCTGCCCTATGGGCTATGTTGGACTTTCAATGAGATAGATAATAAATGCAAACCATGTTACTCATATAAATAAGTGATGCAATCAATGTTTCATCGTTAACAGGATATTTATGAATATTAATTCTCACTTCCCCTGAGTTTATCCATCTTTAAAATGGAGAATACCTACTCCCGGTGGTTTGTTTTGTGGCTTACTTATTGTTTTTCACTTATTGATCTTTGGAAGCCAGGTGCTATCTTAGTGCAGACACTATTACTATTATAAATAAATATGATGCTTTAAAAGTTCAATATGTATAAGGATATTTGTCAATCTTTTTAAAATGTATCAACATATTGATGTTTATATTGGGCTTTGATAGACTTTGTAGGCTAGTCTCTAGAGAGGGTAATATGGCCACAAACACTTGAGCAAGAGAGGCAGAAATGTGCACATAATTAACAGCCAGTGCACTGCACTTTTATGGAGCTAACACCTGGTTGTCATGGCATTTGTACCTCCCCTCATTATGACATCACCTGACCCAAGCACAGCTATCTATGCATTGAACTCAAGTCAGTACTCAGCTGGACATTGGGAAGAGCTGGTTGATGCTGTGCTGTATGGCAGCTATTCTGGAAATTCCTACTATATTGGATTCAAGATTTGGCATTCAAGCTTTGGCTAGAAGTGGGTGATTCTTTTCTCGCTTTTCCAGTGTAATAAAATGGTGTGCGTTATTTATGAATTGAGTTGTGGGACAACACGGGTTTCACCCCAGTTCTTTGTGGGTACAAGCCTTGTTTTGGACTTGTCCTAAAAGAACTAGCACATTGCCACCTTAGCTTACTGGGTGCTTCTACTGGAATTCCCTTAATTATGACTATTACATGAGATAGGGAAGCAGTTTTACTGCCATAGCCAGCCGCAGAGATCACAGCATTGTCTGATAAATTCCTTTCCTTTGTCATTCATGAGCTCACGACCAACCAGGGAAATAGTCTTCTATTCCAATGTCAATTATAATCCTCTCTCTAGCTAGTGATACTAGGTATTTATATAGAACCAATCACCATAGTATCTATATATCTTGCTTCTGCAAAGGATGGTGATAGTGAGAGAATATGATGGTCATGATGAGAAACCTAAACTTTCAGCACTGGGCTCCTGGATGGTTAGGATTTAGTTGGATTTAGTAGATCATCCACTCCAACCCCTTGCATCATTTAGGATTCTTCACTGTATTAATCCCATTATAAATCTGTTTACCCTAGTGCTTCTCTGCCTATATGGCCCATCAGGGGTCTACAGAGCCCTTTTCTGGTTGTTTGCAGAGTGAAACTGTTTGAGAACCAATAATAGTTGTATTGAGGAGGTAAGTGCATGAAAAAGGATCTCTCTTAAAAATAATCTGCAGCATGAAAAGATGGAGACTACAGTGATCTAATCGATTGCTGAATGTCTCCAGTTCTGGAACCTCAATTACTTCTTTAGGCAGTTTACTCCCATTGTTAGGTCATCTCTCTTTAACTGCATAGAAGAAAGCCCAAATGTGAATGTCTCTTTTTTATCCATTTAAGGTACAAGGATCCTGGACTATGTGGAATAAATGATGTCTTGTTGGTAAGAAAAGAGTTCTGCATTGCAGACATTGTACTGCGTGTGTGATGTTGGGGGAGAATGGTGAGTGTTTGGGACACCACAGTTAACCCGAAGAACCTCAGTTGTCCACGTAGGCCATTTAAAACTTTCAGAGAGAGCCCTGTAAGTAGTTCTGGTTAAATTTATAGTGTATCATATCTCCTTCTTAACCCCTTGACTGTTTTGTAATTGAATGCCTAGGTTCCTCTGAGAAATCCCTTCTTTGTCTACTATTTTTTCTAGGTGCCTCAGAGACTCATTAAGACCCTATTTTACATGGGGTTTGCAGCTAACTGCTAGAGTCATCATTTGCATCCGCATTGCTCACAGTCTTCCTTGCTTTACTTACTGGTACAATATTATTTTCAGGCACTCTCAGAGCTGTTGTCTGTGATTTTACACATTGACACGGAATAATAAACATACTGTACATTTCCAGCATACACGGATGCACACTGACTTCTTTCAATGTCCCATTCTGGGGAGATTGGCTTTCAGTTTTCTGCTGATAAAATACAATGTTTATATGAAGAGGGAAGGAGGATTAATGCTGATGTTTCTGATAGGTGGAGTTAATGGGGAAGGAGGTGTCCGTACACATCGTAACAGCAAAGGAAAACTGTGCAGCTGTAACTAATATTTTGTTTCTATTTAATTTAGGATGGAGACTCCATCTAGGGCTAGTCCATGTATCTGCAGCAAATTTGCTGCTTCGTTTTGGCCCCTCATCTGCTTCTTCCTTCCAAAGGAAGCATCTTCATCAGTTACAAAGGCAGGTCAGTCCTCATTCAGCAGGGAATTCTGAGACCAGCACACTTTCCTGAGGTTACAGTACTTGGAGCATGCGGCTATAGAACAGGGTTCCCACCTTTCTGAAAATGTAGATGCAGTCCTGTAAAAACAACCCCTCTTCCACAGCCAGAGGTCTGCGTCCTCACTATACCCCAGTAAAGTGCAGGTTTAAGAGACTCTGAGAATACTCAAGCCTTCAGTCTTGGACCCATTTTTCTAGGTTTTGAGGCCCCTCTCTAGAGAGAAAGAAGGGAGTTGTGAATATAATATGCAGCAATCACATCTCTAGTGTGAATACAGCATCTCTCTCTGTATTTCACTGAAACCGTAGGGCAGGCTGGGGTGAGGACACTTCTAATATGATGAGAATGGATTGATATAGGCATTTCACTGTCCACTGTGAGGAAAAGGGCCTGACAGTTCCTCTAAAGATCCCTATAATCACTTGTAAGGAGAACATTGCCTAAAATTCATTGCCTGTGGGTAATGTAATGCTCCATCCCTGATCAGATGGAATTTCTTTTCTCTTTAATGACCAAGGCCAAGAACAATATCTGATGGAACAAAGCACTTGGTAAGGTGGCTGAAAGTCATGGAGCTCACTTGTTCCTCTCTCTCACCCAGTTAGGTGGTGTGAGAACATAGGAACATGCTGGACCCCAGTTTCCCAAATCAGGTTTGAAATTCTGCTGATAAAACAGTGCAGATTTTACTGGAAGATAGAAGAGAGATGACTTAATAATTCTTACTGGGATATGGGGTCACGGGACATTATTAATATAGATTATGGCTAAGGTTAAGCTTTTGTCATGGTTATTTTTAGTAAAAGTCACAGACAGGTCGTGGGCAATAAACAAAAATTCACGGAAGCCTGTGACCTGTCCGTGACTTTTACTAAAAATAAGGGGGTGGGTGATGAGAACCCAGACTTCCCCACTGCGGGATGGGGGAGTCCAACACCTGCTGCCACCCATGGCAGCTGACAGCTGGCAGCTCAGAGCTGTGGGGCCCCCTGCTGGCTGACAGCTCCAGTCCCATTGCCCTGGCACTGAAGTGGAAAATGTCACAGAAGTCTCTGAAAGTCATGGAATCCATGACCTCTTTGATATAATCTTATCCTTAATTATGGCTTATGTGCAGGAAGATACAGGAGAAGATGCTCAGCTGATGCTAATATTTCTTTTCATTCATCTCACTTTAGGATGAGTGCTCCATCATGGTCCAGTTTAATGGGTGACCACCCATTGATTTCCCCTATATTGTCTGATGCTCACCTCCTATTGTTGTATGAGGCTTTCCTAGGACAGACTGGATGATGTATCATTGAGTGAGTATTAGCATTCCTTCAGTTTTTGCCTGAGTATGTTGGGGAAGATGTATGTGTTTGTGTGTATATATACAGGGCTCTGGATGCAGACATGGAATTCATTTGCCAATTTTAAAATGTAAATGCGAGACAACTAATTCTCTGCAGTCATTGTGAGAAGAACCAAATTCTGTCTGACCAACAATAGGTCCCAATAATTCTTCCCCATGTTAACATTGTCTTGCAGTGCAAACAGTCTGTTCCGTCCCATCTAGCTTCGCCCTGTAATATCTATGGAATGTTTGTCATATTCTCCCCTATCCCTGCCTTTGGATGATGGCAGTTATGGGGAATGTCTTGTCTATTTTTTACTTAATTATAGTTTTTATACAGGGGATCTAAGCCTCAGTCATATCTATGGCAGATGGCGTTCACAGTTATTTCATAGAGTTGAAACTTGGATCTGTTACGTATCATCCTGAATCCCATGACTTAGCACCTATTACATTTATTTTCAGCTACTTGTTTTGATGTTTCATGTGAACTCTGTTGCCACACTGAGTAGTGAACACATTTTTTTGGATACATTGGCTTTTGTTGTTTCTCTAGCCACCATTCTTTACTTGCTTAAACAGCCGTAGCCAGGACAGAGATGCTTTGAACTTACCCCTTTTAAAACCATGAACATTTTTAGAAGTCTCAGAGAAGGAAGCATAGAGATTTTACTGACAGATGGGTTTAGGTGTGTGTTATTAGAGACCATAATAGCATATTGGGTAGAGGTGGAAATGAGAAATGTTCAGCTGTGAATAATATTTTGTATCTATTTTTCTTATTTTAGGACACTGTCTACACGATCAGAGAACTTGGAATCTCACAGCCAGTCACTGGCCCCTTAAGGCTCAGTCTGGCCATGTAATCCCAACCCCTTCCTCCAATCAGTGAGTATTAAAGTTCTTCTTAGGTCAAGCTACATTAAGGATGGTGGGTAGAGGCGTCTCTAAAGGCTCAAGTGCATACAAGGAATAGTGCTGCCACCTTTCAGAAAATATTGGCTGATCCTCTTATTTCAAGCATTGTCAGGAGGCACCAAATTCTCTCTCACCTGGAGCACTGTCTGACCAACAAATATCCCTGACTCTTCCTCCTCTTCTTAACAGTCACATCTACTGCAAATAGCCCCCATCCTTTCCTATGTATAGTTCCAACAGTGCCTTACAAAGAAGGATGAAGATCCAGGTCTCTACCTTGGAGATTCTACAATCTCTACAATGTACTGGTAAAAGATGTAAAGCCTGTTGCTCCTCTTCCTGCAATCCTTTGCCCACTGCTTCTGCCTCAGCAGTGGGGCCCTCTTTGCCTCCCTTAAAACAATGCCCATTTTAGTAGGGAAGGGAGGAGGATCAACACAGATAAGGATCAGTTACAGATTGGCAGGGCTGAAAAAGGGGATTGCTTTGCAGCTGCTGACATTTCAACTCTTTTTCTCTAAGACTCAGCTCTTTATTAACACATGGAGGCAGCTGAAGACCCCTGTTATGCCCCACACCTGCCTTAGAGGTCTGGGCTGGGGCTTCCCTGAATAAGAGTTGCCCCTCTTTTTCCACCCAGTGAGTACTGGGAGTCTCATCCATTCTGTCCTGAATGAATTTCAGAGATGGGAGTGTTATGTGTGTGCTTGTACGGTGCTTTGCATGCAGGTGTAAGCAGGGGAATGGTCCCACTATTGTGTGGAATTTTCCTGTCTTATACACTACCCCGGTGAAATGGGCTAGTGAAAGGATCTGAGTCCTTGCTCCCACTTCCTTTACCCAGAGGCCTGCCTGACCTCGAGGGCTCCCCTTCCACTCACCTGTGTGGTAGAGTCCTTGTAACTCCAAAAGGGCTGGGCTCAGGATTCCTGGGGGGGGAGGAGGGACGGCTCGACCCCCAACCTTGTCGTGGTCACTTAGGGCAGGGGCTAGGGTGTTCCCACTCCAGAGTGCTCTCTCTGCACTGGACACTTCCCTGACCCACTGATCATTACATACAGTTCAAAGCAAGTACAATTTATTTGCATGCATCCAATGAAGTGGGTATTCACCCACAAAAGCTCATGCTCCAATACATCTGTTAGTCTATAAGGTGCCTGTCATAGGTTTCACCCCCACTCTGAACTTTAGGGTGCAGATGTGGGGACCTGCATGAGAACCCCTAAGCTTAATTACCAGCTTAGATCTGGTTGCTGCCACCACCCAAATCGTTTAAAACAGCTGTTTATGAGTAATTTGGGAAATTCTGTCTTCCCCCCCTCAAAATATCTCTCTCCCAAGTACTGTAACCCTTCCCTGGGTAACCTTGAGAGACTTCTCCACCAATTTCCTGGTGAACAACGATCCAAACCCCTTGGATCTTAAAACAAAGAAAAAAATCAATAAGGTTCTTAAAAAGAAGACTTATTTAAGGAAAAGGGGTAAAAGAAATACCTCTGAGAGATTAGCATGCAAGCTATTCTCACAGACAACAGATTCAAAACACATAGTATATTCCCCTGGGCAAAAACCTTAGTTACACAAAAGAAAACCCAATTTGATTATCCCTCTAATGCAAAAAGACAAAGTCACAAAAGGAAATAAACATTAGCTAATTCATTCCTTCTCTAATACTCACTACCCTGGGTGATTCCTTGATCTTTTTACTCTGGCACAGAACTTAATGAACAGACAAAGGAAAAACTTCCCTCCTTCCTCTTGAAAAATCTTGTCCCCTCATTGGTTCCTCTGGTCAGGTGTCAGCTAGGCTAGGTGAACTTCTTAACCCTTTACTGTCTGTTTATGACAGTGCCACAGGACTCTTTGCTGCTTTTACAGATCCAGACTAACATGGCTATCCCTTTGATATTTTACAATTTATTAAACAGCAATCAATTTTAGAAAATAAGGAAAAAATGGGAAAGGTTAAAGGAAAACACATAACCCTGCTCTGGAACAGGGACACCACAACCAGTGTCTCTGGAATGTAAGGGAAGTTCAGTTTGTTCCTCACAAGTCCCAGGCCTCCTTTTCAGGCCCTGGCTGTGCTGCAGGGATGTTGCATGTCAGACACTTGCTCTGGTGGTGGCCACATGCCCTCAGGCTTTAGGTGGAAGAACCTTTCTTCCCAGCATCGCCCCCACCACGCTGGGGTTATGGTCCCCTTCCAAGTCTGGCCTGAAGGGCCTCTTGCCTGGGGGCGTCTCCCTGCGCTGGGCCCATGCCCAGGGTCCCCCTCGTTCTCCCCAGCTTCTTACTGCACCCAGCTCCTGACTGTTCCAGCCTCAGCTCCAGCTCCCCCATTCTGCCTCAGCACTCTGCCTCCAGCTCCCTGGGCTGCTTCTCTGGCCCCTCTGGCTGGCACAGATCTGGGTGCTCCCCAGCTCAGCTTGGGCCCCTGCTCTCTCCTTAACTTGGCTTCACTCTGTCTGACCCAGACAATTCCAGCTCACACAGAGGACGGAACCCCCTCAACCTCCTGACTCCCTCATTAGCCTGCCCGCCCTGTCAATCAGACTGACCTGGCCTCTCTCCTTTGTTCCTGGGGACTGGTCAGTCTCAGGGTCCTAATTTCCTATTGACCCTTCCTCTTTCTTTTGGTACTGGGAGCTAGCCAACCAAAACACCCCCACTGAGTTTTAATAAGGGGACAATAGTCCCCTTACATTGGCATACAATGAGGTAGCCTTCTTCCTCAAACTGAAAATTCAGAACAACTAGACCCTACAGGCATTGGGAGGCGGCACCAAACTCTGGATCACTCAAGGCATTGTCTGACCCAGTGGTCCCCAAACTTTTCAGCTGGCGGACGCCAGCCGAAGGACCACTGTGGTGGTGGAGCACCCGCCGAAATGCCGAAATTCGGGAGTGACGCCTCTCGATGACGTCACTTGTCGACGGCAAGCGGCATCAGCGAGAGGCGTCCCCGCCGAAATTCGGGGGCGGCGCCTCTCGATGACATCACTTGTCGACGGCAAGCGGCGTCATCGACATTTGTAGGGCTGCCACATGGTCTTCAGTTCACACGTTCACCTCGCACTACGTGATTGTCTTCCTGAATGGGGACATGGGCCAAAAAGGCAGCTGACGAAGCCTACGCCTGAGTCGAATGTGCCTTCACAATTAATGGTGGAGGGATTCCCGACAGGTCATAAGAGGTACAGATTCACGAGGTGATCCAGTTGGAGAGCTTCTGAGTGGAGATCGGCTGACCTTTCATGCGCTCGGCCAAGGTGATGAACAGTTGTGAGGACTTTCTAAATGGCTTAGTCTGCTCCAGGTAGAAAGCCAAAGCCCGTCTCACATCCAGCTGCTCATCGGATGCATGTGGCTTGGTGCAGAGGTCTGGCAGAAAAATGTCCTGTCCCATGTGATAGGTGGAGACCACCTTTGGGATGAAAGAAGGGTGTGGGCGGGGCTGGCTCTTATCTTTATGAAACACCGTGTACGGGGGCTTGGAGGTCAGGGCCCTGAGTTCCAAGACCCATCTAGCCGGCGTGATCGCAACTTCACCTTCCACGAGAGATGTGACCAGGAGCACGTGGCCAGCAGCTCAAACAGAGGCCCCGTGAGAAGGGCCAACACCAGGTTTAGGTTCCACTGCGGGACAGGGGCCCCAACATATGGGAAAAGGCAATCTAACCCCTTAAGGAATCGGCCAGTCATAGCATGGGAGAATACCATGTGGTCCTGCATCAGTGGATGGAAGGCCAATATGGCTGCCAGGTGCACCTTGACTGATGAGGGTGCCAGGCCCTGGGCTCTAAGGTGGTGGAGGTAGTCCAGAATAAACTGGATCAGGGCGGCCACCAGGGAAACGCCCCACTCATCTGCCCATCTGGAGAACTGAGACCACTTTGCCAAGTGGGCTCGGCGCGTGGAGGAGCGCCTGCTTTCTAGGAGGACACACTGAACCCCTTCCTAGCACATCCTTTCCGCCCTACCTAACCATTGAGCAGCCACACTGAGAGGTGGAGTGCCACTAGGTTGGGGTGGAGGAGGCGACCCTGGTCCTGTGAGAGCAGGTCTGGGTGGGATGGCAACGGCCACGGAGGGGCAACCGCCAGGCCCATGAGGGTCCCATACCAATGCTGCCTGGGCTATGCCGGGGCAATCAGAAGGACCCAGGCATTGTCCATCTTTATTTTTTCCAGGACCTTGCTGATCAGTGGGAATGGGGAGAAGGCATAGAGAAACTGGACTGACCAGGACAGGAGGAAGGCATCGGAGATAGTGCCCCATCACGCACCCACCCCGGAGCAGAATCGGGGGCAGCGACGGTTCTGCCGAATCACGAACAGGTCCACCTGGGGAGTTCCCCACACTTGGAAAAGTCTGTGCATCACCTCTGGGTGGAGAGACCACTTGTGCTGAGAGGAGAAGTCCCTGCTTAAGCGATCCGCGCACGCGTTCCGGGCGCCCAGCAGATGGAAGGCCTGTAGGCGGATGTTGTGGGCTATACAAAAATCCCACAGCCTGAGGGCTTTGTGGGAGAGGGAAGAGGATTGGGCCCCACCTTGCCTGTTGATGTAGAACATCGAGGCCGTGTTGTCCGTGAGGACCCTGACCACCCAGCCCTCCAGGTGTGAGCGGAAGGCCATGCACGCCCACCGTACTGCCCTGAGCTCCTTGACGTTTATGTGGAAGGTCAGATCCTGAGCTGACCACAGACCTTGGGTCTGAACGTTCCCCACATGGGCCCCCCATCCCAGGTCTGACGCGTCAGAGACCAGCTCCAGTGACGGGGCCCTGCCCCGAATGAGACCCCTTGGAGCATGCTTCTTGGGGAGTATCAGAGGGGTAGCCGTGTTAGTCTGGTTCTGTAAAAGCAGCAAAGAATCCTGTGGCACCTTATAGACTAACAGACGTTTTGCAGCATGAGCTTTCGTGGGTGAATACCCACTTCTTCGGATGCAAGTGGTGGAAATTTCCTGGGGCAGGTATATATAAGCAAGCAAGAAGCAAGCTAGAGATAACGAGGTTAGATCAATCAGGGAGGATGAGGCCCTGTTCTAGCAGTTGTTCTTCAACTGCTAGAACAGGGCCTCATCCTCCCTGATTGATCTAACCTCGTTATCTCTAGCTTGCTTCAATCAGGGCCTCATCCTCCCTGATTGATCTAACCTTGTTATCTCTAGCTTGCTTCTTGCTTGCTTATATATACCTGCCCCAGGAAATTTCCACCACTTGCATCCGAAGAAGTGGGTATTCACCCACGAAAACTCATGCTGCAAAACGTCTGTTAGTCTATAAGGTGCCACAGGATTCTTTGCTGCTTCTTGGGGAGGACCACCATCTTAGGGGGGTGATCACTAGCTCGGGTACCGTGAGGACTTTGTCCATCCTATCCCTGGCCTGGGAGAACTCGAGGCCAACCAGAGCTGGAGGGGCCTCATCCTGAATCTGGTGTGACAGACCACATACGTGCACGCCACCATATAACCCAAGAGCTGGAGGTACACTCTGGCTGTTGTCATCGGAAACCTTGTGACCGTGTCAATGAGCCCCTTCAGGGTCTTGAACCTGTCTGGTGGGAGGGAGGCTCTGGCCAACGGGGCGTCCAGGACCACCCCAATAAACTCTATACGTTGAACTGGGACTAATGTGGATTTGGTGTCATTTACCAACAGGCCCAAAGTTGTGCATGTGGAGAGGAGAAGCGCCATGTGATCCCGCACCTGCGACCAGGAGCTGCCCTTGACCAACCAGTCATCCAGACTGGGGAAGATCTGGACCCCTCGGCACCTGAGGTAGGCCACCACCTCAGACATACATTTTGTGAATACCCTGGGGGCAGTGGACAGGCCAAACGGGAGGACCGTAAAGCGGTAGTGTTCCTGCCCCACTGTGAAACAGCAGAAGCGTCTGTGCCCCTCAAATATATGAATGTGGAAGTATGCACCCTGTAGATCGAGGGCAGCGTACCAGCCCCCAGTATCCAGGGAGGGGATGATGGAGGCCAGGAAGACCATGCGGAACTTGAGCTTCACCATGTATTGGTTCAGGCCTCACATGTCCAAGATGGGCCTGAGCCCCCCTTTGGCCTTTGGGATAAGAAAATAGTGGGAGTAGTACCCCTTGCCCTTGAACTCCTC
This sequence comes from Mauremys mutica, assembly GCF_020497125.1. NCBI lineage: Eukaryota > Metazoa > Chordata > Testudines > Geoemydidae > Mauremys > Mauremys mutica. The sequence goes on along the minus strand of NC_059078.1, from coordinate 34,701,709 downwards.
AGGTACCACTTCCACCACTCCTAGGCCCAGGAGCTCCACCTCCTGCTCAAGCAGAGCCTTGTGCATGGGGTCCCCCGGGAGGGACAGGGAGAGGAGGTGGTTGGGCGGGGAGGAAGTAAACTGGAGGGTGTAGTCCTGGGAGATGGTATTGAGGACCCATCAGTCTGAGGTCAGCTGCGACCACTCCGGCAGGAAAGCACACAACCAATTGGAGAAGGGAAGCTTTATTGAGGGTGGATCCCTGATGAGAACTGGCAGGGCGCCCTCGGGTGTCCCATAAAAATTGCCTTTTCCCTGCTTGCTTGCCCTTGGAGGACCCAGATTGAGGGGCAGGCTGAGACTGCCTCTGTGGGCGCCTCTTATAGTCCCGCGACTTCTTATAAGCAGTCTCGTATTTTGGGTGGGTGGCCTGAGTGGGAGTCTGCTGTGGCTTTAACTTAGGTTTAGCCGGAGCTGGAACATAGAGACCCAGAGTCTGGAGAGTCATGTGGGAGTCTTACAGGCCATGCAGCTTTGTATCCTTTTGTTCTGCAAACAGAGCTTTGCCATCAAATGGGAGGTCCTGCAGGGCGGTCTGCGCCTCCCTGGACAGCCCAGAGAGCAGGAGCCATGATGCCCTTCTCATGGACACCGCGGAGGCCATGGACCATACAGCCGTGTCTGCTGCATCCAAAGCTGCCTGCAGGGTTGCCCTGGCAGTCGTTGTGCCCTCCTCTACCAGCGCTTTGAACTCCTTCCTGTCACGCTTCTGGAGGGAGTCCTTGAACTTGGGCAGGGAGCCCCACAGATTGAACTCATACCGGCCCAGGAGAGCCTGGTGGTTCGCCACCCATAACTGGAAGCTTGAGGACGAATAAATTTTCCTTCCAAAAGAGTCCAGCCTCCTTGAATCTTTATTTTTTGGGGTAGGGGCTGACTGGCCCTGCCGTTCCCTGTGGTTGACCGACTCGACCACCAGGGAGTTAGGAGCAGGGTGGGTGTATAAGTATTCATGCCCCTTGGCAGGTACAAAATACGTGCGTTCTGCTCTCTTAGAGATGGGAACCAATGAAGCTGGGGTTTGCCACAGGGCATTTGAAATTTTTGCTACCTCTTCATGGAGAGGCAAGGCTACCCTGCCCAGTGCCGAGGAGGACAACACGTTAAACAGGGACTCTGAGGGCTCCATTTCCTCTGCTTGGAGGTGGAGGCTAGATGCCACCCTTTTCAAGAGTTCTTGGTGGGCCCTACAGTCCTCCTGCGGGACGGAGGGAGGAGGGGCCGTAATCGCCTCGTCCAGGAAGGGTGAGGAGGCCAGCGCGGTACTTTGGGTATCCACTGGTACTGGAGGGTCCACCACCTGGTTGGTCTCCAGGCATGGTGCTGAGGATGTATGTCCCACCGACTCCTTCTTCGGAGGTCTGGAGAGGGAGGCTGATGGTCCTTCTCAGGCTCTGGCCACCGAGTGAGTCCCCACCGGGGGCTGTGTCGTGGGCTACAGTGCCTACTGGTACCATTGGGCCAGCCACGGTGCCCAGTGCTACTGCACCTGCTGTGGCACCAGCGGAGCTGGCTGTTCGGCCTGGCTGGCCTGACCCATCGATGGACGACTACGAAGGGAGGCTGGGCTGACATATGACCTGCCGCTGTCCCTAGACCAGGAGAAGCGGCGGCGCCGGGAGCGATGCCAATCACAGGACCGTGATCCCGACGTGGAGGACTGATACTGTCAATAACAGCTGCTCCGCAATCGGCTCCAGCGGGTGGACCCATGACGGTGAGACGCCCGCGATCACCCCCCGGGGCGGCGGAGGTGGTGCCGTGGCGGGGTCCTGGAGCGGGACGCCGAATGGGGACGACATTGACGTTTGTGCTGTGACTGACTGCGACAGCCCCTCCGAGATGAGGACCTTTGGCAATGTCTGCCTTGGTCCTGGCAGTGTTCGCCCCTCAAGGCGGAGCAGTGCCAAGAGTCTCGGTCAGACAGAACCCAACCAGACAGCCTGGTGGGCATCAAGGGCAATCCATGTGGACTTTGCCCTGAAAGGTCGCTGGGCGGCGAACGGCATTGGGAACATTCCCTCGACCGAGACCCGTACCGAGCTGGGGGTGACTGCGGAGATCCCAGTGGCGGCTTGCCTCTGGAGCATGGGACCGACATCGGGAGTGCTCGTGGTACCAGCATGGACATCACATCCCAGGTCGCCTGCAGGGCCTCCAGTGTGGAACGCATCCAGATATCCGCGGAGGCCTGCTGCAAATGGGCCAGGCTACTCTGCTCAACTTGAGTTGGAGGCCTAGAGGCTAGTGGGGATCGAGGACTGCCCGACGTGGGTCTAGCCTCTGTCTCGGGTTTACTGTGGTGCCATGGTGAAGAAGGCCTCTTCCTAGCCTTCTTGGCATGCCCCGTGGACAGGGAGCAGTGCTGACTAGTCAATGGCGCCGAAGGGTCGCCACGCACTGACACTGCGGTGCCCAGTGCCGACTCAGAGCGGCGCATTGGAGGCGGGCTCAGCACCGACTCCATCAGGATAGCCTAATGTCCCTTTCGCTCTTGGTCCGAGGCTTAAACGACTTGCAAATCTTGCAGCGATCGCTTAGATGGGTTTCCCCCAAACAACATAGACAGTCCACATGCGGATCACTCAGTGGCATAGATCGCCTACAAGTGTTGCACGACTTAAAACGCACGGCACGGGGCATGCCCCGAACCCGGGCACTCTACTAAACTAAACAACTAACTAACTACAGGTACCGTACACTGTACGAACAAGCAGTTTCGGGGATGAGCTACAGCAAAGCTGGAGCAGAGCAGTTCCGAACCACCTTCACTGGCAGCAAGAAGGAACTAGGGGTGGGTAGAGCATGCAGCGCCTCTTATACTGTGACATGGAGGCGCCACTCCAGGAGTCGCTGGGGCACTCCCCTATGGGTACTGCTAGGGGAAAAACTTCCGGAACCAGTGCATGTGGCGCGCACGCACACCTACTGTGGAATACACATGAGCAATCACTTGAAGAAGAAGCTACTTGTCTCTCAAAGGGCCATGTGTCTATTTGTTCTGGCTTCTGCCATTATTGACTGTAGTTAAAGGAAAGAACATTATTTTCCTTGTGGCTGTTATCCTCTAGGACACAGTCTGAAAAGGTGAGAGATATTTAGGCTTTTCCCCAGTGCCTCTGCCTTAGTTCATTCCTAGTCACTTCTGTAAGAGACAGTGGAAAAGTGAGATATTTGGGGGGGGGTCTCTATTTATTTCCCATCAGTGATTTCCTAAGCAATTTTGTTCAGTGTCTGATTTCCCACGTTCCCAGATGTATCTTATCCATGCTGAGTCTGGCAGAGGAGAGAGGTGAACTAGCATTTTCTGATGGCAAGACTGTGCAAGTTACAGCCAGGATATGACTGAATTGAGAAAATCTAGTTTGAGGTGGAAGGGTAGGAAAATCTTGTGCCTGAGAATTAGTCTACGCTACAAAGTTTTGCTGGCATAGCTATGTCAACTAGGAGTGTAACCCCCCCTCCCCCATCGCTCCTGGGGACTAATCCTGCATTCAGATTGGAAGGATTTTGTGATATAAACAGTGTATCTGCCTTTCTTCTAGTTCCCTGGATAGCGAGCAGACATCCAGAGATAGACTCCAGAGCCCTCAGCATAGCAACCAGGTAACAGCACAAACACTGTAATAGAAAAATATTTGTTTTACATCTCTAGACTCAGGCATTCTAGTAGTAGGAAACTAGTGAGGACAAAAGTTTTCTGTATGTATGAATGTATATATACAGACATGGAATAGGTTACCACTTTGCTGAACATGTAAACACTGATTGCACACATTGTAAGGAGGCACTAAATTGTGTCTCACCAACAGGCACTATGGATTACTCATCATTCTCATTGAACAGGGGTTCTTTCCTAATTAGTATTATTTATATGGTACCAACATTGCACTAGACATTTAGCAGACACGTATGTGGGTCAAGTAGTTAAAGTTACATGTGCCCTAGACAGCTTACACAATCTATATACCCAAAGTACAGAAGGATGGGGTGCTTCCTCTCTCCTGTCCACAGTTTTTTTGGGGGGTTTGGAGGGGTGGGGGGGGGCTTTCCTGCCTCTGCTGCTGCACTCTGGCCAAAGAGACTTTAAAATTTCTCCTCCAAAACGGTGTCACTGGATTTTATTAAAAGTTGGAGGGAAAGTGCAAGGATTCCTACAGATCCGATATCTATGGGGTTTGGGTTGGTAGTGATGATCTTGATAGATAAGAAGAATTTTCAGCAGCAGCAATATGTCGATTCCACATCTCTTCTTTTAGGACAAGGACTATGTCAATGGACAGTTTATTGTTCACAGATTATTGGTTATGCACCAGACCAATGTCATAATCCAGCAGTGGGCTTTCTTGAATCAGAGTGGGATGACTTTCATAGAATCATAGAATATCAGGGTTGGAAGGGACCTCAGGGGGTCATCTAGTCCAACCCGCTGCTCAAAGCAGGACCAATCCCCAACTAAATCATCCCCACCAGGGCTTTATCAAGCCTGACCTTAAAAACCTCTAAGGAAGGAGATTCCACCACCTCCCTAGGTAACCCATTCCAGTGCTTCACCACCCTCCTAGTGAAAAAAGTTTTCCTAATATCCAACGTAAACCTCCCCCACTGCAACTTGAGACCATTACTCCTTGTTCTGTCATCTGGTACCACTGAGAACAGTCTAGATCCATCCTCTTTGGAACCCCCTTTCAGGTAGTTGAAAGCAGCTATCAAATCCCCCCTCATTCTTCTCTTCTGCAGGGTGAGAATGGGTATCACATCAGTTATTGCCTCTGTGTAGATAAAGGGTATGTGTAGGGGAAAGGAGCTGTGTGTGCCAGGATGGACCTGGGCTGCCATGGTCATGGGAACGCAGGATGATTCCAAGACTTCAGGCACTATGAAAGGCACCAAGTTCTGCTGCAGCCAAAATTGTCTGCCCAACACACCACCCCAGCCATGATTTCTCATCACGTCACCCTCCTCTAATGTGGATAGTCTTTCCCTACCCCTATCTTTTGAGATTTTATCACATTCTCCTTTTCCCTTGACATGTGCAGGACTGCTTTAGTTCCCTGCTTTTTCATGTATGGGCGTTGGCTCAATACCGCGTTGGCTCTTATTTTAGATGGAGATTATTGACGGAGTCTGTTGCCATCTATGTCCAGTATTTGTTAGATGTCAATCTTCATACTCTCTGAACATCTTAAAAATTACATAAAGGTTATTTGAAAAGGCCTGGAAATTGATTCTGTTCTTCCCATTCTGGGACTGGCCATTTACTTAAATCTCTCTCTGTCTTTTTCCTAGTCAACATACTTTTCTTGTTTCTTTTGCTTCCTCCTGGACCAAGAGGCTTTTCATTTGCTCCTTTAAAACAATGTGGAAGTTTGCAGGAGAGAAGACAGATTAATACAGGTTTAGCTGGTGGATGCAATATTAGGGGCATACTAATAGAGATTATAATGTTTTCCATTTCTCTTCTTTTGGGATGAGGACAATCGACTTTACCATTCCTGTCCTAGGATCTTCCACTTTCAGGATTCAGGCCCACAACACTGGCAGAAATAGCTTCTGTCCTCTATCTTCACATGGTAGGTAAGGGCATCTCCCTACTTCTGGCATGTGGGAATTTAAGAGGTTGGGTTTTGGGGGTATACGCAGAAGGATTCTGTCTGCAAGTGGAGTTTGTTTCCTTTGTTATAAGAAAAGAGGCTAGGAGTCAATTACAGGAGTGGGTAGGTGAGGTTCTGTGGCCTGCAATATGCAGGAAGTCAGACTAGATGATCATGGTGGTCCCTTCTGACCTTAAAGTCTATGAGTTTAAGACCTTAAAGACAGAAGTTTAAGGCTCTACCACATAATTGAGGGATTCTCAACCTTTGTCCTTGTGCGCCACACCCCCCACCACCCAACATGCAATAAAAACTCCACGGCCCACTCCTGCCACAACTGTCTTTCAGTAGATTAAAAACCAGAGCAGGTGTTAGGGGGATAGCAAGCACAGCAATTGCTGTGGGCCCCACAAAGCTAAGTTGCTCAGGCTTTGGTTTCATCCTGGGGCGGAGGGACTCCGGCTTCAGCTTCAGCCTCGAGTGGGGCTCATGATTCGAATTTTTGCCCTGGGTCCCAGTGAGTCTAATACAGGCCCTGCTCTCTGGTTTATTTTGGCAGACCCCTGAAACCTGCTTGTGGCCCCCACAGGAGGCCCCAGTCCCCTGGTTGAGATCCATTGACTTAATTCATGCAGTTTTCAATGGGTAAAGCCCAGTCCAAGAATTATTATTTGCATTCAGTTTTGTTGCTTAGAGAGTCCAGCTCATGGGATTCCTCCATCTAATCTATTGCATTTCAGCAGGAGGGTGTTGGGGACATTCCTTCCAGTTTCAAAAGGCAGAACATTGATGGTACAGCTTAATGGAATAAAGCAGCCATCCCCTGATTGCATTACAGGCCAGGTTCATGTGCTCATCAGATTATCCTTGAGACTGGGGATAACATGCAGGCATGCAGCCCAGTGCCCACCACATCAGTAAGAAAACAGGCTGCTGACTGAAGAAGATTCAGGTGTTTAAATACAATAGGCAGCAGTAGCTCTATATAGACCCTTCTTTGTATTATTTTCTCAAATAACTTAAAAATGAGTCAGATGTTACTAGCGCAGTGACTGCATGCGCACATTGCAGCCACTATCCCCCCAAGTAATGGCTCACACAAAGCCCAGTGGAAGCTTTTATGTAAGTAGGAAATGCTGCACCAGGACACCAGGATTATCTTCTACTGGCTTTCGAAAGTGCAGTGGATCTTTAACTTCCCCTTTACGGCCAAGGGCGCCAGTACAAAGGAGCTGGGGCTTGTGATGATTTTTCTCCATCAGAATACCATCAGTGTGGTGAGAAGCTGATCCTCTCTCAAAGGACCATTTGTCTATTTGTTCAGGCTTCTGGCATTGTCATGGTTAGCTAAAAGGAGAGAATGATGCTCTCCCAAAGGTCATTATCCTTTGGGCACATTCTGGCAAGGTGAGAGGTGTTTGAGCTTTTGCCCAGTGCCTCTCCCCTGCTCCACTCCTACTTAGTTTTGTAAGAGACTGTGGAAAAATGAGGGATTGGGGAACTGTGTTTATTCTCAGTCGGTGATTTCCTAAACAATTTTGTTCCGTGTGCAATTCCAAACAAATAAGGAAGTTATTTCTCTTAGGAAATGGGATCCAGGTATGGTACATTTCCTGCTGACAGCTGGGAAATCTACATAGTTACTCTATACACGCCAGCTACTAAGTCGATAAGAGAACTACAGTCCTCAGGGTACCATCAGTTTGCTCTTTCGTAAGCATATCATGCCAGGGGTGAGAAAACTCAAACTGCAAGTCAGTCACTGAGGGTATGTCTACACTACAAGAGTAGTTCGATTTAACTTAGGTCGAATTTGTGGATTCGACCTTATGAATTCGAATGTGTGTATCCACACTAAGGACACTAATTCGACTTTGTGAGTCCACACTAACGGGGCAAGCGTCGACATTGGAAGCGGTGCATTCTGGGCAGCTATCCCACAGTTCCCGCAGTCCCCGCTTCCCATTGGAATGCTGGGTAGAGCCCCCAATGCCTGCTGGGGGAAAAATGTGTCGAGGGTGGTTTTGGGTAACTGTTGTCATTCAACCGTCACTCCCGCCCTCTCTCCCTGAAAGCGCCAGCGGGAACTCTGTTCGGGCACTTTTCTGGTCAGTGACAGCGCGGACGCCACAGCACTGCGAGCATGGAGCCCGCTGTGATCATCGCTGCACTTATGGCCGTTGTCAACTCCTCGCACCTTATCGTCCACCTCTTCCACAGTCAGCTGCTGAGAAATCGGGCGAGGAGGCTCCAGCAGCGCGGTGAGGACATGAAGTGTCAGAGTGGCACAGACCTCTCACAAAGCATGGGATCCCGCGCCGCGGAGATCATGGTGGCAATGGGTCACGTTCATGCTATGGGACGGCGATTCTGGGCCCGGGAAACAAGCACGGACTGGTGGGACCGCATAGTGCTGCAGGTCTGGGATGAATCACAGTGGCTGCGAAACTTCAGGATGCGTAAGGGCACTTTCCTTGAACTGTGTGACTTGCTGGCCCCTGCCCTGAAGCGCCAGGACACCCGGATGCGAGCAGCCCTGACTGTGCAGAAGCGAGTGGCCATAGCCCTCTGGAAACTTGCAACGCCAGACAGCTACCGGTCAGCAGCGAACCACTTTGGCGTGGGCAAATCTACCGTGGGGGTTGCTGTGATGCAAGTAGCCCACGCAATCGTAGACCTACTGCTCTCAAAGGTAGTGACCCTGGGAAACGTCCAGGTCGTCATAGATGGCTTCGCCGCGATGGGATTCCCAAACTGCGGTGGGGCTATAGATGGCACTCACATCCCTATCCTGGGACCGGCCCACCAGGCCAGCCAGTATATTAACCGAAAGGGCTACTTTTCAATGGTGCTGCAAGCACTGGTGGACCATAGGGGCCGTTTTACCAACATCTACGTCGGGTGGCCGGGCAAGGTTCATGACGCGCGTGTTTTCAGGAACTCTGGTCTGTTTAGACGCCTGCAGGAAGGTACTTTCTTCCCGGACCACAAAATAAGTTTTGGGGATGTGGAGATGCCTACAGTGATCCTCGGGGACCCAGCCTACCCACTAATGCCCTGGCTCATGAAGCCCTATACAGGCGCCATGGACAGTGACAAGGAGCTCTTCAACTACCGGCTGAGCAAGTGCAGAATGGTGGTGGAGTGTGCTTTCGGACGTCTCAAGGGGAGATGGAGGAGCTTACTGACTCGCTCGGATCTCAGCGAAACCAATATCCCCATTGTTATTGCAGCTTGCTGTGTGCTCCACAATCTCTGTGAGAGCAAGGGGGAGACCTTTATGGCGGGATGGGAGGTTGAGGCAAATCGCCTGGCTGCTGATTACGCTCAGCCAGACACCCGTGCGATTAGAAGAGCCCAGCGGGAAGCGCTGTGCATCCGGGAGGCTTTGAAAGCTAGGTTCCTCAGAGAGCAGGGTAACCTATGACTGTCCAGTCTCTTTACAGAGAAGCTGAACCTGCCCCTGTTTCAGTTACTATTGACTTTTTTCAGCGGTTACATACCCCGTTCACCAGGTTTCCCCCCTTCCAACCGACGTTTAAAAATAAAGTTATTGGAACATTTTTAATTAACAAAGTTTTCTTTACTAACGAATTCGCGTTAAAGGGTTTAAACAGGGACGCAGACTGTGGTGGGTACGGTGTGCAGTGATGTACAGACCGCTTCTACACTCGAGGACTGACAGGCTCCTGCTCCTACACCGGTCTCTGGGGGGAGGACGGTTACAGGAGGGTGTGCAGGAAGGGGTGGGTTTGCAGGAAGGGGTGAGGGGTGTGTGGGAAGGGTGAGTAGGTGTGGGGGGATGATGGCTCTGGCTGGGGCTCAGGGCATCGGAGAGGTTCATGGCTAGGGTGGAAGGGCATGGTAAGGGCAGCCTGCCTTGCCATTTGTGGATGACAGGCGCTCGGACCCTGGGGCAGCATACACCTCCCAGACTGACCTGGGGCAGCAGACACCTCGCAGAGTGACCCGACCCGGGTGCCTAGTGACTGCACTCTGTGAGTGACCTGCTGTTGATCCTGCCCCCATGTCTGTACCCTGTTAATGGTGGCTGTCCTATGCAATTAACAAACCCCTCCCCCCCTTCACACAAAGTCTTCTGCAAAGAAACATGACGGAAACAGTAATGAACAGCAAACTATTTTTAATACTCAACTACACAGTTGGGGGATGAAACTGGGATTTGGGATCGGGTGAGCCAGGAAGGGAAGCAATTCTCATACTTTAGGGAATGAGAGCTGTTTGGTACATGAGCGCTCTGCTGGGGTGGAGTGACAGTTTTCACGGCCCCTAGCGCCCCTCCTTCTTGTGATTTTGGGTGAGGGGGGGACAGGACTTTGTGGCGGGGGAGGGCGGTTGCAGATACAGTTCAGGGGGGCTCTCTGCTCCTGCCTGCGGTCCTGCAGAACATCCACAAGGCACCGGAGCGTGTCCGTTTGCTCCCTCATTAGTCCAAGCAGCGTTTCAGTCGCCTGATGTTCTTCCTGCCGCCACCTGTCCTCCCGTTCGCTGTGTGAGCGCTGCTGCTGAGAGAGGGTCTCCCTCCACTGGCTCTGCTGGGCCGCCTCGGCTCTGGAGCAGGCCATCAGTTCAGCGAACATCTCGTCCCGAGTCTTTTTCTTTTGCCGCCTAATCTGCGCCAGCCTCTGTGAGGGGGATGCCGGGGCAGTTCGGGAAAGAGCCGCAGCTGTGTGATGGGAAAAAGGAAGTGATTTCCTTGCAAAGATACATGTTTGCGAACACTGAACACAGTCTACTCAGTTTCTGTGAACAAGACCATACAGGGCACCTAATCTCATGTGCTCTCAGGACAAGTTCGAATTTTCGCCATTCGCTTTCATTGCCTGGGGTCTTGCACTGGAGTTCGGACAAGCGGGGCAGGACAGCAGAATCCGTATAGCAGCCAGGCCTGGTAAGCCGTAAACTTTAGGCTGCTTAACAGTTAATGGATAGCAGTGCCCTCCTGCTGCAGGCAATCTGGAAAGCATAAAGTCTGACCCTGTTCCAGCCCCTCACGGCTGTCCCCGTGAAAGATCCCTGTATGCTTTTCCTCTGTAGCCTCCACCACGTGGCTGTTAAACGACGGTCATTGTTATGCAAAGGAAAAGTCAAGCATTCACAATAGTAACATTACAGTAATTCCCCTAATTAGATGCAGCAGTCGCCGAGCGAGATCACCCTGAGGCGGGTCACCAGGAGAAACAGAGAGCGCATGCTGCGTGAATCCCTGCACAGACCAGGGCCCTATGCTGCCATGCTGGTCGAGGCAATGCTCCCACTATACCTCAGGATGGCCTGGCGCGGAAGAGTGTGCTTCCATGGAGCACCCAATAAGGCACCTCTCCCCAGGAACCTCCTGCGGAAGCTTTTCGAGTACCTCTCCGAGAGCTTTGTGGAACTGTCCCAAGAGGATTTCTGTTCGATCCCTATATGCATTGACCTTTTCATATAGTTTTTATTCCTGTTTTTTAAAAAATAAATGTTTACATGTTTATAGCACTTACCGACTGATCCTTCCCCTGATTCAGAGTCCGGGTTAATGGCCGGGGAGGGTTGGTAGGGGATCTCTGTGAGGCTGATGAAGAGATCCTGGCTGTCGGGGAAAGCAGTATTGTAAGCGCTGTCGCCTGCCTCGTCCTCCACAAACCCTTCCTCATCTTCCCCATCGGTGAACATCGCCGAGAAACTGCCCATCGACACTATCCCATCCTCAGAGTCCACGGTCACTGGTGGGGCAGTGGTGGCAGACCCACCGAGAATGGCATGCAGTGCCTCGTAGAAGCGGCATGTCTGGGGCTGGGCTCCGGAGCGTCCGTTTGCCGCTTTGATTTTTTGGTAGCCTTGTCTCAGGTCCTTGATTTTCACGCGGCACTGCGTTGTATCCCGGCTGTATCCTCTGAGTGCCATGGCTTTGGAGACCTTCTCGTAGGTCTTTGCATTCTGTTTTTTGGAGCGCAGCTCCGAAAGCACAGACTCATCGCCCCACACAGCGATCAGATCCAAGACTTCCCAGTCAGTCCATGCTGGGGCCCTCTTTCTACTCTGAGATTGCATGGACTCCTCTGCTGGAGAGCTCTGCATCGCTGCCGGTGCTGCTGAGCTCGCCCCAATGTCCAACCAGGAATTGAGATTCAAACTGGCCAGACAGGAAAAGGAATTCAAATTTTCCCGGGGCTTTTCCTGTATGGCTGATCAGAACATCTGAGCTCGGACTGCTGTCCAGAGCGTCAACACAGTGGTGCACTGTGGGATAGCTCCCGGAGCTAGTAAGTTCGATTTGCATCCACACCTAGCCTAATTCGACATAGCCATGTCGAATTTAGCGCTACTCCCCTCGTCGGGGTGGAGTACCGAATTCGAACTAAAGAGCCCTCTAGGTCGAATTAAATGGCTTCCTGGTGTGGACGGGTGCGCGGTTAATTCGAATTAACGCTGCTAAATTCGAATTAAAGTCCTAGTGTAGACCAGGCCTGAATGGAATCTCCACTCCAAACCACTTCCTGACTCCATTGTCTCCCGGGGGGGGGGGGGGGGAGAAGAGAGGGGAAAACTCTTTCCCCTGTAGGGCAAAGCTGGCCTTTGCAGAAAAGTGGTATGGTGGATTATGAGCCCCAGCTGAGTACATATCCCTTTTGTCACTTCCAGTCTTGAGAATGCAATTGTCTATGAAGGACATCAGGTGTATCGTTGCCCTTGCTGAGTCTGGCAGAGGAGAGAGCGGAGATGTCATTTTCAGATGGTAAGAAACTGGTGGTCTGTGTTTATTCTCCATCGGTGATTTCCTAAGCCGTTTTGTTCAGTGTCCTCTTCAAGGGAACTCAAATAATAAACAAATAATCTGAAATCAGATCAAAGGGATTCTACCATACATAAAATTCTAAACAGTGTGTGTGTGTTTCTTCTGGTTTCCTGTATAGTTGGGAGATGCCCAGTGATCGAATCCAGAGCACTTATCGGAGGCAGTCAGTAACAACACAAACAATGTAACATAAAACTGTGTCTTATCTCTCTACACGCAGTGAGGACAAAGGTTGGGAATCTCAATTCAGAGGTGATAATTAGTTATACTGATCCAGTAACTAATAGCTGGAAAGGAAAGGAAAGTGAAGAAGCTAAGACTCCAGAAGTACTACTTAATATTGCAGTTGAAGACCAATCTCTGCAGAGTTCTGCGAGTACAGAGGCTGGCTTCAATGGAGCAGAGGATTAAAATGCAGAGGGGTTAGTCCAGTGCCTTATATTGTATGTGGAAACTTTGCAAGTGCTGCAGCTTTACAGTATTCTGCAGCAAGGATCTATCACAACAGCAAGAGGGGAACACATGGACTGTCATCTCTATTAACATGATAAGGAAAGATTAACAAGGCAAAGTAAGTTGCTGGAGTTTTACTCTCCCCGGTGAAGGGATGTTTCTACCTCCATGCCTAATAAATCATTGGAGAGTGGTTCATTCTCCCGCAGTGGGCACTGGGCAGTTAGGTTTAGCATCCCCAGCAAGACACTGATTGGAGGTTTATTCTGTCCCAGAGGATATGGAGTGGGATTTTCCACCCCAGAGGTATGGCCACAACTGTAGAAGCTTTCATAATGTCTATCAGTGCAGTGTAGGAGCTGCAGGAAAAGCTTCAGTGCTGTTCCAAATGTAACTTCAGTACAACAAAGACCCCTAGATATAACCTCAGGAGTCAAAGGGTTAGATAACATGGGGAAGCATCTTCAATACTTCAGTTGCATGATTGTTCTGTGTGCTGCCCATCCATGCTTGCTATCATTAAACACACGACTGGTACTGAAGTGTTAATGAAGAAGATACAAATTCCCTCCTTGGCACAAAGGCAGAACCTGGAGCTATTTACACCTATAAACAGACTGAGCTGGGTTTATCATCCCCTGCAGGCATGTGTGCAAAACAGAGAACTCAGGTGCCCCCCAATACCCATTTCTGCTCTCTCTTTTGGCCCCTAAAGGAGTGGTATCATGGGTCACAATGCTATGGAGAGGAGGACTCAGCAACTGCATGGGGGCAGTGCCAACAAAAACAGTATTAAAGCAACAACTGTCTGAATCTTTCAGCTAATATCTCTGCTGGGCAATATTATAGGATTGTCCCTGTTAAAGTATGTGAGCCTGTAGCAAAAGGCCAGGGAGGTTGGAGGGGAGCTTCACATTGGCATTCACATTTTATTGAGCTCCACCTTCTTATGCCATACTCACATTGCAGATGTGTACCTGCTCCTTATCCAACAACCATTACAGATTGCCGTGAGATCATTATACATTCTGTAATGAAAGTAAGTTACCCTCCTTACCCTTCTCCCCACCCACATCTTAACACACAATGCCAGGGTGATATTGTCTAGTGTTATATCTCATGCTGCAGATGGTGTCCTATCTGATAAAGATGACGACAGCTGTCAGACAGGCTCCAGCTATAGGTAGTTGTAGGCTAAAGTCTAGAAAAGGTCAGTGACCACCCCATGTCTGATGTGTTTTCTTTACACTGCCCCAAGCATTTTAAAATTTCAAGGAAATATTAAATAACAGTGCCTGGCTACAAGAGTCATCATTCCTATGGGAGGATTATAATATTGCATGTTCCTTTCCATTTCTTTTTTTAAGGTGCAGAACCACTGACAAAGACTGATTTCCTCATCACCAGCTGTTTTGATCTGGGTTTATGCTAGAACAGCTGCATCCCAGATCCCAGGTAGCGGTAAGATCAATTTTAGAAAATTCTCTCTCCCCACTTTCCTCATCATCTGCTCCTATCTTCTACTGCAAGGATTAACCCCGCAGCTTCCATCGCCTAGATGACGTCTCCCATGTCCTCCTCCACATTCTCCCTGTACTTTTTCCTCAGTCCCAATTAAGCTCCTGTAAGCCCCCGTACAACCAGTCATAGCTTCATCTATTGAAAACATTTCCTGTGAGATCTTGTACCATTGGGCTGCATGCCCATCAATAAGGAATCTGTCCTGTGAGACCCCATATAATTGGTGACAGAATCTGCAATGGAAAAGTTTTATTTATAGGTGATATACTGTGAGCTTCCTCGTGCAATTACTGTCTTGCGTCTTGTACTGTACTGGAATATAATAGAACTTGTTTTCCTCCGTCTCTGGATTTTCTCTGTTTTGCTCGGATACTGGAGAGTTTGCCCTTTTCATCATACACCCTCCCTACATACGTGTGTTGAATTTGTAAGGATGCCTGAGCTTTGGAAAGTGCTCTCATTCACTCCCCATGGTTCCCATTGCATTACAACTGTGAACGTTGCAGTAAACTGGGGAAGTTGGGGCATCAGCAGATCCATCTGTACTTCATTCCCTTTTTTTGTGCTCTTGCTGAGCTGCTGGTAACAACAAAGCACAAGGAAGAAGCACATATCACAACAATGTTCACCTTCAAAGTGCTTCATAAACATCGGCTAACTAAATCTCACAACACACCTCAAAATCATACATGAGACCCAAGCAAAATCATTCTTCTCCTGCCCGAGAGGCACGTAGACACACACGTAGCATTTTGACAGGTCCAGGGTGTGAACAAGCAGGCTTCATATCTAAGGCATAGTGCAGACTCAGCTCTGCATTCACATGCTATTTTGTAGGTAGGGGGATGGACATCTAAGAAAAGACAAGTGTAAAAATTCAACAATATTCCCTAGAGCAGCACTCTGCTCACAAGAGACACGTGGAGCTGAATAAAGGAAGTAGCAAGGGAAATGTGTTCTCCAAATAAGGTTCGCTTTTGCTGCCTTCTTCACAAGTAAAGGCTCATCACTTGTGCTCCTGAATGATCCATTTTTTACTTTTCCTCAAGTGCAGGGGTGTTATCTCAGGTGTCTTAGCCAAGTTCCAATGTAGGTTTTTACAAGCTGCCTTCCTAAAGGAAATCAGCTCCAACAGCACCGTTCCCCCATACTGAAAATCCATATATAAAATAAATTGAGAAATTGAAATCTAAATATTTTTCTGCCTCTTTCTCCTCCACATCCTAAATTGCCATAGTATGTGATAGTTATTAAGAACCAGTGGTTCTACACCAAACAAGAAAAGCATCTCCCAGGAGGGCAACAATAACTATTTTTCTCCCCTCCTCCAACCAAGAATATATCCATCAATACAGGCCTCAAATAGGGTGACCAGACAGCAAGTGTGAAAAATCGGGACGGGGGTGGGGGGTAATAGGAGCCTATATAAGAAAAAGCCCCCAAAATCAGGACTGTCCCTATAAAATTGGGACATCTGGTCACCCTAACCTGAAACACACACAAAGTTTAAAGATGGATTGGCTGCTTTATGGCCATGATATCAGCATGCATCAGTTCTAGCCTTCTTGGGCACCCCAATTCCTGTACAGAATCCCAGCTGTCTTGTCAGAGACTACTTGGTATGGCTGGATCTCCCTAATCCTCATTCACACCAAGCACACACATCTTGGCTAGAGAACATCATCACATTCCCATATCCCTCCCTGAGTGCTGGGGGTGGGGGGCATGAAGAACTTCCCAGCAGGCACATTGAGATGGAGGGAAAAGCATGTGTTAAGTACCTCCCAGCACACTAGCATGAGAAAAGGGAGACTGTGAAAAGCCTCCTGGAAACTCCTCCACCAGGCACCCAAACCAATTCAACCTCCTGCCCCATTGACCAAAATCACCTCAGCTGTGCTCCCCACAACCTCCCTCCAACCAAAATCATCTCAGTTCCTCCCACAGTGCACCTTAGTGACCAAATCATGTCAGTGCATCCTGGCAACCAAAAGCAATTCAACCGCCCTCCCCTCTGCACCCCTTGTGACCAAGAGCAATTCAGTGCCCCCGCATGCACCTCAGTGACTAAATCAAGTCACCGTCTCTTGTCAATGCATCCCAGCAACCCAAACCCATTCACCTCCCACCACACCTCTTGCCCCCAATACACACCAGCAATCAAAAATCCAATCAGCTCTCAGGAACCCTGGTGACTGGAAGCAATTCTATTTCTTCCTCCCACAATCCACCTGAGACACCATAAACCACTTAATTCTCCCCGCCTCAAGCTCATTCCAGGACACCAAAACAAATTCAACTGCACCATGCGTGCCCAGACTCACTCCCGGAGACCCAACTCTCTCTCTCTCTCTCTCACACACACACACACACGACCCTCTGCACCTCAGTGCCCAAAGCCGACACACGCACACAAAAACTCCCAGCAACCAAAACCAATTCACTTTGACCTCCCTTGTACCTATTTGTAGTCTCATCTTCATGGCCGCATACTGACTGTGTGATACTTTGGCCCCTCCTCTTCAGCCCCTCACCAGGGCTGAGGGAGCCATTAGGGGCTTGTCACTCACTCACTCACACTCACACACACACACACACACACACACACACACACCCCCAGGAGAGGGGAGGGAGCTGCCCAGCCCAACCCCCTTCAAGGTCTTCAAATTTCCCCAGCCTCAACCCAGGACTCGGGGAAGGGGGTGGGTGGTCCTTCACCACCATGCTTCCCAGGCTGCTGGGAAGATCCACACTGGGTAGGGCTTAGGCAACTTCCCTCGCTGGTTCCAGGCCCTGCCGTGCATTCTGGGGCACTCTGAGCTGTGGGCACCTCAAAGCGAAGCAGGGTAGCACGTGCCTGCTTTCCTGCACGTGTCCCCTGGGAAGGGAGACCCCAAAGGGGCCCATGCTGCTATAAGGTTTAAAGAACCAGGCATCTCCTTTATCACACAGGTGAAAACTAAAAAGATCTCATTGGCTGACTGGGGCCAGGAGATTTCCTAATAGCTAGTTTTAAAATCACAACTTTGCAAGCCCTAGACCTGTCCCACTTAGCAATCACTGCCACTGCATTATGGAGTGTTGCAGCCATTTAGCGTCCGATTATACCTCATATTTCAAGCTACCTTGTAAATAAGCCCCCCCACACACACACACACGTGCTTTGTAAGCCTTGTGGCCTGACGCTGGAGTAAGTCAGTCTCTGTGCCCATCTGCTAGTGAACAGGAGGAAGGATAGCTACAGAGCAAGACCTTCATTTGCATATGGTTTCTACCCAGCATTCCTCTAGTAACATTTTGAGAGTGACCATCACTGCAAACAAAGTCAGAATTGTTAGGGTAATGGAAGTGATTTCAAAGGGAAAATAGAAATATTTTTTAAAAAAATTATTATTGTTGTAAGTTGGGGGAACAAAAAGTTTAGCCATGAGCAAGGCTTCTGTTCAGAGGTCCTATGTGCTCCTGCTTTTCCTTTCTAAAGAATTCTGGTTTTGGAGAGGGATTTTTTAGGTAAAACATGATGTAAACTGAGGATTTCACTACAAGAGCCATTACAGAGAGCTTTGCAACTGGAGATAATACAAAGGTGGCTCCTTGACTGAGTACAAGTTAGAGAAGGCTTTTTGAACTCCAGTGAGGTCCCTTTAACCCACCACTAACTAAAACTGAAATCAGTCTATGTAGGTTAGGTGGGGGAGCCTCAGGACCAGGCAGCACTTCCCAAGAGACTGGAGACAAGTCCGCTCAGATGCACCTCAGGACTCTGCAACTATGATATCCACTGACACCAAACCATGAGTGGTATTTAACATATGGGGGCAGGGGAGGTAACATTTAACAGATAGAGTAAAGGTTAGTTGGTCGTCTTTCCTCACCCAGTGTGAGTGTCCAATAGGCAGAGTTCCCATTGGGAAGTGCTTGATTTGTCATTTAGTTACATGTAGTGTTGCTGTGTTTTCCCAAGTTGATGCTGTGTCCCCTTTCCCACTAATAACATTTTCCTTGTTTCATCTTAGACTCAGTGCTTGTAAATGGGAAAGTACTGCCTGTTAAGAGCACAGAGGGAAGGCAGTTAGTGATTCTAAAAATTGTGGGTAAGGGCTCAAGACGGTGGTGTTTGTTCATTTTACGAAGGACTCCTAGCTATTTGAACCTGGCCCTCATTGCTGCCTCATTGCTAGCAGAAGGGTTATACTTTCTACGTTTTCACTGTTGTCTTATTGCTCTGAAAATTAAGGACCTAAAAATTGGCTCATTTTAATATATTTGTCCAATAATCTCATGTTTGTTTCCCTCCATCTGACCAACAAAATCTCCTGTCACCACAAAGCTTCACCTTAAGGCAGGTATTGAAATTGGGTTCCACAAAATGGGCTGTAAAATGGTCAGTAAATTAACCTTTTAGAAAATGCTGCATGATTCTGCTGCCTCCTTGAAGCCACAGGGAAAGGGATAGGATTGAGGATGGCCCAATACTAGAACAGGAGATGCAACACAGGCTGAGCTGCTCCCTGGGCTAATTAGCTGACAAGCCTCTTAGCAGCTCTGTTCTAGGGCTGGGTGGCTGCCTAGCTCAGAAGCAGAGCTTTGGTCAGTGAACTAGCTGTACTCCTATTAGCTCATGACCCCTTGGTCGTCTCAAATCCCACCACTGTCCCAAGCCTCCCCCCCCCCTCCCCGACACCAATTCTGCTACTTCATAATCTCCAATGCACCACCAAATAATGTCAATTCTTCTACAGCTCCCACCCCCCACCTCAATCTCTGCCACTGTCCATCTGCAGATGCCCTTTCCCCCATTATTCCTACTGTATCATGTTCCCACTCCTACATTCTGCCTGCCTCCCTTCTCCCCAACAGCAGAGTCCGCATAACGTTCAGGGCAAGCACACATTTTCATACAGGTAAACATTTAGAAATGTAACCCGCTTGTACTCATACAGGTCTTTGCTCAGTCTGAGATTTGCATGGGCTTGTGCTGGTGCACAGTATGCCCTCTCTCTCCAGAACTATGCTCCCCTCAACCCAAAGGCTCACCTACCAGAGCCCTGCTCGCTGCATATCCTTCCTGACACAGTGTCACTCTTACTGTGGTCATGGTACAGGGCCCTAATGCTCCCTCATCAGCTACCCCGTTATGCCACATTACTAAAGCCTCCTCTCCTTCTCCTCCTGTCAGGGCTGGCTCCAGGGTTTTTGCCGCCCCAAGCAGCAAAAAGAAAAAAAAAAAGCCGCACTTGCGATCTGCAGTTCTACCGCCGCCGCTTCAGTCTTCGGCAGCAATTTGGCAGCAGGTCCTTTGCTCCGAGAGGGAGTGAGGGACTCACCATCGAAATGCCACCGAAGACCCGGACGTTCCACCCCTCACTGTTGGCTGCCCCAAGCAGCTGCTTGCTGGGCTGGTGCCGGCCCTGCCTCCTGTGCCAACTGACTGAGTCCTGCTTCCCAGCACCTGTCCTCCCTCTTGTTCCACCCGATTCCTGCTCCTGTATGATTCCCTCCCCATGTCCCCAAAGAGAGCCCTACTTCCCCAAAATGTGTCCTCCATCTCATCTCTTCCTTTTCTGCCATGGGCAGACAATAACCATACTTGCACTTCCTCCATCCAGAGCCCCCACAATTCACTCCTGGGGCCTTCAGTAGGGGGCACAGTGGTAATTAGCCACACTCCTCCAACCGTCCTCTGGGTGTGGCCAGCAAGCCTGCATCCACCATACAGTCAATCACAGTGCACACATCTGGTTCCTCAAACACGTGCCTAACCTTAACCTCAATCTCAGAAAGGTTAATATAGCTAATGAACAGACTAACACAGCTACTCCTCTGATACTAATGAACATAAGTTGAATAGATTTATTTAAACTTAAACTTAATAGACATTTAAGTTTAAATAACTAATTTGTTACTACAACCTAAACCATTCTGAGTTTGGAATGAAGGCTAGGCATGTGATACTGAGGAATTGGATCTGTACTTTATAGGTTTTTGAATGCTACAAGTTGAAAAGAATTTCTTGTGGAGCTGTGAAACCTGTGAATGCACTTGGGTATTATATATGGATGATAAAGGCATGTGAATTGAGTGTAATCTGGATGTTAGTGTTGCCTTAACTGGTGATTTTCTAGAGTTTTAGTTTACAACGTTTTTTGGGTGTGATTCATATACACTATTTTACTTTCACATGTACACATTTTAAGATCATTCTATAAAGTCAGGAACTGATTTGCTTGGCTCTGAATTTGGTTTATGGAGTTATCTTGCCGTTAGCATTTATAAATTATGAACATAGCAAACAGTCCTATTTTTAACTGAATATATGCAGTCACTGATCGTGTTGTATAGCTAAATATTTTAGAACAGGAAAGGATTTTTTTAAGCTTATCTTACCATATGAGCTGTAACCCTGCAAATTGGGGAACCAACCTGAATCCTAATTCATAAACAGAAATTGTTCTTTGGAGTATACATAGATGTCTTTAATGAAATAAATAGACAGAAAAGCAACACAATACTTTAGCATCTGCAATACACTTTTTACATTTAAGGTTTTCACTGGTTTAATTTTTATAGGTTACTCATGTAAGTTATGACTCAGCGTGAGTAAAAAATGAGGCTTTTGGATAAGGTTTCAAATTTAAATAACTTTTCAAACATCTGTAGGTTTCTCTAGCCAGTTGGAAAAGATTACTCTTTCCTTTCAAGCACCTTAACATACATTCAACTTTCCATTAAAAATAAAATAATTTCAGAAACCTTTTATATTAAAATACCTAAAAATATATAAAAGTTGGTAAATAAGCAGCATATGCTGAAAAGTTAAATGCTTGTTAGGGTTGGGGTTTTTTTTGACACAAGAAAACAACATTAAGACATGTGGTGACTTACTACAGCCTATTTATAAAGGATTTTTTTCCTACAAATTTGTTTACTACTAAAACTAATCTCATTTTAAGATTTCCAAAGAACCCAATAAATACATCAGAATGTTGTCAGTATTTATTCACTGTAAAGTAAAATGAAATATCATTAATGTAAACATTAATACATAAATATTAATACATTAAATCATTGTATAACATGGCACTGACATTGTGGCAACTGTTTAACATAAAAAAATATAGCTTATTGATGAGACTTCTAAATCAATAAATACAGTTTTAAAACAGAGTTCACAATATAAAAGCATATTGCTTCAAACCAAATGCTACAGTACGATCACACAGTAGCAGCTCATTAAAATATCAACTTTTAAATCTGTAAATGGAATAAGGCTCACTACAGCTCCCTTTTTAAAAAAAAAGTTCTTTAACTAAAACTAAAATTTGGTCAATGCATGCCAATTAGCACAAAATACTGTAGCTGGTAAATGAAAGATAATTTGACAGGACCACTGAAGTCCCCAGCATAACTGTGTAAACATCAAGAGGGGTTATCTGTTTCTTTTTTGGCCTCCTTTCTTTTTGCTTCCAGTATTTGTTTAAATACTTTTCTCAGAGTGTTGTAAACCTGTGGTCCATTTTCAGAATCCAAACTCATCTGGGAAAAGGAAGAAATTAATTTTAATGTTTTACAGTACTGTATGACATGGCACAATACAGACAGAAAACACTAAATAATACATATTTTAAAATTCAAAGTACCAGATGCATTTTCATATACTTATTTTAAACCAGAAAATAGGTATTTTTCATAAATCCCTACAGGTCTAAACAAAACTATTGCAGAGTACTTCAGTTCTACCTACTGACAGGTTAAAACAAAATGGCGGTTAGAAATAAAAGAGGTAGGAGGAGAGATGTCATGCTGATGTCTACAGTCTGAATGGCTACTAGTTGAAGCATGGTTGTGCATTAGATATGATCCTTCTTTTCAAATGATTTCAAATACTTTATCAAAGGAAAGATGCTCTGAGTTCACCATCACCGGAACCCACCGTATGACTAAATTTAACCTTCACAAAGCTTTACATCAGCTTTTATAATCACTTGTTTATATGTATATATCCCATGCTCCCCACCACCTGTGTATGTGGATGAAGACCATGCATCCATGGAACAGGGGAGGGGACTTTACTTCTGCTACATGTTCCCCTTTGTGTCCCTACCCAGCAGAATTCTAGTTCCATGGACATGGAAGATTGGGAGAAATTGTTAGGCTCTGGATTCTTTCACTCCACCCAAACCTGCAAGAGAACATCGCACAAACGAATACAATTTGAGGTTCTATTAATTGGCACAACTTTCTCCTTCATGTGAGGGGAGTTCAGAAGGCTGTTGCAGCACATGGAGTGCTTGAGAGCATGGGTTATGAAACCATACTATCCAGGATCTAGTTCAGGGATCAGCAACCTTTCAGAAGTGGTGTGCCGAGTCTTCATTTATTCACTCTGATTTAAGGTTTCGCGTGCCAGTAATACATTTTAACATTTTTAGAAGGTCTCTTTCTATAAGTCTATAATATATACCTAAACTATTGTTGTATGGAAAGTTTTTAAAATGTTTAAGAAGCTTTATTTAAAATTAAATTAAAATGCAGAGCCCCCCAGACCAGTGGCCAGGACCCGGGCAGCATGAGTGCCACTGAAAATCAGCTCGCACGTGCCACAGGTTGCCTACCCCTGGTCTAGTTGAAAATGGTGAATCTGGGAGGCAGATTGGAGACAAGATAAATCCATGTGCACAGTTCTTGGATGATCTACAGGTAATGGTGTGGAAGCCTTAGTTCCTGGCCAGGGGGACAAAACAGTAATAGTTATAAATTTCACATGTTGCACATGTTTCCTCTGCCCTCCATGATAACTAGCATAGGAAGGATGGGCCCTACAAAAAATAACCAGTATTTGACAATGGAGCTACATCAAGTTACCCCAGCTGAGGATCTGACCCACTAAATGCAGAGTTCTGTGCACACTACTAGCTTTACCGTTCATGGTGTGTGGGCTTAACAAATGTACATTGTTACTCCTTTTCTAATCTTATTTCACCTAAACCATATTTTGATCTGACCAGAACAGGTTTCAGTTCTATATATTATACACACTGAGGCTCTGAAATACTGGGGCTATAGTTTCTATAGTTAGTGCAAATGACCTTCATTTGTAAAACTACAATATTACCAAATATTCCTTCAGAGATACTTAGATAATTTGCAGGCACTGCCCTAATTGATGACAGGAACAACATACACAACTCTTCCATAATCACTAGGTCATGGGCCGGAAAAAAAAATCTTAGTTAGTTTAGATAAAGTTGAGGACAATGTTAATCTTAATTACTGAGGCAGGAAGACTTATAGGGTGGGGGTGGGGGGAATCCAACCCGAATCAAACAGTGATGCCAGCCTTATTAGTGAAGCTTAACTTCCCCTAAGTGAGGCTGACATATGATCAAGGAAAAAGTATGAGCAGAAAATGAATATTCTACCTGGTTTTTGCTTGAGGCCTGCCAAAACACGAGAGGTGACTTACATTACAGTAACTGAAATGTACTATGTTTTTGTCTGTACAGATCTCAGTGTAGATTTGCATGCCCCATGCATACAAGCCAAGAATCTTTTAGCCAGAAGTTTCAGTTGTGCCCCTCTGAGAGTATAAAGAGCAAAGCAGCCCCAACCACCACTCAGTTCCTTCACTAATAGAGACTATCTAGTAAAGGACTTTGTATCTGGGGGGAAAGTGGGTGGGTTGTGGGATCCATGGGGGGGAAAAAGCACTTTAAACTCCAGTTACTGTCAGTTAAGTAACCTCTTTCTTCAAGCATTTGTCCACATAGTTCCCACTATAGGTGAGTGGCTAACAGCTACCTCTCAAGGAGGTGAGTGATAGGAGTCCTATTTAAAATAACTGTAGGATAGCCTTGCCAAATTGGGTATCTGATCTAGAGGCTACCACAATGAAGCATTGATTGGTAAATGTATGAACAGAACTCCAAGCAGCTGCCCTACAAATCTCAGAAACAGGGATTCCCCTGAAACAATTTACAGATGAGACTTAGCTCTAATAAAGTATGCCCCCTAACTCTAGAAGGAAGGGGTAGTTTATTCAATGCATAGGATATCTTCATATATTCTGAAACCCACTTCAAGAGCCTCAGAGGAAACAGCATGACCTTTAGATTTGCTACCAAAAGCCATAAAAAAATCAATAAGATAGGGATACATGTGAATACCTTGTCTCCTCTGCATAGCTGCTCCCACTGAAAAGCATTTGGCAAACACACTCAGAGCTGCTGAGAGACTGAAAGGGAGGACTCTGATCCGGCAATAATGTCCACTGACCATGAAATGAAGAAGCTTCCTGAGAGCTGGATGGATTGCATGGGAGTAAGAATCCTGCAAGTCAGGAGTTGCAAACCAGTTCATGGGATCTAGAGAAGGAATTACTGAAGAAAAAGGTTTGAAGCTCCCGATGAGTTTGTCGGGCCCTCTGAGATCTAATATAGAATACCACCCACCTTTCTTTGTTGGAATGAGGAAGTAGTGGGAATAGAAGCCCTTGCCACACAACCCTAAAGGGACCATCTCAATCACACCCTGAAGAGTATCTATCTCCTCCGGCACCAGACTAATGTGTTAAGTGTCCCTGAAAAGACACAGGGAAGAGAGTGCAGAGTTGGCATAGACTGGGGCTGAATTGAATACTCTTGCTAGATAACTTCTAAGACCCACTGGTTGGTACTAATTGAAGCCCATGCATTTGAAAACAAGGCAATTGCCGAAGAGAGGGGAGAAAGGGCATAGATCCTCAACAAACTAGCCCACAACTCTTGAACCTGGCATCAAACCTGCAGCCCTTGGCCCTATGATGAATGCACATTAATAGTAGATGGAGGGCTTTTCTCTTCTTATAAGAGTTTTTTTCCTTGTACAATTCAGAAGTTCTTTGCTGGTATGAAGAAGAAGATGGAAATCTCTGTTTTGAGAAGGTCAGAGGTTTTGTTTGCTTTTTGCTCTGGTATGCAACACAGAGGCCAAAAATCAAAAGGTTGCTCTCAAGTTCTTCAATGCATGAAGCACCTAATCAGTCTTCAAGATGAAAAGATCATGGCCCTCAAAAGGAAAGTCCTCAATCACCCACAACCCAATGCTCTGAGTGTCCCTAAACTTCCAACTGCCAGAAGCTGGGATTGGACAACATGGGACCAATCACTCGAAACTGCCCTGTTCTGTTCATTCCCTCTGAAGCATCTAGCACTGGGCTAGATGGACCATTGGTCTGATCCAGTATGGCTGTTCTTATGTTCCTATGATGTGAACCTCTTTTGGAATTCCTTACTATTGCAGCCAGAATGTTCTGCATATAGTTACTGCAGTAGCCACTGTCCTAGCTGCAGTGTCAGAAGCCTCCAAAGATAATTGTTAGCTGCTGTCCTTCCAAAGCTACTGCTTTTGATTTGTCCCTGATGTCCTAAAGTTTTTTGTTCAACTGTGAGAGCTTATGCTCTCCTTAACCCTAGATGTAGTTTTAGGAGGACCAGGCTCCTTGGAGTTTTCATGAGCACTATTACTACTAAAGACCCAGGGGCCAGGGGTCGAGAAATATTCAAACCCCTGGGGGCAACTTGATATTTGAGATCTGCTCTTTTAGATGCAGGAGCCTGCCACATGTCTTTAACTGACTCCAGGATAGCCTCATCATTTTCCCATACCAATCAACCCTGGGAAACCAGATGCAAATTGCTGGATAACTTGTGAGACCTTTCCTGAACAACTTCAAGGAGTATCTAAGATCTCTGCTATCCTTTAAGAAGGTTGTGAAAGACCTTGAAATTGACTGTGGAAAGAGCAGATCGTGGTACAGCTTCATCTGATGAGGAAGATGAATAGCCAAAGGAATCAGTTGATACCCATGTTTCTCCATAAGATCTTACTCTTCAGTATGAGGTTTTTGTTCAAATTGCTAGACAAGCTACTGGTTACATATTCGGGCTATCTTAAATGGTTCCTCAGGAGATGGTGATCTAATTCAAGACCTAGATCTGGATGAATAAAGAGCAGGAAAATGGTGATGCTTCCACCCTGACTACTATGGCCAAGACTGCATCTCATATGAGAAAGGCATACAATGCCACAATACCAGAAGTATGGGATCTATAATGAGAAGGACTCCTTCTTCATTCAGGGGCCAGCCTAGAAAAAAGAGACGAGAATCTAGAAGAAGGGCTTCTACTGTCATGAGACAAAGAGGCAGAGAAGTAGAACTCCTCCAAGAGTGGTACGGATCTCTGAGGAGTTTTAACAGGCTGCAGAGATCCAGACCCCAATCTCTGAGAAGTAGATATTGGTACCACAGATGATGGTCACAGGGAGGTTTTCATAATCAGTATCTTTGGTTCCAGTAGCGTAAGGGACGTAGATTCTGTTGATACTGGAGAAATATCTAAGTGAGGAGATTGTGGTTCTGCAG
The DNA here is from genome assembly GCF_020497125.1 of Mauremys mutica. Classification (NCBI taxonomy): domain Eukaryota; kingdom Metazoa; phylum Chordata; order Testudines; family Geoemydidae; genus Mauremys; species Mauremys mutica. The sequence continues at coordinate 34,674,900 of NC_059078.1, read as the reverse complement.
TGATCACTATGGTTGGAGAATTTGTGAAAGCTGCCTGCATTAAGAGAGGAATGGGTACCAAGATGGGAAGAACCAATCTCAACAGTATCCGTATGGAAGTCTCAATATATGGGATCTTCTTAATATGCAATACTAAAAAAATCTGTGGCAGATGGTACCAATCACGTTAGTACTAAGAAAGAGGTATTGGTTGCCAGAGATAGACAACATAGTACCTAAGCAGCAGAGTAATATTCTGCAGCCCTTGAAGACTCGTGGCATCAATTAGTTTTGGAAGGAGACAGTTTGAAAACATCAGTATGATGAATCTCAGATCTCTTATTGGCCAATACTGAGGAGTCGAACACCGTTGGAAGATCTATGCTTTCTCCTACCGAGGGCAACAGCAGTTGCTGAATGACACAGAAAGAACTGAAGAGACGGCTTGGCATATTTCTGAGAAGCACGAGATCTCTTAGAGCCAGAAGTCCTGTTAGAAACACTAACATAAACTGATTTTAAAGCAGCAGATTGCTTTCAAGAAGAACCTTGAGAGTCTAAAAAGCTCTTCATTGATTTGACTTTTGCATCAAACATTTTTAAACAAACATGGCATAAGCTCTCTGCATGTGCTCAGAAAAGGATTTGTAAATTGAACATTTGTCTGTAATATGTGACTCTCCTACACAAAAAATATATTTAACATGTCCATCCTTCACAGCTATAGCTGCCTCAAAAGCCTGGCAGATTTTAAAGTCTGGAGATAGTCTTAGCCATGTAAACCTCCACCCTGGTACTGGGGGAGACTCAAACAAAAGAAGGCTAATTATCTTCACAGTTAAAAGTGTGTGCTTTATTTCCAGTTTGAAATAGTCTAACTTCAACTTCTACCCAGTGGAAGTAGCCTAGCAAGACATAAAAATGAAGCCAGAGAATAACAAAATAGTGATTGAAGGCACTATTTTTACTCCATTCAATACTCAACACCCACAGTTGACCTGTGCGGAATATTTTTCTGTGCTTTGGGGAGGATTTGCTATGACAAAACTTTTATACCTTGAAGCAGATAAGTGTCAGTATAATAACTATTAATGAATTACTAAAATTTTTGGCTAAGACTGTTACTTCATCCTCCATAATCTACAAAACAATCACAATTTCATGGGTGAGTTGCTACTTGCCTTAGTGAAAGCTTTAATGGCCCGGGTAAGTAAGGCTTCCTCCACATCAGCTGGTATTGTCTGCAAATTCACTACACAATGGAAAATACAAAGAATAGTCTGATATTGTTCCTAGTGGGTAAAAGAAATATAAAGTTATTAAAAAGGAAACATTTTCAAGGAAAACATTTAAATAATTGTTAAAAGTACTCCAAGAACTGTAGACCACATTAACCGCACTTGCAATAAAATCCAGGGGAATAAATTCCACAAGGATTCTCCTGCAGAGTTCTTACATAATTGTTCAATAATGGGAAGCGAGGTTCTGTTGTGTTAATTTTGATGAAATATATGGGCCAAAGGTGTTAACATACCCTGAAACAGTCCAATATTAAACAGTTTCAAGCAAGGTTCAGGGTTTGGTATACAGAGACCTAAGCCTGCTTAGTACCATGGCAAATACACCATTAAAGATATACACACACACACACAAAAAAAGGGGGGGGGGCGCGGAGGACTGTTAATAGCATTTGAAACGTAAAGTATTAAAGCTTTCATTTAATGACCTCTCTTGTTCCCTTTAACTGTACAGAATTTTTAGAAAGAAAAACCCACGTTGAAAGTCTTCAAGATGATAGAAATCGTAACTGTCCTTTTGGGGTAAAAAAGAAGTTAGTTCAGAGGGGCTGGAACTGTTGTTGTTGCTGTTAAAGTCTGATTCCATTTTCTAAAAAACAAAACAAGACAAACACACACAAGAGGGAAGAGAGAGGAATAGCAAAGATAGAAAATTCAACTTCTGTCTCTGGTGTCAATTTTTGCTTGTAATCTCACTGCTGGAAAAAATAAAGGCCACAGCACATGGCCTTACCAGCCACTCTGAGACCTGGTAAACTTGTACTAGCATTGGGATGTTCAGGAAATTGCTTTTAGCTGCCTCTTTCTGGCCACAGGCTTACAGGAGTGTTGTGAAATATAGTCTTGACCAGCTAACCCAGCTCTTATTAAACAGAAAGAAAAAGGAGAGAGATAGGAAAGAGATGAAATAAGGAGGAGAAGGAAAAGGACACACAATGGGAGTGAGGGAGGTTGACAGTCTCGCATCCCAGGTAACATTTGGGCTTTAGCCAGAGTTACTGGAGGTGGCAATGTCATCTGGCTCTCTTTCTCTGGGCCAGTATGATCAGAACATCTCTCAGGATTAGGATGAAGGAGGCACAACGGTGTCATGCTGGATCCTGATATTTCAGGACAGGGTGGGAATGGCAGCCATCATCATGATGAAACTCACTCTTCCCCTTCCTTTCTCTTTCAGCCATCCAGCGTTTATGTCCATCCCAACTTTCCTTCAACTTTCCTTCCTTTAAGGACTCCAAAAGGGAGTGATGAGTAGAATAATCCATCCTCCTATTTTTTTGCCCACCAATTAGGCCTAATTTCCAACAATTTTGGTTCACTGATATCTGGTCCCATGCGTCTCTGGTTTATGAGACATGATCTTAACACAATTCTTGAGTTGTTTCGGTAGGCCTTTTTGTTTGGACTAATTCAGTCTGTCTCCCTTTTGCACCTTTTCTCCATCAATGTTTATTGTTACAGGTTAATGTGACATTTTATGAACTTCCACTCACTTCTTACAACTGAGCCCACAATTGGGGTAAAACTTGTAGGCGCAACTATTGCAACAATTCTCCTGCAGAATGTGGGTAGCCCCATGACACAAACCCCGGGATCCTCTGAAACTTCTAGGAGTCAGGTCTATCCATGCACAGGCTTCCCCTTCTCCCCACCCCAGGTTTCCCAAGCCCCACTCTTTGACAGTACTGTTCCAATAGATACATGGTCCAATGAACTCTCCTACCCATGGCTGTCCACTGAGACTCCACCCCCTAATTTGGGGAATCCCTATTGTGAAAGGGCACAAAAAAAATTATACAGCTCCAGATTGTATTATCTTTTCCTAGGAAAGACTATAGGGCCCAGGGAAGTATATACTCCTAAGCCTTTCTCCTCAATTAAACATCCCACTCCCACCCCTGGCCTGCCCAGCTCCCTTTCCAGTGTGGATCACAACCCCACAGAAGGGTCTCTGAGGGGTACCAAAAAAAGGTGTCTGGGTGGATGAGGGAAACGGTGTTCTGAAGGCAGCTGATTTCCTCTTCCACATTAGGCTCACCACCAGATCTTGGGGGAGATAATCTCCACTTGGGCAGGCAACTTTTAAGGCCAAACATACATTACAACAACAAATGTAGGAAGCTAAACAACAAATGGGTAAGATAAAATCATTAATTTTGATGGTTAGTTTACCTTCAAGTATCAAGTGGTTACTTTATCTTTTATTCAGCCAAAATAATAAAACCCTGATGAACTGAGTTCAGGAAGAAGCATGACATTTCAAAACCCTGAACTGAGAGAAACTGAATGTCATGGAAGTAGACTGCAGAGAAGGCAATTGCCACCTGCTGCTCGAGGAAATGTGTAACTGTGAGCAGAGGGGGGTATTAGAAGGTGCCCTACTTTCTACACAAATAATCCAGAAACAAAAAGAGTACCCAAAGAATTGAAAGATGTGTCATGTGACTGAGAATTCTAGAACACAAACTCTCTTTATAAGGAAATGTTCTGAAAAGGTAGAATAGCTAAAAGGATTTATTTATCCCTTTATAGAAAACATAATGTGAATGTTTCAGAGCAGAATGACTTATTCCCCATCAAGATTTGAGAATATGGAAGTCCAGAGCTTTGATTTATGTAATGGAACTTGGCCAGGCTACTGGAGCATTTACTACTTGGATTTGTCAGTTCCTCACACCCTCTGCACCAACCCTCTCAGTGCTACAGGATTAGATGTTTGCACAGCACTTTGAAGATGCATAAGACTATAATGTGGTCAATATTAAGCACTGTTGCCAGACCTGGTGTTAGGGAAATCTAAAGGGAAAGAGTTTCTTGCCTTCTGTCTCTCTGAATTTCAAGTTGCAGCAGGCTGTGGTAACTCCAGCCAGCACACATGGAAATCAAGTTTCTATTGACTAGAGCTCTAAGATTTTATCTATCTTGGATTTTTCTAAAGCACCCATTACCAGAGCATCTAAGCATTGATTAAAATTTACTGTGAACTATAAAGATACATTTTCATTTGATTTTTATGGAGCTTGAAATTTGTTTTATTTCAAGTTACCTTTAAAAATGTAAATTCCTTGTTTAAGGGCCACTGATGCAAAGCTTGAGTTAATAAACTGTACTTTTCAGTAAAATAATGAATTGACATATATAGTGTTTACCTTTGCTAGTAAGTTAAGAGTTTCCGGTGATTCTGTGCATTTTTTTGACAACATGTCAATATCCTCTTTGGTTATAACAGGTTCTTTTAGTTGCTCTATCCAGGACCACATCAAGCTGCAAAGGACAAAAGGATCTCTCTCGGCACAAATTCTATCCCAAGCTCCATCTCGAGAATTCAGTTCTTTCTAACAAAAATAAAAATGCACCATCTATTTACTTCTGCTAAGATTTTCTTTGCTTTTAGCAGCACTTGTTAGACTTGTGCACAAAGGAGACATTTATCAGCCCCATGAATATATTTCCTCCTGTAATGGGGTTCCCACTCGTTGCTAGTGTACCTTCTCCTGCCTAGAACTGGGAAAGTAGATCTCACAGCATTAGGTCACCCATTCTGTTCACTCTGCAATAGTCTTTATTCTGGTCAGTTGGCCCTCCAGCGAGGTCACTGTTTAGTCCACCCCTTTCCAGGATTACAAAGTCCAACAGGACCGCTTCCAAATGCCTTCTTAAGATGGTGTCCAACCCCAGCGTGGGGCTCAAGAGCCACTAAACCAGCAGCTGGCAGGGGAACCCAGGCCCATGAATTACACCGGATTCCAGCCCAGAGAGACCTTAAAACCAGCAATCCAGGTCTAAGAAGTCCCTGTCCCAGTTGCTGGCTCCCTCTTACCCAGCCTTTTGCCTTCCCTTGCCTGTTTCTGGTTTTACCACGGGAGCTGACTCTGCTCCTGGTGGTACTCCGCCCCCTTCTAGCCTCCTGCTAGACTTCTTACTCCAGGGCAGAATCTCAGGGCTTACTCTCCTCCTGGTCCCTGACAACTTCCCTCATCCCAGGGAGTGACTGCAGCACCCTTCTGCTATCCCTCCTGGCTTTACAGTGCTATCCCAGCCCTTCCCCAGCTGGGCTTCATTCTTAATCTTGGTCCTTCCTCTTGCAGGTGATGCCAGGTAACCCACCTGGTCTCTCAGACCCTTGTTAACCCTATCAGGGCTGGTACAGTTTTACAAAATTGTCAACATTAATCGGCTGCAATGCAAGTGGCTCTTAGACCAGAACGGCAACACGAATAGTACATTGTACAGTCCAGTGCCCTCCAGTTATACGTGGAATATATGAAACAGCTTCTGATTCCTGTTTCAAATCAAATGGGTTCTGGAGGACATGGTTTTGATGATTTTAAGCAGTTAAATTTCTACTAAATTCTTTTACTCATTTACACACAAAATCCTGTGACTAGCTGTGAGAAAGCTCTGACCTGGCTCTAACCTAAAATCCTGAGGCACTTTTATGTTACTAACAATGTTATGACTATAGCTATCAACTGATTTTAAACTGACTGAATAAACACAAACAGAAATAATTTTTCTACCTTTCTGTTAGATGCTAACAGTAAAGTGAAATTTTGCTTAGGTTTTTTTTTTAGTTGTTTTTGTCAAACTTCAGGCCTCTGACCACATAATATTTCCATTGAAGCAAGAGCCTTTTATTTAGGTGACTGGCAATTTCAATATCAGAGCATGTCTAATGTGTATAATTTATATGGGTGTCAGAGACTTCTCTCACAAGCTAGCAGTGGAATTTTTGCTGCTGTTTATACTTTAAATATACATGTAATAAATACACAATATTGAATAATGTTTTAGAAAAGGTAGTACCTGCCACATTTCTACCTTCTGTTTCACTTCCTCCTCGCCCATAAATTCATTAAGATTTGCAAGGGCTTTAGCTGCCAAAATTCTTCTTGCGTCCAGACTTAATTCTGATTGCAAAACAATGTATGGAACTGCTTCCAATAGATCTTTACTATCTTGACTTTCATATCCAATAGATGATTCTTCTTCTAAAGCAGAATTATCAGAGTCCTCAGATGCACAAATTCTTCTGCCATATACATTAGTCTCTCGCTTCTTTCTGTGACCAATGTCCTTTGCAAAACTACGTTTTGATGTTCTTGCTTCCCTGTCATTGTGTACACGTTCAAAACCTGAGGAAAAGGTTTTACTACGCTGCACTTCTTTTGGCGATTTTTTTGTATAGAAATTGTTTTGTCCATCTAAACTGAATTTACCTTGACTCCAGAAAATAAATGTACTACGAACTAAGGCCTCTTTGTTTAAATCCAGCTGAGGAGATTGAATGCCTGAAGAGAGAAAATGTTCCCTAGCGTTCTGCTGCTTAAGTTGGTCAAAGAATGGTACTTGTGCAGGCACTGTCCATGGAGTTTCTCCTTGTTCCAGGAGAAATGCAGTTCTCCTTAAATCTGAGTCACTATAGCTTAGACGTCTTTTTGAATGAGTCAAAGGCTGAAGGCATTCAACATTCCGCCTCTTCCAAAGAGGATCATATTTGTGTTCATGGGAGAAAACAGAATCCTGGGTCTCAAAAGTGACATTTCCCACTACTGAGTGGGAGAATGGCTCTGATGTGTCACTATTCTGTCGTGTTAACTCTTTATCTAGCTGTGTAGAGTCCAACTGAGAAACAGCCTCTTCAATTTCAGAAGAGAGATCTGGTATATCTAACAATTCCTCCTCTATCACTTGCCTGTTTTCAGCCAAGTCCAACAGCAGCTTGCAAACTAGATGAATAAGTTTTGGCACATACTTGAGATGTCTACTCTCATAACCGTGGAGCAGATGCCTCTGACGGATCAGATACTGGGACAGAGTAACTGCATGTGCTTTGGGCTCGCAGCAAGCAAACACATTTCTTAGAGGGATCAAAAATTGAGTGAATTCTCTTACACACACTAATTGTCCTCTGGTTTGAATAGAATTAGGCCTTTTTGCCCTAACAAAAAGAATTGCTTGATCTGCAGTCATTCTTGTTGCAAAAACTAAGTAACAAGCTATCAAAACACCTAGAAAATTTAAAGACAAATGGTTAACATGTTAATACATTATAAAATAAAAATTAATACACACACATAAGGATGTAATTTTTATGTCCAATTCATAGTGTGCTATTGTCTAAGTGTATATGCAATTTTGCATCATAATACAAACATCAGAGTGCAATAAGAACTAGATAAACACTTGTCTCGATAAGACAGATGAACTGCTTTAGTACTAGGTTACTGGTAATACCCCAGATGGCCAACACTGACCATTCTTGTGCCATCTCCTTTTTCTTTTGCTGCTTTTTCCTTCCTGAATCTCAACCACTTTCCAGTCTCTTATGTTTCCCCTGTTGCTGCTAGCTGCCCAAGTTGATCCTGTACCTGGTACATACAGTGGGAAATAATTAAACTTCCCACTGTTAGTTTATCTACCAGTAAAAGGATTCTCATGTAAATCATTTGGGAACTCAGTACGTAAGACTGCCTGTCTTTCCATGTGATATCATAGAAGCAGTGATAAGAAGAGGCATGTTACATGGTCTAATTGCAAAGGGGCTAGAGGCAGTGCATTTTCGGTGAAGTGTTCTCTGGAACTCACTTCCACTCTTGGTCCACCAGAACCAGAATGTTAGAGTATGATTTGAAAGCTAAAACTAGTCTTCTGATCCAAGCTTTTGTGGGACAGAAGGATCAGTAGGTAGCACTAGGTGGTAGGAGGGAGCCACTAATGTGTGGATTTGGGATGTCATGTTTCTGACTTTTTATGTTCTCTTTTATAAGTTACGTCAGTGTTGTACACGCACCCAAAAGTACATGTGGAAATCTTCCCAAATGAATTAAGAAATTAACATAAGAATAGCCTGGACAGAGTATGTGCCTGTCAGACAACATGGGGCCTCATTTACCTCCCAATGAAGTAGAGACTCCCATTGATTTCAAGGGTAGTTCTTATAGGGGAAGTTCTATATGCTTAAATCAGGGGGATACTATAAGCATAAAAGCATACCTAAGAAAAGCCCATTTGCTCTAATAGCTGCTCACTGGTGCTAATTCATTAATCTAAAATATATTCAAAATGTAGAACATCATTATTACAAAGGAGATTGGTGAGCCATATCTGGCTTTTTGCTCTCCCTGTTCCCTGAGAGGCTCCTGCAGCCTCAGGTGGATTTTTTTTTCTCTTTCTAAGCCTACCTATTTTATTATTTCTTGCATATACAGCTGTTTGTATCTCGGATCTCCAAAATGAGATCTTTTCTTCTGGCTGCAAGGATTTGAGGCCTGCAGCTGTTTCACTGATCTCCTTCCTAGCCATTTTCCCTTACTTTGATATAGGTCAGCCATTGCTGTCATTCTGTGGATGTAAGAGAATTTGAAATTGAGGTGGCTACTCAGTGGAAGACTAAGATTTAGGGCTTTTTCCCCCCTTTTAAATAAGAAATTAAATCTCCCCTTAGCTTGTATTAACTTTGTTAAATGCCATCTCTGAGTGCTTAAAGGTTTTTTCCCAGCTTCCCTCCACATTTTAAAAAATGCGTTTCTCTCTCAACTGTGTTTGCAGCACAGTTGCATCATTTTCAAACTCCTCACACCCACAGGGAGCAATGGTGGCTATTGCAGAGATGGTGCCAGGCAAAGAGACATATTTGGGGAGGGGTCAGAAGTAAGTGCAATCTTTAACAGCTTCAAACCCAAAAGAAACCTTCAAGCTCCAAAGACCAAAGGTCTGAGTTGGGAGGGTAACCACAGATAACTGTATTCAAGACCAGAAAAGCACGAGGTGAATTATTTTTTTAATTGGAGACTATGTGGAGTAGCAGCTGCCTAGGTGAGGAAGCTGTACAGTTTCAATATTGCTGGGAGATTGTTACGTGGATTCAAAGTTTCTCTAACTCTTTGGGTCACAGCTCATATCTGTTAACTTTGTCCTCTTGCTGCCCCTGTCAGAATGACTTATTTTTTACAAATAAATTTTGTTTCCAAGTTTTATCACTCTACGGTATACCTCCTCAGAGTGATAAATACACAATTTAAACAAACCTATAATGATTTATATCTGCCATTATTTTGTACCTATAGAAAATAAGTTCATATTAATTTTTGAAGTTGAACACATACCTGTTCGGCCAAGTCCTGCATGACAATGAACAGCTACCCTCCCTTCCTGCAAGGCAAAAGCCATCACTTTTACCATATCCAGTATAGTAGTGAGAGATGCCACGCCATAATCCTTCCATCCAAAATTATAAAAATAAACTAAAAAGAGAGAGAATTATTTTCTTTAGTACACAATGTTAAATCTTTTGTTCCATATGCAGAAGAGAAATGACTAGTCATAAATAAATGTACTGAAAAAATAAAAATAATCCTAATAGGACTGACTATATATATTTGTTTGAAACAGATTATTTTCACATTTCAGAGAGAGCTTGCTGTGAGAATTTCATGGACATGCTGAGGTAGTTAAGATGTTTCAGACTAAAGCTCAGCTGGAATGGAAAAGGTATAACAAAACGAGTGATTCATACTAAAATTACTGAGCTATATATAGGAAACGTGTAACATTCTGTTTGGGCATAAAAGCACATCTTAACTCAATGGCTCTTAACTTTCTTAAGCAGATACACTCAGTGCAGTATGAAAAAGTAATGGTATTGCTGATACAAACCTCTTCAAATCAAAGAAACAGACATTTTGAAAAGTGCAACATTACTCACAAACATGTCTGAAACACTGTTAATATGCTCTATATTATTTTGCTCAGTTCCCATTTATCTTTTTACCAGGCATAGTTTTCTATTTACTCTAGCTGCTCATTCTACTGAAATTTAACACACCAACCACATACCTCAGCCAACAGTAGCATGAGAGAGGGAGCAATGTACTATCCAAGCTTGGACTTTGCTAAATTTAATTTTTTATATTTTGTGTATAGTATTCCTTATATAATTGCTCTTAATCCAAAAGCTGTGTGTCAGAAAATCTGCATGTACTGTACTGTACATGTAATTAATGAGGAAAAGCAGCAGGAGGGAACTTACTTCCATCCTCCATGAAAGCTTCAGGAAGGTAGGTAAAGCCACTTTCTTGTTCCAGCGGATTCCCACAGCTAGCATGCTCCCCAGGACGCTGAAGGTTAATTACTGTTTTTATGTCACACCTTAAGCAAGGAACAGAATAGTCACATTATATACAGCCATAATTTCATTGACCCTTATTTTCTAAAACATACACTTCTCCTAAATGCAGAATGGATGCTTACCTGCATATTGCTAAAATGAAAGGACCTTTACCAACAATCCAAATCTAAGTAGGAGGGAAAAAATGGATCAGGGATTATATCAGTAAGATCTAGAGCAATTCATTATCAATAAAATTCATTACCTTTGAAACTGCTCAATAATGTTATACTTCTCAATAATTTCTGTTGAGGGTCGAGCCATGGCCAATATATTATCTGTTATCCTGAAAAAATAAATTAATAATTTGGATGGATATTTCATTGTGATGATAATTTCATGGGTAATCTACCAAAATATATAGCTTTCTGAAAATGATAAAAAGGTATCTATAATTAGCAATGTGCATTTATACCCTTTTTGAAAATTCTTTCATCAGATTACATGCTTTATAAATCCCACTGAAACAATTAAGTTATATAACAAAATACCATTATGAGAGGTGCTCAAATACCATGGTGATGAGCATGATACAAAACTTAAGTAGATAATGGCTACCCAGATCACAATTTCTGTATTCCTATTCAGAGACATTTTACATGTTTCTTCTTAACTCATTTTTATAAAATGTCAATATTAATTTAAAAATACATTCCAGTGACCATAGAGATGGAAAAAATTCTTTCAATATTATTATTGATATGCAGAGCCGGCTCCAGACCCCAGCGCGCCAAGCGCGCGCTTGGGGCGGCGTCCCGTGGGAGGGCGGCAGGTGGCTCCGGTGGACCTCCCGCAGGCATGCCTGCGGAGGGTCCGCTGGATCCCGCGGCTCCGGTGGAGCATCCGCAGGCGTGCCTGCCAGGGCCGGCTCCAGAGCCCAGCGGGGCAAGCACCCGCCTGGGGCGGCCCTTTCCCGGGGGGGCGGCAGGCTGGGCCGGCGGACCTGCCGCAGTCATGCCTGCGGGAGGTCCACCGGAGCCTCGGGAGCAGCGGACCTGCCGCAGGCATGACTGCGGAGGGGATGCTCGGCCGGCGGCTCCAGTGGACCTCCCGCAGGCCAGACTGCGGCCGGTGCGCTGGTCCCGCGGCTCGGCTGGACCTCCCGCAGGCATGCCTGCGGCAGCTCATCCGGAGCCGCCGGACCAGCGAACCGCCCGCAGCTGCGGGAGGTCCAGCCGAGCCGCGCGACCAGCGGACCCTCCGCAGTCATGCCCGCGGGAGGTCCGCTGCTCCCGCGGCTCGGGGGCACCTCCCGGGCATGACTGCTTGGGGCGGCCAAATTTGTAGAGCCGCCCCTGGCGCCTGCGGGAGGTCCACCGGAGCCATGGGAGCAGCGGACCCTCCGCAGGCACGTCTGCAGGACGTTCACGGGAGCTGCGGGACCGGCGACCGCCAGAGCGCCCCCCGCGGCGTGCCGCCCTGCCTGGTGCGGCGCAAATCCTAGAGCCGCCCCTGTTGATATGATATAATATTTTATCTTCAATAATGTTTTCATTCATTTTAATCTAAACCAATGAGCATATTTTAACAGCTGTATTTAAATTTCAAGGGAAAATGTCTGTAGTTGAGAACATTCATGTAATCTGTAAATAGGTATTTATTATTTTGGATCTGAGCCAGAACCAATTGAAGACAATGTGTGTCTTTCATTGACTTTGATGGGCTTTGTATGAAGGCCTTTATGGCTTACTGCTAAGTATTAATTTTTAACTAACCTTTTATTCCAGTACATACTGTACTTAACTTGGCAGTTTATATTTGGTAGAAAAATGCAATATAAATTTATTACCCTAAATTCTCTAATGGAGCTAATATAATTAAGCTTAGTGAAACTGAATACTGCATATTACCAGGAAGAGTAAAGTCCTTTAATAGCTTGCTCTTGGTCACTCCATCGAGCTGGGTTTTCATACTTGCAAGCACGTCCACCACATGCCATCGAACACTGCATATGACCAGGAATGACATGGCGAAGGCGTTCCCCTACCTTAGTATATTTTGCGGTTGGACGCCTTGAATTTCCTACAACAGAAAGAAAAACAGAATACATAAGGTTAGCAAACTATCATCACTACCCTAAAATATAATACAGCGAACTTTTAAATGATTAAATTACAAAAATATAGCATATTAAAGATTTTTCAAGAGATTTAAGCAGCAAGGATTCACAATAAAAATACCATTCTTTGCTTATATTAGTGCTGAAGGTTATATTAGTGCTGTTATTCATGACATCAACTTAGTTTCCTTCTTCATGAAATTATAGGTATGTGATATCCTCCATGATGAGGCAAATATCACAGTCACCTTTTATCTAGAAATGTACAGCATGCCTGCACAAACACATGTTAAGCTATCTTTTGCTTTAATTATTTTCTGAAACCAAGGTGTTAAACTGAAATGCTCTACAAGTTAAAAATAAAGCACAGATTAAGCCCTGAGTAAGATATCAGTAAATACAATTATATATAATAAAACAATAACCACTATAAAATGATTTTGAACTATTTCATACGTATTTATATACATCTAAACATCTGAATAAGATTATACACCTTTAGTACACGTTATATAATACATAGCTATAAAACCCAAATATGATTTTTGGCAATAATCTAAAAATACTTCACTTTTTTTCTCAGGAAAAGTTGCATTCAGCTCTGCAGGGCTTACAGATGATATGGCTACCATAACACGGTGCGTGGATGATGAGAGGACCTCTACAACTGAGCTCCGGCGCCTTTGGAGTATGCGGAGAAAGGGATCAGAGGAAGAATGCCTCCGACCCTGAAAAAAGTTGCTAAAAATATTCACAGCTGAGCGCCTCCTGGGTGAACCCTCCATGATCGATCACCCCCTTGCAACACTTTATGAATGCCGTAGAAAACAAACTGGATCTGAAATCCAACTTGCTCAATGTTGAAGTTACGCAGAGATGTGTATCTTTCTGTATGATCTAACAGCTATTCAGGATAGGCTGAGCAGTCTCCATAGTAACAAACAATGAAGCCACTGATGCCAGCTACCCTTGTGGCAGCTAAATTCTATATGAATTGATTCTGCTTGGGACAAACTGTTTCCACTGCTGATGAGAATAGTTGCATTTCAAGTAGATAATTCTGCAACTGGACTGGGACAATTTTCCGAAACAAAATGAGTATTTTAGTAAATTGCAGTTATTGTACATTCAGAACATACTACACAGTATATTATACACCAAAATACAATCAAAATGTAGTTTGGGGCACTGCTTTTCTATAAATCTGTAAGTAAATACGCTGTACTCCCCCACAGATTAGTTTGACAGCCCATTGCCATCTTTTGCCCTCCACTTAGCTGCTCCAAAATGCATTGTTAGTTCTGTAATGATGGGGATTAGTGTGTTGCTATTGAAATTGTTCAGTGATGAATTGCAGACTGCTCACTCATGGACCATTCATATCCACTAACAAAACACAATTTGTTATTGAAAACAAAAGGTTTATTTTTTCAGAGCAGAGCTTTTTATTAACCAAAGCTCTTGAATCTACTGGGTGAAGCAGCCATATAATTTGATTGCTCCAAGTTTCAAGCAGTAGGTATCAGGCTATGAGTTGCCTCCCTCTTTGCTTCCATGCTAAAGAGGGAGATTGAGCTGGCCAGAAAGATTTCAGCACCCTCAAAATCACAGGGCCAAACCATCACTTGCATGGGGTAAGGACTGTAAAAAACATTTAAAATAATAGTCATCATGTCAGTTCTTTGTTAGAGCGCAATTTATGGATCTTGACGAGCAGGGTAGAGAAAATAAAAGACAGAAGAAAAATTAGTATAACCTAACCCAATAAACATGTTACTCCTGTTGCCCTCTCTTGGGCCATGTTCTACTCTCAATCTGGGCATGCGATTACCATCTGATGTCGTTGGGACTTGCATACTTACACCAATGGAAGTCGATACCTCTTGAAGTGGAACTTGCATGATAAAACCAGGTAAGTAAAAAGTGTTTTTTCCCAGTTTAAAAACCTCAGGCAATAATTTCTTTCTTCTAGGTGAATACAGGAAGGACGTTACTAGATTTTGAACAGATGTGCCACTTGTCTAGTAAGGGCACACAGAGAGGTTTGGTGCTGCTCCCAGCCCTACCACTTGCCAGCGATGGCAGGAGGGAAGAGGAACATCTAAAATCTGCTCCCTTGGGTGTTGCTGTTGCCCAAGAGCCTTTGCTACCCTGTTCCAACCCTAATGCTGATGCCAGGAGGGAGAGGAAGTATTAAAGTCTGCTCCATGGCTGTTGCCCATGAGTGTCTGCTACCAAGCCATGCCTTCCTCTACCAATCACATGCTAATTGAGGATTAGAAAATAGCACTCCCCTCATCCCACTGGGCTATTGCTATCTACGAACCCTTTTTTAAAACCTGACATGTCACTATCAATTTCAAAAAAGAAACACTAGCACTCTGAATTAAGTGGATTTCTAGACCCGAAGGCCTGCTAAGGCAAGTTTTTGGGGTGTCTGTTATGGGGTGATTATAGGCTTTTTTAGTTTAACTTCTGAATCTGTTTCCAAGGCCTTACAATTGTCTTAATGTTTGGAATTTTAGAAGTTATTTTTGTTTGGATAATTCTTGGGTGCTGAGGTTTAAGTATCATTTGTGATTAAGGGGATTTTTTTAGAGATGGTTCCAATGCTGGCTACATCCATTGACTACACCAAACTTTCAGCTCATCAGTTATTTTGCCTCCTTAGATGTAATTCTGTATGGATTTTCATAAGTCAGTAACATTTTTCTTCTATATATGTCAAATTCAAGGACGTTATAGTGCAGCCAGCAGTTGGTGAGACTGAGGGAGGCAAAATGCCATTATTCTCTCATTGACTTCAGTGCCATATGGAGGTATTCAGCCAAAGTGGTGAATCATAATTATTGCCTGTAAAAATTGTTACTATTTATTATTTGTTTTCTGTGGCACCCCACAATGTCTAAGCACTTCCCGAACACAAAAGATGACACAGTTCTTGTCCTTAAGAATTTATAACCTAACAGAAACAGAAAGTCAAATTGAAGGGAAACATGTCAAGGTGGTTACTGGTCATAGTGATGTTTGAATAACACACTGAATTATTTGTACTGCATATACACACACACACACACACTATCCCCACAACCTAGCCATAATGGATGTATATGGCTTTTATTTTTTAGAGATGATTCCTTTTCAAAAAACTCATCTAAACTTCCTTTTAAAGGGCATATTAAAGAAAATGATTACCTGAACTCATAGTTGAAAGATATGCACTGCTCTTTACCAATGAACAATAAGGCAATTCATTTTGCAGCAAGACCCCTGCAGCCATGGCAGTACCTGTTGAAACAGCAACATGTTGACTGTACATATATGAGGGGAGACTTAAAAAAATATCACTGGAGGATAGCTACACATTATAAAAATATAGCTGAGCAAGTTACATGCAGTATAGAGTGAGACAGAGGCGTTGGGCAGTTAGATATTGGCCGTAATATTAATTGTTACACAGTGGATTTAAATGCAGGAAGTGACAGATTGTCCCAGAAAATTCAAGCTCATACATCCTGCAGTTTTAGTTTTGGAGTTCTGCTGAATATGGACTTCAGGGCTGGACCCTTTATACGAATGAGTCATTTGTCGGAGAAAAACTTAGTTCTCACTTTTTGGTTGGGTGCAGCAGAGTCAGATACTTTATTCTGTTTAGCAGCTACAGCAGGGAGAGAGTGCACTAGGACATAGGGTCTCCCCTTCCTAGACAGGTCTCTCAACAGGTAAACAATTACAGCAGCATTTATACTTTTGTTACAGACAATAATAAACAACAGCTACATTTTGTTTATACGTAGGTCATCCTGATATCTTGTTTTTCTCACTTAAGAGACTCCAGTCTACATTTTGTATTATCTACACATTATCTACACAAGGTCGAAACAACTTCTCACACAGTTCTTTTCTACTCGCCTCACACAATCCTCGCTTCTACAAATCTCGCGTTATTAGGGTTACAGCTAGCCTGACTCTTGCTAACAGAGACTGTCATGCATTAAGATCCCCTACAAATCCCTGTCAGTTCTTTCTCTACTTTCACACATTCAACAAAGGTCCTAGAATAGTCAATATTCAATGCACTGCCATCTCTAGAGTAAACACAAGATTGTAGAACAGAAATCTTGCAAGAATGCTTTTTTTCCAGGAGAAGCTAATGAAATCATTGTGGCAGAACTGTTTCTGGATCGGAAACTTCAGATTTACAATTTTAGATTACTTTGTATTTTTTTAAGAGACACCCATTAATGTGTGCAGTTATCTACAATAGCATGTGTAATCACCATAATTAAGCATATGAATCAGGTGATGGGCCTCAAAACCTCATGTTGGCAATTATGGAAACCATATTTTGCGGGACATTGCTCCACTTAGAAGTCTGGTATCTGAGATCTCGACAATGTGGAGAAGGGCCTTTTGGTATAACCTAAGCTGTGAATTGAAACCGATAGTTATACAAGTATAAACTCCCATAGGGACACTCTTATCCCCGTGTTGGAGTATCTTTTTCTCATTTAGCTTACGTGTGCTAGGAAGTGGTTTAAACAAATAAAAAGGCACTTTTAAACAAGAATAAGAGCCTCCACAGAGGAGGTTATATCAGTAGACTAGGTAAAACTTTCCAATGCAGACAAGCCCGAGTACCAAATTCTGCAACAATGTTTTTGGGATTCAATAGCACTAAGCAAGCTGCCTCAATGTACAGGAAATTTACTAAGAAGGTGTTGTGGGGGTGAGAAGGCTGTGTGTTTGTAAGGCATTAATTGCTTGTTTTTCCTTGCCCACTATTTAATTTATGCATATTTTTGTATAATTGTTTTTTAAAAATTCAAAAGACTTAAAACATCCTCACTACACATTTATCAAAATGTAGCACTGTCTGATTTCATGATGGAGTAAATCAGAAGTATCCCCAATGAAGACAATGGGCCTGGTTCTCATTTACACTAAAGCCACTTTACACTGCTCTGGCATTGTTAAGGGTCTTTAGAATGGGCATAAGTTACATTTACACCCATTTTAAGGTCCCTTTAATGACAGAGCAGTGTAAAATGGCTTTAGTGCAAATGCAACCCCTGCAATCTCAAGGTGGCTATGCTTTGTCTGGACACATGGAAAAAGAAGGGTAGTAAATCCTTTAAGAGGGGAATGGGGAGGATTGGTAATTACCCACGAAAATATATTGGTTATGTCTGTTATTCAGTGACTATTGGGTAGACCTACCAGATGAGGACAGGATATATTTCTGGCCAACATGAGAAAGGAAATTACCATTCATCTGGGAATCGGGTTGGTGGGGAGGAGACAGTCACGCTAATTGCTGGTGCCTGTGTGTGGCAGGAGTCCAGTGCAGGTACTCATTCCATAGGGGCTCTGGTTCCCTGACAAACCAGAATGGGAAGTGGACCTAATGGGGAAGCATCCCCTAAGAAAGCTAGGGAACAGAGATCGGGGCTCCTAATGTCTACTCCAGCAAGGAGACAACCTCTTTCCCCAGCCCCTTAACTCTCATACAAAGGGAAGGCAGTGGGGTGCCAGCAGTGACCAGCTGTGGAGGGCTGATGGCAACCCTCTACCAGGTGGAAGTGATTAAGGAAGGAAATATTGCATGGATTACTGCCAGTTACTTCCGAGATGGGTTAATACAGTCACAGCCTACTTAAGCCACATCATCTCTTTTTTTCTGTGTTTCCAGGACAATAAGAATCAGGCACAGTGTACCTTCATGTAAGTGAAAGCACCTTAAGAAACAAAGAGCCTTTAGAATCTTCAAGGATGCCAAGAAGTGCAATGCATTATAAAGAAGAAAAAAAATTAGGGTTACCTGTATATGAAGTGTTTTCTACGCTGACCCTTGACTTTGTTGTTTTAGCAGCAAATTCCTTCATCATATGGGTAGCTGACAGCTATATTTAGGTAGCCCAGCACTTTTCATTTTAAGAGTTGCTTGTGCCCTTTTTTCAGAAGTGCTAACATTTTCACTGTTTGCAATGGGTCTCTGGAATTCAGCAAGGGGAAAGCCCGCAGGCTAAAGAAATGCCTTTTATTTGTCTCATGAAGTTCCATTCAGGTTCAGTTGAATTGTAAACTATTTAAAAAAAAATCACCCTTTCCCTTCTCACTTGCATTCCTCAGGAAAATTCTGGCAGCCTGCCAAAATTATAATTGAACACACAAACATTCTAAAGATTTAAGTCCATGCTACCCATTGTTTAAAGCAGCAGCATCACCACCATCCCATGCTGCACTCGGAATGCCTGGGAGCTGCCAGCGCAGCTGTAGTGGCAGGACGGAGGAAAGGGGGAAAAGAGCTGAGTCAAGCCAGGCTGGGCTCCACTGATCCAGCACAGGACCAAGACATCACATTTCCCATCCCCAGGGCATGACCTGGGGGCAAGAGTCCCCCAACCTCCCCATAGGGGAAAAGAGACCGCCAGATTGGAATCCCCTTGTTATCTCCTCTGGCCATCCCATTCTCCACTCTGGAGGTACCACTGTGGTGGGAGGAAGGAATGATTGTTGGGCTGGGTCAGACTCTCCCCCATCACCCCTGGACCCAGCATATGGAGCCAACCAACCACCTCTCCCCTTCTCCTGCTGCCACCTACTACAATCAGTCCTGTAACTCAAGTGGCCAAAGTCTGCACTGCAGTGCTGATGGTCAGGGTTCACACCAGATGATGGTGCATGTTGGTTGAATTGTACATAATAGAATTTTATTTTTATCTTTTTCCTCTAACAAAGACACCACCCCTGGAAATTACATCCAAAAAACTGTTAAAAGAACGCGATTAGTTGTTAAGTCAAGCACTTGAAAATTTGGAAATACCAGACTTATGGCTGATCTCCTTTCTGAGTATGCATTGTCCGGCTATGCCAGAGGAAAGACAGGAGGAAACGGACATGGTTTAATTAGGCTGCGACTTTATTCACTTAAAATATCCCGCAAGAAGTTGTACAGTACAGCTGGTCATCATTTCCTTAATAATTTCCACCTAATTTTGAGGGCTGCTGTCAGCCCTGTCCCTTCCCAACCTGATCCCAGGCATCCCGTTGCTGGGCCCCCACTGCCCTCCCCTCACATGAGGGTTAAGGGGGCTAGAAAAGGAGGGGAGTTGACTCCTCATTGGACCAGATGTCAGAGCCCCAAATCCTTTTCCTCGGCTCCCCTACGGGCTGCATTCCTCTAAATCCCCTTCCAATCCATTTGATCCAATAACCAGAGCCTTTCCATAACAAGTACCTGCACTGGATATTTGTCCCAAATATTACATAGTAAGATGTGATATTGTAACCTAACCCCATGTCCCACCCTACCGAGTCCTGCTGTGGGAAGGTGGAAAAAAATACCCTATCTTGGCCAATCTGGCCGCGAGGGAAAAATTCCTTCCCACCCCCAAGGAAAAGGGCAACTAGCATAATGGCCACGATGGATCAAGAAGAAACCCAGTCCTTTTTCAGATTCCATGGGTGGCATGATGGACACTGCCAGACCAATCCCAGTGAAAGAAGGCTTCTCCAGACTGTCCAGGGTATAAATACCCACCCTACTCTTCCAGTCACCTGGAAGTGTAGTTATTCCACACGTCTGGTCCAGCCACTTCCTGCTCCATCAGATACATTTTCCCTTTTCCTCCTTCTCTAGTACCAGTTGCAGAGGAAGCCCAAAAATGGGCAACAACCCCTTTACTTCCTGCCAGCAAGACAAGGACCCACTGCATACAGCTGTGGTGAGCCCATTACGATCCAGTTTTAACTACACGATCACACACTGTTTTTTTCACAGGACCTTTGCCATAGTCAGTGCACAGAATGGAAGAACAAGGCTGCAGGGGCAACCATAAATCTGGCATTTCTACATTTCAAATGCTTGACTTCACAACCACAAAATTTTCTTTTAACCTAGTGTTTTGATACTTAATTGCCAGAGATAAAATAAATGTGTGTCAAATTCTAATAACAATCTGATCACTTTATTCTTGTGCCTTTACTAAATACATTACATTTATTTTTTTAATATTATTTCCATTGGGATTGGATTCATTTAAGTCTTACTAAGTCTTGGTTCTTCAACACATTTTGATTCTTTAGAACTCTTTTGTTCATAGTCCATAATGGGAATATCTAGCTGTGATTCAGGCACTGAAACTGCTCATCACAATAGGAGATCTTACTATTAGAGCTATTTAACCACAAGCTAGAAGGCTACTTAACTCAAGCTACTGATTCACACAAATTATTTCTGCTGCAGCCACTTGAACAATACATTTAACAATTAAAATAACTCTCTAGATGTTGGATAAATGGCACAAATTTGCATACAAAAATAGTTTCTAAACTCGTCCATATACAAAAGGAGAACGGAAAACAAACAGTGTATTTTCCAGATGCATGCTACAGGGACACTGTCAAGTTAATCATACTTGGGAAAGTTTTCTGTCTGAAAATTTGTACTTGCTTTTGTTACAATTAACATATGCGAGTACAGTAACTGAGGTTAAAGGAAAATATGTTTTTTTTTTGTTTGAGGGGAGTGCATATAACAGTACTTTGCACATTTACCATACAATCAATTTTGTGTGGATCATTTATATAATACGGTAAAATAAATTCATAAAAACCAAACGTGGTGGTAAAACCGCAAAAATTGGCAGAAGTACTCAGGAGAAGGTGTGTTTTCCAAAACTATTTCATATTTTTTTAAGAATTAACTTCAGTTACGTTTGATGGGATCTCTTTTATTTTAAGAAAAGATCAGAATTGCAGAAAATTGTGTAGCTACAGAATTGCAGAAGGCTAATGAGCTCTTTCTAAATAATAAAGCAATAAGAGTTGGCTGATCTGCCCAGGAATTTTTTTGTCTAGGAACTGGACATCCCTGAAATTCCTTTCCAGAACCCAGACCAATCCTATTGCTCTTTCCCATTTGAGCAGTGCCATGGACTTCAATATTTTCTTTATTTTAGGAGTGCTGTAGTATTTCATTTCAAACATGAGTATGCTGAATTTACTACATGACAGTTATTCTGAATTCGGTAATGTGAGCAATACTCAGTCTGCATTTATTTTTTTTAAAACAAGCTAAGTGGGATTGTGCTTACTTTAAATAGCAAAATAGCTCTTTTTGGAACAAGGGCAAAATGTGGCTCACAATGAGGAAATGTGTTGTGATTTGGAACAGGAAGTACTATTTAACATTGCAGTATTGTAAGTATATACAGTAAACTGATTCAGGTTATGGATTTTTTCTTTGCATTGCTACACAAACAAGGACAGTGCTAAAGTAAAACTAGTGCTTGAGTAACAACTGCTCGCTTGATTCTTATAAATGGCACGAGAGTGGAAAGAGAATTAGGGACTTGTGATTCTCTGTTTAGCTGCTGCAGTTTTCTTTAAGCAGTTAGGATAAAAGTTGAAGGCGTTTTCTGGAAAGAGATTAGCATTTTCTGTTTCTTTCATTTAAAATATAGTTTTATTCTTTAAAGTCCTTATTCACCAGTTTGTTCATTATATTTTACACTCAATCCTGGAACATGCTAGAGAAAAAACAAACAAACAGCCAGCATGTTATTTTAGGCCATGTTCCTAATTCTCTTGCAGAGCTAATAAAGTCAGGTCTTGAGGCAATCATGCTATGACAGTAATCAGATTATCTACATTATCCATGTGACATACACCTCTATTGCCATGACAGCAAAGCAGGAGGTCTTTAATCTCAGATACATGGTTTTATTTATAGACAGACAGACAGGGAACAGCATCTTAGGCGATCTACCTTCTTCATATATTTAACCACATATCAACCACAGATTACAGTGCCATTAAGTCTGCATAAATAACATAGCTAATGGAACTATAGTACAGTAATAGCATACACCTATTGCCTAACTGAAGGAAACAGCAATATAGTATTGCCCAAGGACACAATGGCTCCTGAATTGTGGTACACTGTCTGATACCAAAGACTGAGGGAAATACTGTACCAAAGACAATTATTTTATTGCTCGTACCATGTTGCCAGTCAGTACAGATTCTGCAGATATTTTCTCCCCTTCCTGAAGAAAACTGATCCTCAAATAAAAAGGACCCATAAGTTTTGGCTGGCTGGCTTTGGTCACTATGTTGACCTACACTTTTGTTGACTGAACTGAACCAAAATCCCATTATGCTCTATAGGGCTAGACCAAAGGTGAAGTGGAAAAGTACTCCTTGAAAAATTAGGGATATGTCTACACTGCATCAAGGAGTGAACTTCCCAGCCCAGGTCCAGACAAGACTTCTGTTTGTGGGGGTCACACTAGCATGCTAAAAATTGCCGTGTAGACGTTGCAACTCAAGCTGGAGCCTCGGTTGTCAGGTCCGCCCGCCCACCCACCCAAGCTTGGGAGCCTGAGCTGTATCATCTACCCAGCTATTTTTAGTGCACTAGCATGAGCCCCCACTAACACAGGTCTGTGGATGGATCAGGACTGGGAGGCTTGCTCCCAAATGCAGTGTAGACGTATCCTATAGAGCTGAGACTGCAGGTGGTAGTTTCACTACATAAGGAATAGAATTTTACTTTAGACTGTGAAATCAACTCTCACAAACAAATGTATTAATTAAAATATGTAAACTGCAAAGGTAATTGGATAAGGTGTGTAATGCAACTAAACTAAGTAGCTAACACTAAACAAGTAAAATGTATCATTACTGGAATGCTTTGTGTTTGTGCAAAGTTGTAGAACTATGAACGGTACTCATTAAGCTTACTGTGGAAAACTACTAGTAGTTAAACTGTTAAAATCTCTGGTTTTGTACATGCAGAATCTGTCAGAAAATAAAATGTATGTTCGGAGGCTTGCAAAATATGCACCATCTGCCAGGTATGGATGATTATCTGTACAAGGTTTGGTTGGTATAGATGTCTCTATGTCTCACAAAACATGGACGGGGCTAAATAGAAGATGTGTAAGGTCTAGTAATACTGTGAAATTTGTGGAATCCTTTATTTGTTATAAACAAAGGTATGTGTGTATATGTATAAGTAGAACTGTGTTCAGACTTTGGAACAGATACAGACTGGAGAAGTAGGCTGTGATTACTACAAAGCTGTTCCCCTGACTGGGTAATGTATATTCCTTTCTGTATTGTGCTGATTTATCTTTGATTAATAAACTGGCAGAGTATGGGTTATATGATTTTTTGCAATATGTATTTGATAACAGATGAGTAGCAGTCATCAGGAATTGAACTAGAATAGTTGAGAGTGAAATAACTATCAGGTTCATTTAAATTTACATCGAGCATTTTGCAGACCTAATTCCACCACTCACTAATGCCTTATTGAACCAGTCCTTAAATATGTGCCCTGATGACGTTCAGCCACCTTCTTGGCAAGTCTTTTTCACTGCCCAGTTTCTCTTGCTGTTAAGACTTTTCTTACTACTTAGCCAAAATGAATAATTTTTTAGCTTCATGTCACTGCACCATATCTTATTAACTTGTGAAACTCCCTCTTTTCATTTATACCATTACTCTGAAATCAGTTATTCAATGTGTTCCTGCCTACAGAGTCTTTTTAAAAAAACTACAAAATGTAGCTCTTTATCCTTCAGTTATTTTTGTTATAGAACTGGATTAACAACAAATGAATTGTTGAAGAAACTAAAAACAACTTGAGTAGAACTTCAGGTATTCTTTTAGACACTATTTTTTGTGAGCAGCATTTTTTTTTTCATTTTTTAGCACCACGGCTTTCATTAGGCGTTGAAAAAGCATCTCTTAAAGCGTCTCAATGCTATTTCTCAGTAACAGCCACAAAATGTTGCATGTTCCAAACATATGAATCTAGATACTCTAAAGCATGGATCCATTTAGGATAATGATCCAATAAGACTCTGCCTGTCATTCTCCCACTCCCTGCTCTTCAGTACTTCCAAGTCACTGAAATTTGCAACAGCAAAACCATGTAGCACAAGAAGTCTGGCTTACACATCATAGGACAAATCCTGTCTAGTACTCCACTAGTGCAGAGAGACAATTCTCTTGCAGAGGAAGTGGTGTGATTACTTTGTGCCACCGGGGGGGAAGAGAAGGGGGACCCAAGATTGAGAGAGACTGCACAGCGGTCCAAGAGGACCCCCTATTTACAATTATCAGTCTGCAGCAGGAACAGTACGTGTGGCTAAGGAAAGAGGTTGGTGGTTCCACCTCTATGTCTGTTGGGGGGAAGGAAGGACCACACAGGCAATGGAAGCTACTCCTCTAGGTCCCATGACTGGCTTTGCTATCACTCTGCTTTGAGTGGAAGATTCCTTCCCCCCCCTCATCTGTGCTATCTGGGAGGTCTGCCTGGTGCCCAGATGTTGTTTAAGCTGGGTGTTGTGCAGAGTATTTGCCTGAGAATGAAGGAGAGAAAAAACGGATAAAGTTTGACATTCTGGCTGCCAGAAAAAAATTGCATTGACTAAAAGAAATGAGAGAACAAGACTATCCCCCAAGTAATTAATATGGCTGTTTAACATAAAAATACAAATAATTATTGCCTTTTCTTACAGAACCTATTTCCAAAACTTGCAGACAAGTTTCTGTTTTCTAGAATAGAAGGGCTCCAGTTCTGCCAACTCAGCTGCCACCATGAACAGTAACCCCATGGTAAGGCTCATTATCATATTTTTGTTGAACTAAATTAATACATAAAGGCCTCTGTCCTGCAAACTCATATGCCTGTGAGTAACTTTGTACATGTGAGTAAATCCATGGAGTTCAGTGAGACTACTCATGTACTTACAATATCAGGGCCATAGTTAGTAGCCAATTTTAAAATCTCTGTGTATAAGAAATTCAGTATTTTCAACCTCAATATAAAAGGGACATAACGAACTTGAAGTCTAATCAACTTAATGAGTGAACAGTAGTATCAGACACTACACATCTCCCACAGTCCCTCTGCTGGTTTTTGTGGATACGTCCATATCTTCCTGCTTTTGTTTTTTTAAGGTGGTTGTGTTTTCCTCTGTCATCTTTCATACATAAACAATAGGCAAAAACCATCTAAGGGCCAGATTTTAAAAGTAGGTGCCTAAAGATGCAGCTAGGTGCCTAGTATCAGAGGGGTAGCCATGTTAGTCTGGATCTGTAAAAAGCAACGAAGAGTCCTGTGGCACCTTATAGACTAACAGATGTATTGGACGAAGTGGGTATTCACCCACGAAATCTTATGCTCCAATACGTCTGTTAGTCTATAAGGTACCACAGGACTCTGTTACTTTTTATAGGTGCCTAGTCCCTTTTGAAAATCCCATTAGGCATCTTTTTACGTCTTTAGGCACTAAATACTTTCAAAAATCTGGCCCGTTCCTGCCAACAATATCTTACATGAGTAATTACTCTGGACCTACTGAAGTCAATGGGACTACTCCCCTGACTAGTTAGTCATGTGGACAAGTGTTTTCAGGATCAGGTCCTTACCTGCCAAAACACAGGAAGGAACGAAAGCAACAACACAAAGTTCTGTAAACTGCACAAAGTTTTCTTCTCGAATCTCTAAATGTTGTTTTCTCTAATCTTTAAGTTATAGCAGCAGTTCTCAACCAGGGGTCTGAGGCCCGAGCAGGTTTCAGGGGGTCCGCCAAGAAGGGCCAAAATTAGACTCACTGGGGCCCAGGGCAGAAAGCTGAAGCCCCTGCCATCCAGGGCTGAAGGCAAAGCCTGAGCAGCTTAGCTTCGCGGGGCCCCCTGTGGCGTAGGGCTCTGGGAAATTGCTCTCCTTGCTGCCCTTAACGCTGGTCCTGCCTTTTATATGCAGAAAAAACAGCTGTTGTGGCACAGGTGGGCTATGGAGTTTTTATAGCATCTTGAGGGGGCCTCAGAAAGAAAAAGGCTGAGAAAGCCTGAGTTATAGTAACCTTAGATGATACTTTTTACCAGTGTAGG
This sequence comes from Mauremys mutica, assembly GCF_020497125.1. Taxonomy (NCBI): domain Eukaryota; kingdom Metazoa; phylum Chordata; order Testudines; family Geoemydidae; genus Mauremys; species Mauremys mutica. Next base: position 34,648,481 of record NC_059078.1, on the reverse strand, counting down.
TTAAAGAAAGTCACAGTAACGTGATCATAAAAAAAAAATCCTTTTACCCTATTTCTCCAACACATGAGAAACAATTAAACTTGTCAAAATTCAGTTTTTTAAATCAGGTATTTTAAAATATGCAATCAAGAGTTTTTTACATTAAAACATTTTTAAATATGCTAACAAGTAGCCAATTAGAAGACTTTTCAGCCAGAAGTACGTCACTAAAAATTTTTTTAAAAAGGGCAAATTTTATAATAGACTTGCTAACTCAACATAACACCATTGTCAGAAATAATACAAATTTGTACAAATTTGTAAAGATGCTCAGAGAAGTAATGTTTTTATTTCCATGTTGCATTATTACTAGTGATGACAATTTAAAAAGGGAAAATATTATTCCCTAAGGAGTTTTCAAACTAGGTTAGCAACAAGACACAAGAGGTGGATGAAAAACAGATGGGCGGTGAGGGGGAGAAATGGAGGTCAAGGTAACAATAACACACATGTTTTCATATAGACTAGCCATATGACATTTACACAGTGGGGTGATCCTACACCTGTGGCAAAACACCCAGTGATTTAAATGGGAACAGGATTAGGACCAGTGTGTTACTTCTGTACCTCCCTCCATGGACTTTTTTTTTTTTTAAACAGAAAAACAATATTCACCATCTGTTTCAGTAAGAACTGAATGTGACTTAATCATTAAGCACAGTGTTTACACAGGACTGTGGCTGCTTATGGTATATCATAGACATACAAAAGAAACAAAAGCATATAATTAGGTTTGGAAGGTTTAGATTTTTATGGGTAAATGTTGATAAACACCAACTTCACGGCACAAACACAGTCAAAAAATATTTCCACTGATGACAACTGAAATTTGCAAACAGGCAAAGTAAAAAACAATACTGTTTGAGAACTTAAGAGTTAAAATCCAGTGATTTAGTCTTTTGAATTAGACTTATTACAAACAGACTAGTAAATGAATAGTAAAAACACGTATAATTTGTTGATTTAATTACAGGATATTTACTTTGCATATTTTGACATGTGATGTTGACCATGTGTCTTCATCATTCATAAAGCTTTAACTTTTTGAATCTCAATGTCTGTCATTAAATAATTTTCTGATGCCCTCCTCATAGTTTTCCACAACTGTGAAAATTTAAACCAATAAAATGTATAAAAATGCTTAAAATAAATATCAATAATATCGAACAAAATTATATAAAATAAAAGTCAAATTCTGCCAAGCCTACATACAATTCAGCAGAACACTGCGTAGGTGTCGCATCCCTGGGTATTATTTGAAGGTGGGCATAAATTAAATAGCAAGAAATTTCATGCTAAACTGATGGACAGGTCTAACAATTGATTTAATTAGTATTATTTAATTCACTATCAGAGTTCTTCAGTAAATGCTAGCACGATAGTTTACAGATCTTATTTTAAACTACCTTGAACAGGCTGGCAGCCAGTAATTACTACTGGGAATTATAAAGGAACAGGGTAAAAGTGAATGCATTAACTGTTCTACAAACAAAACTGGTGACTCAGATATTATTAATCTTGCATCTCATGTTTAGTAAGACTACTCTTTTTCTGATTTTCATGGTGAACTACATACAGAAGAGTGAATTGGATTGTCATTATAGCTTGGAATGCTATACACAACTAAATTTTAATATAACTATGCTCACAAGTGCACATGCTTTAAAATTGGACTTTAGCAATGTCAAATGAATATAAAGTTCTGTCCTTTGCAAATTTCAAACACTCAGAACCGGAGAGAGTTAGCTTCTCATTTTAAATTAGTTTTAACAAGCAATTTCAATATTTTCAGTTTAACGGCTTACCTGTTACCCAGAAAAAAGATTGGGTGACTGTTGATCCCTTCATTACTGCAGATTTGACAAAGCACAAGTAGCGTGTTGTATGAAAATACCCGTTTATAGAAATGAATCCTAGATGTTGTTGCAGTTTTTACTACAGTTAATTGGATTTGTAAAAGTAATCTGGGAGGAGCCAATAACAATCAATTTTTTTCCCCTAAGACTACATGTGCAATACCTAAGGGACTATGCAGATAATCATCCCATAAACTGCTTTCTGTGTCTGGTTTAGATTTTAAAGGGATTGAGGCAAACAGGCTACATTAAACCTGAATCCTTTTCCTCTTCCTTTCGTTCAGCTCGCTCCCATTACTGTCCAGCAAAACCTGTTTGTCATTTCTGGTAGGTATTTATAAGATGTGCTTGTTAACGACTGAAGCACGCAGAGCTGGCAATGTAGAGATCATTTCAGATAAAGTTACATTAAATGAGGACTCTGTAATAAATCAGTTTTGAAACACAATGAATAATGTCATGCTCAAATCTCTGGTATCTCATCCGTTCTTTTAATATTTTCTTTCTTATTTTAACATAGAAGCCTAGCATATAACTAATGTAGGTATTAGTGTAAATTAATGGGATTAAACATTATTTGTTTACAACAACATGAAAAAACAAGTGCTTCTGAAGACAGCATACCTAATCAAAGCAGGAAGAGCCTAACTATATGGATTTTTGGGGGGTGAGTCAATCAGCAAACAACTAGCGAATATACAGTATGGGAAATATTTTGCTCTATTTTACAAAGTTCATTTCAACCACTGAACATTAGTTGACAATACAAAAGGTTTCCATTGATACTTGCAGCTCTTATTAAAAAGCTGGCAATGCAAGTAACAGTTGTTGAAAGTTCACCATAACATGACACCCCTTTCTGTCTCCCTCCCCTTTACTTAAGAACACAGTAGCCTATTTTCACACAAGCTTCTTGGAGATAGGGAGATCTGCTTTATTTATGCAAGCAAAGCGATCTGGATACAACTGTTCTAAGGGTTAAGCCTACAACCCAATTAAGCTTGGAAAATATTGTGTCAGCTAAGGACCTGTCTTAATTTGGCCAGAGGAGACATTGAGTTGATAACAGAGCTAAATTGTTATGTCTGTTTTTAGAAACATTCTTCTGATCAGATTTAACTGTTTATGATGGCTAACATCCATGGAATTAGTAAAATTCAGAGATGAAAAAAATTCAGCTGCTCCTACATGCAAAGCTATATATAAGGAGAGCGATAGGGCCAAACTTTAAATTGCAGATGTTATTTTTCACAGATGTTATTTTTGCAAACACAAAAACTGATGTGTACACAAACTGAATTTGCATTCAAGTTGTGTTTTTTCATGGCTAATTACAATATCCAATTTGTACAAATCCAAGCACAATTGTGCAAAAAGCCCAGCCATGGAAATAAAAATTTGGTCATGGAAAGTTGCATCCACAATTTAGAGGCCCTATTGAGGTCCCTTAAAAAATATGGCCCATTGTTATTCACAAGTTTGCTTTTTCTTCTTTAGATTTTCCAGTTAAATATTATTTTCTTTAAAAATGACATGGTAAAAATATTACTGTTTACAAAAATGACTGGTTTGATAGTATAGTCCTTGAAGAAAGTGAAGTAAGGAAAAGGTTACATGACCATTAAAACCACCCTCTGTGAAAAGTAAGTTTGGTGCACTCCATTATGTTATCACACCAAACAACTTTGACTCACAAATGTTTCATTTGTTAATTACAGAGGGAGAAAAGAAATCCATTAAATCCACTGTTTCCACCCCTCAGGGATTTTGTGTCTCATGAAGAAACTATAATTTCGTATGTCCAGTCAATTTTTTTATTTTAGAAATATCAATGGCAAATATTCACTGTCCAAGTAAGCAATAGATATTTACCAGGAGGGAAAAAGTTATTTTAATTGTATTTTTTAAACCTCTTGGCTATGTCATTGCAATTCCTTTCCCTTTTGTAGCTGAAAAATATTCAATGAAATGATCCATAACTCAAAAATAAATGTCAATGTTTTTAACCATATGGCAAATTGTTGCTATCACTTTCGATATTGTATCTAAAATTTCTGCAGACAAAAGAAGACTGAAGTATATTAATAGACTATGAGGGATGCCCTAATAATTGCCCTAGTCATACTTGTAATTTATTTATAACTGACAGATTCTGGAGGACATATAATTTCATTCTGTTCCCTTGTAATGTTCCCTGTAATTAACATGCATATTAAAATATATTTTTAGGACTGAAGGTGCTATAGACAGTAGTGACATATCAGATGATAGAATAAATTGCTGAGAGGCAAAATCATAAGGCCTTTAACTAAGGAAGTTATTAGTGCTCATTTTCATGTTTTCTACATTCTATAATACAGTTAAAGAGTAAACTCTAATTCCTTTAAAAAACTATTTGAAGAGGCTCATTATTTCAAACTTTAAGGTCAGAAACTTGGTAAGTTAACTGAGATGCCATATATAAAAATACTATTAACTATTTGAATGGCAAAATTGTGTTTGTGGCTCTTTCAAATGTGTACTTAATTCTAGCTACAAAACAGTTTCTAAAAATTAAAAGTTGTAGATAGTTAATATACAAGAACCAAATTTTTTTGTTGTTTAGAAACCTGACCAGATTAGATTTTCACACTTCAAAAATAATCACTTTAGAAAGTAGTATTATGTCCCCTTGCTTTTTTAGTATGTCACCTTGGGATTCATTTTCTAGAAATACTGAGCATCTCCAGTTCCCATTGTCTTCAGGTGGAACTGTGGGAGCTCAGCATAGCTGAAAAATCAGTCTCTATGAGTCCTGTCCTGCAAACACTTAACCATGTAAGAAACTTCATTTACTTGAGTGGTCCCTTAGAAGTCAATGCAGTATTTAGGTAAGCAAAATTATTCATGTACTTAAGTGTTTGCAGGATGGGGCCCCTAGCTGTAACTAACAAGACTGTAACTACTTTATGGATCCAAATTTGCCAGGTTCTGAGCACCCTCAGTCACCCCTTTGACTTCACTGGGAATTGAAGGTGCTCAGCAGGATCAGGCTTGAAAACAGTAAAAACTGAAGACACAGGCACAAGTAAAATTCTCTAGAATAATATTACCACCTCTTGTTTTAAGTACACATGGTTCACCATTATTAGAGAACTGGCTCCACACATGACTGAGACCTGCTAGTATAGTATGTATGTCAGATATTTCAAATCTCAGCACCCACAACCTTGGTAAATAAATGATATATCTTTATGGAGTGTTGGGGGGGGGGAAACGATGGAAGTTAAGCTGATTTTTAGTTGAATACAGAAGAAACAGAATAAGTAGTCTGAGATTTTTTTAAAATTGAATTTAAGGCAAAGAAAGGTAATTTTTAAACATTTAGATGAGCTTCTTAGTGAGAACTGATGCATGTTGGAAACTCTGAAATTTTAATATTTGAATGATAGCTAATGAGCACTTCAATAATTACTTTTCCTAATGATAACATAACTTAGTACTGGCTACCTGTTGATTTCCAGGTACAGTTCAAGACTTGGTGGTCTGGAGCCCAGCTGAGAGCTTGCCTTTTTGCTCGGTCCACTTGCAAAAATTATGACCTGCTGGATTGCTCTAGCACTTCCTAGATTGGTATTCCTCAGTACTAAAGGTAGATCATTCTCAGTTGAAGAACCATCTGCCCTAGTAACCTGCCAGAGTTTAGCTAGCTCCATGGTTCAATGTCACGCCTGTTTGTTCAAAAAAATTATTATTTCATTTCTATTTTCATTAGGGCTATTTTCATTAGGAGGTTTTGAGCCAGCTGAGAAGTTATTTTTTGGGTTAACCATATTGTTTGCTGTTTTCAAAGAATTAATGCACAGCCACAGGCAAATGAATTAATACTCTTGAAGCCTTTAGAACTCAGCAGTTACTATTTAAACAAAAAAAGAATCCTAAGCACTTTGGAAAATTCTACTGAACTATCCCAACCAGACAGCCACATTAACAGGTTTTTTAGGTAAGTAGAACAGGACCTGGTCACTAGATGTTTGGCAACTAGTGTGACTAGAACTGTCTATGCTGTCTTAGGGCTGCATTACAGAAGGCTTAACATTCACCTGTCCATGATCCGCAGACAACTAATTTATCTGCTTAGACCAATGGAAAACTGCAAGTTTAAAAATTCTGACTACAGTTAACACCACAGTTAACGCACTTCCATAATGCAATTAAACAGGCAGAATCAAAGCTTCAAACTGTCCTGAAAATGCAAATATGAACTAAGGTAAGGAGAACTGAACAAATGTGAATGTCTGATTTATTTTAAAAGTCCTTTTGTCTCCATTATATCCTTGGCATGTATAAGATATGTATCCCCCCCAGTTTCTAGGTGTCACTCTGATCTAATATAACTCATTGAAAATAAATCTATTTTTGGTGCCATACTGTGGTACTTACAGGATCTTTCAAGTTATCTTGTGTTAAAGCATAAAATATGACACTGCACTGGAACTGCACTGCATTTAATATTATGTTCTCACATTGTACCTTTATTTAAGAATATCAAAATGCTTTATAAGAGGGAGAAAGTCAAAGAGAGAGGATTAAGGGACACTGGGAACTTAAAATTATCATGCATTACAAACACACACATTATCTATTACTAACACTAAAGATCCAATCTACTTATCACTTTAGATTTGAGATTTTCAAAGCTAATATTAATTTTAATGGGACTTGTGTGTCTAAATCTCTGAGTCAGCTTTGGAAATTTAATCTATGCTCTTCATTTACATTTTGCTTCTCTCTGTTTGGGCAATGAAAAGCAATGAAGCCAGCTTTGCTTTCAGGTTCCTAATGTTGAGATGTTTAGACTCAAACACTGCAGGGCAGTGTTTGTTTATAAACAAGTGTTTTTATTATAATTTCAAATATTGGGGAAACATTTTTATTTGTTTTAGGATTTATAAAAGCTTGTTTACAGCTTCTAATTTTGGATCCAGTTTATGGTGGCACAGCAAGTCACGTGCAGAGTCAGGACTCAGGAAAGAGAACTCAGCTTGGACTCTCAGTCCTGTACTCTAACAAACACACACAACACACAATAAAATGTAGTTGTAAGCTAAAAACATGCGTTAGGTGCCTAGTGTGGCCTAAGACCAAAGGCCATGCCAACCACACCATCTGAAATGTATTATTCCACTCAGAAATTGCATGTATTCTTAGTGATAAAGGATAAATGTATAATCTGAAACAATACAAATACAGTTTCAAGTTTTCTATCAAGTGCAATCTTTTTTTAAAGATTCTCCCTGTCCCTCTACAGACAGTCCTATCTTCCCATATTCCCTCCTCTTGTTTCTCCTTTCCTTCACTATTAATTAAAGCTGTCACCAAAGGGGAAGTTGTAAATATAATGAGATGGTGTAGCACAATAGCAAGAGGATTTAAATTCAAAGGATATTTCTAAAGATGGAGAGTTGTACTGAGTGACTACATAATGAGTATACAATGGTTTAAACTTGTGATTGGTAAGGGTGACTAAACTATTCTTGTAAGAGGAACACATTCTAGGAAATCTGTTCTTAGCTATGAGGACTGAACCACAAGGAAAGTCACAACTAAAACCTCCCCATTTAATCAAAAATTCAGTCTCTGTACTAGGTCCTGGGGTGGGGATGGGAGGAAGAGATACCTCCCTCCTCCAGCTGCTCCCATTGCAGTTCCACACTCTTCCCTCAACCCTGCACCACAGTCACCTTGCCCTAGAACTGAGTACAGTGCACGAGGAGTCCCATTTTGGGTATGTCTACATTATGCTTTTTTTCAGCAGAGTATAGTATACATATCTCTGTAGCCCCCCAGGACAGGTATAAACAGCAGTGTTGAATCTGAAGCACAGCTCAGGTGAGTAAAGACTCCAGCAGCAGGGAAAGGCTGTGGCAGTGGGGAAGCAGGCTCAGCCTTTCCCCACTGCATCCCCTCTGCCAGAGCCTTTCACTTACATGTAGCTACACAATGCAGTGCGGATGCAGCTTGCTTTTCACTGCAGCATGTAGCTGCTAATGATGTGTAGTGTAGACATAGCCTTTGAAAGCCAGGAACTTCCACGTTTTAATCCTTGCACTGACATTAACTGACTCCGTGGCCCTGGGCAAATCAGTTGACCCCTCTGCCTCAATTTCCCACATCCATAAAAGGGGGTAATAATATTTAAGTGACAGGAATGCTTTAAGATTAAATTACAGCACTGACTTCCTACGTCTCTGTTTGGCAACTTGACATTTCTAAAACATTTAGCATTTAACTGTCCCTCACTTAGATCACAATTCTGCCATCTGACACTTACGTAATCAACTCAGAGAGCAAGTAGAAATTTGAGTACAATAGCTACTGTCTTAGCAGCAGCAACAACAGACATTCAGTGTGATAGTACAAATATTATAATTGTTCAAGTATTCTTGAAATAAAATTCAGAGATTTTTCCAATAAAAAGTTCAAAAATGTTCATCTGATGTTGTTTAGAAAAGGTATGTTTTATATGTGGTTCAAGATATATTATGAAAAAATGGAAGAAATCAAACTCAATGAAAATGTCTCAATTGTGCAAAATGCATTGCTTTTATTCTATTTTCAATTATACTTATTTCAACACTGTAATAAATGGGCTCTGTTCTTCTATTACAATCCATAATCTTGTCCTGAATGTCTCAGTTCTCAGACTCATAGCAAGTTAACTTATTAGGCAGAAAAGGTGGTCAGCCTGCAAAAGCCTTTTTTTATTTTTATTTTTTCAATAATAAGCATGTGTTGTGTGGGCTCCCTCTCATTATCTTTGTATCTGATTTATGTGAGGCTAATCCCTAGAATATACTTTCAGCCTGAGGTATCTCAACAGCATAGTGGTGGATGAGGACTGTGACTAGGGACTCAGGTTAATATTAACAAATTCTTATGAAATGAAGAATTCTCAAGTTTATGGATAGCCAAAAAAGGAATCATGATGGGTAAAAGATTAGGAACCCCCACTATAGTGCCTCAACTGGACTAAAAGTACCATCACAAAGACCTGGGATGGAGATTTGCTGATGAGTAATAGCTGGAAGGGGGTGAGACTCAAACATCTGTAAATAATGGAGAACTGAATGGGTTTCTTATTTCTGTATCTAGAATTTTAGTTTTAAGATTGTATCTGCTAAACCGTTTTGGATATATCCCTAGGGACCTAAATTAAAGCTGTCTTCTTGAGCTGTCCTATTAGTCAAAGCACTTTGTGCTGTGGGATCTGACACACTGCTCTTGACCCTGTCTCACCCTCATGCCATGATTTGCAAGAGAAGCCTCAGAAGACAGCCTTACAGCTATCTTCCACAATACCTGCACCAGGGGAATCCTCCCCCCATCCTCCAACCAGATACAAGGCTTTTAGAGCCCCATTATGCCACTCCGGCCTTTTGTACCTGGCCAAAAAGAGTTTAATGATCTGCAAGTATCATTCTCATACATTCAAACAAAGGATCAAAGTATTAAGAGGACACAACGTGATTTGGTCCCCCTTCAAGACATACTACACTAATGAGGCACAGGAAAAATATTAGGGGAATTTCTGTCCTTGAAGCAGTTTCCCGCACCCCCCTTAAGACAGAGTACTGCAAGAGGTATAAAAACCAGGAAAGAAATCTTCCAAACGTTCATTAGCATACTTAGAAATATTAAACAATTAAAAAGATACAAATGCAGTGCAGCTTATCTTCAACTTTTAATTGATGTGCTTCTTCCTTAGATCACGCATAATCTAATATGTTTTTTCTTAGTGAGTCACAATTCCTTGTGTAGGAGTTCCTATAGTCTGCAGTGTCACCTACTATGAAAGCAAACCTAAACATAATACATACATACATAAATAGACACACTTTACATTGTGTGAGTGCATGGACTGTCTTCCTCTGTTTGGAAAGTGACTAGTACGTGGTGGGTGTATGGACTCACAGACTTATATAAATTTATACAATAGCGGAAAATCCTTTTCTGTGGTACACATTGCATATTTCTACTACCTGTTCTTCTTCAGATCTCCTATAGGAAATGAGTGCAGAATATACAATAGACATCTACAATTTGGCTCCACAATCAGGATTTTTGCCAATGACAAAGTAATTGATCTCAAACAAAGGGTGGTGATTGGCCATACTTTTAGAAGCGAAGGACTTGAAATCACTAAATTTTTGGTAAAGTAAGAGAGAAACTGCCTGGTATCTTTGTAATTCTGTGGCCACTCTACTTGAAACAAAGAAACGTTATTACTTTAACTGAATGGAGAACCCATGTATTATGCTATAAATCAAGAATGATCCAAAAGTATATGTTTCAGGTTACAGTCTCTTTCAGTTGGCAATAACACTGCAGTTTTATGACGTGGTTATGGCATGAGATGTTTTAAGGTATATCTCTGCAGTCCTGTCCACCAAAGTTAATTTGCACAGGGTTTAGCTGCCCAATTAACTTTCCATTGATTTTATATGTTAATTGCCTAGTAAAATCCCCTTCCTTCCTTCCATTTAAAAAAAATATATAAATGTGTATCATATGCGGCCTCCGATGTATACTTGGTCTCAATCCAGCTTGAGAAGTGTCATCCTGGGAATACTATTTATCTTACGAGTTTAAACTCTCATGAGTTTACAAATCTCAATTTTATTAGCAAACCTATTCTGCAATTGCATGAATTTTAATATTCTGATTTACAAAATGCCATAAACATCACAATTTTTTTACCATTACGTGAATGGTTTAAAGAAGTGTGATTACAATCCTAGGCAGTTAAATCAACTGAGCACTACGCATTTCTCATCCCGCTTCTGGACCTACTTACTGATGTCTATCACCAACTGAGTCATCTCTCTCTAAACAGATGTTAGCAGTTCAGCATACTATATATAACTTAGAGGACAAACAAGCCTGTGAACCAATAACTTGATGGCTTAGCGTCCAGTTTTTAGCGGGAACAAAGTAAACAAGTTCAACTACATTTTCTTGCCTCACTGTATTACTATAGCTTAAAATGTGTTATACAGAAATATTTTTAGATCTGTAAAGAATCAAAAAGCTAATATTAAAAACTTGAACATGTATTCACTATCAAAAAAGTTAAACAGTTTCAGGTATTACACATGCCCCTAAATTCCCCTGCCAAGTTTTTGTGATTTTACAATTACAGTTTCCAATCTTTACAGTACTTCTCACTTCTTTTTCTGTAGGAAAAAAGACAGAAAATTGACTAGAAGCATAACTGTGCAGTTGAATGCACACACTGAAAAAATCCTTTATCTTTTAGTTGCAATAGCATGAGGTGTTACTTGTATCAATTGTCGGTAAAACATTTTCAGACAGGAGTGACATTTGAATTGAAAGCGTCTTTTTAAAAGATAATCATTTTGCTTTTTCCACTGTTCATGGCATTATACTAATCTTCAGCAACGTTCCTCATCCATAAACCCCCAGAATATATTTCCAGCTGAAAAATGATCCTGCACACTATTCACACCATGGAAAAGTCTTTAATTTCTACATATCCCACTAAACTCTACCTTCCCAACACCCATGGAATTTATTCTACTGTCAAACTGTACAGCTTCCAGTCATGATCAAGCCTTCATTATTTGTAGCCTTCACCATATTTTGCTATTATATAAAGTCACCAAATACAGTATAATAAACCAGTTTCACAATTGTTAGACATTGCACTAAAACAGATGTTAAGAAATATTATCCAAGTGGTTTTATGCTGCCAACCAAGAAATCCAATTATAGGAAAGGACCAACTAGTTAATTATATCTTAAATTGACAGTGCCTGACCCTGAAGACTCAAGTATTATCTCTCTCATTTACTTTTCCCATGCTGTCTAACACATGGAGCCTCCATACAGGTTTTACAGAAACTCTTGATGCAAAAACTAGATGGAGAAAATTGCTTCAAAATAAAGAGCAACTGCAGACACTTGGCTTACTTCACATGTATTACTTTGGGATTAATTACTCCACAGACTTGGTGCCCAATTTCACTGACTGAGGTGCAGGCCTCCTGAAAACAGATGGTTCCTTCTAAGAAATAATAATCAAGGGAGCTGTTCAAAAGAAAAACAATTAACTCTACATCATAAACATGCAAGCTAATCACTCCGTTATTTATTTGTTCATCCAATAAATGAAGTGTTAAGATCAGCCTATTGGCAAAAACAGAAACAGAGTCTAACAACTAGGTATACAAAATTACTATCAGGAGTGAGTTAAAATGAAAAGAAAAACGTGTTGGCATATTCTTCATCTCAAATTCAACTGAGGAAGAGACTAAAGGTTGTTTCTCTAAAAAGAGTTGGGTAAAATAAGTATTAGTTAACTCTAGGAACTAACTGCCAAGAGAAGGAATGAAAATGTCAGAGTTTGAAGAGGACAGCCTGTTTCAATTTAAAGTACAGATATAGACTGAAAAGTAATCATATAAAAGTGGTGCTGTCTTATCCAAGAGATCTGCTCAGTGTGTGTCTAATTCACTACAGCATTGTGTGTGCTAACTTGAATGACAAACAAATGTTTGTGTTCCTATTAAACCCCACAGAGCCAGCCAGTACTCTATGGCCCTCGAGAGAATAAGCAGGATCCTACTATGACTCTTGCTTCATCAACAAACTTGTCAGCCACTTTCAGAAAGGTCAGCTGAAAAATGGTTATTCCTGGTAATGAGTTGCCAGCCACAAAGTACAGTTTGTTTTTAGAAGCCCAGGTGGAATTCACAGTGCCAGAAGTCAAAATTAATCTTTTAACATAGCCATTGAGTACATTTGCTCTTGATGTCACTGAGGTAAGCATGGAGCTGCACAACGGCACATCTAAAGTAACTTTCCTGGGTGTAACTGCTCTTTAACGCTTTTTGCTGGTGCTGAATACCCTTCACCAACCAAAATACTCTTGAACCCATCTCCTTACCTCAGCTATGAAGAGCAAAGCCCAGCAGCTTCCCTAGGAAGTGGAATATCAAGCACATTCTTCTTGCTGATCTCTGCCTTCCTGGGCACAGAACAATAACAAAACCTCAAATTACACTTATACACACACAGGCACACATTTAGGATGTTTAAAACTAGACTGCCCAAAGCAAAGTTTAATTAGATGGGCCCTAACAGATCTTTTCCATCTGTCACTTCTGTGAAACCTTAAATCTAGAAATGGGGGAAAAAATCTATTACATTGCCTTCTACTACCAGACTTTCCACAGCTTGGCCCAATAAAGCAACTGGTCAATGACTGGCTAATTTATCAGACTCCATCTATGTGAGTGTGTCTGCATGAGTGTGCACACAAGTCCGTGCGCTCATACACTTTGCCTACGCAGGCAAGTATGTATGTGCATGCACCTGTGCGCCTGTTCGATTCCAACCCCCACAAACTCTGTCACGGCAGGCTGGGGGGGCTGATGGACTAGCTGGGTGAATCCTTCCCACTGCCTGTCTGAAGAGGGACACCCCCACCCCCCCGGGAGGCGGATGTACAGGGAATGATCTGACAAGTCTGGCTTGGGGTAAGTACCCTGCCTGCCAGGCTGGGCTCCTGGCACCAGGGGAAGGGAGATGGCTTGGTCCCGGCTTTTTATCACCAAACCCTTTGGATGCCCTGCGCACCCACAGCACCCCTGTGTACACACCTCCCTGCCCACACGGGCTGGGGCTTCCCTGGGCACAAGGACCCCCTGCCCCTGCCCCTGCCCGGGGGGGGGGGTGCTGGTGCTGCCGGCTGAGCGCAGCCGGGGACGGGGAGCAGCCACAAGATGCTGTCGGGGAGCTGGAGCCACAAGCCGGGGGCGGGGGGGGGGGGCTGGCGCTAGGCCTGGGATGAGGGGAGCCGCGGGGGGCGGGGTTAGAGAGGGGAGGGGCTGAGGCATCGGGGGGGGGCTGGATCCCGATGGCGGCCGACGGGGAGGGGGCGGCGAGGGCGACAGACCCACCTTGCTGCCGCTCCCGCTGCTCCGCTGCCAGGCGGGCCCGGGCAGCCCGGCTTGGGGCTGGGCAGGGGGCGCGGCCCCGCCTTCGGGCCGCTAGCCGGCCGGAGGCGGGGAATGCGCATGCGCCAAACACGGACACCTGCGCATGGGACTAGTGAGATGTGGCGGGGCGGTGATGGACGGGAGGGGGAAGTGGTGGTGGAGGATGGGGGCGGGCGGGACCGGGGTGAAGGGGTGGAAGCGGTGGTGGAGGATGGGGGCAGGTGGGACTGGGGTAAAAGGGCTGGAAGTGGTGGATGGGGAGCAGACGGGACTGGGATGAAGGGGGGAAGCGGTGGTGGAGGATGGGGAGCAGACAGCACTGGGGTGAAGGGAGGAAGCTGTGGTGGAGGATGGGGAACAGGCAGCACTGGGTGAAGGGGGGAAGCGGTGGTGGAGGATGGGGGGCAGACGGGACTGGGATGACGGTGTGGATACAGGGGTCAAGGATGGGGGCAGGACTGGCACCATGGGTTTTTCTACATCCAAAGGCAAGAGGACTAGAGTTTTCCCTGCCACACTGGATTGCTCACTGTTCTGCACTTCCCATTTAATCGAAAAGCAACATTATTCACATAAGGGTTATTCCTACATCCTGCACTTCACTGCTGGGGCCAGTTTGTCCAAGATTTATGTTTGCAGTCCACCCGCTTTCTCTCACACTGTCTATAACAAAAGAAGATGTGGTAGCCAGAATTTTTTGATGTATTCACACACCATCCACAAACATACCATCTTTGCACAAAATACTGCCCCAACGACAGGTAGTTCTAATATTTACTCTGAAAATGTATTGATTTACCTAACAGTTTCTGTTTGTTTCTTTTGCTTTAATTTTTGCCCTATAGCCTTTATACTTTCAATCAGAATGATTTTGAAGGTGGTTATTCATTCATAGACTCTAGGACTGGAAGGGACCTCGAGAGGTCATCGAGTCCACCTAGATTCATAGAATACGTTTTTAAGAGTAGATCTCAGAAGTGTTTCATAATATTTATCCTTACAACACCCCTGTGAGATAGGGAAGTAATATTGTCCCCATTTTTAACATATGGACAACTGGGGCATAGAGAGGCTAAGGGACTTGCTCAAGGTCATACAGGAAGTCTGTGGTGAAGTAGGGAATTGAACTTGGTTAGTGCCTTAACTATAGACTCTTTCCTCTCTTATACATATTATGTGTCACAGCATGGAGAATCTCAATAAACTATAGAGATAAAAATACAACCAAATGAATAACTTTGGCTCTATGGAACTATTTCAGTCTGTAGCATCTTGAGCCAGTAGCCAGTCACATTTGAGTCTTGCAGTCCAATTGTCTTCCCATTATACTTAATGAGAATTTTCTGATTGGCTCCAGTAAGGGCAGGATAAGGATCTGAGGGCCTCAGGTGCATTATTAAATAGTCACAAGCAAGCACAACTTGATGGCTGAAACATACAGAGTGAGAAAGTCCCTGTGAGTTTTCCTCAATTTACTAATATGATTAATGCACAGAGCAGGCAGGTTTTCAAGTTGGACACCAATGGGAGGGTGTGTTTTTTAGTGGCAGCCCTTGAGGTTTTTGTATAAGAGAGTTATGGCAACTGGGGAAGAGAGCAAAGAGTGTTCTCAGCCAAGCTGTTCCCCATCCCTTACCTTGTCTATCACCTTACGTTCATGGGAGGATTGGTTTGAGGATTTGTTCAGAGTGGGAGCTTCCTGGGAGTTCTTGCAGTGCAGAAGAGGGCAGTGTAGCAACATAGCAATTGGGGATGAAGGGATGATCCCAGGTATGTATAGGTCCCCACTGGCTAGTGCAGTGATGGGCAACTTGCAGCCCGCATGCGGCCCATCAGGGTAAGCTGATTGCAGGTCGCGAGACATTTTGCAGACATTGACCGCGGGCATGGTGCCCCGCAGCTCCCAGTGGCTACGGTTCGCCATTCTGGGCCAATGGGAGCTACAGGAAGCGGCGGGCCGCAGGGACGTGCTGGCCGCTGCTTCCCACAGCTCCAATTGGCCAGGAATGGCAAACTGTGGCCACTGGGAGCTGTAGGGGGCTGTGCCTGCAGACAGTCAATGTCCGCAAGATATCTCATGGCCTGCAATCAGCTTACCCTGATGGGCTGCATGTGGGCCACAGGTTGGCCACCACTGGGCTAGTGGCTGCTTCAGGTGAGCAGAGTGAGCAGAGTGCAGTGTACACAAATTGTGACAAAACTTTATTTTAATAAAAGGGACAGCAGGACAAGGCCTGAAATCAGGGACACTTCAGATTTATTTCCAGGGATGCATGGTTACCCTATCAATGCCTGCTGTCAACCAGGAGAAACCTACAGTAACTCTTTGCTTAACGTTGTAGTTATGTTCC
This sequence comes from Mauremys mutica, assembly GCF_020497125.1. Classification (NCBI taxonomy): domain Eukaryota; kingdom Metazoa; phylum Chordata; order Testudines; family Geoemydidae; genus Mauremys; species Mauremys mutica. Next base: position 34,632,233 of record NC_059078.1, on the reverse strand, counting down.
TGAAAAATGGGACTTTAAGCAAAACGATGTTAAGTGAATCCAATTTCCCCATAAGAATTAATGTAAATAGGGGGGATTACGTTCCAGGGAAATTTTTTTCACCAGACAAAAAACTTTTATTTATATATATATAGTTTTTTGTCTGGTGTGTGTGTATATATACACACACATACACACACAGAATAAGTTTTAAACAAACAATTTAATACTGTACACAGCAATGATGATTGTGAAGCTTGGTTGAGGTGGTGAAGTCAGAGGATGGAAGAGGGTGGGATATTTCCCAGGGAATACCTTACTGTTAAATGATGAACTAGCATTCAGCTGAGCCCTCAAGGGTTAGCACATTGTTGTTAATGTAGCCTCATACTGTACAAGACAGCACAAATGGAGGGAGGAGAGACAGCATGGCAGACATAGACACACACCCTGTGAGCAAGAGAAAGAGAGATGTGCATTGCCCCTTTAAGTACACAGACACCGCTGTAAGTATATTGCCTTTTTAAGTAGATCAGGAAGTTGAGACAGCAGCTGTGGCCAGCAAGCTCCCTCTGTCCTGAGTCCTGTCGTGTCGCCACCCTGCTCTATATGGAAATGGGGGAGGGGGACACCCTGACATTAGCCCCTGTCTTCCCCCCTGTACAGCAAGCAGGAGGCTCCCGGGAGCAGCTCCAAGGCAGAGGGCAGGAGCTTCACATAGTGGGGGAGACAGCTGAACTGCCGGCAATTGATAGCCTGCTGGGCGACTGCTGCACAGGGAACTTAAGGTTGCAGGGAGCTAATTGTTGGGCTGCCGGTCAGGTCCACCCTGGTTCCAAGCCCCCATCAGCTAGCTGCAATGGGGGCTGCTCTTCCTGCAAGCAGTGAACAAAGCAGGCGGCTGCCAATAACATTATAAGAGAGCATTGTACAACTTTAAATGAGCATGTTCCCTAATTGATCAGCAACCTAACAAGGTTAACTAGGATGACTTTAAGTGAGGAGTTACTGTATAAGGGAAAACGAAGAGCCTCGTGAATTCTGTTGTGTCTCACAATCATAGCAGTATAGATTTTTTTTCTACATTAATTTATCTCCCATCTGAAGAGGGCTTATCTCGTCTCCAAACTGAAACTAATACTTCTGGGGGAATTCTGCACTACTGCGTGTGCACATAATTAATGAGCTGTGCATACTTTTAATTTTGTGGGCAGAAAAAAGCTTGTCGAAATGTTGCTGCAATTCTGCCTTCTTCCCACCAGAGGGCGCTGTGGCACGAGAACAGCAGCAACTCCCAGCAGAAAATAACTTTTGCAGTTCCACCTTTTTCCCACCAGAGGGCGCTGTGGCGCTAGACCACAACAGCTCCCAGCCCGCTAGGGAAGAGAGAGAACCTGCAGAGGGGCTCATAAGGGCTAATGGGGGAAGGACAGACTGGGGCAGGGGCTGAATGGGCGTGAAGGCACAGGGCCCCAGGGGGAAAGGACCACATGGTGATGGGGGAGGGGGTGCAGAGCTACATAGGGCCAGGGGCATGGCTGGGTGGGGGCACAGAGACACATGGGGATGGGGGGGGGTAGGGCTGTATGGGGATGGAGGAGTGGGTGTCTGAGTAGGGGTGGAGGGACACGTGGCTAGTGGGTGCAAGGACACATGGGGGTGCAGGAACATATGGGGATGGGGCAGATGTGCCTGACAATGGGAGAGGCTGGGGGTCTGCATGGGGGAAACTCCCTAATAATCCCTCCCTGCCCCCTAAAAAACCTGTTCCATGCTTTTCCCCCAACAACCCTGTAAGTTCACACCCAGGCTCCTTCCCAGCAATTTACTTCCCTCTCCCTTAGCTCCTCCATTACCCCTGACTCCCCCAAACTTTTGCATTGCTTCTGAGGGGTGCAGGAAATATGGTTTTATATTTTCGTTTAAATGAATTATTACTCAGAGTTCTGTATTAATATGCCTAATAAGGAATCTATTTGTCAAAAAACATTTTCTGAATCTTTTTTATTGTCTGTATTGTTGCAGACATACTTGCTAACAGGTATTTTGAAATAACTAACCAAAAATAATTGAAACTGGTGTGATTATATTATTTTGAAAAATAAAATATGCAGAATTGTAAAATATTGTGCACAGAATTTTTAATTTTTTGGTGCAGAATTCCCCCAGGAGTAAACTAAGAAAGAGGAGGGGCTTGTCAAATGTTCTGTTTAAGATAGTTCAAATTGAAAACTACTGGTGTATGCACAAGTGACAAGTGGCATCATCGAACTTCATGAGTTATGGTTTGATTATGGACCAATGATTGGTCAGTTTGGATTAAAAAATTTTATGCGATAATAAAATACTAACGGGGTTTAAGTGGCAGGCTGGGGAGGAGGATGGATAATCCCATGGTACTCCTGAGTTTACAGCTTTGCTAGTTGAGCTCTACTCAGGGGCCCTGATTTTGGGTTTATTTTTCATATCTATCTTGTGCTTAAAAATATGGAGTGAGAGCAGCAGTGAAGAAAATTTACCAAGGCAATTTTAGTTAGGGTTTTTAACATCACTATAGGTAAGTAATTTTTAATATATTATTACCCTTCAGATGGACCTCTTAAACACTTCAAAAGACAGAGCTTCGCTCAGTTCAATAATTTACTCCTACAGCTGATTAATGGTAAACAATGTGCACATTTAGCATTCTGAAGGACTTCCACTTCAGCTCTTCTGAATGCTGTTATTCTGTAAAATCTACATGTCAAGAAATTTCACTGAAATTGAGGATTTTCACTCTAAAATTAACTACATTATAGTGCAGGAAAACTGGTGTTTAGGGCTCAATCCTACAAAGCACTGAGTACCCTGCTCTAGTTCCAGCAAACAGTTTAAAGTACATGCTTAGCTTTAAGCTTGTGAGTAGTGCTATTAACTTCAGTGTAATGCTCACATGCTTAAATGTTTTGCTGGATGAAGGCCAGAATACTCAGCACCTTGCAGGATTGAGCTCTCAGCAAGAATGCTGTGAGGTGTAGATTTCATAATTCATTTCTTACCTTATATTTATTTCTTATGGCATAATGACTTGAAGAAATTAAACTTCCTGTAGGCTGCCAAGCAGAATTTGGGTCATGTAATCAGTTTCCTGAATGTCTGACCCTCTTGTAGCCAATACTTTTTTTTAAATGAAAGCTCTGATCTTTTGAGGTGCTGAAAACTCTGAGGGACAGGACCTAAAAACATCAGCTAGTCCTAAATGTGCTTATTCAGATGCTCTTACAAATTGCACTTTTATGAATCATTTATTCCCTGTTTGAAACCAACAGCTGAGATGTTCTCAGAGCAAATCAATGCATGCTGTTCAGTGGGAATTGAGAGTGCTCAACAGCTGGCAGCTGGAAGTCTTATCAGACAACTGATATCACCATCAGTCACTGGTTTAATACAAATAAAATGAACATTTTCTAGAGGCTTTCTCTGATTCATAAAGTGTTTTGTAATAGGATATTGTCACAGAATCACATCTCACGTTTTGAAAATAAACATCCAGATTTTGCCTCTATCCTTAAGGAAGAGATCATTATTCTATGCCAATATTCTAGTCAACTGATAGTATCTCTTGGTCATAAAATGGACAAGATATAAAGAGACATCTGCATGGCCTCCCTCATTTTTACATGCCCATGAGGATAAAGTAACAGGAAAGAATCTCTAGGATTTCCACCTTCCTCTCACCCTCAGCCTGCTATTTAAATTATTGTAATTTATTTTTTAAATCACTACTGTCCTTGGAATCTTGAAACAGCTAGTATCTGCTTGAACTGCTCCCTCTTAGCTTTCCATTGAACTGTTGCATCTACTCTCTGATGACTTGCAGGTTGATGTGGTCTGGCCCGAAGGTGCACTCAGCTTAAACACTGGAATTTAAAACAAATGTCAGCAAAAATATTCTCTATATTGTATTCACAAGTGATCTTAAATCAAAAGTCTCCTGATATATGAAATTACAGTGGGTTCCAGATCCTTATCGGGAGGGGCAGTTTTGACTTGTTTATGGAGCGACAGATGGGATATTGAGAACATAAGGTGCTTTCTTTTATGATAGTTGGAAATGACGTTGTATCATGAGTAGGGCTGTTGATTAATCGCAGTTAACTCACCTGATTAACTCAAAAAAATTCATCGCGATTAAAAAAATTAATCGTGATTAATCACAGTTTTAATCGCGCTGTTAAACAATAGAATACCAATTGAAATTTATTAAATATTTTGGATGATTTTCTACATTTTCATATATATTATATTCTGTGTTGTAATTGAAATAAGTGTATATTATTATTGATTACAAATATTTGCACTGTAAAATGATAAAATAAATAGTATTTTTCAATTCACCTCATACAAGTATTGTAATGTAATCTCTGTATCGTGAAAGTGCAACTTACAAATATAGAGTTTTTTTGTTACATAATTGCACTCAAAACCAAAACAATGTAAAACTTCAGAGCCTACAAGTCCACTCAGTCCTACTTCTTGTTCAACCAATTGCTAAGACAAACAAGTGTGTTTACATTTACAGGAAATAATGCTGCCCTCTTCTTATTTACAATGTCACCAGAAAGTGAGAACAGGCATTTGCATGGAACTTTTGTAGCTGGCATTGCAAGGTATTTACATGCCAGATATGCTAAACATTCATATGTCCCTACATCCTTCGGTCACCATTCCAGAGGACACGCTTCCATGCTAATGACACTCGTTAAAAAAATAATGAGTTAATAAAATTTGTGAATGAACTCCTTGGGGGAGAATTGTATGTCTCCTGCTCTGTGATTTTACCTGCATTCTGCCATAGATATTTCATGTTAAAGCAATCCTGGATGATGGGCCAGCACATGTTGTTCATTTTAAGAACACTTTCACTGCAGATTTCACAAAATGCAAAGAAGGTACCAATATGAGATTTCTAAAGATAGCTACAGCACTCGACCCAAGGTTTTAGACTCTGAAGTGCCTTCCAAAACCTGAGAGGGACGAGGTGTGGAGCATGCTTTCAGAAGTCTTAAAAGAGCAACACTCTGATGAGGAAACTACAGAACCCAAACCACCAAAAAGGAAAATCAACCTTCTGCTGGTGGTATCTGACTCAGCTAATGAAAATGAACATGCGTCGGTCCGCACTGCTTTGGATTGTTATACAGCATAACCTGTCATCAGCATGGATGCATGTCCCCTGGAATGGTGGCTGAAGCATTATCTCCTGCAAATGTAAACAAACTTGTTTGTCTGAGTGATTGGCTGAACAAGAAGTAGGACTGAGTGGACTTGTAGGCGCTGAGGTTTTACATTGTTTTGGTTTTGAATGCAGTTATATAACCAAAAAAATCTACATTTGTAAGTTGCACTTTCATGATAAAGAAATTACACTACAATACTTGTATTCGGTGAATTGAAAAATACTATTTCTTTTGTTTTTTTTACAGTGCAAATACTTCTAGTCAAAAATATAAAGTGAGCACTATATACTTTGTATTCTGTGTTGTAATTGAAATTAATATATTTGAAAATGTAGAAAACATCCATTCTATTATTGTTTAACAGTGTGATTAATTGTGATTAATTTTTTTAATCGCTTGACAGCCTTAATCAGGAGGTAGAGATAACCCTGCTAACCTCCAGATCTATCTAGGATTGAAATGAGTTTATGTTCCCTGTTCAGTTCCCAGGGGACATATGCAAAAATGGGGACCTCCTGAGGTCCCTTCCAACCCTGAGATTCTATGATTCTATGAAAAATAATGAAAAGCACCATTACAGTTAGCACTAATTGATCTTAAAGAGGCCAAGGACTACATAGGAGATGCTGCTCGCATTCCAGAAGAGAGCCTTCCAAATCAGGACTCCCCCATTGGCAGAGACAAGTGAAGTGGCTTGGCAAATGGGGTAAAGAGGTGTTCTACATAGAAGGAGAGGAGAAAGTGTTTGTGGAAATGCCTCTGAGTAGAGCTGAGAACAGAGTCCTGAGGGACTGTAACAGAAGGAGGAATGGCACAGAGGAAGAGCCACCAAAAGAAATGCTGGCAGAGTCTTAGAAATGTAAGAGGAGAACAGGAGAAGAAGGGGTCACAGCAGGCAAGGGAAGACAGGATATCAAGGAGAAGAGAATCATCCATAGTATTGAAGTCAGAAAAAACTCAAGGAAGATGAGACTGGAGTGTTGGCCTTGAAATATAGGCAGGAAAAGGTCATCTGATATTTTGGTGAGAGCGGTTTCATTGGAATATAGAGGGTAGAAATCGGAGGGATCCAGGAGAGAGTTTGAGTTCAGAATAGGTGAAGTTCTGAGAGACAGAATCACAGAACCTTTAATACTGTGGGGCCAAACTCAAATCTGATATTGGTGGATGCAACTCCATTGAAATTACACCAGCTTACATCAAGTCTGAATTTGGCCCTCCATAATTTGGATTTTGACATATACTTGATTGGAAATTGTCTTAGATCAACCTATGCCACCTTGTGGTAAATTAATATGATGCACATTTTCTTTCAAATATATTTTTAAAACACTTTTATTCTAGATGATGTAAATTGTATTCCTGGTCTTGCTGGGGGACGCAGAATAGACACATGGGTCCCTTCTATAGCTCCTGCATAGTTTGGAGCCCCAACTGTTCAAATTCCTTGGTAAGCTCTGGAACCTCGATCACACACTTCTGCAATACCCAATGCATTGTCCTGCAAACCTCCATCACTTACACAAGGGTTGAATTTGGTCCAAAGTGCCTTGCGTAGGATATTCTGGAAGCCAAACATTTCTGCAAAACAGATTTTTGTTTTGAGATTTGGATGCACTAGCAATTTAATAAAGTGTTCTGTTGCAGTTTTAACAAAGAACAGCACAGTGCTTGTCGGCGAATGGCTCCGACATTTTGACCCAAGATTTAAAAAAAAATGTTGGGAGCATTTTGGAACATGACTCTGATTCCACTCTCAGGCCTTGTCTACACTACAAGACTATTTCGAATCAACTTAGTTCGAATTTGTGGATTCGACCTTATGAAGTCGAATTTGTGTATCCATACTAAATACACTAATTCGAATTTCTGAGTCCACATTCACGGGGCCAGCGTCGACTTTGGAAGCGGTGCACTGTGGGAAGCTATCCCACAGTTCCCGCAGTCCCCGCTGCCCATTGGAATGCTGGGTAGAGCCCCCAATGCCTGCTGGGGGGAGAAATGTGTCGAGGGTGGTTTTGGGTAAGTGTCGTCATTGAACTGTCAATCACAACCTCCCTCCCTCCCTCCTTGAAAGCGCCTGCGGGCAATCTGTTCGTGCACTTTTCTGGTCAGTGACAGCGCGGACGCTACAGCACTGCAAGCATGGAGCCCGCTGCGATCATCGCCATTTTCTCCTCCTCGCACTTTATCGTCTACCTCTTCCACAGTCAGCTGATGAGAAATTGGGCTACTTTTCAATGGTGCTGCAAGCACTGGGGGACCATAGGGGACGTTTTACAAACATCAACGTCGGGTGGCCGGGCGAGGTTCATGATGCGTGTGTTTTCAGAAACTGGGCTGCTCAGACGCCTGCAGGAAGGTAGTTTCTTCCCGGACCACGAAATAACTGTTGTGGATGTGCAGATGCCTATAGTCATCCTCGGGGACCCAGCCTGCCCGCTAATGCACTTGCTCATGAAGCCCTATACAGGCGCCTGGGACAGCGACAAGGAACTCTTCAAATACCAGCCAGCAGCGAGCAGCGTGACCTGTGACTGTTCAGTTTCTTTACAGAGAAGCTGAACCTGCCCCTGTTTCTTTACCCAGTTACTGTTGACTCTCCTCTTCGGTTACATACCCCGTTCACCCCATTACCCCCACTTCCAGCACACGTGTAAAAATAAAATACATGTCCCATTATTACTTAACAAAGGTTTCTTTATTCATGACTTTTCGTGAAAGGGTTGAAACTGGGACGCAGACTGTGCTGGGTAGGGTGTGCGGTGATGTAAAGACCGCCTCTAAACTCAAGGAATGACAGGCTCCTGCTCCTAGAGCGGTCCGCAGTGCCGGAATGCTTCTTTCAACGGAGCCTGCCATCCCTCTTTATGGAATTCTGTGTGCGGGCGGATATGTGACCTTGTGGTGGAGGAGGACGGATACAGATTCCTCAGCTGCGTGACTCAGCGGTCCAGGACAAGGACCGCTGTATAAGATCTGTAACCGCCTTCCCCCGCTGCAAAGTCACATCTCCCCCGCCCACACAGATCCTGGAAACCACCTCCCATAACGACCAGGGTGCCTACTGACTGCACCGTGTGTGTGACCCGCTGCTGATCCTGCCCCCGTGTCTGTACCCTGGGAAAGGTGACTGTCCTATGCAATTAACCACCCCCTTCCCCACGCCCCCCATTCAAACACAGTCTTCTTTGAAAAAACATAATGGAAACAGTAATTAACAGCAAAGCATTTTTATTAATTAAGTAGACAGTTAGGGGATGGGACTGGGATTGGGACTACTGTGAGTCTGGAAGTGAAGGACTTCGGCAAATGTAGGGTATGAGAGCTTTTGGGTACTTGAGCACTGTGCTGTGGTGCAGTGACAGTATTCACGTCCCCGGCCGCCCCTCCTCCTGATTATTTTCGGTGAGGGGGGTATGGGACTTTGTGGCAGGGGAGTGCGGTTGCAGATACACTGCAGGGTGTCTCTGTCCTCCTGCGGTCCTGCAGAACATCCACAAGGCGCCTGAGCGTGTCCGTTTGCTCCCTCACTAGTCCAAGCAGCGTTTCAGTCGCCTGCTTGTCTTCCTCACGCCACCTCTCCTCCCATTCGCTGTGTGAGCGCTGGCACAGAGAGACGGTCTCCCTCCACTGGCTCTGCTGGTCCGCCTCTGCTAGGTAGCAGCCCATACGTTCCTCGAACATCTTGTCCCTTGTCTTTTTCTTTCGCCGCCTAATCTTTGCCAGCCTCTGCGAGGGGGATGCTGTGGCAGGTCTGGAGACAGTGGAAGCTGTGAGATGGGAAACAGGGAGTGAATTCCTTGCAAAGATACATTTTTGCGAACAATTAACTGAGTCTAGGCTGTCTCTGTGAATTCTGGGTTGAGACCCCTGTGCCTGCTGGGGCAGAAATCATTTTCGCGGTGGATTCTGGGTAAATGTCGCCAGTCATTCCTTCCTCCGGGAAAGCAACAGCAGACAATCATTTCAAGCCCGTTTTCCCAGAATTGCCCTGGCATACGCCATAGCGTGGCAACCATGGACACTGTTTTGCCTTTTGTGTATGTCACCGTATGTGTACTAGATGCCGCTGACAGAGGCGGGCCAGCAGCGCTACACAGCAGCATGCTTTTGCTTTTGCATGACAGCAGAGATGGTTACCAGCCATATTGTACCATCTACCATACCATAAATTGGTAATAAGATGGTAATAAGATGGGCATGGTTACCTGTCCTTTTGCACTGCCCCATTTGGTGCTGTCATAAGTGCCCCTGGCCGAGCAGCCAGGGGCGCAAAAGCAAAAATTGGGAATGACTCCCTGAGTCAATCCCTCCTTTTTGGTATCTAAAAATAGAATCAGTCCTGTCTAGATTATGGGCAAGTGTACTAGAGAACCACTGTATCATAGAACCAGAGAGCACAGCTGCTCTGTGTCCGATCCTGCATAAATTATGAGCTGTATGCTATTCACAGGGGGTGCTCCTGCAACAACACCACCTGTTCATTCCGTTCTTACCCCAGCCTTCCTGGGCTACCATACCATTGTCCCAACACTTGTGTGATGAAGTAATAAAGAATGCAGGAATAAGACACAGTGACTTGTTTGTGAGAAATGAGTGGAAGGAAGCCTCCAGCTGCAATGATAGTCCAGGCAGGACATTAAGGAGTGTGGATGAAGGAGCCCATCATCCCTCTGCTAGTCCAGGGGCAATTGAATCTTTTATTTACAATGAAGGGTGGGGGCTGATGGAGCTCAGCCCCCTGTTGCAATGATGAGGACGGTTACCAGCCATATTGCATCATCTGCCATGAAAAATTAGGGACAGGCGCCCTTGATTGACCTTACTGATGCTAGTCGGCATGGTTACCAGCCCTTTTGCACTGCCCCATGTGCCAATAGGCTGATGTTGAGGACGGATACCCATCTTTTTGTACCATCAGCCATCCATAGCGTGGGGGGAGCAAGGATGTTGGTGTTGAGTGCTGCACCATCGCGTCTATCTGCAGCATTCAGTAAAGATAGGGTGACATGTAAAAGAGTCAACAGAGGATTGTTTTCACTTCTGGTGGTGGGTGGGGTGTGTGCGCAAATTGCCGAACTATGCCCTGACCCACCGCAGACACTGTGTTTGACCCTAGAAGCATTTGGAGCTCATCCAAGAATGCAAATGATTTTCGGAGACAGCAGGAACTGTGGGATACCTTGCATCCTCATTCCCCCCTCCCTCCATGAGCGTCCATTTGATTCTTTGGCTTTCCGTTACGCTCGTCACGCAGCTGCGTGCTGAGTCTGTGCTATGCCGTCTGTCTGTGGATTTATTAAAAATACTTTGGACCAGGCGCACCATAACAGTAATTCCACTACTTAGATGCATGAGTCTCCTAGCGAGATCACCGTGAGGACTGGCACTGAAGGAGATAGAGAGCGCATGCTGCGTGAAATCTATCACGAACCACAGACCTATGCAGCCGTGCTCGGGGAGGCAATGCTCCCTGAATACCGCATGAAAGCCTCGCACGGAAAAGGGTGCTATCATGGAGCACCCAATAAGGCAGCTCTCCCCAGGAACCTCCTGCTGATGCTTATCGATTAACGGAAGGAGAGCTTCGTGGAGATCTCCCAGGAGGATTTCTGTTCTATCACCATATATAGAGAGACCTCCTTCTCACACACTTCAGATTCCTGTTATATTAAGAATAAAAGTTAACATGGTTAAAGCACTTACCGACTGCTCCTTCCCCTGATTCAGGATCCGGGTTCATGGCCGGGGAGGGTTGGTAGGGGATCTCCGTGACGGTGATGAATAGATCCTGGCTGTCGGGGAAACCAGCGTTGTAAGCGCTCTCGCCTGCCTCGTCCTCCACAAACACTTCCTCATCTTCCCCGTCCGTGAACATCGTCGAGGAACTGTCCGTCGACACTGTCCCATCATCAGAGTCCACGGTCACTGGTGGGGCAGTGGTGGCAGGCTCCGTAGCGTCCGTTTGCCGCTTTGATTTTTTGGTAGCCTTGTCTGGGGTCCTTGATTTTCACGCGGCGCTGCGTTGCATCCCGCCTGTATCCTCTGTCTCTCATGGCTTTGGAGACCTTCTCGTAGGTCTTCGCATTCCGTGTTTTGGAGCGCAGCTCCGAAAGCACAGACTCCTCGCCCCACACACCGATCAGATCGAAGAGTTCCCAGTCAGTCTATGCTGGGTCCCTCTTTCTATTCACAGATAACATGAACTCCTCTGCTGGAGAGCTCTGCATCGTTGCAGGTGCTGCGGAGCTCGCCCCGATGTCCAGCCAGGACGTCAGATTCAAAGTGCCCAGACAGAAAAATGAATTCAAATTTTCCCGGGTCGTTTCCTGTGTGGCTGCTCAGAGCATCGAAGCTCGGACTGCTGCCCAGAGCGTCAACAGAGTGGTGCACTGTGGGATAGCTCCTGGAGCTACTAAGTTCGATTTGCATCCACACCTAGCCTAATTCGAGCTAGCCATGTCGAATTTAGCGTTACTCCACCTGTCGGGGTGGAGTACCGAATTCGAACTAAAGAACCCTCTAGTTCGAATTAAATGGCTTCCTGGTGTGGACGGTTGAGCGGTTAGTTCGAATTAACGCTGCTAAATTCGAATTAAAGTCCTAGTGTAGACCAGGCCTCAGATCTGCAGTTGGCATCAGAGGGCAGCTAAAACCACATTTAAAAAAAATAAATCTGCTGTTTGAGCATTGGCCTGCTAAACCCAGGGTTGTGAGTTCAATCCTTGAGGAGGCCACTTAGGGATCTGGGGCAAAAATTGGTCCTGCTAGTGAAGGCAGGGGGCTGGACTCGATGACCTTTCAAGGTCCATTCCAGTTCTAGGAGATTGGTATATTTCCAATTATTACCTTTATTACCTTTTTGATACACAGCAATGCATGCTGCTCATGTTAGATTACAATCTGTTTAATAAATTATTTATAATTGCGGTGTAGTGGTTAGGGCACCATGCTGGGCCTTGAGATTTGGGTTTTTGTCCTGGGCCTCTGGCACATCACTTAAATTCTCTGTGCCTGATTCTCATTTACATCTAGGCTCCTTAACACCACTCTGACATGTAATGGGGTCTTAAATTAGAATAACGTCCTCTGCCACAGATTCCCCATTTACAAAATAATACCTATCTCTTTGTAAGTGTCTTTGAGATCTTCAGAAGAAAGGCACTATAGACATGCAAAGTAAGAAACTGACTCACTGAACCGTATGGATTTATGAATTTTTTATTTTACCTTTTTCGGATTGAAGAGAATGGAAGTTTTTGACAATCCAAAATATTTAGAAAATAATTAAAAATTATACAACTGATGTAATAAATGATTGAAAACCCTGCATATCACTTCCATGACATTGCCTATAATAACTAAACACTACAGTATAAAGCATGAAGGATTGCTCTGTCACCAAATGTTTCCTGCTGCCCCCCCCCCCGCCCCCCCAAGCACTGGGTTTGCAGTTCTTTATTCTATGCTCTTTTTCTTAAATTCTGTTTTCCCACTGGGGAGAGCTGTATCTGTGTTCTTTCCCAGAGTGAATACAATCCTTGCAGAGATGTTCTTGCTTCTCAATAGAGGCCTTTCATTTACATTGTTTATCCAGGCCCATCACACATTCCACAATATCTGTCCTGTTTGTAACAAACCTCAGCATTACAGGAGGGGAACAAAAGAAGGGGGATAGTGGGCAGATGTAGCAAAACCGTGCCAACAGCAAGACAAAAATAATTGGGAGAGGCTGCTATGAAGATGATGAATATATTCAGTAGAACAGGAGTACTTGTGGCACCTTATATTTAATAGAATGCCCTATTGCATTTATTAGAGTTTAGAGGGCAGATCCTAAGCTAATTTTGTTTGAATTTAGGTCAATGGTGTTACCAGGACTGCCCAGAGGATTCAGGGGGCCTGGGGCAAAGTGGCGGAGCTACGATGCTTGTACTCATCCGGGGGCAGTCCGGGTCTTTGGCAGCATTTCGGCGGCAGGGGGCCCTTCAGTCGCTCTGCATCTTCGGCAGCGCTGAAGGGCTCCCTGCCGCCGAAATGCCACCAAAGACCCGGACCGCCGCTGGGCCAGGGCTCGCAGGGCCCCTGTGGGGTCTGGGGTGAATTGCCCCACTTGCCCCCCTCCCCGGGTGGCCCTGGGTGTTACTGTTTATACAAGCTGAGTTTCTAGCCCTAGAACATTTCCCTCAATCCGGGTTCCCATCTCACCTTTTATCTCCCTCCAAATGAGACAAATGGCACCTACTGTATGCTGATGTAAACAGAGTCAGGATGAGCTCTACCCTGACATCTGATGGTGAATTATGGCGAGTGTGGAAAAGAATTTCAGAGGCTGATCATGTTTGCATAGGCACACCCACCCCGCCTAGCATAGCCCACGGCAGCCTAAAATGGTTACTTTCACAGCTGTGGGGTCCCCAATTTCTTTGTTATTGGGGCAGGAGGAATAAAGTGTTGTCACCCTGATTATGTAAATGAGGAACTATGAAACTGTTTTATGACAGAGTCTCACCATCAACTAAGTAGCACTCGTTAGACAAGGGACATGGGTTCCAAAACCCAGTGAATTGAGAGAGGCTGGGGACAGGAATCTGTACCTGGTGGTGTAGGCCAGAAGCACCAATTGCTTCTCCTCCTCCTCTCTCCACTGTTGAATATCAGAGCTGATTTTTGATTCCCTTAAGAATCTAGTTACAGGTTACTGAGCTGAACTCACTTTGGGCTAATGGTGCACCAGCACTGGGGCTCCCCTACTATGAGCTGAAATCACTAAGAGCTGAAATCACTGAGCTGAGTGCTGTGCTAACTAGTAGGGGAGCCTGAAGCTATATTGCAGAGCAGTTTGTGGGGACAGTTGGAGTGCCCACAGAGCGAGTGGAGCTAAGCAGTTTGTGGGGATGGCTGGAGCAGATCACAGGATGGCTGGTGGAGCAGAGCAGTTTGTGGGACGGTTGGAGCAGCCCACGGAGCGAGCGGAGCTGAGCAGTTTGCGGGGATGGCTGGAGCGGATCACGGGACAGCTGGTAGAGCAGAGCAGCTGGCAGAGCGGAGCAGTTTGTGGGACAATTGGAGCAGCCCATGGAGCGAGCGGAGCCGAGCAGTTTGCAGGGACGGCTGGAGGAGCAGAGTGGAGTGGCTGGTAGAGCAGAGCAGTTTGTGGTGAAGGCGGAAGCAGAACCCCACGGAGAGGCAGGGCAGTCGGCCCCGGACCACGTAAGCTGCCCCTTTCTACCCAGGCTGGGGGGGACGACCCTGCAGATAGACTCTTGAACTCTGGGGCTGCACTGACCAAGGACAGAGACTTTTGGGTTGCGGGACTTTTGGGACTGAGGGTGATCTTTGGGTTGCTGGACTCTAGGGACATTTGAGGTACTGGACTTTGGAGTCTTGGGGTGATTTGGGGGTTGCTGGACTCAAGAGCCCAGGGAAAAGGACGCGGCCCAATTTCCTGGGGTGGGTCTTTGCTCATGGTTTGGTCTATGAACTCTAGTTGAGGTGTTTTCCCAATTTAATGCTATGTTGTTTATCTCATGTTATTAAACATTTTCTGCTACACCGAGACTCTGTGCTTGCGAGAGGGGAAGTATTGCCTCTTCGAGGTGCCCGGAGTGTGTGTAAGATTTTCCCAGGTCACTGGGTGGAGGCTCAAGCTGGTTTTGCATTACGTTGTTGGGAAGGGACCCCTATGTATTGAACCCGGCCCTTGCTGCTATCAATTCAGCCTGGCAGAAGGGTTACACTATTAAATTACTTAACCCTCTCTCTTATCTTGCTATCATCCTTTCTCTCCTATTGATTTTTTTCAGCCAAACTTACTGCTTTAAGTTATTGATTTGATTTGATTTATTTTCAGTACTGTGTATTGAATTTCCCTCCTACACACATTTTATGTTGCATGTTGTAGAGTTATCAGTCACTTTTCATTTCAGGACCCCCAGAACAGTGGTTTGGCCTTTGCAATCAATAAACAATAATAAGCATGATGCAGTGTGTCCTCCTGATCAGGTGAAGAGTTGTTCAAAACCAGATGGCCATCACAGAAATATGGATGTTCCCTGTGCTCTAACTTTAAGAAAAACACTTCTAAGAACATCTTTCATGAAAGGACCAAAAGCACTTTTAAAACTTTAATTATGTCTCAACCCATCAGGTAGGTATCATCCCTGTTTTACAGATGGAGCAATGAAGGGGCAGAGGTCCAGATTTTAAAAAGTGATTAGAGATTTGGGGTGCCTTTGTTTTTTTGAGTGTCTGCATCTTAAAGGACCCCGGTTTTCAGAAAGCAGAGAGCATTAAAATCACCTTTGAAAATCCTGGCGAGAGAATTCAAGTTTCATGCTTAATGTCATAGCAAGTCAATGGAAGAGCAGGGAATCGAACACATTGGTCTTGAGAACTTGACTCAGCCTCACTGGCACTTAGGCACCTGAATCCCATTGATTTCAGTGGAAGTCAGGAGCCTAAATACAAATGAGGATCTGGGCCCTTGTCCGCTGCTTTTCCACAATACTCATTCTTCATTTGGAAAAGCATGTTACTCTAAAGTGATACTACCCAAGTTTGTACACCCTAAATGTGATCTACCACAATCGGTTCAAATATCTGTTTGCAAAGCCCACACTGTATGTAAATGGGTTTAACTGTTTAAAACAAATGCTTCCTTGCTTTTTTTAAAGAAAGAAGCCTGCAGCACACGTGCTCAAGAACAGCCCTACAGTAGCAAACCAGTGTGACTCACAATGGAGGAAAACACATTATCATGATATTTCAATTTTAAGCTTCCAAGGAGTAATCTAAGCCACAGCCTCTAGCCAGTCTACCCTAAACCCTGGCCAGAAAGAAATATATCCCAATGTGAGAAAATATTGTAGTTCATATTGTAGGCCTCATCTGGAGTACTGTGTCCAGTTTTGGACCCCACACTACAAGAAGGATGTGGAAAAATTGGAAAGAGTCCAGCGGAGGGCAACAAAAATGATTAGGGGGCTGGAGCACATGACTTATGAGGAGAGGCTGAGGGAACTGGGATTGTTTAGTCTGCAGAAGAGAAGAATGAGGGGGGATTTGATAGCTGCTTTTAACTACCTGAAAGGGGGTTCCAAAGAGGATGGATCTAGACTGTTCTCAGTGGTAGCAGATGAGAGAACAAGGAGTAATGGTCTCAAGTTGCAGTTGGGGAGGTTTAGGTTGGATATTAGGAAAAACTTTTTCACTCAGAGAGTGGTGAAGCACTGGAATGGGTTACCTAGGGAGGTGGTGGAATCTCCTTCTTTAGAGGTTTTTAAGGTCAGGCTTGACAAAGCCCTGGCTGGGATGATTTAGTTGGGAATTGGTCCTGCTTTGAGCAGGGGGTTGGACTAGATGACCCCCTGAGGTCCCTTCCAGCCCTGATATTCTATTATTCTATGATTCCCCTGCCCATGTAATCCTTAGCCTTCCTTGAGATTGCTAATAAGAATGTAATTAGTGCCAATTACCAGGGTGATTTTTGTGATGTGAAAATTTGCTCACAGAGAACTGGATTGATGCCAACAACTCAATTCACATAACATGCTTTCCGATGGTGATGATTTTCAGTCATTACAGACCTATGCTGGATTTATATCTCTGGCCTAGAGGTAAAAGGGAGTATATCCTCATGAGAGTTTGGGAAATTTGTTTGTGTGAAACTTATGAATTCTGGCTGATGTTATGAAATTGCTGTTTCATTGAATGTCTCAATGTATCAGCCATTTGGTACTGGGGCTGATGTCACCTTCCAGACTAGGAACAATGGAGAGTCAGTCACCTAATTGGGAGCACGTTAGAACAATGCTCCAGCCTAGGGGAAAATCAGTTCTATTTGGTTGTCTGCCAAAGGGGTTGGAGTAGTGGAAAAATCCACAGCAGAAAAGAAGGATTGAAAAAACAAGGTGTTGGAACTGGCTTTTAAAAAACTTCACAGACTCGGGTGGTTCAGGGAACTCAAAGGGACATGCTTTCTGAGCAAGGGGAACCTTTTGGCTGTCAGACCTGAACAAGCTAGAGGGAGGGAACTTGCTGCAGGAAGCTGAAGTGGCTCCATGACCAGGAAGACAAGACTCAGTTGGGAGAAGGGACCTGGGACTCCTGAAGGCACCAACCAAAACCCAAATGAGGCTCCAGAGTGGTGAGGTCTCTAGGGAAGGGAAGTGTGTTTTGTATTTTGCCTAGATCTGGCTCCTGTGCTTTGTCTGAGAGTAAGGAGCGATTGGTTTAGAAATTCCTCTGCAAAGTTGGTGTCTTATGTACTTCAAAACTGTCACATGTGTCTCATTGGTTAAATTATAAAACAGAGTACCCAGGGGGTAGTGCTCTGGGGAGGCTGTACTTGAGTAACTGGGGGGTGGGGGGTGGGGGGTGAAGAATCAGCATCACTAGTTCTGGGGCCCAGGGGAGCTGGACCACTGAGTCCCTAGAAGTAATACTACAGTCTGCACTCAGGAAATATGCCTGAAAGACTATGACTGTTGCCTGCCCAAATGCAGGGTTGCCTAGAAGTACACAAACTCAGTGTTTGGGTCCAGACACAGCTGCCTGCTGCCTGGTGAGAATCCACAGCCAGGGCTGTGACAATCCCATTACAAGCCCTTTGGCTCAACCTGTCTCACTAGAAGAGAACTAAGTGTTTCTTGAAGAAAGCAGTGGGGCATGTTCTCCGTCCCTCCTGAGTTACATTCAGTGCAGGAACAGGGGAAGGGTCAAAAGTAGCACTAAGCCACCTTTGTGCCTGCAGTATTCTTAGCCCTGCCCAGGGCCTACTGAGCACCCAATGTATGTTAGTGCATCCCCAAATTTGCTCTAACTTAAGCTCAGCTGCAATAGTTCTGTAGGGATTGTTCCACAGCAGAAAGTAGACAGAGCACACTATATCTCTGCCCTCCCCCCAACATATCCCCAGCATTACCCTAATGGAGGGCATCATAGAAAGCCCCTTTAACTCAATGTGTGACGGGTTGGGTCACAGAGACCCCCTTGGGACTGCCACCTGATGTGCTGAGACTACTTCTGAACCCATTTTCCCTGCCAGCTTGGGACTTCAGTATCCTGTCTTGTTGTGCCGGACACCCTAGCCTGCTGCAAACACAGACCAAAGTCTGAACCACATCCCCCAAAAGCTGAAGACTTAACTGAAAACAGCGTAGAAAGTGCTCCTGTCTCTAGCACCCAGACAACCAGTTCCCAATGGGATCCAAACCCTAAATAAATACATTTTATTCTGTGTAAAGCTTATACAGGGTAAACTCATAAATTGTCCGCTCTCTATAACACTGATAGAGAAATATGCACAGCTGTTTTCTCCCCAAGGAATTAATTGCATACTCTGGGTTAATTAATAAACAAAAGTGATTGTATTAAGTATATAAAGTAGGATTTAAGTAGTTCCAAGTAATAACAGACAGAACAAAAGTAAATTACCAAGCAAAATAAAACAAAAAAACGCAAGTCTAAGCCTAATACAGTAAGAAACTGTATGCAGGTAAATCTCACCCTCAGAGATGTTCCAATAAGCTTCTTTCATGGACTAGACTCCTTTCTAGTCAGGGCCCAATCCTTTCCCCTGGTACAGTCCTTGTTCCAACTCAGGTGGTAGCTAGGGGATTTCTCATGACTGCAGCTGTCTTTGTTCTGTTCCACCCACTTTTGTCTCTTTGGGTCCCCACCCTCTCCTTCCAAATGGAAAAGCACCAGGTTTAAGATGGATTCCAGTACCATGTGACATGTCCTGTGAGACCCCAAGTCTTCATTCTTCCCAGCTTGACTCACAGGAAGGCTTGCAAGTAAACATAGCCACCTACAATCAATTGTCCTGGTTAATGGGAGCCATCAAGATTCCAAACCACCATTAATGGCCCACACTTTGCATAATTACAATAGGACCTCAGAGTTATATTTCATATTTCTAGTTTCAGATACAAGAATGATACATTCATACAAATAGGATGACCACACTCAGTAGACTATAAGCTCTGTAATGATACCTTACAAGAGACCTTTTGCATGAAGCATATTCCAGTTACATTATATTCACTCTCAATAGCATATTTTCATAAAATCACAGGTAGTGCAATGTCACACAGTGATGTTTCCCTCAGGTCATTTTTTTAGGCCTAACAGTGTCTTTGTGCTGCTGGAACAGTGTTTAAGGGCCACAGTTAAACACAGAACTTGGCCAGGCTTTGCAAAGTGGCCATGTAATGGAATTTGAAAGAATGCAGGTGATACAGAAAAGTACATTCAAAAATATATTTTAGTCATTAGAAAAAAGCAACTGAACTTAAGTGCCTTTAATGGAGCTCAGCAAATAATGAAAAAGTGGGATATTTATGTTTTAAAATGAGTTTGCCTTGCTTGTTCGCTTGTCTCTTTCACATCTTCTTTCCATGAACATTTGTGCCAGTATAAACAAATTTTGAAGCTGCATGTGCAAGTATTTGCAGGAGTTTAATTTTAAATTCTCAAGCATATGTATTCATGCTGGAAGAGCTCAAGCACTCATCCAGTCAGGGTGCAGAACCAAGGCTGTGTGATTTAGCCATACAATTGCAACTAACCAACATTTACAGACTTTTTGTGATGCTCTGCAGAGTTTTGACAAAAACTGAATGCTTTTGAATAACAAATAAAGGCAAGGAAATCATGAATTGCTCACAAGTATTCTGCAAGCAGCAAGAGAAACTTTAAAAAAATCTGATAAATTATTTGTTGCAGATCATTTACTCAGCACTAGTATTTATTAATATTGTTGATTTGTTTGCCAGATTGTGATCAAAAACATTTGGCAGGAAAGATCTACTCAGGAAAGCGAGCCAGTGGAGTTAAGCTGTCATCAAAGTACATACTGAAAAACTGTTTGCTTAGCTTAGAAAACAGAACATTTGCAGAAATAATAAACATGCCCTCTAAAATTATGTTCCTTTTCCCTAAAATCCCTGCAGGTCACAAGACTTTGACCCTACAGCAGGAGCATAGCACTTCATGAGACTTCTGTCAAAGCACATAATAAAAAATAAATATACTCTAATAAAAAAATGTCAGTCTGATTGCTCAAATGTGCCT
The DNA here is from genome assembly GCF_020497125.1 of Mauremys mutica. Classification (NCBI taxonomy): domain Eukaryota; kingdom Metazoa; phylum Chordata; order Testudines; family Geoemydidae; genus Mauremys; species Mauremys mutica. The sequence continues at coordinate 34,611,954 of NC_059078.1, read as the reverse complement.
TCCTTACACATTCTGTCTCCCTCTTTAAGATGTGGTACACATGCTGCCATGAAAAGGAGACCCATATGGAGAGGCTATCAAACCAATCCATCTTCCTGAAGTTTCAGTTGTTGTAATTAACCTTTGTTTCATCTCACAAGGAAACAGTGTAAACAATAAAGTATGACATGTTCTAATTGAAAAAGTGCAACTTACTAAAGTCATTGTTTCTGTGTGACTCATCTGCATATACCTCTGTTAAATGGGATCTAAAATGCTTTCTTAAAAGAAAATTGCAAAAATGTGTTTTAAGTTTATACAGCGCCTAGCACAATGGGGTCCTGGTCCATGACTGGGGCTTCTAGGCAGTACTGAAATATAAATAATAGGTTCTCAAATCACTATCATGATACATGCATAGCCTTCAAATTTAAACCAATTATTTGGAAAAGTAAACTAAAAGGTATTTTACATGCCAAGCCCTGGATTTCTCTTACAGAAGTTGATAGCATCACAAGTGACTGATGCAGAGCAAGGAGCTGTCTTCCTTACAGTTCTCGTCATGGATTTATTTATTGGTTTATTTTAATCATCAGCTCTTGCAGGAGAAAAAATAGAACTCTGAATTCAGGTCGCTGCAGTTAAGTAACGAGGAAAATCCATGTCAAATATTTAGGTTTACATTGTTCCCTGTGGCCTGAACCAAATCAACTCTCTGGGATGATAAGAGACATGATTAATTAGTGGGTGAAATCAGGGGTGAAAGTAACTTGCAGGATTTACCGGTACTGCCGGAGTCCTGAGGGGGCGTGGCCTCATCCAGAAAGGGTGTGGCCACAACTGGAAGAGGCATGGCCTCTCAAGATTTAAAGGCCCTGGGGCACCGGCTATGGCTGGGAGTCCCAGGGCCTTTAAAACAACCCGGGGCTCCCAGCTGCAGAGGTGGCTGGGCGCCCCCGGGGCTCTGGCCACCGTGGAGCTCCGGGCCCTTTAAATCCCCACCTGGGGGCGGGATTTAAAGGGCCCAGAGCTCCTGAAGCTGCGGGGAACCCTGAGCCTTGCCGGGCTGGGGCCGGGATTTAAAGGGCCCGGAGCTCCTGCCACTGCAGGAAGCTCTGAGCCCTTTAAATCCTGCCCGCGGCTCCAGCCTCCGGAGCTGCGGGTGGGATTCAAAGGGCTCTGGGCTGCCCACAGCCTCAGGAGCTCTGAGCTCTTTAAATCCTGGCCCCAGCCCGGCCGCCGGAGCCGCGGGTGGGATTCAAAGGGCTCTGGGCTGCCCACAGCCGCAGGAGCTCTGAGCCCTTTAAATCCTGGCCACAGCCCGGCCGCCAGAGCCGCGGGTGGGATTCAAAGGGCTCTGGGCTGCCCACAGCCGCGGGAGCTCTGAGCCCTTTCAATCCCTGCCCCAGCCCAGCCGCTGGAGCCGCGGGCGGGATTTAAAGGGCTCTGGGCTGCCCACAGCCGCAGGAGCTCTGAGCCCTTTAAATCCTAGCCCCAGCCCAGCCGCCGGACCTGCGGGCGGGATTTAAAGGGCTCTGGGCTGCCCGCAGCCACGGGAGCTCTGAGCCCTTTAAATCCTGGCCCCAGCCTGGCCGCCGAAGTCGCGGGCGGGATTCAAAGGGCTCTGGGCTGCCCGCTGCCGGCACGGTGTACTGGCTCTTGCTGGTACGCCGTACCGGACCGTACCGGCTTACTTTCACCTCTGGGTGAAATTCACCCCTGTGTAGAGGCCAGTGCAAGGCCTATGTGCCACCAAAGTTTGAGATCCTCCACTTTGAGGGCCTCCAATGGAAGGCTCTGCAGAAGTGCCAGTAGTGTGATTGTTTTTTGTTAATTTTCCCCATGTGCAATATCTTGTAGAGTCCAAATCCTTCTTCCCTGCACATCACCTGAATACCTGACTGTGCACTGGCTGGCATCATCCTGTGGTGCAGGCAGGAGCACAGATAAGCATGTGTAGCTGCAACAGAGGTAAATGCATCTTTATTAATAACCTGAAAGTGACACAGATAGGCACTGCTATTTCTGGATATAGTAAGGCCTGCAATATTAACTCTTTAAGTCCCTTCCAGCATTTAGCTCCATGTGATTGAATGGAATCCTCTTCAGCCCAGACTGAGGACCCATTCTATGGTCACTATGCATCCATAAGTCCCTAAAGCTGCAATAGCTACCAGGACAATAAAGTGTCTTTTCTGTGGAGGGTGGTTGGAATTGTGTAGATCCACCTGCATGAAAGAGCTGAATTCTGTGCTACTTGGGGTGTGCACCCTCATCCCTAATGTTCCCTTCCCTCCCCCTTGACCAGCACAGCTGAACTGGTTCCACAGTCAGGGGTCTCACCACACCAGGGAGGAGGAGGTGGGACTTGATCATTAGGGCTGTATTGTGTACCCTTTACTCCCACAGGTGTGTATGGGGTCTCTCAATTGTTGAGGGCTCAATTTGAGACATCTTAAAGAGGCTTGATTTTCAGAAAGTGCTGAGCACCTGCCCTCTGAAAATTAGGTCCTATTAAGGTGTCTCACGTTACTCCTCCACTGAAGTGAGTTGAACTACTTGGGAGAGTAACTACTCACCAGTGCAGGTAAGAGGCTCACAATCTGGCATAGAGTGATTTAAGATCTTAACATTGAGATTTTTTTTATTTATTTGCAAATCATTTTAGTTCCCCTTTACATAAACACATGTATCCAGTGTGTTACTATGCATGTTTTCAGTCTGTTACAAAGCAGCTAGAAAATCTCTAGCTTGAATTCAAATGGTAGGATCACTAACCAGTCAATGACTTTCTGGCTGAAGTGGAATGGAACTGTAAAGCCGACCAGTGAGATGGTGTGTAGCACAGTCTGTGAGCAAGTGCTGTATCATTATTGTTATTTATTCATTATCATAGCACCTAGGGGCCGTAGTCATGGACCAGGACCCCATTGTGCCAGGCACTGAATGAACTTGGAACAAAAAGACCTGGATCCTTTATCTATTCACAGCAGAACAGCCACCTATGGATGGATCATGCAGGCTGTATTCTTGAACTGTAGTGGCAGTAACCTAAGGTAGTTCAGGTTAAAGATTGCCCTCATCTTCTGCAGGAGTAACAGCAACACTCTGGTGGCAAGGCTATGTTCTGTGTGTACACATAAAGAAACAAAGAGCAGCATACAGGCTTTATTCCTTCCTGCACATACACTGTTCTCTCATCAAGCACTTCTTGAAAGGCCTGTTCTCTACATTCCTAATGTACTATAGTGCCCCCTACTGGAACACTATTTATTGTAACAAGTTGTGAACTCTTAAATGTCTTTGTTTCCATATATTCTATTTGCCACCTGTGTAAGCTAAAGCTGCCTTTGGTAGTTTTAACTCATGCTGTCACTATGAATGGCCTTCTCATACATAGTTCGGAGGAGCATATAAAAGTGATTCTGCTTCTGGCTATAACCTTTTTTCTTGTGGCCATGGCAGCTTTACCAAACCTGGGGTCAGTGCTACACAACCACGAGTGATCTCTGGGACAGATCTGTGCAAATGGCACTTTTGATCAGGGTTGCAAGCTTGAAGACAGAATTAATCAGTTAGAACCTTGGTAAAAAATCACACCCGCTCTCAGAAATGCACTGATTCCAACAGGCATCTGTAGAACTTAAATTCATTAAGAAGTTTGAACTGTGAGATTGCCTAGGGCAGGTAAATCATAAAATATAGACAAATACTTCACCTTATTCTTGTTTCACTCTAGTTTTATATAATCCAAAGAGAGAAAAAACAAACTTCATTTCTGAAGTTAAGGTTGTGCTCAGTCATAATTTATCCCTCTCCCCCAAACACAGGAAATAAGTTTAACAATTCATGTTTTATATAACATGGATCACATATTGTTTTACTTGCACTACATCATATCCATTAAAACATGAATGCCAATTACTGAATAAAATACAAAGTCCCAACATGCAGTCTTTACCCCAAATTAGGCTTCTGTGCACAGTTCCTGTACTGCTATAGCTACTATCGGATGTGATTTTTTTAATTGATATCGTTACATTGGTACAATCCCTAATGTGGAGGCCGTTATACTAGAATAAATGTGCTTATAAGCTTCTTTCCCCTTCCCATAGGCTAAGGAACAAACTATATTGGTAAAAGCACATTTATATTGTTATAACTGTGTTCCATGCTAGTGGGAGGATTGTACTACTCTAACTATGTTGGTATAATTAAAGCGCTATAACTTTAGCGTGTCGATAAGACCATCATCCCTATTCATTTTTAATGTAATTTGCTTTCTCATTTTAAATGTATTAATAAAGTGGCTTTTATAGGACTGGAGCAATGCTTATGGTATTAATTGAAGTGTTTTTATATCTTGTAATTTCTGAGAACTTAGAAGGGATATCCCCAAGCAACAGACTGAATGATGGGTTCTGTATTTACAAAAATGTCAGCTTTGAAGCCCCTTCCATAAATTGAGAGAGAACTGTTATCATTTAAACGCTGGTGCCCAATCATTGAAGAACTAGCTCTTCCAGTGACAACAGGTCAATCCTGAGTGGCCGCTGTTGAGTTACTGCTCTGAGTAGTCAGTTGAACATCAACATCAAATCCATGTGGGAAGAAGATTGGAGGCTTTTCAGTTGTAGTCTGCTGTTCAGACCAGGGCTTTGGAGTGGAGCCCGGAGCTGGAGCCCGGAGCAATTCCGGTGCAATGGAGCTGCAGGTTTTTGCCTGGAGCTGGAGCGGAGCCGGAACACAGCTCCAAAGCCCTGGTTCAGACAGTCTCAAGAAGCTGGCACTCCAGTAGAGAAGTTTGTTTCTATAGGAATTAGAGCTCAGTTGACTCAGATACAAATATTCATTTAGTTGTTTGGCTGTTTTGTTTTTTAATTGCAGAAAGTTAGTACGATTTGGAAGGAAAAACCATTCAGAGTGCCATATACTTGGCCTCATAGAGTTGTCTATTGTGGAGTTGAATGTGAAGGAGCTAATTTCACTGTTGCGGATTAGCTGTCGCTCTACTGTTTCTCACCGTTAAAGGTATGTTGTTACATGTTTGCTGTGTGGCATATGAGAAGCCATTAAAGGGACTCAGAATTTTGATACACCTTTAGGATTCAGTTGGAAAGATGCCCTGATTCTGTGTTAGGAGACAATGCTTGTCACAAGGTGGGATGGCCCCATTAAAGATGTTGGGTGTAGCCCTATTTGCGACTAACTACCTCCCAAGTCATGAGATAAATGGTGAACAAGCAGCATAGTTGGGGTAGGGGTGGTGAAGGAGCAGTGGTGGCAGGAGACCTTGGGTCAGGGGAAGGGAGCTTGCCATGCCACTTAGTGAAGCACCTAGCTGGAGATATCTGCCGTGTAGGCAACAGCAGAAACCCTCTGAGGCAGAGGCCTTAGGAGAGGGCCTGGTTTACTGTTTGGATTGATGTTGTACTGTGTTGTTTTTGTATTATAAAATGAATCTCTTGGCAGAGGGAATGAAATATTGGCACTGGTGTGAGCTTCACTGATGCATCAGCTGGTGCGATGATATGCTGGTTTACCTGCGTGGGGAAACTGGGAAACCCTGTTACAAAGCTTTCTGTTTTCTCTTTTGCTACTACAACAATGACATAGAAGGCAGGATTTTCATAGGTTCCAAGGTCCAAAAGGGACCTTTGTGAATATCTAATCTGACCTCTTCCATAGAACTTCCTAAAAATAATTCCTAGAGCATCTCTTAGAAAAGTATCTAATCTTTATTTAAAAATTGCCAGTGATGGAGAATCCAACATCTCCTTGATAAATTTTTCATGCCTTATCTCCAGTCTGAATTTGTCTAGCTTCAACTTCCAGTCATTGGATCATGTTATACCTTTCTCTGCTAAACGGAAGAGCTTCTTATTAAACGTTTGTTCCCCATGTAGGTATTTGCACACTGTGATCAAGACACTCATGAACTTTAATTTTGCACAGATCTGGCCTGGTTCTCCTCTCACACTGGTGTAAATCAGAAATACCTCCACTGAAGTCAAGGAAGTTACACAAGTGTAAAACTGCTGTGAGAGGGGAATCAGGCGCATAGTATACAATTTCCAAAGTGATAGCTACAGTCCCCAAAGTGTTAATGTTTTCATTTCTAGCTATGCAATTTATTTCCAGTATCATCTCTATGTACAAAACTTTCCTCTAAAACAGTGTATTTTCCTGAGCCTTATTACTTCTCAACCTCTACAGTAGTACACTTCTGTGCTGCTGTTCTAAACTGGCATTCATAGAAATTAATCAAACAGACTTTCCACTGGAACATATTTCACTGGAGCTGTGTATGGGATGTCCCAGGTGTAAACATTATTATCTGTGACACAGCAAATTCAAATAAACTCAAATCCAGGCCAAATCCTGGTCACCTTACCCTGTTGAGACGTCCAGTTGGCTCCTTTGGGATGACTTGCATGAGAAGGGTCAGCAAGAGTTGGACAGAAATGTGTCTTCAGATCTTGACTACAGATGGTGTTTTGTCATTGTTTTAATTGGTGCTCAGCCATGCGATGCACTGCACGATTGGCACTGGAAAGAGTAGGCAGATCATAAAGGGAGTGACTGTACTGGCTTCTGTTCAGGGCGCTGTCAATGTTCCTAAAACTGACAGCCACCCTGCTATTCCAATCCAGCACTCACAGTTTACTACAGAGGCCCCAGGAACACTCTTCACAGACTCTTCTGCCCATCCAAAGTCCCAGTGAAATCAGTAGGGCCCAGGGGGGACTTAGGCATTGTAGAGCCGAACTTTTACATGCCTTGCCCACCCAGTGGCATCCACAAATGCTGGGTTAGGTGCCCAGGCTCCTTACAGGAGGCACTGGGTGAGACAGGCACCTGAGAGGGGATCCAGAAAAGCCAGCCTGCTAGGCCTGAAGCTGCCTAAACTAGCCAGTAGCCAGTGCCGAAGAGCAGGATGTGTCCTAAGCCATCCCTACTCACGGAGTTAGGTGTGTACAGGGCTAGGCAACAACTGAATGGAAATTTTGAGGATCTCGGTGTTGGACTTAGGTGCCTAACTCTTGCTATCAGCATCTAAATCCTTCTGTGGATCCAGGCCGTGGCCTTTCTGCAGGCTTTGGGGTCTGAGCTAACAGCTCCCAATTCAGCAATATGCTGACCATCTGACAAAGGAAAAAGCTGCCAGCAAAACAGCATGATTCCATTAAATTCCCGTGTGACTCAAGGAAAATTGCAACACCAAAAGTGAAAGGCTAGCGCACTAAACCACTTGTCATCAAGTCTCCTCCTAGCAATTGCTTTGATTTTTCTGATTGCACCTGGAAATAGTTATTGTATGCATATGGAACTTACTTTGCCTGATAGATCACAAACAACTAAACAGGAATTTTAGTGATAAACAAGTTCTTTGTATCTGTGAACAAAAAAGGAATAAAAGCTGACTAGGGAGGATGCTGAGTTCAGTGTCCTGCAAGAACAAGAAAAGATGAACCTATTAAAAGTAGGAGAGAATGAGCAGAATGCAGTTTTGTTCTGCCTGGGATGTGGTCTCTGGTAAGATAACAGAGTCCTTCTGGGGCCAGATCATGCTCCCATTGAAGTCAATTGAAAAATAAATAAGAACAGAAAATGATCTGCTGCAAGAGCAAAGAACTCGGGTGTTGAGGGTGGGTTTTAAGCCATGGGAAAATAAGGATTTGAAACACTAGAACTGCAACAGAATGTGAGACATTATCAAAGGTTGATATCTTTTCTGCCACAGAGTTATTCAAAAAACCTGAAATATGTCCTGACATAGCATCTGATATTTAAAAAAAGAAATCTGAATGCCAGGGTGAGAGCATCTGGCACATGCTCTGACAGCCAGTGATGGTGCCATATTCCAGAAATGTGTTGGTTTGGTTCAGAAAGCCGCACTCTGGAGTGTGGTTTCTTCCCTAAATCACATCCAAGCCTCCTGCATCTGCAGCCTTGCACTCAAGCTTCCACCAGGGCAGGCTTTGCCATTAGATTTCCAGTGATCCCCAAAAGGGCAGGAAATGCCTCAAGAATAGCAATTTCCCCCATTATTTCAGCTCTTCCAGCAGAGCGAATGCATCCAGGAAGATAAAAAAAATAGTGGGGCTGGGGAAGAAGTGATCTGAACTTTTTTGAATCACCAGGGTTGTATTCTGCAAGCCCCTACATGTAAATTGTGTCCAAAAGTTAGTAAGCACCAACTTGAATGTAGCGCAAGATTCTTATTTTATCCAAAGATCCCTCGCGACAGCCCATATGTTATACATGAGGGGAAGAGGTGGAGGGGCAATCCTGCTCACCTTACTCAGAAGTTTTGGGCATGACCCATCTGAGTAAAGTGATCAAGGTCTGGCCATTTGGTAATATTCACATTTTAACACAAAACAAATCTTTTTGCTTAATGTAAAAATTAAAAGAATCAAGACGCTTGGAATTTTTAGTCTACACAGCCGTTCCACTTGAAGGGTACCAAAAGCTGTTAAAGCAATGGACAGAGCAGAGCACTGTCACAGGACTTGGGAGACCTAGGTTATCTGCCCTGCTCTGCCACTGACCTGCTGGAGACCTGGGGCAAGTTACTTCCCCACTCTGTGCCTCTGCCTCCCCTCTCCTTCTTCGTCAGCTTTGTCTATTTAAATTGAAAAGTCTGTGAGGCAGAGACTGTGTCTTACTATGCATTTCGTACAGCACCTAACACAATGAGGCTCTGATGTGGGTTAGAACCTTTTGGTGCTACTGTAATACAAATAACAGTAAAATAATTGGAGCTCTGAAGTTGTCCATAGTCTATACAAATGAGGATGATGGAGAATACAGGGACCGGAGTGTAATAATATACATACATGCAGTCTGATTTGGCGCTCTTATCAGCAAATTCAAGTTATATACCAGGGGTCGGCAGCCTTTCAGAAGTGGTGTGCCGAGTCTTCATTTATTCACTCTAATTTAAGGTTTCACGTGCCAGTAATACATTTTAACGTTTTTAGAAGGTCTCTTTCTATAAGTCTATAGTATATAACTAACCTATTGTTGTATGTAAAGTAAATACGTTTTTTTAAATGTTTAAGAAGCTTTAAAATTAAATTAAAATGCAGAGCCCCCCGGACCAGTGGCCAGGACCCGGGCAATGTTGAGTTCCACTGAAAATCAGCTCGCGTGCCGCCTTTGGCACGCGTGCCATAGGTTGCCTACCCGTTATATACATTGGATCAGGCTCGCATAGCTACTAGCTCAGGGAGCCTATAATACCACAAACCCAGCAGAGGGAGCCATAGCCCTTGTAGCTGAAAACTAGAAGATAATTTTCTGAGTCCTGTAACTGAGTAAAAGTTGCTTTTGCATTTCGGATTCTGTATTACAAACAACACCTATGTAATACATTTTGTTTTCCCCCTCTTTGTATGACGGTATTATAGTGTTACTCTTCATGCCCCTGTCATTCAGGTTTTGTCAGCATTTCTGTTATAGCCTTCTGTCCTTTTAGTACTTTATCAGTTGGCCAAAAACATTCCTTTCGTCCTGAAACTTGTCATGCAAAGACTTGACATTTAAGTGACTTTGACTAAAATGGTATTAGACTGGTTCGTGTGTCGGTTTGTGTTTAATTGTTTTAATTAAATACAGAGTATAAAGAAAAAGGTTGTGAAGGGAGCCTAAAGAAAACAGGAATAGAACACAATGCAAAATAAATCATCTGTAGTTATCACTGACATGGTTTAATAATTAGATATATTGGAATTTGAAAATCTATATTTAAAAGGTCTGAAATCTAGTTATAAAATAGAAGCAACATAGATTGTGTATGAAAAGTAAAATGGTTTAAATTCCTTAAGTATGCTAAGCTTCAGATGTAGGCTGAAAACTGTATCAGTCCCTCTTGGAAATGGCAAGTAGAAAGTGCTTTATCTAAAATTAGTCCATGTTGCCTTATTATGTGATGTGCCTGGAAGTCTGACCCAGCTCCTCTTGAGTTCAGAGCAAAATGCCTATTGACTTCAGTGATAGCAAGGTTCACCCTATGGGGGAGATTTTCCAAACATCTAAGGGAGTTAAAAGCACCCAGCACCCTGAGGTGCTTTTGCAAATTCCAGCTCATATGTGCAATCTGAATAAAAAGGCCTGAGCTGCATTTGGGATGGAGTGGAGGCATGGAATGGTGCCTGAGGAAATCCTACGGGATCAGGTCCAATATTACAAATCGTAAGAAATTATAGCTGCTTAAATGATCTTCAGCATTGTAAAGATTTTGTCTAAGTTTAAATGTACTGATTTTAGAAAACACTAGCACTCTCTTTAATAACCCAGCAAAAAGGTTTAAATTCTTTTCTTGCATAGAGTTTGCAGACGACTTCATTCTAATTTTCAAATTAAAAATAATCTCTGTGTATGGAGCCTGGACATAAATCAAGGGTTATAATTTGTAGGGTAATTTGTTGTTTTTTTCATGCAGGTGGCTTTTCTGATCATGAACTAGTCCATTCCCAGCCCTCTCAAATCTTCAGTGAGAACTCTGGGTGTGCAGGGTTGGACCCATACCAATGTTCATCCTTCAGTGAATTACTTTAAAATATATCTTTCCTAATTCGGACCTTTATGTCACTTGAAATTAGATTAAGATTTAGATTGATCCTTGATTGGCAGGGATGAAAATGTGTCAGATCTGAGCTGGAGTGGGATATAGAAGGGAGATGGACCATTGTTCTCACCTGCCTACCCTCCACTGAAGTCAACAGAGATGTACCTTGCACCTGCTGAGCACCTGCCTCATCTATGGGGATCAGGATCCATGACTTGGAGTGGGCAGAGCCATCTTACTCCCACCTACCCAGCCCCACAGAGATTCCTCACCTAAGTTAATGATGATGGAGTCAGTCCTGATTTTAAGTGCACCCCCCCCCTCATGTGAATTGGTTCTGAGAGTAGCACACAGTGGACAAAGCCCTGAGAGCATGGCTTCACCAGACCCTTGCTCCCACACAGGCAGAGGAGTGCTGTGTAGGGTCAGAGAGTAGTGCAGAAGCACAAGGCTGCCACACAGATGGTTTTGGGCCCCAGTTAGTTCTGTTGTCCAATGCCCGTCCATTTCTTTGGGGGTGGGCAGCCCCTGCAATGGAAAAATGGCAAGAAAACTCCATGGCTCATGAGTCCAATTCAACAGAAACTCTGTTCCTACAGCTAGTGCTCCTCTATTTGTTACTGTGTGTCGCCCAGATAAATCAATAAGCCAGCTCTTCACTTAGGGCCAGATCCTGTTCCCATTGAAGCCAATAGCAAAATTGCCACTGAATTTGGTGAGTGCAAGATCAAGCCTTTATATACTAAAATTACCAAAGGGGGGTATATAAACAGTGATGTGCAATTCATTTACAGCCAAATTCTCTGGCTCAGGTGAAGACAACAGAAGGCCCTGAATGAAGAGGGACTGGTACAGGGGTGGAGCAGGATGCAGCCTGCAGTATGTGTGTGCGTTACCTACTTGTATTCCACAGGGGTTCCCTTCACCCTAACATACGGGGGGAGGAGGGCTTTGGGAGCATGTTGGGGGTGGGGCAGTGGCGTGTAATTGATCTGCAACTATATGGATTCATCAGCTGAACCCCATTGCAGGGAAGGGTGCAGCAGCTGCAGATGATACTGTAGAGTGGCACTGGGAAGACAAGGGAAACTACAGTCTGCTACCCCCAGAACTTCCCTGGGCACAGCCCCATGCTCTGTACTGCAGCTGTGCACAGGTACCATTATACATATGGTTACAGGTCACATGATATTGCATATGCACAAATATATCAAACACACCAGCTGATTTATGAGTGAGACTCCTACAACAAAAGTTACCTCTTTAGAAACCATTGAACTCCAGCCAAAGTGTATAGATTAAAATGGATAAAGACTGTTAGGAATGTAAATGGCATACAGAAATCCTAATCCATGTGGCATGGTTTTGTTCCCAAGTGTTATTCTAGACGGTGGCAGTAAATCACACTAACTTCATTTCTGAATCGAGGGACCTATATATCTTTATTTGAGTTAACTTCTTTTATTAATTCTCCTCACAATGGGTAACATTCAATTGATTTTTGAGACAGTATATAGGAGACTAATATTTCCATTATGGAAATCTTCAACCACACTAGATCTATTGCCCTGTCATTTTGGGTATTTGGAACAGTCAGCAGTAGAAAGAGGAACTTCTAAAAATAAAGATCATTTAAGAGATTTCTGACATCTGTTCTCTTTTTCTAAGCATTTATGGTGGATCTGTTTTGTTAACATTCTGTGGGCCCATCCTGCAGACTTTTCTCATGCATAAATCCCATTTACTTTGGTGGGAGGCAGAAGAAGTCCTGCCTATAATATTTATTGTAGGGACACCTTTCATGCATTGTCCCTATATTTTGAAAAGAAATATATATTTTACATCAAAAGCTTGTAAGTTTCCCCTCAAAAAACCCAGCCCTGCAGTTTAATGGTTTCATATATTGCTTGGCATTTAAAGGAACCCAATTTATTTAATTTAGGCCTGGCATTTATGTTTTGTAAAATAAATAAATTAAAGTAGTGGTGATGGGACTGCGTGTGCATGTGTGTGGGATGGTGGAGTTAACATAACCGAATATAGCTAGAAATGATTTCATGATTTTTTTTATAAAACATTTCAGTTCAACTTTTTTTTTTTTGTTTTAAGTGATTTCAACATCTCCCTGCTCTGCTACAAACCCAGACACTACAGACCTGGGCTAATGCATAAGAACCAGAAACTGAAACCTGCTAGCAACTGACAATAAAACTGAACAGGCTTGGGGCCTGATCCTGCTTCTTTTGAAATCAGTTGGTGTTTTGTCACTGATTTTAGAGCAGGCCTCAGTAATTTAGCCCGACTGGGTGAAATACAAAAAGTAAAAACACTATAAGAAGTGAAGAGTTAGGGAGACTAAGGTCCAGATGCTCACAAGTGTTTAGGAACCTCACTCCCATTGAAATAAAGTTTCTTCAGTTTAGGATTTGAGGGCCCCAATTCTGCAAAGACTTAGGCATACACTTAAATCAATGCTTTGAGAGCAGTCTCATTCCAGTCAATAGGACTATTCAGCACATGTAAAGTTAAGCATGTGGCAGGATCAGGGCAAACATTGCAATTTTGTGATATAGGATCAGATCCACAAAGGTATTTAGACTCCTCACTTCCATTGATTTCAGGATATCTTTTAAGAATGCAGATTTTATAATGGGTTGCTAGAATTTCATACAGTTGAGGAGGGATAAGTGCTGATTCATTGTCTTGCCTGAAATGGATTTGGTAGCTAGACATGTACTATGCAGATTTTAGTTTGGTGTAGTTGTCACTAGGTAAACAAGAGAGCCCAGCTTTCAAAAAGTACATGGGTTTTTACATGCACCCCAGCTGGGTGTGTGCAAAACCTCCAAAGCCTACCTACAACCTGGAGATTTGCACACTCAGAACTCTGGTGCACTCTCAGCAGGCATTATAACATGCAACTTTGACACGAGTAAAAGTGTGCGCACACATTTCTTAAAATCTGGGCCTAGGATTTTACACGGGCTACGGATTCAAATATAAGGTTTACACCTGCAGCCATTCATTACTTATGGGACTTCATTGAGAGCTTTGCTTAAGGAGGCCCTGATCCTGTAGACCATAAATCGGTCTGTATATTAACTTCTCACCTAACAGTTTCCAAGTATGTATTTCCTTGTTTGTGAGAGGTGAGTTTGACGAATCTCTTAAAAGGCCAAACCTGCCCCTACTTTCCATTGACGTGGAAAGTCCTAAATACCACAGAACTGCTGCAGTTCTCTCACACAGGAGTCACAGGTTTGCACCCCCCTATGCACCACAGTGTTACTCTACAGCAGCTTTTTCTATGGCAGCGTTTCTCGCATGCAGCTGCTGTGTCCGCATGCAGCCACCAGGGGCTTTTCCTGTGGGCACAGCCTCCTGGGCAGTGATGGGGTTGGGGGTGCAAAACAGCAGCCTCTCCCCAGGGGCCACCAGGAGTGGTTGGGCCCTGCCTCCCTCTGGAGAGACACAAGCTGGAAGAACAGGCAGCCAGTGAGTCCCCACCTTCCCAGAGGCAGTGGGATCAGGCTTCAGCCCTCAGGTGGCAGGCCCCTGTAGCAGGTGAAAGGCTTCAGGCTCTGTCCCCTGGGCAAGGGGCTTCGGGCTCCATTCCCTGGCTGTGTGGTGACAGGCTCTGGCCCCAAGCTCATGCCCCACATCACCTCTGCCCCCCTGCTGCCTCCCCCAGTGCCCCGTCACCCCTGGCCCCTGCTGTCTCTGTATCTACCTCTCCACTGAGGGCTTAATTTGTCCCCGGGCTTGACGGGGCTCAGTAAGTCTGTTGTGAAAAGTGATATTTGCATGTTTGTTAATATCACTTTTCACAGCACACTTAGTAGCTAGCAAGTCTTAAAAAAAAGCAACCAAAAAAAGCAAAAGAAACAAGAAAAAGGACAAGAACATTCAAAGCACCTTATTTGTGTTTCTATTCTGTTTAGGTCCAATAAAGAATAGAGATAACTGTACACTTTATTACTGAGTCTGCAAACAAACAAACAAACTCTACATAGATAGATTACAATGATTTGGACATATATCTGTGCAGACATATATCTGTGTTTTTCCAAAGTTAATTAAGTATTTTAGGAAAAATTGTCAGTGCGGCTGCCAGCAAAAGTTGGCGGCTGCACTCTGAGGCCACCAAAAAAATTATTGTGAGAACTCCAGTGGTGGAGCAGAAAAGAGAAGGATGGCCGCATATATGATCAGGGAATACACGACTGCACTGATCCACTGGTTGAAATACCTCTTTCCAGAGGCCACAGCAGCTGTGCCTCTACTAACAAACTGTATGCTGGCAGGAGCAATTTCTTAACCCCGTCCCATATGTCCCCAGTGCAATATATGTGTATATGGGCTTTGCACTAGAACTCAGAGCTGAGCTCATAGAAAGGAGTGTTTCAAGTTGGTCAGTATCAAAAGTTATAACTTTAGACCCTTCTGATTTGGACAGCCAAGTACTGCTTTCTGTTGTGCACATGCATTGTTGTTTTTGGACCATGAACTAAAAACATTGCCATACCCGTTTGGCAGTACCTATACGGCAGTTCATATTTTAATCACTGTGCATGAAGGGTTTGTTAATGCTCTTTGTTATTGGACTTCTGCAAAATAAAGGGGATGGCACGGAGAGAAAGCGAGATGATTGTCATTTCTTAGAGAATGGTCAGACACTACAGTGATGAGGGATAGACCGATAATCATATAAAGATATCTGTTGATACACATGTAATAATAATAAGCACCTTTACGTTACTTTCCATTTGACAAACATTTAATTACAATGCCATAATGAGTGTACTATAGCCAATATTAGACAAATTAACACAATCAATATACAATTCACATTTTTAAAACTTGTGGGATTATTCTATAAAGTATAAGATTAGTTTGATTAAAAACGTTCACACATCTGTGGTTTCGGGGCCACTCTCTTTATAATGTTAACGTTTATTAAAAGTCCTGGGCAAAACTGAGGTGCTTCGGTTGTGTCAATCAGTGAAGTGCATAGAAAGGAGGGGGGCATGAACTGGTGATGGTCTTTAATTGGTAAGGAAATAAAGGGACCAGAGGGCAGCTCATATGGAAACCTAATTACGTTATGAGCCTGATTTTTCAAAGATAGCTAAATATTCAAACTGTCTGGTAAGGCCAGGTGTTTGCAGAAAATCATTTTTGGAGGAATACATGTTTAAATGCTGATGAAATTTTACTCAGCCGTTAAACAGTAACATATTACTCAGGCCTGAGCTATTCCCTCAGCCCTAATGCTCTTTTACAATTAATGTGTGATGTCACGTTTTCCACTCCATTCATAGCACTTTGTGGGTTTCCTGAGTATCAAGTGCCATGAGTGAGTTGGAGATTATTGTGACTAATTTCCCTCTTCAGCTATCCTGCATCAGTTAGAGGGGTGAGGAGTGTGGGAATGATGTTCCTTGAATGGCATGAAGGTTGCCCCCAATTACAAGCAGCTGGATATCAGCTAGCGGAAGCTGGATCTGCTGAATGGTACCTGCTGCACTGCAGCACCTAGGAGTACAGACTTCCTTAATGATAAGCCCCATGCCACAACTTCAGACACATACTTTTAAGGCTTCATACACTAGTGCAAAACACTCTCCAGTATAGACAAGGCCTTAGATTACAGAAACCTAGGAGAGGGTGTTCTGCTAAAATTATTCTTCTGCTAGAATAAAAATTGGGATTTAAAAAACAAATTATAACAATTAATCAGAACTAGGCCATGCACCTAAAAACCCTGCAGCTGCAGGGGCTCCCAGTTCTTAAAAGTGCTTTGCAAAAGATTTCTTTAAAATGGTTTTATGTCCTGTTTTGTTGACTTTTGATGTATAATTAAGGCCTGGAAAGTTTGGGATGTTTTAAAGGTTTTTTCTGCTTATTTTTAATCATAGAAATATCAGAAATGTAGTTTTCCCTAGTCTTTATTTATGTTTTTTGTTACAGTTGTGAGGGAGTTTACTGTGAGCATTTAACACCTTAATTGAAGGGGCAAGGTTGTTGAATGTTCAACAAAGACTTAATTAGTCATTGAAGCTAACGAGCTTTCATCAGAACCAAACAAAAAACCAGACTTTCCCCTCTTGAAAGCAAAACTTCCACTTGTTTTGCTGTCACCGTTTCATTAGTTCTCCAGCCAGCATAGTCTTCTACACTCGACAGGACCTGAATTTCTAATGTGAAAGTAACCCATATAAACCCTTCTACTTGTTCACACCACCTTTATCTATCATAAAGATGGACAAGCCTAATTTTTTTTCTTTGCAGGTTTGTTTTAAGAGCCTTTCAGAGGAAATAGGGTTTAAACTATGATTTTGGGGTTGGGATGAGAGCTTTTGCATTGCAGTTCGCAGGGGGAAACCATATAATCTCTTGCCTGATCTGAAATAAATATTTCATATATTAGCTGTGCACACACACACACACACACACACACACACACACACACACACACACACACACACACACACACACACACACACACACACACACACACACACACACACACACACACACACACACTGTTTCTGTATCTCCTTTCTTGAATGAAGCTGTTTACTCTTACAAGAAACTGCTGCTTTAATAACACTGGTGTTGTGTTTCCCAGCTATAGATCCAGGTAGACAATACAAAATAGGATTGAGAATTCAGATCCAATTTGAATGCACTGGAATTCAGAGAACTTCAAAACTCTTGTAAAGCAAGAGTCTCAATTTAAAATTTTGTTAATTTAACAGGTGGTTGTTTTATTTTTTTTAACTACAGAATCTGCCTTGCAAAAGTTTTGAAACTGATTTCCAAAGCTTTCTGGTGCTGAAACTGATTCCTTCAGTCCTACTTTGCATCATCAAACTCTTATGATAGTAGTATCTTCTATGATTATTTTTTAATTAAAATGTAACTTACTTAGGCCCCAATTCAGAAATTAGATTTGTGTGGGCAGACCCCTGCACTCACTGATTGACTTCAATGGGGCTTCATTTGGGTGGAGAGCTCTGTCTGGGTGGATCTCATTCTAGAATCAGGGCCTCAAGGCACCATTTCTGCAGCCTTTACTCAGAAAGATTTATGGAAACAAATGTTTAAGATATAATTACTGATTTACACTTTCATGTCATTCCATATTCTGAGAAACATTTAACACCTCCACACTACACTGAACACTTTCTCCTGTCCTAAAAGGCCAAAAGACTGACCATAAATATTTGATTTTAAATAAAAAGGGAGAAGCAGGAAAAAAGAAAATAGCAGGTGATTTGTTGTGGTGAATGAACTAACTAGCTTAAGTACGTGGGGATTTTGTTTAAACAGCATCATGCTGATTTTACTCTGCTAAGGATATGGGGCCAAATCCTTCTCACCTTACTCAGACATTACCATAGTATTCATCTATTACAGTAGCAGCCGGAAGCCCCAACCGAGATCAGGGCCCCATTGTGCTAGGCAGTGTACAAACACAGAGGCCTGGCCTATACCTAAAACTTAAGTTGACCTAGCTATGGCACTCAGGGGTCTGAAAAATTCATTCTCCTGAGAGACATAGTTAAGCTGACCTAAGCTAGACATAGTTAAGTTGATGGAACAATTCTTCTGTCGACCTAGCTGCTGCCTCTTGAAGGGGTGGACTGAAAAACCCCTTCGGTTGCTGTAACAAGTGTCTACACTATAGTGCTACAGCGGCTGTACTGCTGCACTGCTTGTAATATAGACCTAGCCATCGTTAAGAGCCAGCCTGAGGCCTGGTCTACACTGGGATGGGAGGGGATCGATCTAAGTTACGCAACTTCAGCTATGTGAATAACGTAGCTGAAGTTGACGTACTTAGATCTACTTACCGCGGTGTCTTCGCTACGGTGAGTTTGCTGCCACTCCCGCATCGACTCTGCCTGCACCTCTCGTGGCGCTGGAGTACAGGGGAGTCGATGGGAGAGCGCTCGGGGCTCGATTTATCATGTCTAGACTAGACACGATAAGTCGATCCCCGCTGGATCGATCGCTGCCCGCCAATCTGGCTGGTAGTGAAGACATACCCTTAGGGATTACAGTCTCAACAGAAAAGACAAAGAGTATGAGGGAAAGCAGGCACAGAGATCCCTCAGTATTTTATTATTACATTAGGATATAAAGGCCCCATCCAAGATTAGGGCCCCATTCCACTAAACACTGTTCACACACACAAAATAAAGACTGTTTCTGCCCAACAAGTTTTACAATCTAAATAGACAAGACAGACAAGTGATCAGAGGCAAACAAGGGCACTAAGAGATGGAGTGACTTGCCCAAGGTCACACAACAGAGCCATGAATAGAATACAGGTGTTCTGAGTTCCTGCCCAGTGCTCTATCCACTAGACCAGAATCATGTATCTGGTCTCGTTGACCTCAATGGCTGTTGTAAGTAATGTGAGTAGGACTGGGTGCATAATTCACAGTGCTCCATTGCCACACTTACAGTGAAAGGCATTAACAGAGCAATATTTGAGTAAGTTAAAGTAACCTAACAGAAGTTATAAGAATTATGTACGGGCTTGGTGAAGTTGATAGACATGTTTTCCAGACTGGTTTGAGTTTCAAAAATCAAGGGACATAATTTTAAAATTCAGAAACTAGGAGAAAACAGAGAATCTAGGCAGAACTGCTTCATGCAAATGGTAGTAAACATATGGAACAGGTTACCTAGGGAGTCAATGGAAGTAAAGAGTATAAATGAATTCAAGAAACACCTAGTTTGTGCAGAATGAGGGGGTGGCATGGCATGGTGGGAAAGCAGGAAAATGGGACTAAAATATACCTAAAAGGGTTTTCTAAAATATCTCTCTCTAATTCTCCACTAATATATTTGAAATTTGCATCAAATATCATTTTAAGGCTTAGGTATCCTGATGTGCATCTCGGAATGTATGTCTACGCTACAGCAGCACAGCTCTGGTGCTGTAGTGTAGATGCTTCCTACATTGATGGAAGGATTTATTCCACCTCTCTAAGAAGCAGTGGCTTGGTTGACAGAAGAATTTTTCTGTCATCCTAGCTGTGTCTACTGTGGGGGCTAGGTCAATCTAACTGTGTTACACAGGGCACAAAATTTTTCATAGCCCTGAGTGACATAGGTAGGTCAACCTAAGTTTTAGGTGTAGACCAGGCCTCAGTATCTGTAAAGTCAGCAACTAGAGTAGGTATCTAGATACTAAATGTGCATGCTAGGTTCCTAGTTAACATTACAAGATGTATTGCAGCGCAGCCCAGGGTCAAATCAAACCCTTACATATTTACCTCAGTGCTACAGCATGCAAGTGAACATAAACAGAGAGTTGAATCTTGTGACAAAGTTTTTTTGCAGTGTTGGAATAACTTGAAAATCTTGCATGTATTCCTTAGCATTTTAAAGACCCAAGGCTCAGTTCTGCCCTCATTTATATTGGTGCAATTTCACTGATCCATTACTGTATGTGTGTGTGTGTGTGTGTGTATGTGTGTGGACTCACAAAGTGTGTGCTACACATCTGGTTAGGAAGTTCAGTTAGGACATGAAATGGAAAGATTTGTTTTAGTTGCCATCAGCTAAATGGTTTATTGGACAGAGTTTGTCCAAAAATCAAATTTGTTTTTCTTTCTTTTTTTGCTTGTAAATCTTCATTTTTTTCAGCTTACAAAATTCAGCTAACACATTTAAACACTTCACAGTCTCCTGCATAGTGCATACTAAATTGAACCACTTGCATTGCATATGGTCTTTATTGCTGCCAGGGCTGTTTCCTTTTTTCCCATGAGTGCATGGTAGGTCCCTTACATTACATAGAAAAAAGTATTTAATGGTGAAATCATTTTATTCTGAAATACAGCCGACTTAGGGGTTGCTTCAGTAACCATCTGGCAATTAAATCAAACTCCAAATGACAAGAATCAATATTTAAATGGAAAAATATAACCAGGGAGAACAACTAAATACAAAATATTCCTTCTTCCTGCTTCTCTCAGGACCCTCTTTGATAACAAGAGGATTGTGTCTCAGGGGGAAAGGCAGTTATGTGTACAAAACCAGATCCTCAGTGGGTGTAAATTGGTGAAGCTCTATTGAAGTTTAACACTGAGCCCTTCAAAAGTTTGATATTCCAATTTACATTTTATATATAAAAAGTTTGTGTATGATAGATAAACATATACTGTGTGCGTGCATAATAGATATACATACATATAGTTATATCTACATATGCACAGATACATATATATGGAGAGAGATATACACACACAAACACGGATAGATATATTGTTATATATACACACAAGCATCTAACTGTCAAAAAAGGAATGGAATTCTTTTGTTGGGCTCAAGGTCCTGCTTTTCAGAAGAGATCGAAATTATAAAAAGCAACCCATGAACTACATTTGTGTCTCATCAGAAACATTAGAAGAATTTCCCTTTCTGCGGGGACTGTGCATTTGTACAAGATTCCTCCCTCTTTTAATAGCAATCAAACTCCTTCAATACCCGGCCGAGCTAAACTGGAATAGACACGAGTTCAGCGAGTTTCCCATAATTAGCCTTTCGGATGGTTATGCAGGCTCATCATATAATTAAAATAAAGACTTAAAGGTAGTTTTGCCACTAAACGACTTCCCCGGAATAGTCTGGGGAGCGTGTGCTGTCCGGGCTGGAGCTCTGGTTTGCATCTGCAAAGTATTTTCAAGAAGGCTGAAAATTGCTACCTTTTGTTCAAAGGAGGCCATTTCATTAGGAACTGTCATTGGGAGGCAGTTTGGAGAGAGTCAAAGGGCAGATGTCATCTCTGGGTCCCGTCCCCCATCCCGCAGGAGGGAAGGGAGATCCTGAGCTCGTTCGGGGATCTGTAAAACCAGCAGGAATGGCTCGAATTGGCAGCGTCAGCATCTCCTGCAAATCCCTCGGACAGCGCCTGGCATTAACTCGACAAGGGGCAGGTGGCGGGTGGGGAACGTTCTTCTCAGATATCGATCCCCCAGGGAGCTTGGGGGTCCGTTCTTCGCCCCTGGACCAGGGAGCATCACCCCCCGGGCCCGATCCTGCGCTCCCCTCACAGGCGGAGGGGGGATTCGGAAGGGGCGCAGCCTGGGGGCGCGGAAGCCTGGGGGCCCGCTGCCTTTGTTTCTCCAAGCTCCTGTTGCGGTGACCCGCGGCCAACAGGCTTCTCCCTGGAACTTCCTTCTACCACCTCTTCAAAATCGGGGATAAAACTGACCCCAAGAGCATCAGGCGGCTCCAGATCGGTTCTTTTCCCTCTGAAAATCCCCTGCTGCTCCTCGCTATTTGGGGTCTCCAGATCAGATGTGTGATATTTAAATTTAAAAAGAAATTAACCAAATCTTAGATGAAGGGAGAAAAACGAGCAAGCCGTCTTCCAGTGCAATAATACACCTAGAGGGGTGTGTGTGTGTTGGGGGGGGGGCTGCTACTCTTTCTTGCTGCCTTGAAATATCCCAAACTTTGGTAACCCCCTGAATTGATTATTTTCCCTGGTGTCGGAAGGGAGGGGGATAAACAGCTGGAAGCCCGTATGAAAGTGCCTGCTTAGACGGTGGGTAGTACGCTGCTAAATCGTTCCCTTGCAACGGCTTTGAATTTTCACATTGAAATCGACCTCATTATTCAATCTGTTTCTCTTTTTCTTTGCGGGGTCGGGGGTTGTCAGAAAGAAACTCACCCTGTGTGCAAACTAGAGCCAATTCAGCCAGGCGAGGGGGAAATGGGTGAGCTTACCTGTCCCGTAGGCAGATGTCCATCCTTTCGCGTTTCCTTTCTATGTAAAGGGAAACAAACCATTTCTAATTGTGTTCACTCGTTTAAACGTCTTTTACTTGTTTAAAACTAGCTCCTACGTCCATCCCTGGGACACGATTCTCTTCTCCGTTGGAAGCCTTCCTTTGGCTTTTATCAACCCCTTTCCCCTCCTCGGTGAAACCTGCCCTCACGGAAATAAGAACAATCCCCAGGTCAGCTGGCTGGTTAATTTGCATCCTATTTTGCACGGTTTGGGGGCAATTCTCTTTCTTTTGTTCCCTCTTTATCTCGGCATGAATTTTGTTCCATTTAAAAGCCAGTCATTCTCAGACAGTGTTACTGGGGGGGGGGTCCTTATCAGTTCGAACCGCTCTAATTATGTCCAGAAAATGACCCTTCCTGTAATAATGCCAAGAACAACACTCAGAAGAAATTGACGTGGACAATTATTAATTTGAAACATGTTACCAGCTTTCCTAGGAGGCAAATTAATGGCTTCTATGGTTGTTTTGATTGAGAGGAACAAACCAGCTCCTCGCTGCAAGCCAAAGGGGCTTCAACAGAGTGAACCAGCTTTTGCGCCTGTTTTTCACAGCCCTAAAAATATCGGGGTCTTTTTACACAGTGCTGTTAGGAAGGGACGGCGGGCAACGGGGCAGATGCTTTTACACTCGGAGATGTTTTTCAAGCTTCATGTAGCTCTCTTGTGAGGAACGCTGGAAACGGAAACAATCCTCATTTTTCAAAGTGCCATAACGAATTTCATAGTAAATAATATTTTCTTTGTTAACTAAGAAAGAAAGAAAGAAAGAAAGAAAGAAAGAAAGAAAGAAAGAAAGAAAGAAAGAAAAAGAAAGAAAACCAGTGATCTATTTACACTGTAGCCTCCACATCCGTGGTCAGATCTTGCTGTCGTTGGCAAAAAAAAACAAACCTAAACTTCCGTGAGAGCAAGGACCGGCAGCTCTTAGGTCAATTCAGTGTGGATGGTGATAGGAGAGCCGTGCAATGAAAATTATAAGCCCCTATAGAGCCCCCTTTTCTGGTGATAAAAGTTCGCTCACAATCACTTTCCCCACATCCGAAGAAGTGGGTATTCACCCACGAAAGCTCATGCTGCAAAACGTCTGTTAGTCTATAAGGTGCCACAGGATTCTTTGCTGCTTCTACAGAACCAGACTAACACGGCTACCCCTCTGATACTTTCCCCACAGTGCTTGCGCATGTCTCTGAGCGCTCTGTCCGCTCCAGACATGCGGGAACGCACTCTGGTCAATGGTTTGTAGCGTGGGCTGGGACTAGGCAAACTTCCCATCGACTTCAATTGGGTTTTTATCCGGCTGAGGACTGCAGAGTGGGACCCATGAAGAGGCGAGACTGCTGCTGCCTTTGGCTGTTGAAGTTAGCCTTACAATTGATAGTGAGTACAGGTCCCTATTAAAATACGGTCAAGCTCTCAAGAGAGAGAGAGAGAGAAATCCTGCAGTCCTCACTTGTAGCTGTAGTTGGGTCCAGTGGCAATTATGCCCGGTCAAGGACTTCGGGAGTTTGTCCGGAATATTTCCAGGTACAGAACCCGCTCCGAGAACGCATTCCGATATAAGGATTCCAGCTCCCACAGACGCATTCCCAGGGAAACGGCTGAGAAAACGTGCTAAAACAACATTGTTTCAGCTAACGCTATAAATAAGGAGACTAGTCTACGAGTTTCACATCTACGAGGAGATGAGATCGACTTTCCTCCCAATTCTCTTTGTGTCACGCGAGGAGCAGCAAAGAAGGTTAGATTGCTTTTCCTGGAGCAAAGGACTCCCTGAAAACACACATTTAATAGTTTCCTCAGACAACAAAAGCCCAGTAAAATATTGGCCATTACCTTTGGAATAAAAACCCCAAATTAAAAGAAACGAATTGCAGATTTCCCCCCAATTGACATGCCGTTTAGCTACAAACTTCGCATTGGTAACACGCAGCGTGTGATCAAAGACGCTTTGTTTCTTCCCATGGAGTTTAACTAGATAACGGTTTTCCATTTATAAAATAGCCCGCTCATAATGTATCTTACGAACATTAAGAGCCTCCTTTCATCTCATGGAGAAATGGAAATTAAAAGACTTCCAAAACCATGTTAAAATTAGAACACCACGAATCTGTTGTTGCTTAAATTTTCTGTAGACTGATTTGGCTGTATTGATTCCCAGGTGCATAGATCTTGCCTGAAATACATAAATCATATGTATAAATCTTTAATTAATTATAGGCTGCCCTGCATGAAATAGGGTCTCTGGAAAATAAACGAATCCCATTGTTCTATGCAAAATATCTGTAAAAGGGCTATACAAATAAACGAATATAATCAGTGATTCCTCCCCCACCACCACCGCCATCAGTTCCTTTAAATTGTTTACCGAGGCTTGGCATAGACACGGTTCGTCTCTGATCCGTGGTGAATCCAGCGAGTCTCTGTTATGGTTCAACAGAAATGGTTTTAGAAAAAGGAAATCTGAAACTCCGTAAATTGCCAGATATAAATCTTTCCTTTCAAACGGGTGTTTCTCTCTCTGCCTGCTACCTACCCATCTACCTACGCGCGGTCTGATAACAGCTCTTCCCAGGAGCCTTGTTTCCGAAAGGAAGCAGGACGTGGGCAGACACTCCCAGTGCCAGTTTGGGAACCACTGTAAGTTTGGTCTTTCCATTTCACCTTTTGGAGCCCGATCCCGCAGCCCTCCATTGTTTTCCTGAGGAAGGATCAGGCCCAACCACGACCTCTTTCAGGGGGCGATCCCGAGCAATGGGAGTTTCCCACTGATTTCCATTGCAGACGGATCGAGCAGTCCTCAGACATGAAAATATGAACTACTCGCTATTTGCAAGTACCCCACACCTGCAGACTCACGGGGAACACGAGTAGACTTCCCAAGCCTGAGCGCTCCCTATGCCTTAGCCACGCCACCAGCGCGCCCCATCAGGAGAAAGCCATCCAGCTTGGTGAAGCCTTCACCCAGGCCCCGGTACGTGCCCTGAACTTCGCCATCCATTCCGAAATCGATCTTCCTTTCTCTTGCCAGGGCCCGATCCTGCAGTCCCTTACCTAGTCCCGGACAGGCACCGCTCCCGTGGATCTTAGCGGGAATCTTGCCCGAATAAGGACTGCAGAGCAGTCCCTGGGGCTTCTCCATGTTCCTCCGCAGTAGTTGTTGCTAAGGGTTATGGAAGGCTGATATATATATGCTGTTTTCGCCCAGTACGTCTATGAGATCAAAGTTCACAGCCAGGCCCAGGTTGAAAACAGGGCTAGGGTAGGAAGGAGGAACCTCTTTACATCCATGGAGGCAACTGGGGTTCGAAGGCAAAGGGAACCTTTCACCTCCCCAGTCCCTGCTGATGACCCTGAGCGAAGCCAGGTCACCTTGGAGGAAGTGAATTTAACCCCCTGGTTTCCTTAGGGGATCCGCAGTTCTGAAAACTCTTGTCTTCCCCGAAAGACCCAGCAGACTCCATCGAGTGGGAAAGACCCTCATTAGCGTCCCGGGGTGTTGGGTTTGTGGCACGCGGTTCCCGAGATCTCAGACACTGCGTTAGTCCGAGGATAATTTCCCCTTCGGTTAGCGACTCGTGGTTTGCCACAGATTTGCTGTGTCAATGGCAAACAATCCTAGGCAGAGGTGGTAGAGAGGGTTGAGGGATTATAATTTTGCTAATCCGGGTGACAAATGATTTAACTCACCTGGGTTGAACACACTGCGCTATTATTCTTCATCCGTTTCTCCTGCTTTGGAAAACCTTGCGGTGCGCCTTTGGGTTTCGTTTTTGAAGTTTTTATTGCAGGACTAGGAGGCCGGGGCTGCTCCTTGGCTTCAGACAATGTGCGATAATGTTCGTAGCCTCCAGGTATTGGGAGGAATCACTTGGCCTTATTTCAGTGTTTTCCTTCTCCACACTTGTCATCAGAGAGGAGAAAGTAAATGACTTGCTGCTTGCAGCAAAAGCATATCCCCTTTCCCCGTGCTTTGGTTAGGGCCAAACGGGATATTTGCGGGAGTTAAAGGCGAACAGGGACTGGGACATTCCGAAAATGGAACCGGGGAACGGCAAACACTGCGCAAGGCGATCGCGTGTTAAATTGTACATCCGTGAACCTTGGGGTTTTTCATGGAATGCACAATATTTGACAGGCTCTTTGAAGTGTGTCTCACCTGCAGGGCAGTACACAACTAGACGGGTAGATTAGCTACGAAGGAGAGCGGGCTTTGCGTTTGGAAAACGTCCTGTGACTACATTTAAAACCAATAGGACGTTGCACATCCTAGAGGGTAAGTGCAGCTCCAGCATTTCTAAACCGCTGGCACATTCCTCTTCTTGTTGGGAGTGGGCTGGCGGTGCGTAATTGCTGTAAAGTACCTTTAGCTTCAAATCGGGCATCGCTGGTTAATTTGCTTTATATGGCACAGGTTAGACGCTCTTCCTTAACCTTTCGTTTCCAGGTACTAAGCGCCCCCCTCTTTCCCCTCCCCCTCCGCCCGCCCTCCCCCCCCCCCCCCATCCAGCTCCGACAGTCCCAGACTCAGGTCAGGAATATAATAGGCTGCTGTCTTCAGTCCTGGGGCGGAGAAAGAGCTCTCCTATGACGTGCCTCCTGCAGCATGAGGTTGTAACTTTTCCAGCCTGGGCTCACTCCTTAAGGAGATCTTCAGCCACTCGGTGCAGCGGGGAAGGAAGAGGGGGGGGCGGTCGGGGCAAGCACACGCCGAGCGCTGGCCCCTCGAGCCCCTCCGAAGGGGAAAGGCTACCCGGGCTGCGGGGAAGCTGCGCGCTTCGCCAGGAGGGAGAATGGACAAAGCCTGCCCGAGGTCCCTGGGCGCCCTTCCAGAGGCACCAGGCGGAGGGCGGCTCTAGGGCGAGCCCGGCAGGATCTGTGCAGCCCGCGGCGGAGAGAGCCGGCGCCTCCCGGAGGAAAGGGGCTGGGGGCGTCCCTGGGGTCTGGCCTGGGGCCTGGCCCGCAGCGGGAAGGATGCAGCATCCCCTGGACCTGGGAGCCGCGCATTATTTCCCCGCGGAAGTCTTCCCTGACCACCGCTCGCATCGCTACCGGAGTTTTATGATCGAGGAAATCCTGACGGATCATCCCGACTCCAAGGTCTCGGCGCCGGCGGGAGAGCTCCTCAAGTTCGGGGTGCAGGCGCTGCTCTCAGCCCGACCCTACCACAACCACCTAGGTACGTCCCGCGGCCTCGCTAGCCCCCCCCCCCCCCCCCCAGGCCGGGGAGCAGCCTCCGTCCGCATCAGCCCTGCAGCGGCTCCCAGACTAGGGGCAGGGGGAGGACAGGGGCTCGCTATGCCCAGAGTGACAGTCCCGTTCATTAGCTCCGTCCCCGGGGAACCAGCTGGGCCCCTGGGGCAGTGCAGGTCCCGGGGATGGCGGGGGTCGTCACCAGACGGTAACAAGCTTAGACCTTTCTTCCGCTGTTTGTCAGCGCGCCTGATGGCAAAGCGCCACTGCACAGGGGAGCTGGGGTCATGGTGGAAACACGAAGCAGCTCTCTTTATTCAGGGATCCGTTCAGCGGCCAAGTGCGGCAGATAGAGCCTTTCACACACGGATCTGTGTTTATATGCCACTAGGACGATCCCTTTCATGTAGTTTCATGCCAGAAGTTTAGGCCACAGGCAAACAAATACCTCACACACACACCCAGGAAGGATGATTTAAAATAACAAGATTTTTTTTTCCAAACAGGATTCCAACAGAAGCAGGTTTCTCACACATCTAAATAGTCTGTACATAACTGGCGTGAAACAAACTTTGTTCTTTTTCCCTTTTCCCCAAGTGTTTGAGCTGCATTCTTCTATTATAACCGATTTTATGGGGCTCATCATAGGGAACAGCCTGTTTCCTTCTCATTCCATCTGATTACTTTCAGTTGGGAAAAACTTTTTTTTTCCTTCTGCGCAGGACGGAATCTTAGCCTGGTAAACTACACACTGTAATTACACGAGGAAAACAAAACAAAAAACCTTTCAAAATAGTATGTGGCATTTCTAATCTTTTTCCGCCAAAGAATTGCCCAACATTTTTTTCACATTACGTGTCAGGATTATTTTCAGAATGAAGCTCATATAATTCACTACAGATTAAAATAAACGATTGGGTTAGTAATGTGAGTAAGCGGTTTGTAAGTATTTCAGACAGGTTCTTTGCCTTCTTAAATTCAACATAGGCCGACACGCTTGGGCCTTATGAAAGTTTGGGCCTTCTGAGTCCCATCCTATTTAGAGAAAACGCCTCTGGAAGATCATGGAAGTTATGATGATTGTATTGTACGGCAGAGAGACAAATATAGAGCTTGTCTATGTATTAGTAATGTACTACATAGAACATTACTCGTGTGTGCATATACAGTGTAATATATAGAGTGTAACATATATATCTAGACGTATGTAATATATTACTAATATATTACAGGCACAATAAGCAAACCATCTGTGGCTTCTGAATTTGAAAACTGGCCTTTTGAAAACTGTCCTTTCCAAAGCTACCTTGAACCAAACCTTTCTTTATCATAGAAAAAAGAATAAAATACAAAAAACCACAGTTTATTGTTTGCATAAAGAATCAGAGCAACAATTGCTCTATGGGGGGAATGGTTTTCACAGACCTGCCGAACTCAAATGCTCCTTTATAATTGGGTTAAACCAATTATAATGATGTTTATAAAATATCATGGCAAAACTCCCGTTGACTTCAGGAGGAGCAGGAGCGGATTCCTAAAACTGGGGTAATAAAAGTTCTTGCTTCTGCAACACAATTTATATTCAGTCCCGGGAGAGGGAGTCCGAAAAACCTTTTAGAAACATTTTTCTTACAAAATCCTGATTATCCCTGTAGTTTCTTTGCTGTTCGAGGCAGTTAAAGATAATTGGTTTGTGTTTTAATTTAAATTGCTCTAGCGAGTGCAGCATACTGTACTTTTATTTTCTCCCCCATCAACGCTTTGTAATATACCGAATGAATTATTCATTATTTCCAAGCTAATTCTGCATATGCGTTGAGCCAGGTCTTTTGCTGTTTCCTCCTCAAGATTAATAGGGAAAGGACTTCCTACTTGTGAGGGGCATGTGGGGGGCTCCGGGAAGGGATGCTTGAATTGTAAGTTTATATAGTTTCTTAGCCTGCTATTAGCAAACTAAACTTCCAGGAGGTCATTTGTCAATTTGATTTTATACATCAAATAAGAGAGTTGAAACTAAATACGTGGTTCAGAGAAGTATCGCCAGTTAAAAAATAATTTGTTAGGCGTTACTATAATATTTTGGATCGAGAAAGGTTAGACCTGAATGTTTTGATTGTGATTCAGTAATACATTTAACGATGGGTTTGCTTGTGAATTTAAATTAGAATAAACCCGTTCTGTAGCATATTGTTTTACAGTAAGCCATGCAAAATGTGGCAGTATTCTAGACTGTTATCAAAATTAATATTTTATTAGAATGAATGAAAACGCAAAGAACGAAAATACTATATAACTATACGGGGCCTTTGGACTAAAATTAGATATATATAGTAGTGCTATAACCTCCAGTCCATGTACGCTATATTATTCTATTATATGGATTATTTATTCTATGGCCAAGAACTAGGACCTTTATTGTACCTTTAGGTACTATTACATACTAAATTATTTTAAATTATACCCACTTGTAATCCCAAATTATTAATTATCAACTGCTATCTTAAATTTAAAAATATGTTTACATAATAACAATTCGATCATATTTGGATCGGGATTTTTATATTACAGCAAGATATTTACTAAACGGGGAAAAATCAATCATTAAGCAATATATAGAACTAGGCTGAAGAATATTGGCTACCTTTTTAAAAAATAGACTTAGATTTAAGAGTATTGACCTGTGAACGTTTCATTCTCGTAACTGGAAATATTTTAATCTTCCCCCCTTTCCTTAGTTGTGTTGCACTTTACTCATTTCCCCCCGAACAATGACGTTCACGTTGTTTCTGTACTGGTGATGTTTAAGAGATGCAAGACTACAGAAATACAACGCGATCGCTTTACAGTTGAAATATAAAATATTCCCAGTTTAATTTCCCCCCACACCGAATGAAGATTAAACTCGTTTGAAAAGGAGCCTTCCAACCCTTCAAATCTTGCTGGATGGTTTTAAATGCTCATCGTATTAGTTTCTTTGGATCCACCCACAAAGCTCAGCAAGTCACCCATTTTCCCCCATTAAACTCCATCCCGTTTCCCCGCAGGACTCCACATTTCCTTCATTTTTCCATCTGACCCTATTATTCCTTTTTTCCCAGGCGGTACCCGGGGCCTCTCAGCTGTAGTAGGGCCTGGCTTGGGACATGGGCACGGCATATCTGAAACACGTCAACAGTCATGCTGGCATCTGGGGAAGCTAAGCGAGCGCTAGATACGTGCCACAGGCTCCTGCCGGCTCTCACCGTGTCTTTCTCTTCGCAGCGGTGCTGAAGGCTGAGCAGGCGGCGGTGTTCAAATTTCCCCTGGCCCCCTTGGGCTGCTCCGGCCTGGGTTCGGCCCTGCTGGCTGCAGGTTCGGGACTGCAGGGCAGCTCGGGATCCCCTCACCTCCCGCTAGAGCTGCACCTCCGGGGGAAGCTGGAGCCGGGACCCCCGGAGCAGGGCAGCAAAGCCAAGAAAGGGCGCCGGAGCCGCACGGTGTTCACCGAGCTGCAGCTGATGGGGCTGGAGAAGCGCTTCGAGAAACAGAAATACCTCTCCACGCCGGACAGGTGAGGGCGGGCCCCGGAGCCGCTGCCGGGCTGGCGGTACCTATTGGGTTCCCAGCCATAAACCCAGTTCTGCCCTGCAGCCTGAGGGCGGGCAGCGCAGGGGGCTCTAGCCGGGCTGGGTTACCAGCCCATGAAGCGAAGCCAGTCTTCCCCGGGGGCACTTTGTGATCCCCAGAGCGAATCAAAGAGCTCCAAGGAAACTAGTTCAATGTTTACCCACCCACAGCCCAGGTTAGTTTGGGTCACTCTCCCCTCCCCCAGTTCAGATATCTGCTGAACAGAAGCTAGGTGGGGGTGGGGAAAGAGGGCCGAGAACGCCCGATAGTCCGAATCCTTCCTTAAGGAACAATATACACCAATGGGGAGGGGAGCGAAGTGGTGTTTGGGATTTATCTGAGCAGTGGGGTTTTGACTGGCAAGTGGGTGGTTTTCTGATGGCAGTACGCGTGTCCTCTCTCGCCTTGCAGAATAGACCTGGCGGAGTCCCTGGGTCTCAGTCAACTTCAGGTGAAAACGTGGTACCAAAATAGGCGAATGAAATGGAAGAAAATAGTAAGTGTGCTACTTGTCTGTCTGTGAAGCCTCGGTCTTTTTCCCCTGTAGGAGTTGGTTGCTGGCCGATATCTGATTGCATCAGGGAACATTAGGCACTTGCTGGAATAGGAAAAGGGGTTTAGATTATTCGCTCGTCGAATCTAAC
The DNA here is from genome assembly GCF_020497125.1 of Mauremys mutica. Classification (NCBI taxonomy): domain Eukaryota; kingdom Metazoa; phylum Chordata; order Testudines; family Geoemydidae; genus Mauremys; species Mauremys mutica. The sequence continues at coordinate 34,580,141 of NC_059078.1, read as the reverse complement.
ATCTCCCTGTGTGTACCCTGATTTGCTCGTTGTTCGGATATATCTTCTCTCCCTTTTCTACGTTGTTGGTGACAGAGGCCTGCAAACCCAGCCCCGCTGGCTATGACAGAAGGGGGCATCTATCATGAACAGCAGAAGGGCTTGTAAAAATGCAACTGCACGAAGGCACAACGTAGCGGAGCACAGGAAGACGGGGAAAGAAACCAATAGCCAAGTCTACTCCGGGGATTTGAGGATATGCCCCCCGCCCTCCCCCAGGATATTCAGGACCAAGGGCTGAGGGAGGTGATCTATAGAGGTAGAGAAGAGCCGTTAAAGCAGTAAATGCAACCCCGGTCATGATTCAAGCCAGCTGTAAGCTGTTTTAGTTGGCTGCCTCCCAGCCCTGGTGTTGAAATACTGAGGACATAGAATATATTTTTGATTCTCATTATAATTTTTTACTGTAATATAGGCCAGCCTATAGCTTTCACAACAGGATAAAGCCCTTGTATCAGGCACCTTTAAACGTGGTTTTATTCTGGCACGTCCTTCTGTTTTCCAGGTATTACAAGGCGGGGGCCTTGAATCTCCCACCAAACCTAAAGGCCGTCCAAAGAAAAACTCCATCCCAACCAGCGAGCAGCTTACAGAGCAGGAGCGAGCCAAGGAAGCAGAGAAACAAGCGGAAAGCCTAAACTCGCCCTGTGAAGTCAACCAGGAGGAATAAAAAAATCAAAATAAAAAAATCAAGGATGCCTCGTGAGCGTGCCAAACAGCACAAAGACTTACAAAACAGCATCGATCAAGTGCCTTCTCTAACGAGACCTGAACATTTTAAAGACTGGATTAACGATGAGAAACACACCACCCGCAGCAGTGGACTGATCCTTAGACTTGTGTGCCATGCATTTGTTAGGCCTCATGCACTCCCTTCTATTTTAAAACCTAGTTTCCACAATGTGGAATGAGGAGCAGGATAAATAGACAAGGCCCATGCAGCGTTCTGTTCCACAGGAAGATGCAAGGTGGAAGAAGATGGGTGACAAAATGGTTAGTGGATTATTATTACCATTTGATTTCCGTTGTATTTAATATTGATTCCTTTCCCCCTCTTTTTCTTCCCCCCATGTACATAAGGAAAAACAGCCGTTTCTCTTTCTCTGTATCGGTTTGGGAGCTCTGAGATGGAAGATTGTTGTATTTTGTATGACAACCTGAAAGGGTCAGGAGGAGATTGTTACTGTTATTTTAAGCCTACTTGCTGTCTACAATCCTGTGGTGCCCCAAGTAATCCGAAAACTGCATTTTATGATCAGTTAATGCAAGATATTTACTTTATTTCAATAAAGTATTTTATGACCTGTTGCTTTCAGTAAGGTAACGTGTTTGTGTATTAGTAGAAGCAGTTTTCCTGTTAGTTATTCAAATACAAGTTAATTGACAGATCATAATGAAACAGAGGATACACAACTCTGTTCCAGAGACACACTGTATTCCTGTGGCTTTATTTCTTCCATTTGTGATACAGTACGGTATTCATTTTCACTAGTAAATTCTCACCCGCAGAGTAGCACGGATTTAAGGGGCACAATCCTTAAATCTTTACTCGGCCCAACTTCCCTCATCTTGGGAAGGCGCGAGTCCGTATTTAGTATATTTCACGCATTGCATTTATATATATATATATATATCACTGATTGCTTTTCGTATAACTTCTGTTAGCAAGTAAAAAGTGGTATTTTCTGCACAGTAAATATGTTAAATGATGTTATGCCTTAAATTAGAGGCGAAACAGAGTTTCTTGCTGTGGGTGTGGCAATATGTGAAAGTGGATAGCCTAGCTATCGTGTTATTTTTTAGAAGACCACCAAAACATTTAAAATATACAAGATTTCGAAGCCGATGATTCTTCCTAAATGGCACAAAATGCGTTTGATAAATTATTTGGTTTAATAATAAGCAAATCGTTATCTGGCCTGCCTACATAAAACCAACACTAATTTCCCGTATGCCATATTTTGTGTGTTCTCTCATATAATGTCCGATCCCTCATCAACTTCAATGGAGTATAAATGATCGGGTCTCTAAGAAAATGCTGAAACTATAGACCGAATTCGATCTTTAATTACTCTGCGCAACACCCTGGAACAGTGTCACCATTTCCCCCTATATTTATATATTTAAATAGCTACGTTTTAACTAGACATGTAGCCACACATCGTACTTCCTCTAAGGAGAAATGAAGCGGTTTAAAAGTTTTTAACTGGATGGTATTTTTTCTTGTATCCGGTAAACATTAACACAAAAAAATCGAAACCATGTAAAATATACTGAAAATACAATATTAATTCAGTATGTAAATATTCACATTAACATTTACGTCAAAGAAAGTTCTCTTGATAACAGTTGTTCTCTAGTGCTCTAGACATTTACTATGAGAAGTGCCGAGCAAGAGAAATCCGCAGTGAAACAGCTTGAACCAAACGATATAAACGGGCCCCTCGAAGCTGCCGAGAAGTTACACACAGCTAGATAGCACATTAGAATGTTCGAAAGCTATACGTCACAAAAACAGAGTGACGTAGATGAGTTGCCTCCTGTAATGTATCAAATCACCCATTCTTTAAAATCTGGAGGATTAATTCAATGATTCCTAAACGCATGTTCGATTCCATCGAATTTACCAGCATGATTTTAACACTGTGCGGCAAGTGGAAGTTTTTTGTAAAAAATAAAATAAAATAAATCAGTTGCTGGTAACACTATGATACTTTACACACGGTGGTATTTGTTTTATCTTAAATGTAGGGGCTGATAGGCTCGGGCCCACACCCAGAGTCTGTAGAAAGCAGACGGGCCCTCTCTGTTGTCTGTGTGAATCTGTGTCTAACAATTTCGGAAATGCTACCTGGAATATCTCCACGTTCAACGGCATCACGTGATCCTATCTACACAGAGCGCTCTCAAGTTAGGATGCTGCTCTGTCGGGTGAGCCCTTTTCGGGCAACAGAAACGATTATTCAAAATAAGGAGAGAGAAAAATATTCAGGAACCCCCAGATAGAACACCCCCCCATCCCCAGAGGCTGACTCGTAATCGCACATTAAAAGAGAAGAGTCTGGGGCTGATTATGATGTTTAGGAAATAGGGCATCTCAGGTAAATGGGCGGATGGAAACACCACGGATCCTAGGTTCGCTCGTTGTAAGAGAATAGCTTCTTGGGCTGGTAAAGGATTTTGGCTTGTCTGACTCCCCCCCTCCCCATTAAGATGAGCCGTGGGAATTAGAGGTGTCGGCGGGGGAGGGAAGGGGAAGGATTGCGCGCTAGGGATTTTTTATGATGCCTCCATCCAGGTGGTCTGTGCCCACAACCTGCCCTCTGCTCCTCCGACTCTTGGAGTCGTCAGTTACAGACTACTCTGCCTACGTTCTCAGCTGGTGTGCGTCAGTTTAACTCCTCTGAAATCAACTGGGCGACACCGGTTTCCGCCGCCTGGGGACCCTGGCTGCCCATCGCTTCCTTTCCATATCTCCGCCAGCTATTAATTCCACCGGGGTGGAGTATTGAAAGTACGAAGCAAGCTTGAAAACTGATTAGGTGTCTCGGTGATAGCGCTGGAAGAGAGCTGTTGGCTCTGCTGAACTCCTTGCAGTGAATTATAGCTCCCCCCAGCCCGGTTCCACTCTCAACTCGTAAATGTCACGGGCTGCGAGAATCTTAATATTTCACCTATTGCATGTAGTATATATAGTCAATGATTCCATGCCCGGGCTATGTTACGGGGACTGTTTTGTTAACTGCTGAGATGAATAGCGTGAGATCCTGCCTGTTTGAATACAGATTGTACTTTTTTTTCTATTGAGTTATCAAATCGCAGCGTAGCTGCGGAAACATGCAATTGTCCTTTAAAAACAAAAACGCCGCAGGAAACAAACTGCTGGTCTACCAGAGAGAGCAAAGAGAACATTTGTTCTGGAGACCTCTTAAAGCATCTTAATTCCTTCCTCCCCACCCGGGCCTGACGGAAATGAGGGCATCCTAGCGCGCCAGGCAGTCATTTTCTTCTCCGAAGGTGTGTTGTATACAAATACGAACTATTTCGTGAGAAATTTTCTGCGTATTGTACTTTGAAGCATCCATCCCTGGAGGGGTGAAATACGTTGTCAATATCCGATGACATCTAATCTGTTCAAAGGAAGGTCTCTAATTGTTGACGGGAAAAATAATCAGCCAGCCAGTCTGATTCGCAGCTGGGGCGTGGTGAGACAAGCAGAGAACATCCCCTGCTGGACCCAGCCTTTCGCTGCCTTCCAGAGTGGGCATTTCACTCTAGGTTTTATTTTAAATCTCGGGACAGAGCAAAACAGGTCAGGAGCCCGAGCCTGCTGCTCTTGAAACCGAGAGCGCCCCCACTAACTGCGCGGGACCCAACTCCGTGCAATGGATTGTTTGCATGATTATTAGTGGATTGAATTAGCTGATTTATTTTGGACTGTCTGGCATTACAAGTGTGGCAGGCCTGGTGCCTGCCGATGAGGTTATGCAGAGCTCAGCTTGCAGGATCCATGTCTCAAATGGGTGCCTTGAGAACATGGATCATTTAAATCGCGGGGCATTACAACAATCGGTCTGATAAGAGGAAGGAGTTCCCCAGAGGCGGAGTGGAGAGCTTTGCAGCGTGCCAATCACCGCTACAATTCTTCCGCTTATGGCAGGCGGCTGCAATCCCCAATGCGCTGCAGGGAGCGATGCTGTCTGCGCTTGTGAACACCTTGGCCACGTGTCTCATTCTCTGGGTGGCATCGCAGGTGGAGGGGATCAGAGGTATGGATGGCTGCCGTGGCTGACCTCCTGCAGCAAAGATTGATTGACTGATTGATTTTAATTTTATTGGCCAGCCTCTCCCAATTAAGTGAGTAGTTAGTAACCCAATTAAATTACAGGGTAAAAAGCAATCCCCAGGAAAGGGGAGGGAAAAAAAAGCTCAGGCCCTCACTCCCAGCCCTACAGCATTCAGAAGAAGCAAGACCCGCCCGGGTCCTTAGGCTGCGGGCGGCGTCAGGTGAATGAGAAGAGGCGAAGGAGGTAGAGGTGCACTTGCTAGACACGTGGAGAATCCAGCCTCTGCAGCAGCGTGACTGACAGCTCTGGAGTGAGTAGCGCGTTTCAGGGCTGCCTGCAGGGAACAGCAGCGAGATAGGGATGGGATCTGAGCACAGAGCTCAGAGGGGCAGGGGTGGGGAAAGTTCCGAAGCAGGCGGCTTTCCAGGCGCACAAACGGGGCGTTCAAACAACTATGCAGCTTTGACTCGCTAGGTTAGAAAAATGTATTTGTTGATCATTTGCAAAACATTACTAACGTCCTGTCTGTGACTTGAATTGTTATTTTAATCTCCGTTCTTCCCCCTTTTATTAAAAACAATGTGTTATCTGGTCTTATTTATATATTCGTTATATTTCGGTGTCTGGTTTGATTTCTGGTTATTTAGCAGTGAGCGAAATTAAACTCTTCCCACTGGAGTAATAATGTTACAATAATACCGTTATACTGATGCACATTTATAATATGTATATAGTAATTTACGTGTGCAAAGTGCTCTGTAAATATTACAAAGTGTTTTCCATTTCAGTCACGTGAGAGACAAGGTGGGTGAGGTAAATAGTACAATGAACAGTGTCCTGATATATGCTCCGCTGAATACGATTAGATTCAGTTTTCAAGTCTTTGGTCCAATACTCCTCATTCAGGCGAAAGTCTTATTGTTGGCTTCCTATTCCAGCCATTGTACCATTAGAGCAGACTACAGACATTAATATGAAGGGCTTAGCCTCCCCCTCCCCCCCAAAAAAAAAAGTTAGTGGGAAAACTCTCTCAGGATTGAGGGATCGGGCGTTTAGTTTCGCGAGAAGAAACTGCTGTCTGTGTTTGAAGGCTCTGCCAGTTAGTTATGGATCTGTCCGGAATAATTCCAATACCAGATAACTCAGTGTCCCTAGCAAGGAGGACATGTGTATATATCCCACTTCATGTCTGAATGTTTAGGCAGAACTCTCTGCAAGGTCAGTGGGGTTTTTTTTCCTTTGTCAGGACAGACGGATCTGGCTCCTAGATTATTGGTAATACAAGAAAGCAAACCACTTGGTTACAGGGACAAGAATTCCTAGTAGTGTCCCTCGACTGGTCCTGCAATAAGGTCAGGTCTCGACACAGAGCTGGTAGAATAATAAAACCGTATTTTCGCTTTCAAAAAAAAGAAAAAGTTGTTTACTTCCTTAGTGTCTGAAACGGACTCTTTTGTCTTTCTATTTTCATGATTTTTTAAAAAATGAAAACGTTATCAAAATCGTTATAAAACGGTAATTTGCTGAAAACCCAGTTTTCAGTGTATGAAACACTTTAAGGCTTAAATAGTAAAAAAGCATGATTTGCTCATGGGAAAAAATTGGACAATGTAGACTATTTTCATAAAGGTCATTTTCTTTCTCTCACGCCCCCCCTCCCCCTTTTCCTGCATAAAATGTTGACTAGCCGTACTCGAGACCAATGATGTAACCAATCTTGATTTGTCAGGCATTTTTACAACTTTCACTTTTGGCTTCCTGCGTATTCTTTCCTCAGAACTAACGTGAGGTTTCATTAAAGCAACTTACTTTTTTGACATATTTACCTCGATCTGTCTTATTTCCGCATAGGTTATTATTCATTTAGCAAAATGTTAAGCTGTTCCTGGGAGGGGAGCGCTTTGTTATTGTGCCTGGATTTATCTTGCAAATACAGCCAGTCGAAGACATAATCTGAAGTGTGTGTGTGTTAGAGTGCGGTTGCTTCCTGTTTATAAAGCTATATCTGTATCTCGGGTTAAATAAACTCCAAGGATGAGTGAGGAGGTGTTTGCAAGCCCAGGATGGTGATTGCGGAGTAAACAGGAAGCAAATTTGTTGTTGTTTATTATAGTAATAAAATATAATCTAGTTACATATTTTGAGCAATAATTAGATTAAAAGAATTTGTATTTAAACTACAGGAAAAGCCGAAACAGTGTTGAACACCACATGATCTGGATGGGGGAGTTCTGAGAGCAGTGGCCAGTCAGAATACAGGGATTTGCATATTTCAATCACTGAAAATTAGTGGCTTTAGCAACTGTATACCTTTCCTCCACTCTGAGTGGCCGAAACCATGCCTGTTTGTGTAATACAGAACACTGTATCTCTCTTCGATTTTAACTCCCCTCTGTTACTAGTTTATAACTGCAAGGGGAAGCTAGGTTATAAAACAATGACACAATCCATCTTCAGTATATTTGCAACCAGCAGCTCATTATAATTCTGGGAACATGTAAAAGGAAGAACTGGTGCATTCAAGCATAAATAGATTGATTGATTGTATTATTAATCTATGTCCATGTTAAATTGAGATTTGGAAATAGCTAATCGTTAGTTCTAACTCTAGGATTTACAGAACAATATATATTTTCATTTATGTATTTGAGAGACAGGGTGGATGAGGTCATCTTTTATTGGACCAACTTCTGTTGGTGAGACAGTCAAGCTACACAGAGCTTTTCTTCTGGGACCTGAAGCTTGTCTCTCTCCACCAGACGTTGGTCCAATAAAAGATATTACCTCACCCACCTTGACTCTCTAATATTCTGGGACCAGTACAGCTACAAGAAGACTGCACACATTTTATATCTTTGGTGTAAGTGGTGAACAAGTGATTATTATTCACATGCCATAAAGGCATTATTTGAGGATGGTTGGTCTACCTTTTCTCTTTATTCAGGGCTGTGAGGGAGAAAATCAGGAGTATGCTATATTATATTCTATATTATTTTCATTGCTGGTCTCGGAAAGTGCCCCTTTAACAAGGGATGGAATCTACCTCAGGGTCTGCAAGAGGGAATGTTGCTGGGAACTCTACTGCAATATAAATGATAATTCATGTGTTCATAGGTTCATGTGTTTTTGGCTTAAAGAGCAAAACAAAAATCCAAGGAGCTTTTTCTTTCTGCTTATCCTGGTTATTTTATTCAAACAAACCACACTCCTGACAACACAATCTCCCAGTTTTGTTGCTGGGGCTAAAGTTTATGTTGTGAATGAATGCACTTATCTCAAACCAATGTTATAAGCATAAGGTTGCCACACAACAGCCCCATAACCAAAGGCCGTGTGTGTGTGTGTGTGTGTGCGTGCGCCATTCTGGGATTTTGTACCATCCCACCTTGCTTCCTGTTTCCCCTATGTACATCCCTCCTATGGTGCACCACAGTGTTCAGAAGCCATGGGATTTGTGGGCTGAGGTGGAGCTGAGGATCAGCCTTTCTCCACAGCATGCTCCTTGGCTGACTCATTGCAGAAGATACTTATGCCAATGCCTCCATGGAGTGAATGTTGTGCTAGCATTGTAACTGCTGGGGATTCTCCCCTGAAGGTCCTGCTGCACAGCCATGGGAGGAGTCTGCCAATGGCAGTAAGACTCCTGGACCATTCAGCTGGGCTAGGACAGGGCCAGTAGAGTTGGGGACACTTCCACATGGCTGACTCCTTTTTCTGGGCTAGGGAAGCAGCTGGCAGCTCTGTCAGCCTTAAAACCTCTCCTGCCTGAGGGAAGTAGAACCAAGAAATCTGGTGAGAACCAAGAAATCTGGTGAGGTGAACTTCACTGATCTTTCTAGCCCCCCTTCCTTACCTCTGGGCTTTTCTGTGGTAGGAAGTGATCAAGCCCCAAATTATAAGCCGAGCCAGGACATTGCCTGGTCAGGTCACATGGAGACAGATCAGAGCCCAAAGAACCAGTCCTGGACACTAGACTCTCCCCAAGCTCACTCTAGTCACCAGGTTAAGAGGCGTGACTGAGATGTGCTCATGTTGTTTGTAAACAGACAGCCTGAAGTATATTTGGTTATGTAAACAAGTTCTGAATGAAAAGAGCGTCTCAAGCAGCATACAGAGATCTTTAAAGCAAAGATTTATAGCCTTAATGTTTAGGGTAATTGAACTACGTGCCTAGAAGAATTTTAATTTTGGAAGGAGTTGTTTACAGCACAGAGTAAATATGTGCTGTGTATTGACTAATTCGCAATCTTTTTACTCATGCTAGCAAATCCCAAACTCCCTTTACTCACATGAAAGGTCTGTAAAGACGTTGATGCTACATTTGGCAAGTTGACTTTTTGGTAAAGTGCTTAAATTTCTGGGGCAAGTTATTTTTCTTTTGACTGGTTTACACATTGAAAGGAAACAAATTTTATTTCCATGACTACTTTTACACAGGACTAGCCATATTCTGCTCTTAGTTACACCAGTGCAATAGCTGAGAGCTGGTTTTGGCTTATGTTTAAGCTGCTGCCTTGGGCAGGTATCCTTCTGCCTGATGGTAAAAACAAAGACAAGCCATGGAATTATTGGTAAAAGGTTACTTTCAAGTGTATTTTGGAAAGGCCTGTAAGTACTCTTACAAACAGGCTCTTGGACTACTTCCCTACTATCCTCCATGAATTTCACATATAATTTAGGTACCAACCAGATAAGAAGCTTAGAACTACACCAGGCCTGCTCTAAACACAGCTTTTTGTACTGATAACTTTTGGTTAGGGTATTTTTTTTTTAACACATGGCTAAAATGTAATTAGGAAGCTCAATGTTAATAGATCACCAAGTCCATTTTTGTGAAGGATGGGCATGTCAGGTAATTGTAGTTACTGGTACAACTCATAATGGGGATATTGTTATATTGGTATAAAGGTGCCTTCTCCTGGGGTAATTTATTCCCCTTCCTGGAAGTAAATAAAATACTGCAACAAGCATGTTTATATTAGTGTAACTGCTTCCACATCTGGGATTGCACTGCTTTAGGTATCTGGTTAAAGTCCAATATCTTGTGTGTAACCAAGAGAGCTGTGTATTTACTTGTGGTGCTTATCTAGCCTTCAAGTGTTCTTCCCATATGTGGCAGGGCAACAAATCACCAACATGGCGCCTCCTGCTGGTTGTCCTGGAAATTAGCTCTTTTCCAGCTCCTGAGCACCTTCTGCCAGCTGATGTCTCACCTGTCACTGGCCCCTCTGTCCCTTCCAGACCCCTGTTCCCTTTGCCCAGGGGTTCTGCCCACTGCAGCACCCCCTCACTCTAGGTCTCCCCTCCCAGGAGAAACCCCAACCTCCTATCCCCACCTTGCCTCAGTGGCTACTGCCAGTCATCATCCAGCCCCCTCTCCCTGGGGCAGACTGCAGTCTCTAAACCACACATCATCAGCAAGGGGGTTGGACCAGCTGCCTCTGCTATACCTGGGCTGCCCCTCTGCAGCCCCAGTACCTCTGTGGGCCCTTAACTCAGCTTGCAGCCTGAGGCTTTGCTAGGCTGGAGCTCCCCAGCTCCCTCTGCCCTTCCCCAGCACTGCTTCACCCTAGGTACCCTCCTCAGCTTCCCAGGCAGCCAGGTCCTTCTCTCTCTAAAAGAGCTCGAGTGTGTGTCCTCCTTAGCGCCTGGCCTCAGCCCTCTTATAATGGCCAGCAGGGCCCTGATTGAACTGGCCACAGCTGTGGCTGCTTTCCCCATCAAGCTAGCTTCTCCACCACAGCCCTCTCCAGGTCTGTTTTAACCCCTTCAGGGCCGGAGCAGGGTGACCACTCCCCTACACCATATTAGAATGTTAATTAGGTCTAAATGTAATTAGGATGCTCAACGTTAATAGATCACCAAGTCCATTTTTGTGAAGGATGGGCTATGTCAGGTAATTAACATTAGCTTTAATAAAAACATTTATATTTGTTTAATACGCAGGTTAAGGAAAGAATATTTGCACATCTGGTATAATGCTTAAAATAGCTAAAAATACAAAATTCGGTTTAAAAGTCATGGTATATAATCTGCAATATCCCAAATTAAGGTTAATAACTTAATGATATAGTTTAGATATTAGCATCCAAATATTCAGGTACGTCACTCCATAAGAGGTTATATTAAGAGTAGCTTGTGGAAAGCAACTATAGCAATGAGTGTAGATTGTCCCTTAGTAACTGAGAATTTAGGATGGGTTGTTCCTCAGTGAATACAACCCATCAGAGAAGTATTTCTGCTACTTTCCTGACTTTGCTTCTCAATGGCACTTGACTTCATAGGTGCCGACTTTCCACAGTGCTGGGAGGTACTTGACACCTGGCTCTGCCCAGTCCCTGCCCCCACTCCACCCTTCCCCCAAGGCCCCACGGGCATCCTGCCTCTTCCTGCCCAGTTCTGCCCCCCCCCTCCCCCGAGCATGCCATGTCCTCAATCCTCTCTCTCACTCCCAACCTCCTACATGCCACGATACAGCTGATTACAGCAGGCAGGAGGTGCAGGGAGGAAGGGGGAAACACTGACCTGCGGGGCCTGCTGGCAGGCGGGAAGCACTAGGGTGGGGGGGAGCGGATATTGGGGTTGCTGGTGGGTGCTCAGCACCTATCATTTTCTTTTCCCCATGGGTGCTCCAGCCCCAGAGCACCCACGGAGTTAGTGCCTATGCTTGACTTTCCCCAAAAGGCCAAGGAGAGGCCCATATGGGGACAAATTTTGCCCACAGTGACCCTTACCAAAGTCAGTTTTCCAGATTACAGTCAGATTATAGCCCAATATTATTATTTTTTTGTAAGATTTGTGGCAAAATTCTCCATCTTACACCTTTGCATGGGATCTATGTCAAGGCAGAGTTTGGTCATTTCTATCCATGATTATGCAGGAATTAGATGATAGCATGAAAGTATCTTCAGAGCTTGGACCCTAGCACAACGGGGTACTGATCCATGACTAGTGCTCCTAGGCACCATGGTAATACAAATTAATCATCATCATGAAATAAACAAAATGGAATCTTGTGTTGCATTTGTCTGGGTTTCTCACTAGTGTATTGAAAGAACATGGGAATTACCATGCTGGGTCAGAGCCTATTGGCCCTTCTAGTCCAATATACTGTCACCAACAGTGGCAAGTAGAAGGGTGCAATCCTGGGTCCTTGAAGCCAATGGCAAGATTTCCACTGGTTTAACTGGAACTAGGATTTCACCCTAAATTTTTAAAGAAGGATGCAAGAAATTCCACTTAGGCAGGAACTTTCCCATAGGGGAAATATATTCCCAATTCTGGGCACTTAGGGTATGTCTACACTACCTGCCGGATCGGCGGGTAGTGATGTATCGCGTCTCGTCTAGATGCCATACATCGATCCCCGAACGTCCTCCCCGTCAATTCTGGAACTCCACCAGAGCGAGAGGCGGAAGTGGAGTCGACAGGGGAGCGGCAGCCGTCGATCCCGCGCCACAAGGATGTGAAGTAAGTCAATCTAAATCGATCTAAGATACGTCTTAGATCGATTTGCCCCCCCCCCTCCAGTGTAGACCAGGCCCAAGTGTGACTGCCTTGTGCCTAGACGCAGGAGAGTTTTTATCCCGTCTACATTGGAATCTCGTCTGATGTAATTCTGGATGTTGTTCATATAGGGCCAGATGCAAACCCCATTAAGGCCAAAGGGAGTCTTTCCATGGACTTCACTGGGCTTTGGCTCAGGCAGGTAAATGTTGATACCTTTTTGTGAATGCTGCCAGTCTCAAAGAATTAATCAGGATTAATTGCATGCATGTTTTTTTTGTTTGTTTGTTTTAAATCCTTTATTAGCTTTACATTTGTTGTCTTTCCACTTCAGTGGGTGTCCTGTGGGCAGTACTTTGCTTGTAATGAAAGAGGTGCCAGGGCTCAAGCGATTAGGTGCTGGGGCACGGGAAGTTCCTCTGGCAGCTGAGTGATGTGCAGGGCTGCCCAGAGGATTCAGGGGGCCCCAGGGCAAAGCAATTTCGGGGGCCCCTTCCATTTAAAAAAAAGTTGCAATACTATAGAATACTATATTCTCATGGGTGCCCCTGCGCGGCCTGGGGCAAATAGCCCCACTTGCCCCCCCCCCCGGCCCCGGGTGGCCCTGGTGGTGTGTAACTGATGTGGCAAGCCAAGAGGTGTCCAGGCTATGAACTACTAAACTTAGAGGTGTCTTGCTCAGCCCTGGCAAGCCTCAACACCAATTAAGCACTGCCCTTGGGTGTAACATTATGAAAGGTTAAATAGGAGCTCTCAAGGGACCTTCTTTACATTGTTCTTCAAGTCCCCTATCGTGCCCCCTCTTATTTGCCACCTTGGCCCAGATCCTCAAAGGTATTTAGGTCTGTCTGTCTCTCATTGATTTTTTTTTAATAGGAGTTAGGCACCTAAGTCCCGTTGAGGATCTGGGCCTTTCTTACTAAACAGTATAGTCCCAATCTTTTTAATTTCTTCTCTGATAGAAGGAGAAAACATTGGAGATCAAATTCTGAGCTTTACCCTGCATGGGTGAAAACAAATGCTGCACTTGAAATATTATTATGGCTGTGGGTCTCTGTGCACCTCCACACAGCTACTTGTGCAAACTGTTCCTACAAAGGAGCAATATGCATAGAAGAAGGAATGATGCAGATGAGGCAGTGTCCATTTGAAAGCATCCAAGACCGCTACAACCTATCCAAAACTGCTCCTGCATAGCTCAGGGTGTGAAAGATTTGCAACATACCTCTTACAACTTCACCTTTTGGGTGTTGTGGGGAGCCAGCCTAGAGATGCAACCCTTGCAACCTTCAGGCCCCCTCATGGGCACTTCCTTTCTCATGTACTTGGAAGGGCAAGCCAGAAACTGGCCCTTGAAGTTCACATTTTTAATATGATATTTGAGTTCTACTGCTTAGTATTAAAATAGGTGAGTTTTCTTCCTACTATCACAGGGGTGGGCAAACTTTTTGGCCTGAGGGCCACATTGGGGTTGTGTAACTGTATGGAGGGCTGCGTAGGGAACACTGTGCCTCCCCAAACAGCCTGGCCCCTGCACCTAGCCGCACCCTCCCACTTCCTGCCCCCTGACTGCCCCCCTCAGAATTCCCAACCCATCCAACCCCCCGTGCTCTCCTGACCGCCCCCTCCTGGGACCTTCACCCCTATCCAACCCCCCTGCTCCCTGTCTCCTTACTGCCCTGACCCCTATCCACACCCCTGTCTCCTGACAGCCCCTCCTGGGACTCGCACCCCCATCCAACCTCCCTTTACTCCTCGTCCCCTGACCACCCCCTCCTGGGATCCCCTACCCCTAACTGCCCCCGGGATCCCACCCCCTTATCCAACCCCCCTGCTCCCTCTCCTCTGACTGCCCTCCTGACCCCTATCCACATCCCCGCCCCCTGACAGGCCCTCCGGGACTCCCACTCCCAACCCTCCCTGTTCCCCATCCCCTGACCGCCTGCCTCATTTTTGTTTTTTCAACTCTGGGTAAGTAAAATGTAAAGCAAAGAAATAACAGACCATTTTCCTGGCCCAGCCCCTGGGGGGGGGGGGGGGAAGTCTCTTCTGATGCCCGAAACATCCCAAATGTGCAACACGGAGATGGCTAGTGGCTTAAAAAAATCCATTGCTATGCTAATGAAGCTGTGGATATGGTTTAACTTTAATTTAGACCCCATTGTTTTCTTATTTTCATGAGGCGGCAATTTTCAGGTGGAGGGAGGGATAGCTCAGTGGTTTGAGCATTGGCCTCCTAAACTTAGGGTTGTGAGTTCAATCCTTGAGGGGGCCACTTAGGGATGTGGGACAAAATTAGTACTTGGTCCTGCTATTGAAAGCAGGGGGCTGGACTCAATGACCCTTCAGGGTCCCTTCCAGTTCTAGGAGATGGGTATGCCTCCATTATTATTTCTGTATGATTTAAAACATAACATAGATTTGACTGACAGAAAGCATGAAATATGTTGAAGGCACTTGAAGAACAGTCTTTGAAGCCCAGTGGCGTCTTTTGGAGATAACTGATGCTATGAGAAGGTGATGGGTTTTTTTTTTTAAAAACTTCTTTTAATTTAAAGTAATGTATCCACTGTATTCTTAAAAACATTGGGCTAGATACTCAGCTACTGAGAATCTGGCCAATATGCTTTATAGATTAAACACATTTTGGGAAAACCTTAGGGGTAATAAAGACATACTAATTTTAATGAGCCTGTTTCTACTGCATGCAGGGCCAGGGATACCATTAAGGCAAACTAGGCGGTTGCCTAGGGCACCAAGATTTGGGGGCACCAAAAAGCAGTGCCCCCAATTTTTATTTATTTATTTTACAGCATTCCTCCCCGAGCTCACGGTTGCTGCTCCACTTCTCCCGCCTCCCAGGCTTGCAGCGCCAATCAGCTGTTTGGCACCGCAAGCCTGGGAGGAGAATTAGAGCGGGGGCGGCGTGCTCAGGGAGGAGGCGGAGCAGAGGTGAGCTGGGGTGGGGAGGTGCCACACGGCTCCCTGGGGGGGGAGTTGCCATGGGGGGGGGCGGTGGGGAGCTGCCGCAGGGCTGGGAGGGGGGCGGCGCGCAAGGTGGAAGCTTCGCCTAGGGCACAAAACTTCCTTGCACCGGCCCTGACTGCATGCATCTATTTTTCTAAATACATCAGAATGGATGGCATCCTTAATTTAATGATCAGTAATCCACTTGCAATAGGTCCCAAGGGCAAATATGTAAGCTGTCATTCAGCCGTGTGTCTTGAAGAGCACTCCTGTTGCTGTTCTCATATCCTTTATAGACAATGAACATTAAGTAGTATTGGAGAATGGTTAGTGCAGACAGAATAGGAGTTGACTTCAGGGTTCTGTTCTCAGCCCTGATACTCAGTTATTATATGGCTTGGCCAAGTAACTTTTTTTTACTTTTCTTCTCTTTGCCTCTCTCTTTAAAATGAGGAGAAGAATAATCCTATTGCTCTTTCCAATGTTGTACTGAAAAGTAATTAGGGCTAATTCACTTAATGGCCTCCTTCCTAAACCAATCTGATGCAAAACCAGCATGAACGTGTGGTGATGTAATGTATGCCAGGACTGAGTTAGGAAATGTATGTGTGGAACCCCTGAAGCCAAGGCAGTGCTTGGGAGTTCCCCTCTGAACCAGCTGGTGCAGGGGGCTTGCAGTGTAGTCTCATTTAGTGAGTTTTGGTTCAGAGCTAGTGTAGGAAAGCTAAGTTTTATGCTTTATGTTGCCAATGCCATGGTTATTCAGTGGACACCTGATCCATAAATACTGAGCACCTTCAGGAATCAATAAAGGCCCTGGTTGATGAACTCCCAAGTACTTGAGTAGTCCCATTCACTCTTAGGAGACTGCTCATGTGCTTAAATGCTTTGCTTAGTCAGGGCTACAATCAGTAGAAGTTGGGGGTGAGGAGTACAGTGTTTCTCAACTATGGAGGGAATAATTTTAAAATCTAACTAAGCCTATCCATTGCAAATCTTGAAGGAGTATTTTTTAAAATTAAAAATATCACTATTCATACAAAGTATGTACACTCTATTGCAGCTTTGTGGTGCTGTTTGGGCATTGTGGGCGAGTTTGTTTTATATTCTGTAAATATAGTTATATCTAGAGTTTTTTGTTACCACCCTTTTCGACAGAGATAAATAGATGGTACTAGTATCATTGCATATCAGATGGATTTCAACCAAATTCTCTGATGAACACGATTGATGATTATACTTTTATTAGAGTTGGGTTCAAATCAAAACCTAGGATCCAGATCTACGTTCAAATGCCATGTGGCAGCTGTGGAGCAGGCTTATAATGGGTTGAATCTACCCACTGAATCTTAATACCATCACATTTCGGGAAAGGAAAATATAAATGAAGTGTAGTGTGATTTCAAATGAAACAACCAGCTTTTAACTTACCCACCCTACTTTTACCAAATGATTGATGTAAGTCACTGCTCTTGATCCCTTAATTCATGCAAAACTCTCTATTCAGAGAAAACTCATTGACTTCAAAGTCTGCAGGAACCACCAGGCCTCTATCTATCTCTAATGGAATTATGTCTGATAGACCAATAAGCATTGGTTTGTTTTTTTTGTAGTATATTTTAAAAGCATGTGAAGCTTAGCCTCTAACCAGACAGTTCCCTGTTTATTGGAAAAAGTCATAGTCAGGGTCTTATCTGGTTTCACCCAGTTTACAAACATAGCCCATTAAAACATGATTATATACAAAGTGGGCTCACGGACTGCAAGATTCCAGAATCTGTTGTTTATACTATACACAATTTAAAAACCCCAGAGAAAATGCTAGTAGCATCTCTTAAAAATGATTTTTAGGTTGAAAGTGCAGATATATTTTAGGACTGAAAAAGCATCTGAAAATCAATTGAGTAAATAAAGTGTCATGATTTCAAGCTGACATGGAGTTTAGTATAAAAAGTATTAGCTGGGATTTTTTTAACTCTTTTGATTTACGCAACCGTACGTCTGCTGTTTGCTTAAAATATAAAGTGATTGGCAGCAGCAGTTTAAATTAAATATCTAATTTATGCAGTATAAGACTATTTGAACAGGTAAAGAAGTTAATGGATTAGATTTATATGGAGGCTACTATTCCAGGAAAAATGCCTGCAAAAGTCAATTTGATATAAAGAAGTTTCATGGTGGGTTCCAGTAGAAATCTGCTTAATGCATTATGCTCTTTTTATTCATATACAAGGGTTCTTCAACCATCACACACACACACTGAAGGATTATGGATTCTATGACAAAAAATAAAAGCAATTCAAGATTGTTTCCATTGTGACGTTGCACTACTTTCTCATCTCGGTGCGATATCCCAGACCTCACATGCATTCTTGAAGGATAAAGAGAAGCAAAAGTAAACAGGGCTGTGAAGGAAACAGACAAGTGAGTAATACTTATTCACTAAGAGAAAACTTAGAATGCTTCCCAAAAATCTATAGCGTCGTCTTTCTGCAGATGCACAGCTGTCTCACAATTTAAACAAAAGCTTCCCCAGACCACCTATTTCCATGAATTATGCCCTATAAAACCTGCAGCCCCCCAGAATGATCCACCTTGAGTTGTGCAAATGTTGAGTAAGGGGAGTGCGCAGAGCCAGACCTAGTTGAAAAATAGGTTTGACTTGGACTAGCAAGGAAGCTACTCCTCTCCTCTGCTCCAAGTGCAACACTTTTGGCAAAAGTAGGGTGTGTAAGCTAAAAGTTGGCTGGTGCATTTGAATTTATAGTCTGACTTGTGCCTATGATTCCTCCTTGGCCTCTTCTCTACTATCCCACAAATAACCCTCATACCAATTCTGCCCCATCAGACATTTCTAAAATTACTCCTGGAGACACCTAACTGGAGATTAAACCAAGCAGGTGACAACTTAAAGTAACTCTCACATTTATTTTAGACATCAAAACTGTCTTATTTATATCCCTCGCTTAACTGTGTCTGAAATTCCCTTGTTAGGGCTGCTCTTATTCAGCTAACATTTAAAAATGAATTACTTGGACATATCCCCCCACTCCTTCTCCCTGAAAGTGTGTCTGGGGGAACCTTAGTTCTTAGACAGATGTTCTAATACAACGTTTAGTCAATGCTGTGGTGCTGGGTTTTGTGCCAAAATGTGGAGAATATTCAAAATCTAGTGATTGCGGGCTCACTTTAACTAGATAAGGCTGATGACTGTCTCAGCTACTGTTTTGAAGAGACCCTGATTGGTGCACCCTAAGCAGGGCTCTGTGTATTCCGTGATGCTATGGAACTTATATTTTGCCATGTGCCAGAATCTAAGCTTTCATTTAAAAAAAAAATCTTTTAGTCCTCATACTTGTGAAGATAACACTGAAATTGTGAACTGAGTTTAAGCAGTACTGTCAGCCCCAAGCATTAAAAAATCATGTCAGGCCCCCAGAATCATGCAATTGTGGTTTGTTTGTTTTTTTCCCTAAAAATCTCAGGATTTTAAAAATAAATTTTTGGGTCTTTTTATTTTAGCTTTAGGGTTCATGTTTTCAAACCTTTCTCCACAATAATGAAAGCTAGAAAGTTCCTCCTTTTAAAAAAAAAAAAAAAAAAAAAAAAAAAAAAAAAAGCTGAAATTCTCATAGTCACATGACTCCAGGAGCTAGGTCTTTAAGAAAAATACAAATATCATAAGACTCATAATAAAAATCACCAGAGTTGCCAATACCAAAAGCCAGTTTTCAGATGGGCTTTCAAATTTCCTTTTCTGTCTGAAATAGTCACAAACAGTTCAGAATTCTCATATATATTTACTCCACTAACAATGGGCAAATATTGAATATTTTAATTTTGTGCTACTGGTTAGTTACATAAGTCACATGGTGTGTTTACCATTTGGATACATGTTACTAAACACAGTTGAATTATGAATTAATCTTAGATCACAACATGCTATTCTAAAGTCACTGATTACTTAAGCATAGAATTAATTCTTTCACTAGTATTGGCACTAGTAAAGCTCAAGTGCTCAAATATTTGCAGAAAGAAAATGCAAAGCAGCTGCAAATATGGTTGAACTTACTTTTGAGTTCTAATGAACTTTTGCAGAGTTTTCTTCTGCTCTTGGCTCCTGGGGGTGGGAAAATACCAAAGAAACCCACCATAGTAGCATGAAACTTCAGTAAGGGGAACTACACAAAAATGAGGAAGCTAGTTAAACAGAAATTAAAAAGAACAGTCACAAGAGTGAAGTGCCTACACACTTTTTAAAGAAACCATAATAGAGCTCAAATTAAATGTATACCTCAAATTAAAAAATGAAGTGGTTAGGGACAAAAAGGCACCCTTTAAAAATTGGAAGTCAAATCCTAATTGTGGGAAATGGGACCATAAACTCTGGCAAGTCAAGTGTAAAAGTATAATTAGGCAGGCCACAAAAGGATTGGAAGAGCAACTAGCAAGAGACACACAAACTAACAGCAAAAAACATAAGTACATCAGAATCAGGAAGCGTGCCACACAGTCAGTGGGGCCACTAGATGATCAAAATGCTAAAGGAGCTCTCAAGGAAGACAAAACCATTGTGGAGAAGCTAAATGTATTCTTTGCATTGGACTTCACTGCAGGAGATGTGAGGGAGATTCCCACACCTGAGCCATCCTTTTTAGGTGACAAATCTGAGGAACTGTCCCAGAGTGAAGTGTCAACAGAGGAGGTTTTGGAACAAATTGATAAAACAGTAAAAAGTCACCAGGACCAGATGTTATTCACCCAAGAGTTCTGAAGGAACTTTAATATGAAATTTGCAGAACTACTAACTGGGGTATATAACCTATCACTTAAATCAGCTTCTGTACCAGGTGACTGGAGGATAGCTACTGTGATGCCAATTTTTAAAAAAGGCTCCAGGGGCAATTCTGGCAGTTACAGGCCATTAAGACTAACTTCAGTACCAGTAAAAATTGGTTGAAACTAAAGAACAGAATGATCAGACACCTAGATCAACATGATTTGTTGGGGAAAAATCAACACGGCTTTTGTAAAGGGAAATCATGCCTCACCAATCTATTAGAATTCTTTGAGGGAGGCCAACAAACACATGGACAAGTGTGATCCAGGTGATATTCTGGAAGTCCAAGTACACTATGTCTTTGACAAGGTCCCTCACCAGAGGCTCTTAGTTTGCTTAAGCTGTCATGGGATAAGAGAGAAGGTCCTCTGATGGATCAGTATCTAGTTAAAAGATAGGAAACCAAGGGTAGGAATAAATGGTCAGCTCTCAGAATGGAGAGTGGTAAATAGCAGTCTCCCAGGGATCCATATTGTAACATTCATAGATGATCTGGAAAAAGGGGAAAACAGTGAGGTGGTAAAGTTTGCAGATGATACAAAATTACCGAAGAGAGTTAAGCCCAAAGCTGAATGTGAAGAGCCAGAAAGGGAATCTCACAAAACTGGCTGACTGGGCAAGAAAATGTGAGGTGACATTCAGTGTTGATAAATGCAAAGTAATGCATATTGGGAAAACATAATCCCAACTATACATTACAAAATTATGGGCTCTAAATTAGCTATTGCGGCTCAAGAAAGAAATCTTGGAGTCACTGTGGATAGTTCTTTGAGAACATCTGCTTAATGTGGAGCAGGAGTAAAAAAAAAAAAAAAGCTAATAATGTTAGAAGCGATCAGGCAAGGGATTAGATAATAAAACAGATATCCTAATGCCACTATATAAATCCATGGGTATGCCACTCCTTGAATACTGTGTGCAGTTCTTGTCACCCCATCTCCAAAAAGATATATTAGAAATGGAAGAGATACAGCAAAGGGCAACAAAAATAATTAAAATGAGAAATATGATACAAAAAGTTTTAAAAGACTGGGCCTATTTAGCTTGAAAAGAGATGACTGGGGGGTGGGTGGGTATATGACAGAAGTCTATAAAATCATGAATGGTGTGGAGAAAGTGAAAAAGGAAGTGCTAATTACCCCTTCACATAACACAAGAACCAGGGGTCACGCAATGAAATTGATAGGCAGCAGGCTTAAAACAAACAGAAGAAAGTACTTCACAGAACATGCAGTCAACCTATGGAACTCATTGCCGGGGGATGTTGTGAAAGTGAAAGCTATAACTTGATTAAAAAAAGAATTTGATAAATTCATGGATAGGTCCATGAATAGCTATTAGCCAAGATGGTTAGGGATGCAACCCTGTGCTTTGGGTATCCCTAACCCTCTGACAGCCAGATGCTGGGACTAAACAACGGGATGGATCACTTGATAATTGCCCTGTTCTGTTCATTCCTTTTGAAGCATCTGGCATTGCCTGCTGTCGGAAGACAGGATACTGGGCTAGATAGTCTGACCCAGTATGGTTATTCTTATATTCTCTGCCACAGACTCACAAGCCCTTCTCCCCAGAAGGGATGATGTTTCTGTCTCGCCAAAGTCTCAGAAAAGATTTGTTTGTTTCCCTGTGTGGGATTGATTTTGCATAGCAGGAGATTATTTGTCCCTAGTCTTTAAATTGCTACTCTTTCCTGTATACCCCTTGAACCCTATTATTTTAGTAGAGACAACTGCATTATATTGTACGATGCATCTGTTCACTAATGTGCTTGTCAAACAGGGCTTTTCATTTTGTTTTTCTGAAACTAAATCCACTTATTTCAGAAGAAATTTTTATTTTTAAGAGTGGAAGGGGAGTTGTCAGCAAGGGTAGGAAGAGATTTTTGTTTGGTGTGTTTTGGTGTGGGTTGAGGGTCTCACTTCTCCTCCAGTCTATAAAATCACTTAACTTATTATTGTTTAACATGGAAGCAGACAAAATACCACACATGGAAATGCTACTTAGAAACATCAGTTATGTTTGCTATCTGATTATACTTGCAGAAAGTGGTAAAATATCTGCTTCTATTGGCATAATAATTGTATCTGACTGCGTCTTGCTGAAGAGATCATAAAATGTATGTCAGTCACATATTTTAATCCTGGTGGTTTTTTTCGTTTTTTTTTTTCTGTAGCAAGATTTATTTTTGTGTGTGGATCTTTAAAGCCATTTTGGAAGCAAAATACAGTCTTCTAAAAATTGCGTAAATCAATGCAATTTCTGTAAAAGCTTTCTGTTCCTCCCTAAAAAATCCCGTATTTGGTGAGAAAGAGACTAGTAGAGTATTTATCCCTATCTGAATTTTTATTAGGTGTGTATGGGTTGGATAAGAAAATACCACCTTTATTACCAGAAAGCCCATGATTGGAGATGCCCAAAATTGGGCCAAACGCTTTGGCAAATATGTGTTTTTTGCCGTTTGAAAATGAGGAAAAAAAAATCCTGTTTTTCCTGAGCTCAGACATATGAATTCCACAAGGGTTCTCTTCTTTGACCTTTTGTTTACATATCTCACATTTTCCAGGTGTGCTTTCCCTGATGATATTTGTATTAGTGTATTTACAGTAAATGTGCCCTTGACTGTCCCACAATCTCTCTCCAACATACATTCTGTCGTATTATATTCAATTCAGATGAAAGCTAAACCTAAAGAGCTTAAATTCCAGGTGTCAGTGTTTTTAAAATGGAACTACTGTTCCTGCGGAATGTGTTTGAGGCAGGACACTTCATTGCCAGCTAAAGAACTATGGGTCTAATCCTGCACTCCTGACTTAGGCCACACTCCCACTGATGTCATTGGGAAGCTATGCCTGGGAAGCGAGTGCAGGATCAGATGTAATAATAGTTTGGAAATCACAGCAAATAGGGGGTCAGTGATGGTATTCACTATACAGTAGAGATATTAACAATGTCTGAATGATGGCAACACTTTGCCAGGAGCCAATCCCACCATGTTGACTTTAATGTTAACAGGATTCAGATATCGGCAACAGCATGATGCTTATTGAGAACTTTTGGGAGAAAGGTCCTGGTCACCTTCAGCACTGTGAACCTGCCCATGGCTAGTGTTCAGCATGTCCCAGTGCTTCCTGCCCTGGCTGCAGCTCCACAAACCTGCCTGTTCTCGGGGACCCACTGCCTGCATAGGAGGTATTGGGCTGGGGCACCCATATCTCCACCCATCAGAAAAGCCCCTGACAGAGGCCCAGTGCTGCCAGCTGGGAAGGAAGGCAGTGGGCAGGGCAGCAGTGGGGAGGGGGGCTGCTGCCCTGTGCTGGGGCTTATCCGTTCCTGATAATAACACTGTGGGGCTGCATGGTACCTCTTTCCATGGGCGGCTCCAGGCACCAGCACGCCAAGCGCATGCCTGGGGTGGCAAGCCATGGGGGGCACTCTGCCAGTCGCCACGAGGGCGGCAAGCAGGTTGCCTTCGGCAGCATTCCTGCGGAGGGTCCGCTGGTCCCGTGGCTTCAGCGGATTTCCCACAGGCATGGTGCCTGCCGTGCTTGGGGCGGCAAAATACCTAGAGCCGCCTCTGCCTCTTCCTGTGCTCGCCAGGCTGTGTCCTGCCCTGGGGAAGGAAGAAGGAAGCTGAAGGGGAGGGCAGAGACACAATTTAAAGGTTCTGGGGGGCATGTGACTGCTCCACAAAGGTTTTCAAGCTGTGGAACTGCCCCCCTGGGGGGATACAGAGGAATGTTCTGGCAGCTCAGGCCAGTGACATGGGGCAGCTTGGCAAAGGAGGAAGGGCTTTAAAAGAGGGGTGCCCAACCCAGCTCCCTTAGTAGAAGCTATGGGAGAAGAACAGCTCTCCAAGCCTCAGCTCCCATGGAGGAGTGTAGCTGAGAACAGGGACTGCTCACATCACCACAGCTAGTCTGAGTCCCCTGAAGGGAAGGCAGGCAGGGCCCTGAATGACTAGCTTGTACTCATTCCAGTGATTTGCCCAAGGGCGTTGAGCTGGACTGCAGC
Organism: Mauremys mutica; assembly: GCF_020497125.1. Classification (NCBI taxonomy): domain Eukaryota; kingdom Metazoa; phylum Chordata; order Testudines; family Geoemydidae; genus Mauremys; species Mauremys mutica. Next base: position 34,555,988 of record NC_059078.1, on the reverse strand, counting down.
TTGCTAAAGGCTCCTAGAAGGAAGAAGGGCCTGCAGCATGTTCGACTGTTCATTTGTCTTCCTTTTTGTCCTCTTTGGTGGACTGTCATAGGCCAGTAAGAGGTAACAGGCCCTGGCTGTTCAGATTAATTAGCTGCCTCCTGGTAGGGACTGTTTAGCTCACCTGGGGCCAACTCAATTAGTCGTCAGTCCCAGCTGGTGAGGGACTAGCAGCTTCTCACAAAGAAAGGAGCTCATACTAGTGGAAGGAAGCTGTAAGGAGAGATGGGATGGTCTGCAGGCTTTCTTCAGTTAGTGCAGGGGAGCTGCCTGGAACAAGGAGGCTTAGGCAGCGGTGGGGGGCTGCCAGCTTCCCCAGATGAATAAAGAAGCAGGAACAAGCTGCTGGAAATTCCTTGGGGAGGCCTCAGAGTTCCCTGGTTCTGAAGGAAGCATAGAAGCACTGCTGAGATTCAGGGGTATTACCCTGGACCCTGCTCTTCTGTATACTGGGGAAACCCCTGTTGGACTGAAAGAGACAAGCCCAGGAGGAGATACTAAGTATGTGGGACTGTTGCTTAACCCCAGGATGGGAAGGACCCCAAGTTTCTTTGTTTAGGAGAGGACACGGGGGAAGTGCAGTGTTCCTCCACCTGGATGGGTGAGCTGTGTGAAGGGAGAAAAGTATGGGTGGACAGCAAACAGTAAGAGTCACATTAGAACTCTTAAGTGGGGACATCTGCGCTTTTTCTCTAAGACTGTGACTGGGCAGGTTTGAAGCCTGTATGTAAATACAGGAGCCAGTGCTAGTAGTTTTTGGTTAAAAGGGGTACCTAGTAGGGCCCAGCCAGAGGGTTGAATCTCCCACACCCGGACCTGTGCTGCTGACTGGACACTGATGACTACAGCCCTGGTGAGTAGGGGGCCCTGTCACACCCTAAGGTGCTGTGGGAGGCTAAAGAGGTTTATAAATGAGACAATATAAACTATGTTCTAGAATATAGAGGTGAGGGATGAATGCACCTATGAATTCCGGGACTTTGCTGACTTCAGGCACCCAACTGTGAGTGGGGGAGGAGGGGCAGCAGAGAGACAGAGAGGTGAGTGGTGTATTAAAGGGACACCTGTAGGGCTCAAGCTAGTTCTGTTAAGAGGAACCCCTAGAAACTGAACCCAGCCCTTGTTGCTGCTAATGCCACCTGACAGAAGGGTTACACTAGTTAAAGGGCAGTTCACATATACTAAAAATAATAAACTGCCAGCATAGAACACCTCCACTTTATGTATCTCTAATGTGTGTCTAGAGAAAGTCTCTTCATTTACAGCCAGAACCTTGGACTTCTCTCTAAAATTGTTTTAGATCCTCTCTTTTACTGCCTCTGAAATTCAGTCTGACCTGAAAATTGTCGGGATTAGTCTGGAGGCAAGGGAGACTGTTGCTGTGAAGTTTTAAGAAAATTCATCAAATGTTCTTGAGCTACGGGTCACTTTTAGTGACCCCAGTTTGAAATTTTGGCTCTGTCTTGCTTGTTGTTTGTTTCCCTTTTAGGTCAGAATGGTGTATTACTACCCCTTCAGACTTTTCCACGTTCTAAGAACTTAAATTCTGGCTATATTTGAAGGAAAATTATTGTAAGTAAGCAAAGCTAGTAACAATTTTTGTTGTGAGACCAATCCTACTTCTCTCCTATTAATGTCAATGGGAGGGCTTGTTGCCAGTGACTGCTGGGAACAGGATTAAGACCATGGGCCAGATTTTCAAAAGAGTTCAGTGAGCAGCATCTATTATTCTCAGCGGGAACTGCTCAGTCCTGAGTCCTTCTGAATGAAGTAGACACATTTTCGAGTGCCTCAATGAGAGCACAACGAAGAGTGCTAGGGGTGATGCCGCACCCCCAGGGTTGAAGTGGTTTCCGTTATATAGAGGGTTTACAGTTTGATTCAATGGCTCTCAGCATAAACTGTTCCAGCATCCCTATGCTGGGTTAGAGCTCTTTTTAAAATCTAGCCATGTATGCTTGTGTGATCATGTTTATTCTTTCTCATCTGCATCCAATAGATAGAGAATAACATGTCCCTCAGAGTTAAGTGCTAAAAGAACTCTTCCCTTAGTGCAAGTGGAACAGTCCTACCTATTTGACACTTTAGGGCCAGGGATCTTGTGTTGACTTGGAGTGTGTGTGTGTGTGGGGGGGGGGGTGCTTTACTGTTGAGAAGTATAAAATGAGTAAATTCAGTAATTTTTTAAATTAAAACTGGAATCTTTAGTAGTGTCTAATGGCTTTTGTCCCTCCAGATGTACCCATATCACATGACACCACAAAATTTGAAATATTGCTAGATATACGTAGGCAAGAATCTGTTTTCAAGGGCTGGAATAGTAAAATGTCTAGTTTTCAAACCATACACACTTATTAGACATGATTGTCTGTGGAATGATTGGGGGAGGAAGAGACTTGGCAAAGAAGAATTTTTGTTGTTGACCTTAGAAGTGACCTGAGGCACTTCTCAAAAATGAAAGGCATCTCTAGGATCTGGCAAAATGCCTTCCCCTGCATCACCATAAAAAGGTCTCCATTGCTGAGGGAGAAGGAGCATTGGTTGGCTTTCCAGAAGGGCTAACTGAGGATCAGAGTTAAGTGATTTGTCAAAGGTGACCTAGAAAACGTGTAGCAGAGCTGGCCTGGAAACTTGATTCATGGAGCTGCGGGCCCAGATTTTATTGGCTATGTATTAGTGCCTTGCATGCAAGTTGGTTCAAATCCCTGCACTTACGCAGACCGTGAACTTGTTTTAATAATGCTTACCTTTGGAAAGTGCTTTGAGAGCTATAAATGACAAAGTTATGTAAATGTAAAGCACTATTATTAGCGACACTTTTAAAAAAAAATGGTGTAGCTGAGGCCCAGAGAGATTCAATAACTTGTCTGAGAGGCATTGGGGCTTAGAGGTGTAGGCCCTGGGTGCAGGGCACACGTATGCAGTAAAATTAGCTGCACAGAGAACATGCAGATGTCAGATGCACACCGAGGTTGAAACTCACTGTATTGCAGAGGGGTAGTGGCTTGGTGTAAGTCTGAAATTCCCCACCGAACGATCAAAGCGAGCACTGACTTAGTGTGTGGTCCATAGTTTGCAACTAATCTCATTGTGTGTTGTCGCATTTTCCAGAGGTGTAAAAGATGACTGCATCTGCCATGTGATGTTCTGAAACGGTTTTATGTGGACCATTGTTTCTGGGGCAGTTTGGAGCCTGAAAGTTCTTTTGTGGGATGGGTAATCAGGTGTGTGTATGGGACATTAGCATTATCGCAAGTATTCTTCCCAGTGTGCCTCAGGATTGGATGAGGACACTTTAAGAGTTTTAGACTGATCCCCAAAAGGCTTGCAAAATTTGGAAAGTTTCTGGTGTGCCTCATGAATTAAGTTCAGGTTGGTTGTGGCTCAGTTGTGCTCATGAGCCATGTGCTTACAAGGTGTATATGTGCGCGTGTGCACATCTAGATTTGGGTGGGGATATATGTGCTAGAGTTAGCAACCATTGAACAAGTGTTGATTTTTTGCTCCAGGTACGATTCGCATAGCAGCATTGAGAGCCGCGCACAGAGACTTGGTACGTAAGCTGCCCAGCCTTGTGTATTTCAACACATCACAACAATCTTAACTCTGACCCAAAAGAGATACTATTCTTTCATCAGTAATCACAAAGCATAAGCACAGTGACCTTCTGAAAAGAAATATAAAAATAGTAATATGTAGTTTCATGGCACTCATTGATCATGCAAGACTCCCAACAAAATAAGGTGTATTGATAAATATCTTGATTTTAAAGGGGAGATAACACTATTCCTTAGAAGGAAATATTTAAACACAAAAATCAAGATAAAAGCAGCGTACTATGTAACCTCCCAGCAATCTGGGTAGGTTAGAGTAAAAGTTGTTGTTGTGATGGAAATGTGCATTCTTAACATGTACAAAAATATGTTCATGAATATTGCGTGTGCCATGCAGGATCTACTCAGAATTACATCTATTGTTCTTGAAATACTTATAGAGTACAACACTGCACCAGTCAAACTTAATTTCCCAGATACAAAAAATTCTTTGGACTGCAGCTCTGGAACCACTGAGGCAACGAGTCTCAAATTTTAAGGCCAGAAGGGACCATCATGATCATCTAGTCTGACTTCCTGCACATTGCAGGCCACAGAGCCTCATTCATCCACTCCTGTAATAGACCCCAACCTCTGGATGAGTTACTGAAGTTCTCAAATAATGATTTAAAGACTTCAAGTTACAGAGAATTCCCTCACGCACATTTTCTATAGTGGTTAAACCACACTGCCTCAAAAGCTACTTGGAAAAGTCAGAGTTAGCTTCCTTCAAATGAATGAGAGGCAAGGCATCCGGTATGCTACTACTCTATCTGCTTGTTTGTTTTTAATGCCTAAAGTATAAGTAAGTGGCAGAAAACTGAAAAGCAGTAACAGAAGTTTACCGGAGATTCACATAGGTGCTGAAAGCTAATATATTTCCTGTATTGCATCTAAAGCTATTTCACTCACTCTGGCAATGTGACTATCTCTGGGGATGAATGCAGCAGCCTTTTAATAACACACAGCAAACCTGCACAATGGCTTAGGGCAGGATGTGAAGAGTTTGATATAGTCTGGCAGACTGCATCTACCCAAGCTGGAATTTGGTCAGGAGATTTGGCTTGGTAGCGACTCCTCTGACGGGACCAAATGCTCTGCATGGAAAAGCTATAGAAGATCAGGATGGTTCTGCTGTATGTGGTAAGGCTGGGTGTGGAGATCCTATGCACAGAGACTTTACACACCCACATTTCATGGAGCTCAGCAAGGCATCAGTCTCTACAGCATGCCCATGGAAGGAGACCTGAGGGTCAGGACATGGGGGACTTCAGCTGCATTGAATCACTGAGGAAGAAGCTGTACTGGGGCCATCTTGTGGCCCATAGACTAGGCTTCAGCCCTGAAGCCTCCTAAGGTTGCAGTGATGGCTGTGGAAAGGCTCCGCTCCCTGATTGGGATGTATATGTATAAGACATATTCTATCTGCCCTCCTCCCCCACCCAAAATAACACCCTGTGTTGCCTTGCACACAGCACTGGTTGTGCCCAGAGATCAGAATTTGGCTCACAATAAGTGCTATGGAAACAACCATGAGTGCACTGAACTTTGGTTTTGTCTCATCTGGAAAGATAATCCCTAATGCAGAGGGGCTCAAACCAACCTCTGGACCTGAAGTCTACTTTGTTTTTTTCTTTTTGTTTTCTTTTCTGTTTGTTTGGGATGGGGAAGGTGGACGGGGGGGGGGGGGGGGGCAGGCAGGGTTGGGGATTGCAGTTCTGATCTGCCACTGTTTCTATAATGGGACAAGTCAAACTTCCAACCTGAATACCTTCAAATGTCAAATTTTAGATCCAAATTTTGCAGTTTAGGCACCTCCAGAGTTACTAATCACTGTGTTAGAGTTTTTTTAAAAAATGCCAAAAAGATTTAAACTATCACAGGTAGTCTAAAAATCAGTTGAGTCCCAATTTGTGTTGATTCTTATTAATCTGCTTGCATTGCGAAGAGACACCTGAAGGATCAAAGTTTGTCTTTTAGGCTCTTAAATTGACTTGGGAACCCTTAAAATGTCTCATTTTAGGGTAGTATGTTCAGTGCTCAATTTAATGTCTCTAATCTCAGTGCAATTTACAGTTGTAATAAATATCATGAAATTAATGTTGCCACTTCAAATACAAAGGGACAGCAAACTAATTTGAGAGAATTTTATCAACATGCAATTGTCTTAACAAAAACAGCAATACATCATGTCAATATGCTTAGAAATATTTATCTTTTGGGACAGCAAAATCATTTGCAGAATGTTTTAACTGCTAAATAAATACTTTATTGGCAACTTCTGAGGCATCATAAATGCAGTCAATATAAACACAGCAATGTGGAAACCAGTTCCAATCTCAGTTCAAATGAGTGCTGGCTAGTTCATGGCAACACAGTATAAGCATTTGGAAAATCTGATTTCTTCCTGCTATTATAAGTAAGCTTACTTAGTTTAGTCGCAAATTCTGGCAATGAAAAGCTCCTCAAGCTTGCAAGCCTTGTGATACAGCTGGTCAGCACTGGGCTGAACCACAGTTCTTGTAACTTAATTCAACTTAATTGTTTAAAATTGAATCCAGTGCTTGTGAAAGGAGTTGAATTGATAGACATGGAGACGGACAAGGGTTGTCTGCCTGGCTACAGAACAAAAACGTCATGAGCAGTGGGTAGCGCAAGCTTTCTCCATACTTTCTTGCCAACGTACTTCAACTCTGACCTGGAGGAACGTCGCTCCCACTGTTCATTTCTCCTTAGTGTCTTTGCTGAGGCTGCCAGTGAAGATGCTGGTTGTAGTGGGAGTTTTAGAATATGGGCAGCTGTCCATTAGAAATAAAACAAGATTGGTTTAGCAGAAGTCATTGAACAGCTATCAGAGGGTAAGAACTCTCGCTGGCTACTACTCTCATTGGCCACCAACATCTGGTCTGGGTTTGAATCTGTGACCTAATGATAAAAGGTTCTGTATCTCCTTTCCAAGTTCTGAGCCATCCAGTCACACTCACTGCTTGTTTAAAAACTCAGATTATGCCTCTTGCATTGTAATTATTGTTACTACTGCCTAGCACGTTCGATCTTCATAGCACCAGTTGATATTCTGCAGTTGCCTCTGGTTAAATAACTGGTAACAGGCATGTTTTTTACACCACACATTTGTCAGTATCTGTGCATTTAGACATGCACTTTATATTTGACTAATACATATACAATACATTTTAATATAGTCAACCCATGTAGGTTAAATAACCACATTTCCATTAATAAAGATTCCTATTTAAAATGTTCCAAATAGTATTCCAAGGATTTTACTCATGCCTATGTATATTTATAGGCATGCAGTGTCGTAAACATGTTTGAAGGAGTATCTTTTGTCAATAATCACTATGAATTTTCCATTTCTAGTCTTCACTGCTGATTGCTTCACTTGCTATTAGCCTTGTAATTGGGAATAATTGAGTGCCCTTTCTGAGGGCTCAGGAGGGGATTTTTTTTCCTGATATTCCTACGCTTATCCACCTCACTCCGAGGATTTGTTGTGTGTTTACAAAGGAATGCTTTTCCTTTTCTCTGGCCACTCCTCTTCTCCTCCCCCCACCCCACCCCCGGGTTAAAAACAAACTCTACTTGTGATGTTTCTAACACTGTTTTCTAAAAGATTTTTAAATGATAGAGTTGTCGTCAAACCATTCCAGACACACCCAGTTTATTGTTGTGATTTGATATTTTTATTCAGCACCTTAAGAGGTTTGTTTTTTTTCTGTTTTGGAGTTTCCTGTGGGACCCATCATCACATGGTACTCTATAGAGCAAATAAAACTGGTCTTTCCTCCAGGTCTGAATAATCTATTCAAACACTGCACAGCAAGGGGTGACAATAAAATGGGTGTGGGGGTATAGGTAGGAGGAAAAGGCTTACAGCAGAAACTGATCACTATTTTTTTATGGATCTTGTAAATTTAAAAACATAAATTAGCAAGTGAAGCTCCTTTAAAGACTGGACCACTAGTGTCCCTACAAGATTCTGCAACTATGTAAGTATAAAGGGTGTGAGAAATAACAGCAGCCAAATGAGGGAACTTTGAAATAGGAGGCTATCACGTTTCCACTTAAAAAAAAAAATTCAATTTCATGTTTTTCTTTTTGAAAATAGGCTTACTGAATCTAAACTAGCACTGTTTTGGAGTTGAAAATATCTAATTTTTCCAACTTTGTATTTTGTAAAGAGACATTTTATTCTGGGAAAGATCAGTTTTTTACATTAAAACATAATTTTTGCATGTTTCAGTAGGAAAAGCTTCATTTCATGAAAAGCCTATGAAAAGCAAACTTGGGGGCTATAGAAAAAAATCAGTATTTGCTCAGTGCAAGTAACTAATTCTTCCCCCTACACCTTCTTATTACCTGTATAACTCTCATTTCCATTAACGGGAATTTTCTATAAAGAGTGTCCCATAAAGTTATGATTACTACCTCTGAAATTCTCTCTCTTTGGGAGGTTTTAATTTCATAACATTCTAGTTGTCAGTGAATCAGATCACACAGCAAAACAGAACACAGTTTACAGTACTATTTAAGCGGATTTTTTCATGTCATTATTTGGAACATGCAAAGATGCCAAGTCCAATACTGTTCCCTTATTTATACTAATGGTGGCATCTTTGCAAGGGAAAAATGGGGGAGGGGGGAAATATGCTTGTCTTGAAGCTGGGATAAGTCTATAAAAAGTAGCAAATAATTATCCAGGACAATTTAATCACCTCAGAAAGGTAGTTTAGATTTTGTCATTAAACCAGCAAAAAGAAAGCATTATCTAGGTAACCGGGTCTGTAAAATATATCCCTATGGGATCGGGGGAGTAGATGGCTTAGGAATTTGGTAACGGGTAAAAGATTTCATACTTCCAGATTGTCAGATCCATCCCAGATTAATGACTGAAAATCGTTGCCATCTGGTGGCGGCTGAGTGACTGATGTGAAATGAGTTTTGGTCCCAATGAGTTCCCAGTGGACAAGTGTCCAAATTACAAGACTATCACCAATGCAATGGGCCCTAGGTGGAAATGGTGTTGGCAGTCTCATCAGTGAGAAGACTGAATGAGAATGGAGACTGAAATATCTCCTCTGGAGAACAATCCATGGTCTAGGACCTCTTTTTAAAGCTCACTGGCTGGGCAGCAGGGGGAGGCTTGTACTTTAGTTGCACATGCTATCCCTGATGAAATAGAGGACTTTGACACAATGGCCATCAAGGGGACCAATCTAAAGGGAATCTAACTGAGGAAACCTCAACTAAATCTGCATCTGTGCTAGTGTAAGACTTTCCCAGGATGTACCGATTAGAGGTGTTAGGGAAGCTATTTCCATGTATCGGGAATTCTCCTGGCTGGACTACCTTACTTGCCTCCAAGATGACCTGTATTGTAACTCATACTCGGAGCACATTTTCACTATTTTCAGCTGTGCTCTGTCAGATTGGTGAGTTGTATTTGGTGTAGGGATTATACCTTCTTCCAAAGGATACTGAATTTCCTAGATTATCCATTTGACTGCTCGCTTACATTTCAGAGTTTACTGTTAATCTTGCCTTTCCTAGTGAGGAGGGAGGAAATGAGGCTGAACAGGAAAGAAGTGAAGGGACTTATGAAAGTCCTCTCACTCCAACAATGAGTGAGGATCCCATTTTCCAAAAGAATAGGATTTCATGCTGGCTAGCTGACAAATATAAAATGAAACACCTGTGTGGAAGAAACGTATAGCTAGCTGCATGCGTGCCATTGGTGATCTGTTGGCAACCCACTTGTTAATTGCTTTACTTGACTTGGGGAGTGGGTAATCCTCTAAAATGAGCTAATGCCCAGGAGATGGTTTAAGTATTTTTATTTTGGTTCTTGTTTATCTGATCTCCTCATCCTAAAGAAACAATATGTGACCTAACTCTGGTGACTCAATTCCCTCTATGGGTAAAGCTTCACCTTCTGCATTATTAATGAACAAACATAGTTGGAGCACCAGAGAAAACAAGTTGGCAATATTGGATCAGGGGAAACATATTAGTGACTGTACTGAAGACTGAACATGATTGCTATGAAGAAGTCATCCATGTGACGTTTCAAATGTTCAATGCAATAGGAATGAGGGCCCGTGGTTAGTTGGATGCTATGGCAACATACTGTATGTAAGAATAATGGATAACACATTTGTCTACCATCTGAGGAAAGACTTGCAATTTCGAGAGCTATGAGCAAGTTGGGTAATTTTTCCTCATGTGGGATATAACTCAATCTAATACATGAGGCATTTAATGTGTACCACAGACTCTTGTGATTTGATTTTTTTTATTTTTTGGTTAAATAATGTACATAAAGGGAGGGGAAAAAATCCTTCCACACTCTAGCAGATCACTTATTTCATAGTGTGAGCAGTTTCTCTCATTGTTTGAAGCATGATTAAAAACATCAGAAGAATGCTGTATTGTACAGGGGAAGATGAACATACATTCTAAATGACATGTATCTTTCACAGATGTGCCTGGGAAATGTATTGTGTTCATAATTGGGTAGACAACTGATTTGAGGCAAAAGTTGACTCAGTCCAAAAATCCATTGAAATAGCCCATGTTGCTAGGGGTTGTTGGTAATTAATAACTAGAATTTAATTCCTCATTTTAAAGGACTTTTGCTTAACTGAACAGCCAGGAAGAAGCCAATGGTGAGATTCTTCAAAAAAGAGGTGACTATTTTTAGGCATTAACCTGAATTTTAGGCTATTTTGTCCATGTTAAATCTCAGCCTTTACCTAGCTAAAACTCCAGCTTCAGCCCCTATTCAGCAAAGTATGTGGGCATGTGCTGAAGTCCCAGTACTTCAGCATGTTCTTACCATGTGCTTAAGGGCTTTGCTGAACAGGGATAGGGTTAAGCGTGTTGCAAATGCAGGGCCTTTGGTGGTCATAATAGGTCAATGGCAATTTGGCCTGAGTAGGACTTGAGGATTGGGTCGACTCTAGCTTTTTCTTATTCGTGTAAAGAATGGTAGAACAGTATGAAAACAATATAACAGTTAGAACATCTTGGGTCTAATTAAGCAACTTTTTGTGGTTCACACTAATTTATTTTAAAAATATTTAAAATCCATAGCAATCACATGCCTTTTAAGGCAAAGGAAGGTTAAATTTATTTTGTGGAAAAATTAGTACTAATCTAGAATTAAGAAAAGAGTGATTCCTTCCAATTTCTTTTAGGCTATGGAGGTTAAAAACCCACCACCACATACAGAATGAGATTTACACACACAGTTCTACTGATGCATTACTGTCCACGGGAAACCCAAACATCTTCCCAGAATCAGACAGACAGACCTCTATGGCCTTTCCCACTAGCTACAAACTACTTAGAGAAAAATGACAAATCATTTTATTAAGTTGAATTCTCTCACATCATTTGCCAAATATTTGAATCACCAATATACCCTGAATCTTTTCATGTTAGTTATATGAATGTTAATTACACACTAGACACTTTCTGGACAATTTTATTCTGTAAAGGGGAAAAACTCGCTAGCAGGGATATTCACACCGCACAAGGAAGAACATGTTACATTAGGCTAACCTACCTGATAAGCTGCAACTGAGGGAGAGCCAGGGATGGAAAGGGTGATTGATGCAGGAGCCTGACTGGGAAGGAACAGGGAGGGCTAGTACAAAGCCAGGAATTCGGCAGCAGAAAGGGGCTGCAGGGGAAGTAGCCTGAGTCACTCCCTGGGAGAAGGGAGATGGTTTTTAAGGGATAGGAAGTTAAGTGGTCTGTGGTTAATTCCCTGGGAGGAAGTAGCTTAGGCTTGTAAACCCAGAGGTGGGAGCCAGAAGATGTAGGAAGAAGTCCAGGGGAAAGAGCAACATGGTCTGGAAGCAAGTAGACCACTGTTGCTAAGCACAGGCTCCCTGGACTGGAACCTGGAGTAGACATCAGCTCCAGGTTCTCCTACCAGCCATGGGAGAAATGGCATAGACCAGGCAGGGGAGAAGAGGGCTGCCTGGTACAATCCTCCAATAGGATGTCGATACACTAGAAGGGAAGGCCTATACTGACCTGGGCAGTGGGCCGAGTCGTGAAGTGGGAGCACCCTAAGTTGTGCGCAGAGAGAGATGGCAGGGTGTGTGAACAAGCAGAAGTAGACATAAGACCTGGAAGGAGCTAATCCCCAGAGCAGTGAGGAGGAGGTACCCTAGCACTGATTGGACCCCATTACATTCACCCTATGCAGAGGGTCATCAATAGGCCTATGCATTACCCAAATTCCATTTAAACCCTCAAAGTTTGTGTGAGGTGTAAATGGTGCATAGGACTTCTGCTAGCACTGAGCTGAATGTCCTCCTTTGGCCCCAATCCTGTGACTGATAGTTTTGTATGACAGTAGTGGCAAGAAGCCCTAGTTTTATGGCATGACTCCATTGTGCTAGGTGCTGTACAAACAGAGCAAAAAGATGGTCCTTACCCCCCAAAAACTTACAATCTAAGTACAAGACAAGAGACAACAGATGGCTGGAGATGGGGGAGTTCAAGAAAACAGTTGAGACTGTATTGGTTGGCATTACAGTCAGTGGTCTTGGCCAGTAGGGTAGTCAAGGGTAAACTGAGTTTACCCACTTCTCTTTTGGGGAATAGGGAGTTCACCCACTTTTTTAATGCCACTGGTCTTGGCACACCAGCAGCCTAACTGTTGTCAAGTGGTTTTTTGTTTTGTTTTTGGAGGCATCACATCAAAGGAGAGATTGTGGGTGGAACCCTACTTACTTCAGTGGGCCTCTCCCCAGGTGTAGAAGTCTGCCTGCACACTGTCAATGGGGCCTTGGTGTTTATGTGGCAGGTTCTGTCACTAAGTGAGTTTGTTTATGTAAGTGCAATTAATCCCAGTCTTTGTATAGCCTTGGTTTCTATTATCTCTACACCTCAGTTAAGGAACTCTTTACTATTGCATCTAGCTTTTGAAGTTTCCTGTTCCCAGGACACTCAGCTCCTCGTGTGTGGTACTAAAGAGTTGTCGCCATAATGGGAAACCATTGAACATTTAACACTTTACTCATTGGTGCGCCATAGTGAACCCTCCTGCTTTATGGTTGTATATTTATCAAAGGTTATACTTGGCATGTTGTAATAGAAATTTCATTAAGCAAATTTAATACAAGAAAATCCCCATACATTCCGTTTAGGAACTCTCTGTCTTGATAGTTTGATGTAGTCTCTCTTGATAGCAGAACGAGGCTCTGGGAATGCTGTTCCTGTTTGACAGCATGAGAAATCAGGGACCTTCAAAGTTGTGAGTTCTAGGCTTTTTAAAGAGTGATTATTGTAAGTAGGGTACGGCAGCTTTTCTCTCTTCTTCTTTTTTTTTTTTAAATGTCCTTTTACTTGGTATGATTCATACACTGTATTGTGAATTTATTTGTAGTATTGTAGCGCCTTGGCCACCCGAGTCACAGACCAAGATCCCACTGAGGCTCATACACTCATTCATTGTGTTTAAACACATCAAGATATTTTAAACTGACCCACAGTAGCAGTAATAACACATGTTGAACTTCATGTGCTTGGCATGTATACTGCAGGTGGTACTTTTGTTGGTATAGCAGGTTCTATGTACTTTTTCTGCAGGAAGCATGGCAGTTTTAGTTCCTGGTCCTGCAATCAGATCTGTATGAGCAGACCCCAGTGGTCATGCTGAGATCCATTGAGTCAACTGGAACACTTGTGATCATAAGGGGGTCTCAGCATGGAACAGTTTCAGGATCAGGGCCTAGGTGCTGATCTATCAAAGGCTTATGTGCTTATCATTAAGTGTGGAAATAGTCTACTGACTTCACTCACATGCTTAAAGTAAAGCGCACAGATACAAATCCTGGTAGGATCAGGGCTTAGGATAAAATCTTCAAAAGTGCTTAAGTGACTTGGTTAAGGTTCAATGAGAATTAGCTTAACTCACTTTTGAAAATGGGACTTAATCTCCTAAATCAGTTAGATACTTTTGAAAACTGTACCCTTAGTCTGTAACTGATTATCAAATTTGCTCTTCTATGACTAATTTAACACCTAAACACAGCTGATGTAAATAACTGCCGTTCTGTAAGGGCACAGGGAGATGACAGATCAAAAATAGGGAGTGGGTGGTTTCTACATTAGACAAAATCAAGTAATATTTGCAGGGCTCTAAATTTTCCTCCATTAATTTCTAGTGGTAATTGAAGGAGAGAGGGATTAATGTATTTACTGCTTGGTGTATTGCCTTATCTGCAGTAGCTATTACTTAAGACTGACAGAATGAAAAAATGCTTCCAGAAGTACATAAGTTGCTTTCATCTAATCAGCCCGGAGATGAGAAGGGTAAGAGCCAACTCTAGCTCCCTTATCTGTCCTTTCTGGTTTCATAGTAGGCTTGCGATTAAGTGTGGTCAAGTTTCTGTGGTTCACCTACGGCATTAGCTTATTCCTCCCCGTCCCCCTAACCCCCAAAAGAAAGATAAAGCTCACTTTGGTCCTACATTATCCAGCCTGCCCAATTCACATGCAAACCATGTCAAGGACATGGGGAATGGCTTTTACTTCTGTAACAGTCAACTCTGCATCCTTTATGTTAAACTTGGAATCTAAAACCCAAATCTGGACATACTTGTAATGACTCTTCTAGTTCTCGTGGGACTGGAAGCCTGCATTTGAGACTGGGAGATAAAGAAGCTGTCCATAAAAAGCTTGGTAAGATGAATCCATGAGGACCCATCTGCACAGCATGTGCAACTGTATCAGGGTCATGGTTACAACATGGATCTCTTGGAGTTGGGCTTTTGTTAGTTGGGGAAAACAACACACAGTATTTGGACTGTGGGCAGCCTGAGTTGCAAGTGGACTCCCTTCTTTATGCAGAATACAAACGTGGGGGGTGGTTGTCTTTCAGTGAAACTCTCTAAGTCTCTTGAAAGTTCATTTAGCATTTGCTCTAAATGTAGAATTAAGGCATCTGTAGAGAAATATGGGATGCTGGTGTTTCATAGTATCTACTCCTGTGAGGAGAGGAGATGTTGCTGAGACCTGCACCAGGCCAAGGCCTTGTATGCTGGCATGAAAAGTGCAGCCCTTCTTAGTCTATCCTGTTTTAACTTGGCTTGTTTTACCTCATCATTATGGCCCAAACTCTGCTTATATATTATGCATCCAGTGCCCACTGAAGTAAATGAAAGAGGTATGCATATCTGAGACACAGAATATGGCCCGTACGACTACTGTAAAGGAAAATTCTAATGAAATATAACATTCCCAATCACTTAATCAATGCAAATTATGATTAAGGACCTGATCCTGCAATTATCAGCAAATTGGTATGCACATGCAGAAGTTCCATTTACATGTAGAGTACACCCACGTACAACCAATTGCAGGGTTGGGACCTAAATCATAAATATATATTGATATGGTATTTATGGTATTAACAAGTATAACTTCCCCAACCCAAGTAGTCATGTTGCCTGCCTGATGTATATCAACCTAGGATGATGAGAGCTGCAGTTATAGACAGGGAAAAGCAGGAGATTTCCATTGATGAATTTTACAGAGGTTTTCAAATAAATATTTGGGGAGGGGGGGGAGGGAAGGATTAGTGGAGGATGGGATAAAGGAGGGGTGTTCTATTTCTTTATTGTTTTTTTCCACCCCAAAATGTATCCATGTATTGCTTATGCTTTTTGTCAACTACAGAGCCCCACACTAATCAGAAATGTGTCTGTTTCTGGCTGATGCTCTGATCTTCATGTTCTGATACAATACCAGGTTGTGTTTCCCCTTGAATGCAGAATTGCCAGTCAGATATCAAGTGATGAAAAATTGAGTCAGATTGGCTTAAAAATCACACCCCTTTATTTAAAAAAGGTTCTTTGGCTTTTTGAGCCAAGAGGAGTCTCTGGTCGGGTGTATACACCATACTGGTATAGAAAGGACTAAGAGGAGCCTGACAATAAGCCCACTCTGTGATATGTGGCAATAGCCCAATATGTTTGTTCTGTGACATGTGGAGAAGAGAGAGGCAATTAAGGATTAAAACCAGACTGGATAGTTCTGGTAAAGGAAGGACTGCAGGCAGTGGTTTCCCCAGGAATTGATATTAGGGGGGGTGTTCGAATTTACAGGGGGGGTGTCAGGAGCAATGAGATATGTAAAAGAGATATGAATAAAGTAAATGTTTTGTTAGGATTATGCAAATTTAACATAAGAATAATGCAAGTTACACCAAAACACATAACAGGTCTAGATTTCTAAAAAATATATACATTTAAAAATAAGTATTTAATTTAAATTGACTTTTGAAAAGTAAGCCATCATGGGGCAAGAGGGAAGATCCTCTCATGGATCAGTAACTGGTTAAAAGATGGGAAACAAAGGGTAGGAATAAATTATCAGTTTTCAGAATGGAGAGAGATAAATAGTGGTATCCCTGAGGGGTCGGTACTGGGACCAGTGCTGTTCAACATATTCATAAATGATCTGGAAAAATGGGTAAACAGTGAGGTGGCAAAATTTGCAGATGATACAAAACTATTCAAGATAGTTAAGTCCCAGGCAGACTGCGAAGATCTACAAAGGGATCTCACAAAACTGGGTGACTGGGCAACAAAATGGCAAATTAAATTCAATGCTGATAAATGCAAAGTAATGCACATTGGAAAGCAATCTCAACTATACATACAAAATGATGGCATCTGAATTAGCTGTTAACACTCAAGGAAGAGATCTTGGAGTCATTGTGGATAGATCTCTGAAAACATCCACTCCATGTGCAGCAACAGTCACAAAAGCAAACAATGTTGGGAATCATTAAGAAAGGGATAGATAATAAGACAGAAAATATCATATTGCCTCTATATAAATCCATGGTACGTGCACACCTTGAATAGTGTGTGTAGATCTGGTCACCCATCCTAAATATATATATATATTGGAATTGGAAAAGGTACAGAGATGGGCAACTAAAATGATGAGGGGTATGAAACAGGAGGAGAGATTAAAGTGACTGGGAATTTTCAGCTTAGAAAAGAGATGACTAATGGGGATATGATAGAGGTCTACAAAATCTTGACTGGTGCGAAGAAAGTGAATAAGGAAATTGTATTTAATCCTTCACATAACACAAGAACTAGCAGTCACCCAATGAAATTAATAGGCAGCAGATTTAAAAAAAACAAAAGGAAGTATTTCTTCACACAATATAAAGTCAACCCAGGGAACTCTTTGCCAGGGGATGCTGTGAAGACCAAAACTATAACAGGATTTTAAAAAGAACTAGATAAATTCCTGGAGAACAGGTCCATCTGTGGCTATTAGCCAGGATGAGAGGGATGCAA
Organism: Mauremys mutica; assembly: GCF_020497125.1. Lineage (NCBI taxonomy): Eukaryota > Metazoa > Chordata > Testudines > Geoemydidae > Mauremys > Mauremys mutica. The sequence continues at coordinate 34,538,998 of NC_059078.1, read as the reverse complement.
TGCCATGCTCTGAGTGTCCCTAGCCTGTTTGCCAGAAGCTGGGAATGGGCAACAGGGGATGGATCACTTGATGATTCCCTGTTCTATTCATTCCCTCTGAAACACCTGGCCTTGACCACTGTTGTAAGACAGGGTACTGGGCTATATGGACCCTGGGTCTGACCCAGTATGACCATTCTTATGTAAAAATTAATTATAATAAAAATGTTAGTACAGAAACTCCCCAACATAATGACCTCTCAAGATAGCAACAATGTGAGATAACAACCTTGGCAAATATTGCATTTTAAAAATCTTGGCCTACTGGGAAACATATTTATATAAGTTTCCATTCCCAGTCACAAATCTAGCATTCTGGAGCAAAGTGACTAAAATATAGTCCAACAAACAAATGTTTATTTAACATGCCCCTCACTTTTCCCTCCACCGCACTCCACTCACCGGTGTTGTCCTTGGTCAATGGAGACTCAGAGTTCAGAAGTGCTTTCACGTGAGTACACCTTCCAGGTAGGGGACAAAAAGGCACAGTTTGCTCTGGCCACGGCTGTTCGTTGTGCCATGGTTCACTCCACCATTCTGTTGCCAATGGCCCTGCACAGTCACCTTCTGCTGTCACCTACCACTGTGACCTCTGCGAGTTGGTCTCTTGAGGTTCCACCAGCTCTCAGTGATTTCAGCTGAGCTCTCAGCGCGGGAACCTTGCTGCTAGTGCAGTCTGGGCTGTCTCTTACACAAAAACACTGTACCCACAGGAACACTGTCCCCACAACAGGACTAAGCACTTAGACCTGATTGTCAGTGATTTCAGCTGCAGTGGTCATTTAACAGAACAAAAGACTATTTATGGAGCCTAATCAGCTCTGTCTTTAAACAGTGGAGAGGGACAGGTCCCCACCCTCTCTCTTGATGCCTTCAAATCATCACAGACTAAGTACAGTTCTACTGCCCTTTACTCATACAATAAGAACATTTCCCCCACAGTCAAGTGGTTTGTAACCCAACCCCAGCCAAAATCTATCACTTGGACAACACAGCTCTGTTTGCTGGATACCTAGGTAGATTAGGTGTGAATGAAAATATAATCTGGCCCTGAAGCCTTAGCCCCCAGCTCATCACTAGCTGTCAGGGAGAACTCATTTAGACTTTGCTTACAAATCATCATTTGAAATTATTAGGTTGGCCAACATCAACTAAATGAATGCACTGACATCATAAAAACAGCTGTATAAGGAAGCTAGTCTATGTTCATACTTTTCAAATATATTATACTTTTTCAGATACACATATTTTATCAGCAAAGAATCCTGTGGCACCTTATAGACTAACAGACGTTTTGCAGCATGAGCTTTCGTGGGTGAATACCCACTTCTTCGGATGCAAGTAGTGGAAATTTCCAGGGGCAGGTATATATATGCAAGCAAGAAGCAAGCTAGAGATAACGAGGTTAGTTCAATCAGGGAGGATGAGGCCCTGTTGTAGCAGTAGAGGTGTGAAAACCAAGGGAGGAGAAACTGGTTCTGTAGTTGGCAAGCCATTCACAGCCTCATCCTCCCTGATTGAACTAACCTCGTTATCTCTAGCTTGCTTCTTGCTTGCATATATATACCTGCCCCTGGAAATTTCCACAACTTGCATCCGAAGAAGTGGGTATTCACCCACGAAAGCTCATGCTGCAAAACGTCTGTTAGTCTATAAGGTGCCACAGGATTCTTTGCTGCTTTTACAGATCCAGACTAACACGGCTACCTCTCTGATACTTGACACCATGCAAGGCACTGCATTTAGCTGTATGGAGTGGAAATCCATCAACCTCATGAAGAAACTTGCACAAATACAGACAGATATCATCTTCCTTTCCAAATGCAAACGGATGGACATCATACCAAATGGACTAAAGGTAAAAAATCCACTGCTATCTACATACTACACAGACCACAGTGAGAGATTATGCCGTACTCTATCAAAGAAACTGAGGAACTACCTGATCAGCATCCTATACAGCAAACAGGAAAACATCAAAAAAGAGCTCTCTATCCTGGAGACTCTCATTAATAACCAAACTTCCATACAAACGGACTTCACTAAAATAAGACAGGAGATCTACATTACTCACTTCACCTCTCTACAAAGGAAAAAGGACTGTAAGCTGTCTAAACTCCTACCTGCTATGTGGGGCCACAACCGTGGTACCCCTAACCCACCCAGCAACATCATCAATCTATCCAACCACACACTCAGCCCAGAAGAAAAGTCTGTCCTATCTCGGGGACTCTCTTTCTGCCCTGCCACCCCCACCAACATGATACAGTTCTGCGGCGATCTGGAAGCCTATTTTCGCCATCTCCGACTCAAAGAATACTTTCAGAACAACACTGAACAGTGCACTGATACACAGTTACCCTCCCACCAACAGCACAAGAAGAAGAACTCCACATGGACTCCTCCTGAGGGTCGAAATGACAGTCTGGACCTATACATTGAATGCTTCCGCCGACGTGCACAGGCAGAAATTGTGGAAAAACAACATCGCTTGCCTCATAACCTAAGTCATGCAGAACGCAATGCCATCCACAGCCTCAGAAACCATCCTGACATTATAATCAAAGAGGCTGATAAAGGAGGTGCTGTAGTCATCATGAACAGGTATGACTACCAAAAGGAGGCCGCCAGACAACTCTCCAATACCAAATTCTACAGGCCACTTCCCTCAGATCCCACTGAGGAATACACTAAGAAACTGCATCATCTACTCAGGACACTCCCTACACTAACACCAGAACAAATCAACATACCCTTAGAGCCCCGACCAGGGTTATTCTATCTACTACCCAAGATCCACAAACCCGGAAATCCTGGACGCCCCATCATCTCGGGCATTGGCACTCTCTCTGAAGGACTGTCTGGATATGTGGACTCTCTACTCAGACCCTATGCCACCAGCACTCCCAGCTATCTCCGTGACACCACTGATTTCCTCAGGAAACTACAATGCATTGGTGACCTTCCAGAAAACACCATCCTAGCCACCATGGATGTAGAGGCTCTCTACACAAACATCCCACACACTGATGGAATACAAGCTGTCAGGAACAGTATCCCTGATGATGCCACAGCACAACTGGTTGCTGAGCTCTGTGCCTTTATCCTCACATACAACTATTTCAAATTTGATGACAATATATATCTCCAGATCAGTGGCACTGCTATGGGCACCTGCATGGCCCCACAATATGCCAATATTTTTATGGCCGACCTGGAACAACGCTTCCTCAGCTCCCGTCCACTCACGCCCCTTCTCTACCTATGCTACATTGATGACATCTTCATCATCTGGACCCATGGGAAGGAGACTCTCTGGAAAAATTCCACCAAGATTTCAACAGCTTCCACCCCACCATCAACCTCAGCCTGCACCAATCTACACGGGAGGTCCACTTCCTAGACACCACGGTGCAAATAAGTGATGGTCACATTAACACCACCCTATACCGAAAACCTATTGACCGCTATGCCTACCTTGATGCCTCCAGCTTCCATCCCGGACACACCACAAGATCCATTGTCTACAGCCAAGCACTGAGGTACAACCGCATCTGCTCTAACCCCTCAGACAGAGACCAACACCTACAAAATCTCCATCAAGCATTCTCAAAACTACAGTACCCGCACGAGGAAATAAGGAAACAGATCAACAGAGCCAGACGTGTACCCAGAAGCCTCCTACTGCAAGACAAACCCAAGAAAGAAACCACAGGACTCCACTAGCCATCACATACAGTCCCCAGCTAAAACCCCTCCAACGCATCATCCAGGATCTACAACCCATCCTGGACAATAATCCCACACTTTCACAGGCCTTGGGTAGCAGGCCAGTCCTCGCCCACAGACAACCTGCCAACCTGAAGCATATTCTCATCAGTAACTGCACACCGCACCATAGTAACTCTAGCTCAGGAACCAATCCATGCAACAAACCTCGATGCCAACTCTGCCCACATATCTACACCAGCGACACCATCACAGGACCTAACCAGATCAGCCACACCATCACCGGTTCATTCACCTGCACATCCACCAATGTAATATACACCATCATATGCCAGCAATGACCCTCTGCTATGTACATCGGCCAAACTGGACAGTCTCTAAGGAAAAGGATAAATGGACACAAATCAGATATTAGGAATGGCATTATACAAAAACCTGTAGGAGAACACTTCAACCTCCCTGGCCACACAATAGCAGATCTTAAGGTGGCCATCCTGCAGCAAAAACTTCAGGACCAGACTTCAAAGAGAAACTGCTGAGCTTCAGTTCATCTGCAAATTTGACACCATCAGCTCAGGATTAAACAAAGACTGTGAATAGCTTGCCAACTACAGAACCAGTTTCTCCTCCCTTGGTTTTCACACCTCTACTGCTACAACAGGGCCTCATCCTCCCTGATTGAACTAACCTCGTTATCTCTAGCTTGCTTCTTGCTTGCATATATATACCTGCCCCTGGAAATTTCCACTACTTGCATCTGAAGAAGTGGGTATTCACCCACGAAAGCTCATGCTGCAAAACGTCTGTTAGTCTATAAGGTGCCACAGGATTCTTTGCTGCTTTTACAGATCCAGACTAACACGGCTACTCCTCTGATACTTGACATATTTTATCATACACTGTATAAGCTTTTAAAGTGTGTATTAATGTTTCAGTTTAAATTCAGATTTCCAACCAGTCACTAAATTGGTATGTAACTAGCTCACAAAACTTGGGGGGGTGTTGGGAAATCACTGACTGCAGGGCAATAGGGAGTAGAGATATCGGAGAGAGGTAGCTGGGAGTTTCCTCTTTGGAGGAAAGGAACTTACAGAGGGGCCTGAAGGAAGGAGCTTGTCCATGAGGCTGTCCCTGAAGGGAGAAGTTAGCTGAGGAGAGGGGAGACCCCTAAAGTAGGCCTCAGAGAAGCCCTGAGGGTCTGTGGCTTGGAAGGCACTGGGGCCCTAGGGGGAGAGCCTTGGGAGGCAGCAGTGTATAATATGGTGCGGAAGAACTCTGCAGAGCCTGAAAGGGATGAAGAGTCAGCAGAGAACTGAGCCCAGGAAGGCTGGAGGAGTTTTGGTTCCTTTTGAGCTGAGGTTGAACACGGTTACCCCTGGAAGGGGTGGAACTCTGATTGTGACTTAGCTCGATGGCCAAGTCACTGCATAGACCACCGCAGTGCAAAGGAGGCTGAGGCACAGGGCTGCAATGCTGGGCCTCAGCCTCCTTTGCACCACCTTGCTATGGGGAGGTGCTCCAGGCTGGTGAGTGACAGGGTCATATTGTCACACTTTCCTCTGCAAAAATTATGGCTAGACACTTACTTTCCAAAAATAAATATTTATTTAATAGACCCTCAGGACTCCAGGAGCTGGGGCTTTAAGAAAAACACCAAATACCACGAGACTTGCAATAACAGTACAGTAGGTGGCAGTCCCAGGGATTTTTCAGTTACCAGCTTCTATCAGTAGAAGTTTTAAACCACTTTCTAGTATTGAAGGAAATCACAACTAAAAAAATTATTTAATCAAAATATGGAATACTTTCCGTAGTCATCTAAGGCAGTAGGAAAATAATCCTAAAATGCAGTTTGTTTTTAAAATACAGCCACTGCTACTCCAGGGCTGTATTTATCTGTAGGCTCCCAATCTGCTGCTGCCTTCAGAGAAAGGCAGTTCTATCTGAAAGTGAAGTTTGAAGAAATATTGCAAAGTGCCTTGAAAGAGAGAATTACAGAATTCTTCTATATTTAAGTGCCCAAGCCTCCTCATTTTGTCCTATCTGTATTAACCGAGTTAAGAACACCTTACTTACAGGAGTATTGAGGCTCATCCCATTAATACTGAAGCTGTTTGAGATCCTCAAATCAAAGTATTTCAGAAGCGTAGGCTCAGGTTTTCAAAAGCCCTTAGCACTGGCCTAACTCTTCTTCGACTGATATCAGAGTTAAAGCTCCTATTGACTTCAATGGGAGCAGAGTTACGCCGATGTTGAGTGCTTTGGAAAGTTTTACCCATAAATTATTACGTAGCACTCTAAGCTGGAGTCCTATTTTGCTGCTGCGTGGGGGATGTAGGGAGAGAAGCTCTGATGTAGCACAGGGTGGAACTTGGCACATGGCATTTTGACTGCACAAATGCTGTTTTACTCTGCACTCAAAATAAATAAATTAAATAATATTCCTGCACGTGCATCCTGGATACCAAAATAGCACTGGAGAAGGAATGAGTCAGGTTATGAGTCTCTGTTGTGGGGGTGGGAATCCTAATGCTAATATTTCATTGCAAGGTTTATATGAGCATTTTCTTAAAGGGCCTTGTATGTCTGACTGGCTAGTTAACCCAGCATTTTCTGGTTAAATTCTTTCAAACCTTACACTTTAGATATTGTATTTAGCAACCCTTTATTAAAGACACAAAACAAGGCTACTCTTGCCAGTCTGTCATCATCCATTTTATTGTCACCACCTATTTTAGTGTATGCTGAGGAGTGAGAGGTCAAGTCACAAACTTGACTCATTTCAGCTTCTATGGCTTTTTAAAAGGTCTCCTTTCTGGATACCTTAATATATTATTGATACTAATTAATAATTAGTATCACATGATGTTCCCCATAAATAGTAGTTCGTTCACTTCAGCTGCTATAGTAAAACAGTTATTTGTATGACAGCCAAGTGGCTATGAATTTAACCTTCTAACATGGCAGAAGTGCAACTGGGAGTTTGGACTGGCTTCTCTGGGCTGCAGTCCTTAGCTGCTTGTGTGTTTCTGCTCAAAAGGTTATCTAATGTTTGTTTAAATTGCTGCTTCATAAGATGACCGAGATGACCACCTCTCTGACTACATTAAGAGGACAAAGATTGTAACATGGAGGCAGGGGTGCAGTGGAGAAATGTGCCATATTCATTTATCTTTCAACATAAAAATCTTTGTGATCATAGTGGAGAAAAATATAGCAAACTGCTTGGGGTTAAAGACTAATAGGTGATTAGAAATGCTATTCAAATCAACTTTTAAGAGCAGAATATGACTAGGAAATAGCTGCTCAATACTTGGCAAATAAAACTTTATAAATAAAGGGGCCTGATTTGTTTTATTTCTGAATGCTGAGTACCACTGACTTCAGCTAGAGAAGTGAGTGCCCAGCACTCTTGAAAATTGGACCCCTGTTCTTCAGGAGATAAGAAGGGGTTATATAGCAAAGCAGGATTGAGGTCCAGGCTTTCTCCATTTCCATGGTATTGGGTCATACCCCTTGAGCCGGTGGCAAGCAAGAGATGGTTGTAGGAGTCACCACTGTGGTTCTCAGCCATTTTATTATCCCCCTGTGTAGATGGCAGCGACTCACTCCTGCGGCACCTCCTGCTGGTTGTCCTCAGGAATTAGCTCTTTGACACAGAAGCGCCCTCTGCAGGCTAATGATCTGCTTGCTGTTGGCCCCATGTCCCTCCCAGGACCCCAGTGCCCTTATCCCAGGGTTCTGCCTCCTGCAGTACCCCACAGTCTTACTGGGTTTCCCCACCCCAGGGGAACCTCCACTCCCTATCCCCATGTCACCTCAGTCACAGCTACTGCCAGTCTCTGTTTAGCCCCCGCGCCCTGGGGCGGACTGTAGTGTATCAGCCAATCATCATAGGCAACAAGGGGTTTGGACTAGCTGCCTTTACCTCCGGCTTCCCCTCTGCAAGCCCAATACCTAGGAGGCGTAGAACTAGGCCCTGCAGCCTGGGGAGTTACTGGCCTAGGGCTTCCCAGCTCCTAAGGCCTTTCCCCAGCCCTGCCTCCCTCTAGGTCCCCTGGGTGAGTTCCCCAGCAGCCAGGCCTGTCTCCCTCTCAAGTCAGAGAGAGACTGCTCCCTCTGGCTTCCCTGGCCTTCTTATAAGGCCCAGTTGCTTAGTTTGGGGCATGGCCCCAGCTGCAGCCACTTCCCCCAATCAGCCAGGGTTTTACTTTGCCCAGCCCCAGCCCTCTGCAGGGCTTTTCTAACCCCTCCAGGGCTGGAGCGGGTGCTCACCCCGCTACACCTTGAAACAGGTTTTAGGGTAGCTTTGCACCTAGAGAGCAACATAAGATTGTTGTGCCTCAGGTTTGTCCCACATACTTGGTTTTACAGTTCTAGATATGTCTGCCTGTCTCTGGGCATTCTGGGATTCTGAGCAGTGAACAGTCAGATGCAGGAGCAAAGGGGAGATTAGTATAAAAGAGGGTCAAATCTCAGTCTCACAAACCAAACCTAGTACTCTGGCTTTGCCCAAGGGAAGTAGGATCCCCTCTTCCACCATGCTGTATGTTGGGGCCAGGGAGCCTGTATAAAGAAGTAATGGCTGCTATTGCTGGCTGTGGGGAGGAGGAGTAACATGCCCTTTTTCTCGCTCATGTGGGATTCAGCCTTGCGGATTAGCACTATATTATGCCTGGTCCCACCCTGGCCTGTCCCTATTTCATCCTCCATAGGGAGCTCTCAGAGCATCTAAGGAAGCCTGTGTCTGCAGTATGCAGAGGGATGTGGAGATTGCCTGCCCCCCTTGTGCAGCAGAAGCAATGTGTTAGCCCTTGCATGCCAGCCCAATGGGACAGAACTTGCTCTTAGCTAAGGTCCTGATTCAGCAAAGTGTATAAGCACTTGCTTTAATGTTTTGCTGACTCAGGGCCATAATAGTGTTCCATTCTATATCCTAGATCATCTCATTCACTTACAAAAACCTACTTTTACCAGTGTCTGGATTTTAATATGGGCTGGGTAACTATAAATGCTGTTTGCCAAAGATTTCTAGTATTCTAAAAATAATCATTCTTTCCCATTTTCATAGTTTCCCCATTGCTATTTTTAATATACTTTAACTTTTGACGATTCTGTGTGGTTATTACATGGTAAAATTCAGCAATTTTATATAAACATTAAATCCTTTCTTTAAATATTATCTGTGACATACTCAGTAAATATCTCTTCAGCTACAGAAATGGGTCAATGGAAACACGATCTCTGAATGTCAGATGAAATGGATTGCATTCTATCTGAAGCGGTACAAGGGGAAATCTATTTTGTTCTACTTCAGTATTATTTGTAAATATGACAATCATTGCCATGTAAGTGCTGCCTTTAACTGGAAGTGGAATTTACTTCACTCATGCTTTACATATTTTTTCAGTATTTTTACTTAAATCGTTTTAAAGTATCAATATTAAAAGGTAATGTTTGTAGATTTTTATGCTATTCTGTTTCAAAGGTATTTTGAAAAGAGATCTTCTTTTTTAGATCAATTTTTGGAAAGAAATATGTACAGTACTTTTGGACACTGTTCTCATGTCTGGAACGATTAAGGTCACATGAGTCCAGTGTGATTTGAGCTTTATCCTCTCGCCAATTAGCGAGGTCTGGTGCAGTCATCCTGATGGATGTTTTTTGAGGTGGCACTATCAGTGCTGAATAACAGATGAAGTATCTGGTCACCTACTGGTTTAGAAATCAGTCAAGAAAGTGAAATAAATTCCACCAGTGGGCCTCCAAAACTGCTCTGAATTCAGAGGAACGCCCATGGAACTCAACTTCCCCAGCCCATTTCTCAGTAACAGTATGATTTTAAAAAAAAAAATCCTCTTCCCCAAACCTAGGTACAAATTTTGCTTCAATGGCTTGATGTTTTCATTTTGCGCTGAGTTGGATGAATCTCTTCTCTGAAACTCTTTTTAAAGTAAAATCACACAAAACATAAAAACTCTGTATAAATATAAATATCATGTAAAATGCAAAACCAAGTGAGTGAAACTATTTTTCTTCCTCTTACATTGGTGCCACAAGTTTAACTTTGTGTGAGTAAAAATGGTGTTTAGCTTGGCATTGGTTAGGTCAAATGAAATAAGCTGGCTTAGCAAACAAACCTAGCCTTGTGTGTATAGTAATGATTAGCCATGGTGGAAGTAAGGAGTCATATGGTAGTTACTTGGGGATCTCATAGCAGCTGGAAAGAAACTAGGAGGATATGTTGGAAAGAAAATTTTGTATTCTGAGTGATTACTAACAATTGCTGTAATAAAGCTGCCAAAAATATCAAGATCCATATTACATATAGATTTGCTATAGGTAGGAAAATATCATAGTTTAAAACTCTGTGTAGGAACACATTTTTGTAAAATGCTTGTAATTGAAATGTATGTATTGTGGTGTAACTGGGGCTACAACTTTGGGACATTAATCACTGTGCTTTAATGTTTTGTATTTCATATCCCTCCTAGAGGGATACATTATCTACTTGACATTTGTAAAGCAGCTAAAATGAGTCTCTTCACTTTGTTCAAAAGAGTCAATGTTACCTTGTCATTTTGATTCTCTTTTATGTTTTAAACTGGTGCCTTGCACTGCAGCATGTGCCCTATTGCAAGAGCAATGTGTAAGTAGGGCTGGACAGGAAGTGACTTTCTTGTCCCATGAAAATGTTTGGAGGCTTCGACATGTATTCCCCCATGGTACATTTAACCCAAGATCTCTTTAGTGTTTTGGTGGCAAACTGGAGGGAGACACCACCCAGTAGCCAACTGCCCCATGGTTATGGCACTCTGCTGGGATGTGAAAGGCCCAGGTTCAAGTCCTTGCTTTGCCCATGTTTGAGCAGGGACTTGAATGCAGCTCCCCCGCATTCCAGGGTGGTGCCCTAACTGCTGGCTATTGGCTAGTCCAGGGGAACAGCTCATCTCTCTTGTTGGAGCTGTTCCATTTTGTATAAATGTCTAACTGGGAATGGGGGAGAGGGACTCTCACTCTGTAACATGGTTGTTCTGGCACTCACCTGAGAGGTGGAGATCCAGGTTGAGTGCCATAACACCTGGGCTACACAGTGTGTGACTCAGTCTCTGTCCCAATGAGTATTTATTTATATGAAGTGGAACAGCTCAACAGGAAAGACTGGGACACACTCAACCCCTAGTAGCCTGGTGTTCAGGGCACTCTCCTGGAATGTGGGAGACCCATGTTTAAGGCCCTGCTTTGCAGGGCCTTGAACATGGTTTCTCATATTCCAGGAGAATGCCCTGAGCAGCTGGCTGTTCTAGGTTGGGTCCCTTTATTATGAAAGGTTTGTCAAAATGGACCCTTTCCCTCCCACCCCCTCAATTCAGTCTTTACAAAGCAGAATTTTCTGATTCTTAAAATCGCTTTTTTTTTCTGAAAATTTCCCACCCTCTCTATGTGCAACAACCAATGCCACTGTGAATGAGGCTGAATTCAGCCTACCAGAAATAAACACGGGCAACTGAAAGTCAAAGCTTGTGAAAGGCCCAAACAATAAATCCAGACACTCTGATCTGAACTCTTCTGGGTTTCGGGGTTTGCAATCCAGCTAAATTGTTCCCAAAGTTTACTGAGCTCAAGTTCAGTCAGGTTATAGTGGTAGTTTACAGCTCAGACCTTGTGTCCAAACCTAGGTCTGGGGTTATGGTTCAGGTCCACCTCTAAATCTGCTACTGCAGTTGGTATGTGGGTTTACCCAAGGTATTATGAACAGGGACTAGTGAATCAGTTCATATAAAGCAGCTCCCTCAGCCTTCTGCACCTTCATATTTTTTTCTAATTTTTAGAGCCATTCTGTGACCCTTTCCTGAACAGTTCAGATGAAATATTTGTTCACTTCTGGTGTTTGTGTGTGACTAGAATGCAGTGAGAAGGACTGTTCTCATGGTATTTCCATCAGGGACCAGAAGCAGAAATGTTGCATATCTCATAGGAAAGCCTGCTCATGCAAGATGTCTGGCCCAGTTAATCAGATAGAAGTGGTCTGGATAGATTTCAGATAAGCATTTAAACTTTTTGGATGCCTTTCCTAACCGATCCAGAATGCCAAGTCATTGGAGGTCTGCCAGTTACTGAGAAGTTTGAGATTGCACTGTTCTGGATGGAGATAGTTGAGCTATGGTGAGATTCTGACAGTCTTTCTCAATAGAAAAAGCATGTAACGACCTCTGTGTAACACGCGCCTGGAACTTGGATTGGGCTCACTGAGGTCCACAAACCTTTTGTCAAGTTTGGGCCTTAATTTTGTGGGAGCCTATGCCCAGCTTGTGGTTTTTTTTGGGGGGGTTGGGAGAAAAAAATATTGGATACTTCTTGTGTCCCATGGTTTGGTTCCCAAAGTGGACAAACCTTGTCCATCCTGACTGCAGTTCACTTCTCATCTCGGGGTTTCTTCAACCCCCTAACTCAGTGGATGCTAAAGGGGAACGGAAAACTTCCAGAACCTCTGTACCCATCTCAGTAAACAGAAATGATTGGATGTCATTCTGTGGTGATTAAAACCTAATAGAGCTTAAAGAAAATCAGAAAACAACATAGAGAAACACTTAAAAATTAAAGCGGGTCCAATAACTTGCAGCTTTTTTCTGGCAGCTCATTTTGAAACCTAAGTAATCTTTGTTTGGAGTCTCTGGAGCAGCAGCAACAATTAAGGCCTAATGCTAATTGCTCATTGTTGTCCTCCCTTGGCTGATCATGCTACTCTCAGCTAGTGTCTCAAACTTCCTTGTGGGGGGAAAAAATGCAGCTTGTCACAAGTCCTTCCAATAGTAATTATTCTAAAACTGGTGGTATAATCATGTCAATATCAAATAAACAGATGTTTATCGTTAATCCATAATTTTGCCATCAAAAATATACAATCCCTGGAAGAAATTGAAGGGGAAAGCATTTTTTAATTTACTGTGTATACTCCAAAAATTTAAATTGCTGTATGGCCTCCAAAATCAATATTGTATGTCAAAAAGGCTGCATGTTCTCCAAGGGAAGTATTGTATATCTAGCAAAAAAAAAAAACCCAAAACTGCTCTCCTCAAAATTTTAGTTTTATCTACAAGAATTTCTCATTGTTAATGTCGCCCTTAAAAGAAATGTCCAGAAAAAGAGGCATTATTTCTGTCAGTCTTGCAAGTTTCAGTTTTTGTTGAGGGGATGTGAGCTCTTACATAGAAGCTACAACTGCCTAATGAGCAAATAATATGCATCAGTCGGAGTCTCTGTTGCTTAATAACATGCCAGAGAGCCACAGTGATGAGATGAATTATGTTGGGTTCTGTTATGAACATTTCCACTGGAAATTAGGGCTGCCGTCTGCATTAGACCTTGGGATACTGATTAGTTGCGGTCATTTGATGTAACGGGAAAAGAGAATAGTGTGTAATTATTTTTCATCGTGAGCTCTCTTCCTCAGAACTATTAATGGTGGTAGGTTAAATTACACCAAGGCTTCTGATGTAAACTGTAAGCGGATCAAGGTGCAGATGACTTCTGCTGTCGTCTTCAACATATTAAACGCTTCATAGTCATTTTAATGCACAAATAGTATTTAAATAACACATTAACCTGAAACTATTCATGGACTTGATCTAGGTAGTTGATGAGGGAACCCCAATTATCACTAAAGGAAATGGGAATTGTGCATGCTTAACAGCGTCTTGTAGGATTAGGCCAATTCTGCTGTTTAAAGCCCCAGTCCTGAAATATATATTACAAAATACAACCACTCATGGTGGTAGTTAAGTGTATGTAGGGTCAGAGCCTTAAAGAGCAGCTATTTCATAGAAAACTTTGAAGAACATGGTCTTAAAATATAACCTGTATCTCTCTTTCCCCCTTCAATTTAGTATTCTGGACATTTGTTTGAAAAGAACATGTTTATCCTTAGGTTAAATCCTTAGGTTGCTAGATGACATCTTTTCCAGAATGGCTACACTTACTGTCACAAACAAGGTTAGCATTCCATGAGGTAGAGTAAATAAAACCTTAAAGATCCACAGACATCCCCGGTGGTTTGAAAAAGAATCGTGGTGAAAGGATTACAGAAAATTATAGGCTTCAGCAAAATTGTGTCTCAAAGTAATGTTTCAGTTTCACAAAGTGCCAGTAGATTTTTAAAATAAAACAGCCTCAAAAACAGTGGAACATGCTCTCTGCTTTATTAGTACTAGTTCTATTTATTTTATCAAGCAGTGTGTGCTTGATGCTGTACATATATAAAAGGAAGATCATCTCCCTGGTGCAGAGTTGATAATTAGCTTCAACAAACTAAGCATAGTTCTGCTGATGTTATCAAAGTAACTTCCCAAATGAGCTGTTCCAGGAAGAAGAAGGGTGCAATAACAAATATAAACAACCTCTCCATTTACCCTTCTCTCATTAACAACCAGACACCTCACGCCCACTGATCCTGTCAGCACTGAAGGTATAAGCACTGAAAAATCAGAGTGCTGTATGAAGACTTGTTATCTTCGGTGATGCAGATTTCCATGTGAAATAGCAAAAAAGGTTATTTGAAAAGTATGAGCCAACAAAATATGGGTTAAATTTTTAATCCCCAAGAAACTATATTTTAAACAAAATATACAAGACGTTTCATCAGTAGTAGGGCTTCCAACTCAAAGTCTTGCATTGCATAAGGAGCTTCCAGGAATAGAAATTCCCAAACAAAATGATGCTGCAATACTTACTAAGGGTTTCAAAAACAGTGCAAAGGCTGGAGCAGATTTTCCAGTTACTGTACTGAATGCAATGCTGGTAATCATCATTAACCCACCACAGGTCCCTTTAAAGCTTCTTTAACCCAGTATTTTCCAGGTGGGAGAGAATCTGTAGCAGCCATTGCCAGCAGCACCAGGTGTGGTTCCTTTGACCTTGTGAACCCCAAAGATGTCAGCAATTCTGGACAGTGTGGGCTGTTTTGTGAGCAGCACCTGACAAGCTGCTGAGGAACCGAGGTTTCTGGAGTCCATGGCTCCAAGACAGCTAGCTGATTGGACTGCCCTGGAGATGGGACTGGGTTTTCCCATTTTGCAGAGAACTTTGAAATTTTTGGTATTCATCCTGAATTGGAAATTAAACCAAACTTTGAAAATTATGGCAATCCTCCACCAAATGGCCTTGCCTTACCCCTCACAGTGCTAGATACAACACACTGAACAGTGGGTTACACTTGCTCTGTAACTGATCAATAGACGTTTTCCCCTGTGCATCTGGTACCTGCCCCCACTCTGCAGCTAGGGATGCCAACCCTCTACAATTGTCTCGGAGTCTCCAGGAATTAAAGATTGTCATCTGATGAAACCTCCAGGAACATGTCCAACCAAAGTTGGCAACCCTACCTGCAGCAGAGTGGGATAATGCTTAGGGCTTTGGAAATGGGGCTCAAAATGTGTTCATCTAGTCTCATCCATTTCGGAAAGAAGTGGGGAATGCATGTAGTTCCTTGTTGTGCATCACACAGGTTGTAAAGAAAGAGAGCCTGCCTGAGCTTATGTCTAACAACCTACTGTGGTTTACTTTTCACTCAGCAATACACATGCCCAAATTCCTATTAAAGTTCTTGGAAATTATAATCCACTGCACAATTTTCTGTCAGTTACTACTGCCCACTAAGGGGCTACCAAAACACCAGGGATTCTTCCCTGGCCTCATTGAAGATAATGGCAAAATTCCCATTGACTTCATTGGGGCCAGGAGTTAATGCTGCAGGTCTGTACAGATGTAGGTTTTGGTCACTACCTATCTGGACTAGACTGAAGTTGGTGAACTGTAGCTATTCTATAAATTGCAGCCTGATTGTTAAGTAGGGTGTCTTCCTACAAGAACACTACACCAGTGCTTCATGATCTGCTTGATCTATTTGTGATCCCCTAGAGGGTGGTATTTTTCACCTTTGAAGTCCTGAATTGTTTGGGGATGTGTAGGCTGGGTTATTTTTAGTGTCCACGGTTAAGTTTGGTTTTTGTTAAGCAGCTGGATAAATTGCTATTTTGTGTATTATTTATGTCTTAAAGTTATTACATGCTTTTAGCACTTGTAATAGGGGCCTATTTGTATGTAAAGCACTGCTACATTTGATGGCCACAGTCCCAATCCCAGTGGACAAGTACAACTATCATACTGGCCCTCTGTGGGCAGAGAGCATGTGTTGCTGAGGCCAGAACATGTCCATATGGGGTGTGTGTGTGTGTGTTTTCTTTTAAATCAGTCCAAACTGATGAAATCCATATTTTGAAATGGAGAGTGGTAGAAAATTTTCTACTTGACTTGACATTTAGTTACTTTTCCCTGTTAATTTAAGAAACCGGTTTTCAATGAAATATGATGTCAGCATAAGGCAATAAGCCAGTGTCTCAAGAGAGTGGTAAATATTTTCCTAATAAAACTAGGACATTCATGATTTTACATTGAACTTCCTAAAATGAAAGTGTAGATTGTCAAAATTCGTATGATCTTTGTGCCAATAACTGTACTAAATGTTCAGTTTTAATGTAAACTATCACAAAAGAGGTCGAGTACAGCTATGCATCAGTTAAACTGTCCTGGAAAGTATTAGCATTTCAGATACCAGAAACGGGGGCCTGCAAAAGTTTACTCCTGAAGAATACTGCACTTCAGTAAAGAAATGCATGCTCTCGCTAAATGCACAACTGTATGCATTTAATGCCCAGTGCTAGTTCAACAGAAGTTAATGGAAGGACTTAGCGGATGTGTGATCAGGTACTCAAGAGGGAGACTGAGTCCAGTGAATAGAGCACTGGATTGGAACTCAGGCCTTATTTCTGTTCCCTTGTTATACCATTGGCCAGCCTCTTGCGTGGTCTCTTGGGGAAAGTCACTTAACCTATTTCTGCCTCAGTTTCCTTATCTGTAAAATGTGGATAATGACCTCTGGCTCTGTAATGAGCTCTGAGATCTGTGGATGAGAAGTGCTATAAGCTAGATACTAATAATTAGTATCTTCATATGTTTGAATCCCCTTTTTTTATTATACCTATGGTTATAGTTAAAGCTGCTCATAGAATCATAGAATATCGGGGTTGGAAGGGACCTCAGGACATCATCTAGTCCAACCCCCTGCTCAAAACAGAACAAATCCCCAGAAGAGAACAAAGTTACTTTTGATTCTATTTTAAAAGTTTGCATTTGATAGAGTAGGTACAGTTGGGCCTGTGTACCTTTGATTGGGTGCTGTGGCTTGGTAGCAGTAGGAGATGTGTATAAATGATATCCAAAGCCTATTCCCTTATAGTATCATTTATTTATTATTTGTACTAGTAGCTGAAACACCTGTGCAACAGCCTGGGCTAACTTGCAAAGTCATGCATGCTTATATGGGGGGCGGGGGGAGTAAAAAATGGTGAGAACATCAAAAATAAAATTGGACAGTAACAGACCACAAATCCCTGGGATGATCTGAACCTGCTGACATTCTAAATACAAAGAGCTCTCAACCATGCTTGTAGCTGTTTCTATCACTTCACCCTGAGTCAACAGACATTCTAGGCTTAAGAGTGATGTTTGGGGTTTTCTTGTGTCATAGTTGCGTTGATTTGTGCTCGTGGCAAATGTGGGGTGTGTGCTTGGCAAGTTATTGTGTTAATTTGGGGGTGTGGGTGTTGGGCCAAGTAATCCACAGTCTGTGCAGCCTCCCTCATACAGCAAATGAAATTGTTTCCTGCAAATTAGCTGAAGAGTAAAGGTGGTGGTTGGTGGTTACCACCAATTATCACAATGGTCTATCACTCTTGTCCTCATGGGTACATGCTTTACTGTAGCTGTACACTGCACGGGTGTAATTCGTAAAGTCAAAATGTCTGAATTTAAAAAAGAATGGTTTCAGACTGCAAAACCTCATGATGATTCAATCTGGTGATATTTGGAACAAAAGGCACACTCAACCATGTTTGTAGCTGTTCCCCATTACTTCACACTGACTGAGGCCTGGTCTACACTACGATTTTAGGTCGAATTTAGCAGCGTTACCTTGATTTAATCCTGCACCTGTCCACCCGACAAAGCCCTTTTTCCTTTGACTTAAAGGACTCTTAAAATCAATTTCTTTACTCCACCACCGACGAGGGGATTAATGCTGAAATCAGCCTTGCCGGGTCGAATTTGGGGTAGTGTGGATGCAATTCAACAGTATTGGCCTTCAGGAGCTATCCCAGAGTGCTCCATTGTGACCACTCTGGACAGCGCTTTCAACTCAGATGCACTGGCC
Source organism: Mauremys mutica (assembly GCF_020497125.1). NCBI lineage: Eukaryota > Metazoa > Chordata > Testudines > Geoemydidae > Mauremys > Mauremys mutica. The sequence continues at coordinate 34,520,964 of NC_059078.1, read as the reverse complement.
AGGTAGACAGGAAAAGGCCCGTAAACATTTGAATTTCATTTCCTGTTTGGCCAGCGTTGTGAGCTGATCAGCACAGGTGACCATGCAGAGCTCATCAGCAGAGGTGACCATGGAGTCCCAGAATCGCAAAAGAGCTCCAGCATGGACCAAACGGGAGGTACTGCATCTGATCGCTGTATGGGGAGACGAATCTGAGCTAGCTGAACTCCGTTCCAGTAAATGAAATGCCAAAATATTTGCGAAAGTCTTCAAGAGCATGAAGGACAGAGGCTATAACAGGAACTTGTGGCAGTGCCACATGAAAATTTAAGGAGCTCAGGCAAGCCTACCAAAAAAACAGAGAGGCAAACGGCCGCTCCAGGTCAGAACCCCAAACATGCCACTTCTATGATGAGCTGCATGCCATTCTAGGGTGTGCAGCCGCAAGTACCCCAACCCTGTGCTTTGACTCCATCAATGGAGTAGGATGCAACACGAAGAGCGTTTGGGGGATGAGGAAGATGATAGCTCACAGCAAGGAAGTGGAGAAACCAGTTTCCCCAAAAGCCAGGATCTGTTTCTCACCCTGGACCTGGAGCCAGTAACCCCTGAACCCACCCAAGGTGGGTTCCCGGACCCAGTAGGGGGAGAAGGGACTCTGGTGAGTGCACCTTTGTAAATATTAGACATGGTTTAAAAGCAAGCGTGTTTAATGATTAATTTGCCCTGGCATTCATAGCCAGTACAGCTACTGGAAAAGTCTGTTAACGTGTGTGGGGATGGAGCAGAAATCCTCCAGGGACATCTCCATAAAGCTCTACTGGATGTACTCCCAAAGCCTTTGCAAAAGGTTTCTGGGGAGGGCAGCCTTATTCCGTCCTCCATGGTAGGACATTTTACCACGCCAGGCCAGTAGCACGTAGTCGGGAATCATTGCAGAACAAAGCATTACAGTGTACGGTCCCGGTGTTTGCTGGCATTCAAACAACATCTGTTCTTTATCTCTTTGTGTTATCCTCAGGAGAGTGATATAATTCATGGTCACCTTGTTGAAATAGGGTGGTTTTATTAAGCGGACATTCAGAGGTGGCTGTGCCTGCTGGGCTATTTGCCTGTGGCTGAACAGAAATGTTCCCCGCTGTTAGCCACGCAGTGGGGGGAGGGGTGAAGCTATCAAAATGCAACCTTGTAATGAAAGCACATGTGCTATGTAATGTTAACAGCAGGGCTTACCGTGAAGGAGTGTACCCATTATTCTATAAAATGTCTTTTTAACTACCACTCTCCCTTTTTTCCCTCCACCAGCTGCATGTGTTTCTCCTTCCTAGAGGCTAGCAAAGATTAGAAGGCGAAAAAAACGCACTCGGGATGAAATGTTCTGAGCTCAAGCTGTCCTCCCACACTGACAGAGCACAGCAGAATGCATGGAGGCAGATAATGTCAGAGTGCAGGAAAGCACAATATGAACTCCAGGAGAGGTGTCGGGCTGAAGATGATAGGTGGCATCAGCTTGCTGACAGAAGGCAGGAGTCAATGCTCAGGCTGCTGGAGCATCAAACTCGTATGCTCCAGCATATGGTTGGGCTGCAGGAAAGGCAGCAGGAGCACAGACCGCCGCTACAGCCCCTGTGTAACCAACTGCCCTCCTCCCCAAGTTCCATTGCCTCCTCACCCAGACGCCCAAGAACGTGGTGGGGGGGGCCTCCGGCCACCCAGCCACTCCACCCCAGAGGACTGCCCAAGCAACAGAAGGCTGGCATTCAATAAGTTTTAAAGTTTTGAAGTTTTAAAGTGCGGTGTGGCCTTGTCCTTCCCTCCTCCCCCACCCCTCCTGGGCTACCTTGGCAGCTATTCCTCAATTTGTGTGATGAATTAATAAAGAATGCATGAAGGTGAAGCAACAATGACTTTATTGCCTCTGCAAGTGGTGATCGAAGCGGGGAGGAGATGGGGGGGGGGTTAGATTACAGGGAAGTAGAGTGAACCAAGGGGAGGGGCTCATCAAGGAGAAACAAACAGAACTTTCACACTGTAGCCTGGCCAGTCATGAAACTGGTTTTCAAAGCACCCTCCTGTACTCTTCTAACCACCCTGGTGTCTGGCTGCACATAATCAGCAGCCAGGCGATTTGACTCAATCTCCCACCCCACCATAAACGTCTCCCCCTTACTGTCACAGATATTGTGGAGCGCACAGCAAGCAGTAATAACAATGGGAATATTGGTTTTGCTGAGGTCTATCCGAGTCAGTAAACTGCACCAGCGTGCTTTTAAACGTCCAAATGCACATTCTGAACTTGCTCAGCCTATAGTTGAACAGCTCCTGACTACTGTCCAGGCTGCCTGTGTATGACTTCATGAGCCATGGCATTAAGGGGTAGGCTGGGTCCCCAAGGATAACTATAGGCATCCTGGTCTAGGAAGTAAGTCCCTTCCTGCAGCTTTTGAAACAGACCAGAGTTCCTGAAGATGCGAGCGTCGTGTACCTTTCCCAGCCATTCCACGTTGATGTTGGTGAAACGTCCCTTGTGAGCCACCAGTGCTTGCAGCACCATTACATAAACTGAAAGGGGTACTTTTCACTCACTGGCTTGGTGCTCCGGTGCCAAGATAGGGATATGGGTTCTGTCTGTCGCCCCACCGCAGTTAGGGAATCCCATTGCAGCAAAACCATCCACTATGGCCTGCACATTTCCCAGAGTCAATATCCTTTATATCAGCAGCTCTTTGATTGCATTGGCTACTTGGATCACAGCAGCCCCCACAGTAGATTTGCCCACTCCAAATTGATGCCTGACTGACCGGTAGCTGTCTGGCATTGCAAGCTTTCAGAGGGCTATCGCCAATCACTTCTCAACTGTGAGGGCTGCTCTCATCTTGATATTCTGGTGCTTCGGGGCAGGGGACAGCAAGTCACAAAGTTCCATGAAGGTGCCCTTACGCATGTGAAAGTTTCGCAGCCACTGGGAATCGTCCCAGACCCCCAACACTATGCAGTCCCACCATTCTGTGCTTGTTTCCCAGGCCTAGAATCAGCATTCCACGGTATGAGCCTGCCCCATTAACACCCTGATGTGCACACTGCCAGCCCGGGGCCCATATTTTGTGAGAAGTCTATGTCCATGTCTATGTCCTCATCACTCTCATCACTGCACTGCTGTTGCCGCCTCCTCTGGTTTCGCTTTTGCAGGTTCTGGTTCTGCATATACTTCAGGATAATGCGCGTGGTGTTTACAGTGCTCATAATTGCCGCGGTGATCTGAGTGGGCTCCATGTTCCTAGTGCTATGGCATCTGCTCTGAAAAAAGGCGTGAAACGATTGCCTGCCATTGCTCTGATGGAGGGAGGGGCGACTGACGACGTGGCTTACAGGGAATTAAAATCAACTAAGAGGGTGGCTTTGCATCAAGGAGAAACAAAACTGTCACACAGAATGGCCCCCTCAAGGATTGAACTCAAAACCCTGGGTTTAGCAGGCTGTTGATTTCATGGAGGGAGAGGGGAAGTGAATACAAAACAAATCGGGTCTATTTCTTGTTTTGATCCACTCCATCTATCTTAGGCTGGCAGCAGACGGTGCAGTACGACTGCTAGCCATTGTCGTCATCTGGGTGCTCGCCAGAAGATGGTGCAGTATGACTGGGGAATGACCTGTCTGAGTCACTCCCATGTCTGCCCAGGCACCCCCGAGGTCAGCTAAAAGAGCGCCCAGGAGTACAACGACTGCTACCAATCGTAATGCACCATCTGCTGCCAAAAGGCAATGAGTTGCTGCTGTGTAGCAAGGCAATACCACATCTGCCAGAACCCAGGAGACATACGGTGATGGTGAGCTGAGCGGGCTCCATGCTTGCCGTGGTATGGCGTCTGCACAGGTAACCCAGGAAAAAAGGCACGAAACGGTTGTCTGCTGTTGCTTTCACGGAGGGAGGCAGGGAGGGAGGGAGATGGGAGCCTGACGACATGTACTCAGAACCACTCGTGATACTGTTTTTGCTCCATCAGGCATTGGGATCTCAACCTAGAATTCCAATGGGTAGCGGAGACTGCAGGAACTGTGGGATAGCTACCCACAGTGCAATGCTCCGGAAGTAGACGCTAGCCTCGGTACTGTGGAGGCAGTCTGCCAAGTTAATACACTTAGAGCATTTTGTTTGGGGACACACACAATTGACTGTATTAAAAACAATTTCTAAAAAACCAACTTCTATAAATTCAACCTAATTTCGTAGTGTAGATGAAGGACATAAATCCACACTGTGTAGAGGCCAAGCATAGGAGTTTATTACACACAGCACTGACGGAGTGTCACCTGGCTTATTAGGCTCAGAGACACTGTTAATCAATTGATTAGAATAGAATATATAGATTTTTCATGGGCGGGGAAAAGTGACGGGGTAGGTAGTTTTATACCCCGGGATAAGTTTTGCAGCAAGACAAGATAGCACATTAACATGGTTAAAAGGCTACATAATGTCTCTGCCCATGGTCTCAAGTTAACATTTAATTAATACTTTGATACAATGTTATTAGTATAAAATATATATGTTGAATTCTGATTTGGGGTCCATAGGAATGGAGCAATTCCTTTGATTGTCCAACAGATACATTCCTAGGGGTTAAAGCAAAGAAACAGTGAAAGTATATGACAATAAAGATTGTCCCCTTTATGCCTTATGCCTGGGAAGGGAGGTGAAAGGATGCCATATCTTATTCTGACATGTGCCAACTTTTCATAAACTCAAGGTTGGATCTGTGGGAAAAACGTTCCCTACAGAAGAAACTGACACAGTAGGAACAGGGATCCTTTGTTCAATTTGCAACTCTGAATAAGACACAATTATTTAGTTCTTAGCTCCAACACCTGGCAATTTGCTGACCAGGCCTATTTTAGCAAAAACAAGATTATTTGTTTACCCCAGCTTTCTCTTAGCTAATCACTATTTGCTAGGCCTCTGGTCTCTTGACCATACTCTGGACTTTGGGTTTGAGAAAGAGCTGGCACAATCCATATACCAGGTTGTTATATAAAATGCACATGGATTTTAACCCTTCAGTAGACATACCCTGGGATGTTCTAGACTTCAGAGTGAGATGTGGACATGTCAGTCCTAGAAACTTCTTATATAGATTATTGTAGAACATAAGAACCCCAATCATGAACCAGAACTCCATTGTGCTAGATGTACAAACACAGATTCAAAACAGTTTATTTACTGTACTTTGAAGCTTTACAGGAGTGGTGAACAACCTTGACCAACCTTAACTGGTTTTAAACAATTTTTGTGGGTGTGAGAGAGAGCATATACTACATACAAATATGGGAGTAATTTTTGTAGGGTGCTACTGTTAAACTTCCATATGAACATCTGTATTGTGCATATTTTTGTAACTTTAAAAACTAACAAATGGAACCCATTTACTGCAGTTTGAAATAATAAAACAATATAATAATAATATGCTTTAAAAATGGCAATTGAATAATACGGAAGTGGAGCTGTCTCAACCAGTTAGGATGCTGTAAATATCTGTACAATAGAACCTCAATTTTGCAAACACTAGTCTTATGAATGACTATATATAAACCACTTTCCCACCAGGAGAAATAAATCTCATAATGAAAGTGATGTCGAAGAACAAATCAATTTAAATCCCTTCATATTCTGACGACTTTTATGCATTAGAAATTGCTTTTCAGTGGTTTGAACAAGAAAAAGGTGATGCAGTGCACAATTTTGCAATTTATGCACAGTATCTGCTATAATTTTCAGCTGCACAATTTAGGGGTAATATGATGGAAAATACAGTGTTTGTATAATTTGACAATCCTCCCTGTTAACTCCATAATGACCACATCCTGGGTTTATATAAATAGCTCAGTGTTAGTCCAGGATACAATTATTGCTTCATAATCAGGAATAAAGTTACCTAATGAGCCATGGGGCGGGGGAATGATACCAGGTAGACAGGCCAGCCCTACATACTCTCCTTCTGCATCAGCGGATCAGCTGAAGGGAGGCCATGTAGGGTTATGTAGGTGTGTCATACTTGCCCTTATGCCCCTGAATTGCTGTGGAAATGGGGGCCACAGGCTGGCACATAGTGATTGGGATCACATGTGACCTAAAAATAGAAAGTATAGTAAACAAATAGCTTTGGCTCAGATCATCTGCTCTGGTGGAAAAACCTACTGGAGGAGATAAGAGGAAATCAAGGTGAGTATTCATAATTTTCTAGCTATTTAAAAAAACATCAACACTTAACTTGTATTAAAAGATCACTTTTGTCCTACCTCTTACCCTAAGATGTACAGTACTGTCAAGATGAATATGTTATAATCCCCTTTAAATAATCCATTTTACTTTCATAAAGCTTGGTCCAGACTCCCACTGGCTTCAGTGGGTGTTGGATTGGGCCTATCGTGACACACAGCACTTGTAAAGAGATCTTTTGGTAAAGTTATTGAAATTTAGCTGCTGGAAATATATTGCACCCCAGACTGTAGTATTCTAAAAACTGTGCAGAGCCTTTTAAAAGAGACGGTTCCTTAAATGTTGAAATGCTTTATTGGAAGACAGAGCTATAATTTGGTCTGCTTTGGGTTCTTAAAGGTTTGTCAGTACAGGCTTACTTTGATACTCCGTGTCTGCTGTTTACTAAATTGTGGCTGTATCTGAACATAAACCAGAATGCAGGGCTCTTTAGCTGATGTAACTTTATGGCAAGCACAATTTTTACATGCAGTGTAAACAGTTTAATGGCTAGATGGGTTGAATATCCTTTAATCCTGCCATCAAATTAAACATGTCATTCTTCCTGGTGAACTGTGCCATTATCTGACAAAAAACTTGGGCACTAACTTTCTTCCAGAACAAACACGTTTTTACTGGCCTAAATCTATTAACAAAGGCTTCCCCAATTCTCTGAGTGAGATCCTGGCTCCACTGAAGTCAATGGCAAAACTCCCATTGACTTCAATGAGGCCCCAAATTCACTCCTATCTTTTTGCTTTATTACATGTTAAGAAACTTACTAATGAGCACAGTTGTCAGTGACTGAGCTTCTCCGTGCACTTGAAATATGAGCTCTGAAATATGACTCTAAAGTTTTCTGTTCAGTAATTAGTGCGTTGATTTATGCCCTTTGAGGTTTGTGACCATTTTTGCTAAATATCATTAACAGGGACACAGAGGCAACTAGTGCTAATGTGTATAAAAATAGTATATGAAGACCAAAATAATTGTGTTTGAAAATCTAAATTAATATACTGTAATATTGTCTGGAAAAGAAATTCAGTCCCTCTAGCCAAAATTAGTAGTGACATGGAACATGTGGGATGGAGAGGTTGTGCATACTGAAGGTGGCAAACAGCTTCCATTCTGAAATGCTTTTTTAGCACTCCTTGCAGCTTCACCTTTTAAAAACTGCTGAAAATAACTGCTGAGGAAAACAGTAATCTCAGCATATGCATATAATGCGAACTGTATGCAAAACAATAAAGTGAACATTGCTCAGCCCCTAATGCAAGTCCACATACACCCACTACTACACCATAAATCAGCGATGTTACACACACCATGATTCTCGAGGAAAAAGTAATTATAAGTACTTTAACAAAAATTCTATTTCCCATATAACAGGAACCCATTAAGGAAAACCGTTTGATACTGAAGTTAAGATGATAAAAATAATACATAGAAAAAACTTAACAATCCATGGGTCAGAGTTAAGGTTTAGGTGTTGTAATGAATAATTCGTTTGCATTCTTATAAAAAAATAAAGGTTTCACTGTGTAGGGAAGGTAAGATTTGTGCAGTTTTTAACTACTTCCTTTTAAGTGGTTGGGGTTTATTTATTTTAAATAATGTGGCAGGTACTGTGACTGACTCTTGAAATTATTTAATGCAGAACTGTTACTGCAATGAAATTATTCCTGTTGAAAAAGAGCTTGCTGTGTCCATTCTAAGAGCTGTTCAATGCCTTCCTGGATACAAGAGAGTGCAAGTAGAGGGGTAGCATCAGGTTCATATTGTGGCATGTCCTCTCCAGGCTCTATGCACAGCCCTTTCCTGTCATGGGCATAAGAACTGGCAAGAAATGAAAGGTTTTGCTACAAAATGAGGTGTTATAGCTGCCACATAGCAATGATACCATTGGTGCCTGTGTGGTGGCAGTCATTTTGGATAACACCAGGGAATGAATCAGAGACCTTCAGAGATAAAACGTGAGGCTCTATAGCTTGACCCACAACAGATTCATATTCACTCTGAATCATTCACAGAGGTAGGAAAAATGCACACTGAGCAATGGGTGTTACCCTGCACTCTGCAATGTGCCTTTTCCCTCCGACTCATCTCTATTAGTGCCATGCTCCCTTTCTAAGTAGGCATTGGGTCGATGGCTTTACCCTGGTTTCTATAGGAACTTTGGATTGCATTGCAAATGATGTCTGAGTAATAATAGCATGTTGTGGTTCTTTCTCCTTCCTCTGTTTTGTCATGTGGCACAAGTACCTTGAATGACTCCTCCCACTGTGTACTGTCTATGTCCCTTTTTCAGCCTTTTTGCAGGAATACACAGATCTTTGGTGCTGGTAGCACATGGTATCTCGCAGGCATTTTGTTTCACTTGCCGGGAATTTTCAAACCTTTTAAAGTCTCCTGGACCTGGTTCTTTGCTCTGTGGCTTACTATGCATGGCAGTGCATGGCCCTAAAAGACCACAGGGTGTCTTAGAGCTGACCCAAGGTAGCAACAGCTTACAAATTAGCCTGTTTAAAACAAAACAAACAACTCCCTTACTCTTTAAACCCAAATCTGGCTTTTGTCTCCTAAATGACCTTTTTTATTAAATGCGGGAACCTGACAGAACTTAGGGACATTCCCACTTCAGATTTCATTGAACTGGAAGTAAAAATATTTTCAATAGAAGGGGGAAAAGATGGGTTTTGTGTTGGGAAGGATATGAGACCAAAGAGATGGTGGTACAAGGGGTTGGCCATCTATATCAGGAAAGGATTTTTTTCTTCAAGGGTGAAATTCACCCCATACTAGGCCTATGCACCTCTTAAGTCCTCAAAATAGGCCTTCTACTGACCCTCTGAACTTCACCCAAAATGAATGCCCTCAAGGATGCTAGATGCACAAGATGCACTATTTGGTCCATCATGTTAGACCATCTTAAGAATGACAGTTTTTAATATAGTAATAATCACATACAGCAGAGGTCCCCGAACTGTGGTGTGCGGAGGAACATCGTGGGGGGTGCAGCTGGCTTGGGCTAGCCCCCACAAGGGGCAGGGAGGGGGTGCCACCCACCTCTGCCTTGCCCCCGGTTGGAGCCTTGGCTTCTGTCTTGGCCCCATCCCCAGTCTCAGTGTGGCTCCGCACCTGGCCTGGAGGAAGTAAAGGGATCACCACCAAAAAAACCTCCCCAAGAACCCCCCTACACACACACACACTGGAACTAGAGCAGGGATGCCAACTCAAATTTAGCAGTGTCCCACTCCTCAATGGGAAGTGGCAGCGCTGTCTTCCTTGCAATACTGCATCCCTAATGCAAGGCATACACAGTTGCATTTTAACTCTCACCCTCCCAACTGCATGATCTAAAATTATGTTCAGCATCCACCAGCAGCACGGGGCCTCCCTGACTCCAGAGAAAATTCTGTCAAAAATATTGCCCTAGTGTAAGAATGTTTAAGTCTCTGCTTTTGGGAGGAGGGGAGTTGATAGTGTTTAAATGTAAAATGCAGCCATGCTTGAACACCACACTCACTGTTTAGGTTTATAAGCTTTAATCCAAAATCTCTCCATTGACTACAACAAACAGGAATTGGAGCAGGGCCTTTGGTACGCAATGGTTGAAGGCACTCTGTATTTCAGCCTTGTGCATTGCCACATGCCCTCTTGTGGCTTATTCCTGTATTCTTTGCCATTCAGAGGGCACCACACCAGAGTTTTATTTACTCCTGAGGACATTCTACACACACAAAATAAAAATTCTGCACACAATATTTTAAAATTCTGCAAATTTTGTCAAATAAATGTGGAGGCTCCAGCATGGCATTGAGAAGCACAGGCCACTGGCTGCACAGAAGTAGGAGATTACTGTGCAGCTCTCCCCTCATCCCCCAGAACATGGACTCAGCGGTGAGGTTGCACCCAAACCTGGGACAGCACAGGGACCAGGCCTGCCCCAGAAGTGCCCCAAGGCCCTGACACTCTGTGTGGACAGGCAAGCTCCGCAAGTCAAGATCCAAGTGTGGAGCAGCTTACTGTGGGGGGGATCCAGGTGTGGATTGAGAGGGTTCTGTGTGGGGAAATCTGGGTGCGGGTGGCTCAGTGGGGGATCTGGATGCACAGGGGTTTGTTGGGGGGTGGGTTCTGGGTGCAATGGTAATGGAACTCTGTAGAGGAGTCCAGGTGAAGGTGGTTGAGGCTCAGCAGGGTTGGGTGTTGGGGGGGGGGAATAGAGCTTGGCAGGGGTGTCTGGGTGTGGGGGCTTAATAGGGGGTCCAGATGCTGGGGGAGTGGGCCTCAATGGGGTGGGGATCCAGCTGCAGCTGGTTAGGGCTTGGTGGGGTGGTGATCCAGGTGTGGGTGGCTCATCAGGATGATCCAGGTGTAGAGGAATTGGGGCTCGGTGGGAGGGTCTGAGTATGAGGGCATCTGGATGCATGGGGGTTGGGTGGATGGGGGAGAAGCTCCTTGTACCAGGATCCCTTCCCCTGCAACTGAGGGAAGGGGGATGGAGTTTGCAGAGCTTCCTGCAGATGAGGGTGGGTCTGATGCAGCCCCAAATGCTGTGCAGGGGAAGGGGAAGTCCTGTCCTCCCCAGCCCAGCCAGGACTAGTAGATGAGTCTGGCACAGGATAGGAGCCTCCAACCAGGTCTTCCCCAGTTCAACCCTCCCCCTCCTCCCCACAGTGATTTACCTCTCTGCCAGCTGCCCTGGGCATCCAAAACATACTGCTGGGGAGGGTCACATAACTTCTCTTGTGGCTTCTCTTTGCTTCCCCATCAAAGTCATTTATCTGTGGGGAAGCAAAGAAATCTGCAAGGGACATAAATTCTGTGCATGCACAGTGGCACAGAATTCCCCTAGGAGTAAAATTTTATTCTATTCCTATCCTGTGGTGGAAAAGGATACTTGGACTTATTGTGTGGCAAGGGAGAATTGCCCATTATTTGTAGTTGATTCTGCATCCTGGGAGAGAAGTTTAGGAATGGGAAATGAGAGTACATGAAAACTCAACTATATTGGCTTATAATAGCCTGGCATTCCAATCAGAGAGGACAAGAGCCCCCCTGGTAGTTGGTTATACCATCTACCTCTGGCTGGTGAGTGGTGGTCGACTCAGGTATCTAGATGTCCCTGCTGTTGCTGCTGATCATTAGTACAAGGAGGAAAAGACTAAATCTTAGCTCCCCCTTAATCTCTGGCTGTATTGAGAACTCTGCTTCAGGCAGAAAAAACTGTAATAACCAGTGATGAATAGTAGATTTAGTGGAATTCGGTAATGATCGTTAAAAATGGGAACATTCCTTCATTGCTTTATCACTGGCTGCTAATCTCACTTTCACCTAAAGTCTCCTATGGTGTTAATTTCTGACTTGGAACAAAATAACATTCCTGAAAGATTAGTCTTTAGAGGATGTTTTAATTTTAATTGAATACCTATGATAAAAGTAAAGCTTTGATCCCCGCCCCCCAGCCCTATTTGATCAACTTTCTGCAAAGATGGTGTTCCAAATTTTTTGCAGCCAATACCCTTTATTTAGATGATGAGGCTTGATTCTTTCCAAAGAAAACTGGTAAATGCCTGAGATGATTGGTCTGCTTATGTGGACTGTGCAAATATATGCTTAGTACATAGATATATCACAATGCATGTGTTTAAAAGGAAATGTGTAATTCCAGGCAATGTCTGTCTAGGTATTATACACATGGGCATTGAGAATGGCCTTTATAATAAAAATGTACCTTTAACTGAGCTCCTATAAAGTAATTAAGAGTTTACAGACACAAAATTTTGTGTACAGATGAAGTGTGGGATTTTCATAATTGCTCAGTATTGGTATAACTCTGCTCCGACAGGGGGTGTGTACCAATATACTCAGGCATGTGAGCACAAGTAAGTGCAATTAACTCTGTGGTTTACCCATATTTGGTGGGCATCAGAAACGTGCCTGAAATTATAGCTGGCTGAGGCTGGGATTCCCAAAATGCGCTGGGCCACTGATGGGACTTCTGTGTCCATCATTTGCCTGCCAGAAGGGGCAAGTGAGTATGTAAACTACCCAGGATACTATTCACTCATTCTTCAAGACTTGGTCGATCAGGGGCAGGTTCTTAAAAGCTAGTATTGGAAATATGGGAAAGGTTCATGATACCAGCTTGCTGAGGAGATCAGCCTTGTATTTGAAGGGGGAAGCAGGGACCTTATACCCAACAAATGATATTGTTATGAATGGTGTATCTGTGCCAGCTGTTTTAGGGTACCCGCGTACCCGGTCCTGTCATTGCCCAGGAAATTGTACCCTGATGTCAGGGGCCCTAGAGTTTCAATTTCAAGCTCAGTAACTGCAGGATGGTGGAGGAAAGTCTCAATGGTGTTGCTTACAAATCCGTCTTGAGGCCAGTGTGCCCAACACTGCAAAGAATCGGTGCCTGCTGTTTAAATGCACATAATCTATGAGGCTAAAGCTATTTCTGCATGGAATGAACTCGACCTTGCATGCTTTCATATTGGTCCTGGGTCCAAGCGGGAAACGGGAAATAAGGGATGCTTAGCAGTGCAGGGAGAAAGAGGATGACATCTAAGTTTTGCTACTTCTTGGGGCATTCTTACGGTCGTTTTTGTAAATCTGATTTTAGTTTAATGGCAGGTACAGGCCAAAATTGGGAGGGGCCACAAGTGCTGCTTACACGCTTTTGTTTAATCCAATTTGCAGTTGCTGGCATTTCCAGTGTACTATACTTTGTGACATTTGCACCTTTACAAAACCCATCTTAACAGATTTCCTGGAATGGCTCTATGTTTTGGGGTGGGGTTGATGGTGGGGATGGTTGCAGTCATTGTGTGATTGTTTGGATTTTCGCTGTGATTGTCACCTGCCTGAAGTAATAATAAAGAAATCACAAATGGCACATTGTTCCTTTTTGATTAAGGAGGACACGGCTTCTCTCAAATAACCAGTTTAATAAAGTATAGTAAACATCTGTAAAACTTCCCCTCCCTGTTTGATATCAAACAACTGCGGCTATTACAGAATATGGAGGTAGACTCAAAAGACTTTGAAAAGAAGCCCTGCAAACTTTGTAATTCGATACAGTGACAGGAAAAGGAGAAACTTGCGCATAACTTTCCAGTGCTCCTAAACTACCTTTGGTTATTGAGCGGTTGGTGGAGTGAATATAAAAAGTCAGAATGCCCAGAATAGCTGCTGTATGACAAAGGCACAACTGTCTCTTTTTCTGTTACAGCACCACTCTTTTGTGCCCCAGGAGAGGGGTGGTGGGGAGAGGAAAGCATAGGGACAGGAGGCTGGCCCTGTAAATGAAGTAGGTCCAGCTGACCTGTGCCTGAGCAGGTGCTCCTGTTGGGTCAATTAAGATGACAGAGCAGCACCTGGAGGCTATCCAGGATCAGTGAGAGTCCCAGAGAGAGGGAGTCTCACTGGGGTCAAAGCAGACTCCCTCAGTCATGAAGAGCAGGTGAGACCTGCCAGAGACCAGGGGATTGGAGGAGTCCTGGAAGGAAGCAAAAGGTGATTCCTGGGAAAAGATTAAAGACAGGAGAGCAGCAAGGGGGTTTGCTGGCTGGTGCCCGCCAGGACTGGAGAGGGCTGAAGGCTGGAGAAGCAGCAGCAGCAGCAGGTAGGAGCCTGCTGGCTCTAAGCAGGAGCCAACAGATGGAGAGGGCTGAAAGCAGAGGCGTGACAGAGGAGCTTACCTGCTGACACCTCCAGGCCCAGAGAGCTGGACCCCGAGGAACAATGGGAGCGCTGTCGAAGTGAGGGATGCTCTCAGCAGAGAGGCTTTGGGGCTTCCTGCTGATAAGAGTGGGGCTTCACTCCACTTGGAAGGGTGGGGGTGGCTCTCCTGGCACAAGGGCAGGAGAGGACTGACAGAGTCCAGACGTCATCAAAGGCGCTGGTGTGTGGTACGTGAGGCATAGAGGGATGAGAGGTCTTAAGTTTTAATGACTGTTTTGCGCTGAGGTGAGAAATGGACTACATATCTGAGATTTTTGTTGGGGATAATTTGAGCCACATTTTGTTACACCACCAAAAAAATCCAACACACAGCCGCGCCTACACCCTTGAGCTGGTGACTGGCAGCTCCACCTCACCAAAAGACAGCTAGATAGTTTCAATTTCTGTTCTTCCTCATGCCCCTTTGCCCTGTGCTCAAGCCACACCCACCTGCACCCCCCCTTAGTGGGAGTGGGGAAGTCCATCATTTACATGGGCAAAGGATACATTTTCAACTGGGGCATTTGAAGATAGCTGGAGAGTTGACTGGGTTGAGGGAGACCATTTGGAACAGCCTTCTGATGTGAGCTGCGGAGGAAAAGGTGCTTGGATAAGAATGTGCCAAGGGATGAAAAAGGAGGCAGAGTTCAGCAGGAGTGATGAAGGGGATGTAGAGAGATATGGCGCATAAGTCAGGTGGGAGCCAGTTGGTGCAGAGTTTTAGAAACAAGGAGGCCTGTTTGAAACTGGAAAGTTTTTATAATGGAAAGTCTAGCAGGCACCACTATAATAAATTGTAAACATTAGTGCAAAGAGTCTGACGTTTCGTGGATGTGGTATTCTTGGGAAAAGAGGGTTCCCTTTCTTAATATTTTACTTTAAGAGCACACTATGCTGCAGTAGTTTTCTCTTTGCTATGAAGCTCATAAGAGTAATTCTGGAGTAAAACTTTATCTTGCATGGGTCTCATACTATTGAACCATTTAAATATTGAATGAAACACTAGAGCTGAAAGCTCCCTTTGTATCTGTGAGTGCAGAAATCTATGGAAAGATCCATTTTATTATAGAGGATTTCTTATACATTATGATAAATCCAGTCTTGGTTTTATAGCACCCGTTGTGATCTGTTGCAAAGAAAAGCATTAAATATAAAAAATCCAATAGCAACCAAGAGTAATAGTATTTTATTTCACAGTAGAAGGAATATGGTTAATTTTGACTTCCTAAAAACATCGCTGGTCAAGTATGTGGGGGAAATCCTAGTGCTGTTGAAGTCAGTGGGAGTTTTGCCACTGATTTAAGTGAGTTCAGGATTTTGCCTGTGGTCTCTTCCTACATCTACCTTGTTAAATCCAACTTTCTCCACGTAACAGAGGCTAAGATCAAATAGCCCCTCCTACATGATGTTCGGTGACCATCCTATCAAATCCTAGAGAAAACAGAGCAGTCTTTGTATTCCATTTACTCTCTCTGCAGCCTTGGGTCCCTGTAGTAGTGTAATAATCTTATATTAAATGATGCTTGTGCAGTCATCTTAAATTTCATGTTGTGGCTATTGGATCATCTTTCCTAGTTTCATTCCTTGTGTTCTTGATAGAGGCTCAAGTGAGGGCTATTTCCAATGCAAATTGTGATCACAAGTAATAGTCACTCCCTTGGAATCTGCAGATTTTATTATTTCCATGAGAGATGCAATTTAATCATTAAGGGAACTGGTGTAGCGCCAGCCTCGCATGCCTGCATAGAAGGAAGTTGACCCCAATTTTGTAAGCGGGTGTTTATGAAGTCAAAGGTGCACTCTTAAACAGACTAAGAAGCTGGGCCAGCAGCAGAATGCCCAATCTGGCGTGCACACAGGAGAAATTATCCACGATTAAAGAGTTTCTGATTAATATGACTTATGTGCCAAAACTGCACATGCAGCGTATGATCTCAATTAGAGTGAAACCTAATTCTTCAAGGCTAAGCTCCAGATTCATTCTGTAATTTCTCCTTTGTTTAACTTAGACATTTTTTGACAACAGGATTTTTTTTAAAAGGCAAAAAACCACCATTCTAAATTGCGCTTCTATAGAAAATGTCTGTCTTATGGTACTGCACTGAATACCTTGACTATTTAAACATTTTGAGGGGACGGGGGTTGTTGTGCATTCCTCTAAAGCACTGCCATTTATGTTGCTAATGGAGCTATAACAGTTTTCAGGAAAGAAGGAATACTCGTGTGCAGGTTTTCTGCTTAAAAAGTAACTCTTGCCAAAGAAAACGGCTTGAAGGTGGAAAGGAATAAGTATATAATCACACCACTGTCATTACCTCTGATATTAAGAAAGTAGGAAATGTCAAAGGCCTGTAAGAAAAATAAGTCGAGGTTTAATGAGTCCGCTGGAGAGGAATTATCAACATTAATCATTTAGGCTAGTGGACTAACATAGCTGGCATCAATAGAATAACTTTTTCCATCCTGGTTGAATATACAGCAGTTGTTCTAGGCTTGTTTCTAAGAATTTTTCCGTCTAATCTCAAAACATCCTGGAAATACAAATTCTGAACTAGTATGATCACATTTTAAGTGCTCTCCCAAACCAATATGACTACTACTAAAATAATTCAGCATTTAGGCCCTAATCCTGCCCCTATAATGTGTGGGAGCAAAGGGTCCCAGATCCAGCAGAATCAATGCAGGGGGGCTTTTGAAAGCCCATGCAAGGCGGTGCACTAACCTTGCCTGTTATCTAAGGTGCAGAGTCTGCAGGATGTGGGGAGATTTTTGTGCCTGAACAGGGCATCTTGCAGCATTGGGGAACCAATGTTGAACCAATTCCCTGCGTGCTATGGAGTGGTACTGGTGTGCTGTCTTTTAGATGAGATAGGAACTTAGCTCCATGGCACTTCAAGTCATTAAAGATCCAAAGGAACCTTTTGCCAAAGAAGGAATATTGACCTCAGAGCATTGGCCAAATTCCAGTTCCCTTCTGAATTATTAAATTATATTCTGTTTACTATATCTAAATGTCTGCTGTAATTTTGTCTGGATAAGGTATTCTCCACTTCCTATTTTAAGATGCTGTGTAGTGTAGCTGTGCTCTGTCAAACAGTTGCTTTCTGTTTTACACTCAGAAATTGGTGAAGCGATTCTCCTATATTTTGTAAGTAATTCTAAGGCATTTTGAAGTGCTTTGGGATGAAAGGCACTACTAAGTGTAGTATCATTATGCAATAATCCACTAGGGGGAGTTAGAAATTACCTTGGTAGCAGTCAGATTAAGATAAGGAGTTCTTGCTGCATAACTAAGGGTAGATAGCTGCTAGTGGAAAACCTCATGAAGATGCAAATTCCGCATCTTAACTATGGAGCAGGACTGGAATCTTTTTTCTGTGTAAATGACTAGTTGGAATCACACTGTTCCCCCTCCTTGACATTTGAAACTTTATTTGGAGAATAATTAGTTGGAACCTCACAATTATAATGTTATTTAGAAATATTTGTGTAAGGAAAATAATCCAGGAGAAATTAGGGGAAAGCATGCTTCTACACAATTTCCTTCTAGTCATCGGATTCAAAACTCTCTTCTTTTGAGTGGAAGAAGATACCGTGCGAAAGCATGTTGGCCTAGATCCTCAGCGGGTATAACTTAGTATAGCTCCATAAACTTCAGTGGAATGATGCAGGTTTATACCAACTTAGGCTCCATCTCTTTATCTTTTAAAAGCAAAAAGTGTATAGTAAATAAACCACAGATGCGCTAAGACATTTCATGGCTTTCCTTTTCCTTCTTTGTTGTGTTCTTCCCATTTAAACAAATACTTCACTTGTAGGCGCTCATTGAGATTTTCATACTTTGCACAAAAGTCACCTTAAAATGTCATAGATTTTGTGGCTAGAAGGTACCATCATGAGGTGGTGTAGCCTCACCTCAAGTTTTATTTACTCCATTTAATTGTATGTTAAAAATATACTTTAACACCCCCCTCTCTTGTTGACAGAGGAACCAGCCTTTTGCCACATGCCTGGCAATGTGCTGGAGAGTGGCATGCTTTCTCGCTCACCAACATACACCGAAGGAAGACTGGAACTTGAGTAAATATGAAAAGCATCAGGCTGCGTTGTTGACACTATTGGCACATATCCCAGCAACAGACGCAGAGTGTGAATATACCAATGTCCTAGGAGAGAATAGACTCTACTTTCAAAGTAATCTTTGTTGTGTATTTGGTTGTCATGGTTTTTGTTCCTATGGCAACTGAGTTAGATTATTAGGGGATAGCCTAGCCAGCTTCGGCCGGTTGGGTGAGCTCTGTGTCTGTAAATAAAATGGTAGTTTTGTTAGCTGTCTGCTCTCTGGCCTCAAGTGATTTCTTCCTAAACCGGCTGCCCCCACGGATATAACAAGTGGTGACGATGGATGGGATTCCGGTGCTGCTCCAGTAACAGAAGAAAGTAGAAGTCAAGGTAAAGAACAAACAAACAAAAAACCTGCTTGTTTGCACTGACTGTGAAAGTGAAACTAAAAATCATGGCTACTCTGACCAGGCCACTGGAACCTTTTGATGAGAATACAGAGCAGTGGCATGTGTATACTGAGTGTTTTGAGCTTTTTGTTATTGCAAATGACATTACAGAAGCGAAGAAGGTGCCAATATTCTTAAGTGTTGTAGGGGCTAAAACCTACTCCCTGCTACGCAGCTTACTACACCCTGTTAAGCCTGAGACTAAATCTTACAGTGACCTTGTGGAAATCCTGGGGTCCCATTTTTCCCCAAAACCACTGGTAATTGCTGAGAGATATAGATTCCACAAAAGAGACCAAAAGGAAGATGAAACAGTTGTACAATTTGTAGCAATTTTAAAAAAGCTAGCAGAACACTGTGAATTTAAAGAGATGTTAAATGATGCCCTGCGTGACAGGTTAGTGTGTGGCCTCTACAGTGAAGCTATACGGAAGCACCTACTGACAGAGGCTCAGCTTACATTACAGAAGGCTGTTGATATTGCTGTCTCCATGGAACTGGCTACAAGGGAGACACAATACATCGCTGCATCCCCTAGGGTGCAAAAAGTGTCACAAGAACCGACCCACAAAACTGTGCAGAGTCAAGAATGTTACCGCTGTGGTAAGCCGGGTCACCAGGCATCAGAATGCTGGTGTAAGGACCTGGTGTGTCGACACTGTGGCAAAAAGGGACACATTGAGTGTGCCTGTAAACAAAAGAAAAGGAGGTCTGTGGTCTGGCCGACAAAAAGAGGAATCCTGCATACCCTAGAGCACACCCAGGATGATCAAGGTGACACCTCATCGCAAGAGGAAGTGCCACTGCATGTTTTGCCTTTGGCAGTGGGCTCACATGAATACTGGGTAACCCCGTTGTTGGATGGCAAACCTATACGCATGGAACTGGACACCGGTGCAGCCATCTCGCTGGTCTCTGAGACTGTGTATAAAGAAAAGCTACAGCATTTTCTGCTTAAGGAAACAAAAACTATTCTGAAGACGTATACGGTAGAAGCTGTGCCCATGTTGGGCACTATTGATGTTAAGGTGGAGCTCAATGGACAGGCTGCTAAATTGCCACTGTTTTTGTGGTGAGAGGTAACTACCCAGCCTTAATGGGTAGGTCTTGGCTTGGGAAGATTCAACTGAACTGAGAAGAAGTGCACCGGATGACTAAAGAAGAAACCAGTCTAACCCCTATACTAAGGAAACATGCTGCTGTTTTTGGAGATGATTTGGGAAGTATGAAGGGAATCACTGTGACATTGAACATTAAACCTGACAGTCCACCAAAATATCTGAAAGCCCGAACTGTGCCATATGCCATCAGGCCAAAAGTTGAAGCAGACCTCGAGCGCCTGGTCATCAATGGAGTCCTAATACCAGTTACCCATAGCTCATGGGCCACTCCTATCATTCCAATAGTGAAGAAAGATGGCTTTCTCCGGATTTGCGGTGATTTTAAAGTCACTGTCACCCCAGTGTTGTGTGCAGAGCAATACCCGCTTCCCCGCATCGATGACCTCTTCGCAGGCCTGGCTGGGGGACAAAAGTTCAGTAAGATTGATCTGAGTCAAGCATATTTACAGATGCACGTCGATGAAAAGTCCCAAGAGCTGTTGACTATTGTGACTCATAAGGGGCTTCATCGATACTGTCGCCTACCCTTCGGAATAACATCTGCTCCCGTCCTGTTCCAGAGGCTATGGACCAGATCTTGTGTGGCTTGTCAGGAGTTCAGTGCTATCTGGATAATATCCTGGTCACTGGAAGAAATGAAGAGGATCACTTAAAGAATTTAGAGGCTACCCTACAAAGACTGGAAGAGTATGGCCTACGAGTTCGCAAAGACAAGTGTGAATTCTTCAAGCCCTCTGTTGAATATTTGGGACACATCATTGATTCTGCAGGTCTTCATAAGGCCCCTGCAAAAGTTAAAGCTATTGTGGAGGCTCCCCCACCTCGAAATGTAAGCCAGCTGCGCTCGTTTCTAGGACTACTGAACTATTATGGAAAGTTCATCTCACAGTTAGCCACACTGCTAAAACCACTTCATGAGCTCCTTGGGCAGAACAAGGCCTGGAAGTGGACTGAAGCCTGTGATGTTGCATTTAACAAAGCTAAGGATGCATAGCTAAATTCTGAAGTTCTAACGCACTTTGATCCATCCTTACCCCTACAATTGGCCTGTGATGCCTTCCCTTATGGAGTGGGAGCAGTCGTGTCACACATTATGCCTTCGGGAGAAGAGAGACCTATTGCTTTTGCTTCACGCACTCTAAGCAAAGCAGAAACTAACTATGCCCAAATCGAACGTGAGGCATTAGGAATTGTTTTTGGAATTTGGAAGTTTCATCAGTACCTGTTTGGGCGAAAGTTTACTCTTCTCACAGACCATCGACCTTTGACGTCAATTTTTGGACCCTACACAGGCATTCCCCCATTAGCTGCTAGTCGTATGCAATGTTGGGCATTGTTACTTTCAGCACACACATATGAAATCAAATATCGGAAATTCACTCTGCACGGCAATGCAGATGGCCTCTCAAGGTTGCCTTTGCCGGTCAAACATCAAGATAGTGCCCAAAAGGAAATCTTCTACTTTGAACAGGTAGAGAATACACCCATCACTGCTACTCAGATAAAGAAGGCAACTCGCGTTGACCCAGTTATGGACCTGGTGATGCATGGAAAATCTCGACAAACCTCTCCGGTCTCACCCGGCCTTGTTACCTACATGTCCAGGAGGATGGAGTTATCGGTCCAATCTGGTTGTTTGTTGTGGGGGAGACGTGTCATTATTCCACCACCACTGAGATCACAGATGTTAGAACAGCTACATTCCGGTCACTGTGGAATAGTGCGCATGAAGGAAATTGCACGAAGCTATTTTTGGTAGCCTGGATTGGACAATGCTATTGAAGAGAAGGCAAAAGCTTGTATGTCATGTCAGGGTGTGAGGAATGCACCCCAGTGGGCACCCCTACACCCATGGGGCTGGCCTGAAAACCCATGGCAACGTATTCACATTGACTTTGCTGGCCCCCTTAAAGGAAGCATGTTCTTGGTGGCAGTAGATGCCCATTCTAAATGGCCAGAAGTCTCTATAATGCAGTCCACTACTGCAGAGAGTACTATCCAAAAACTACGAGTACTCTTTAGTCGTTTTGGTCTGCCAGAACAACTTGTGAGGGACAACAGACCGCAGTTCATCTCTCAGGAGTTTCAAAATTTTATGAAGGCAAATGGGATACATCACGTCAGCACCATATCATCCATCCACCAACAGATTAGCTGAAAGATTTGTGCAGACAATGAAACACCCTTTGAAATCAGCAAGGGGACAACACTCCATTCAAAAGCGTCTGGATACCTTCTTACTTTCCTACAGAAACACACCTCATGCTACGACCCAGGCATCCCCGGCCTTTCTAATGATGGGATGACAGCTGCGCACTTGCTTTGATCTGCTGATACCTTCTGAATCCCGACAAATTGTGCAACATCAGCACCAATATCAAGTCATCAGATGGGCACCCAGAGCAAAAGACCGAACCTTTAGCCCGGGACAGCCAGTTTTGGCTCGGAATTATACTTCCAGAGCTAAATGGGTCCCTGCCACAATCATCACTCAAACAGGACCTGTTTCCTACATAGTCCGGACTGCAGAGAATCTTACCTGGCGGCGACATGTAGATCAGCTGTTGCCAGGTCATGCCAGTCCTCAGGACACATCTGCAGTTGAGTGGTCTGACTTCACCTCTTCTGGTGAGACACCGAATCACCTGTTCCTGACGGTTCTCCTCCATTACTGCCGGCGGCTGAGATACCCCTTTGCCCAGCACGAGCTGATACCACCTCCTCACCTGTTCATGCTGCAGACCCTGAGCCCATGGTACTTTCGGGTGCAACAACACCAGAAGTTCGCCATAATCCACCTAGAGACAGAAGGCCTCCTCATCGGCTGGATCTTTAGCTAGGGTGAACCCATGGTTATGGGGCAAAATAATCCCCAGGGTTTAGCCGGGAATGGAGGCAGTCTACCCTCCTTCTCTAGTCTAGTGTGTGTTTTATTTAGGGGATGTTCTTATTGGGGGGGAGGAATATGTTGTGTATTTGGTTGTCATGGTTTTTGTTCCTATGGCAACTGAGTTAGATTATTAGGGGATAGCCCAGCCAGCTTCGGCCGGTTGAGTGAGCTCTGTGTCTGTAAATAAAATGGTAGTTTTGTTAGCTGTCTGCTCTCTGGCCTCAAGTGATTTCTTCCTAAACTGGCTGCCCCCAAGGATATAACAATCTTGCTTGCTAAAATGTCCGTCCCACCTGGTGTCCGATCCCAAAGTTCACTGAAGTCATTATGGAGACTTCCGTTGACTTCAGTGAGCATTGGATCAGCTCCCCAGAACCCTGCTTTATCAGAAGGATTGATGCACTCGCGTACTCTGATTAGGATGGACAATCTAAACAACGCTTGGACTCTGCCAGAATGGCTTTGTTAATAGAGCCAACCAGGAATCTCAATTCCTTTGAGCTGTGGATGTTTCACAATAGCAATAATCTTCTCTAGTTGATCTTCTGCCTAGTGAGTGGCTATTTCCTACATATAAACCTTGAATACTTTAATTTTTAAATATACCCCATCACACTCTGTTATGGGGTCTGCAGTATGTACATAAATAAATACAAAATGAGCATAAACAATATTCACAATTTTACAGAATGCCATCTAAGTACATGACCCTTCAAAAATAAAATAAAACAAGGTCTCTGCCCTGGAGTTTATCATTTTAATGCACAACATGTAGCATGGCTGAGACAGAAACAATTACAGGGAGGAGATTGTGGAGCGAAAACTTAAGTGAAGAACTCATGGGAAAGTCTAAATGCACAGCTTTGTGGTGCTGTCGTGGTCAGGCAAAAGGGTAGTGGCTGAGTGGTGATTGGTGGAATGTTAGCTGGAAGAAGTGATTCTTGAGGAGGGAGTTAGAGTGGAGTGAAGTTAAGCATAACAGAGGCAAACTGTTACAAATTCAGAGGATGGTATGCACAAGGCATAGAGCCTTGAGAGAGGGAACAAAACAAAGGGATCATGAAGGTGAGGGCATCTAGCAGAATGAAGTGTGTGGGAAGTGGTTGGAAATGAGTGATATGTACACCAGGAGGAATCATGCAGGTTAGACCAAAGAGTCTAAATAGGATGTGGAGAGGAAAGTGAGAGGGTCATGGTGGTGGAAGCGGAAGAAGATAAAAGCAGGAATGTGTTAGGTAGACTGGAAGGGAGACAGATGAACCTGCAAGGCAGGATAGGAGGGGATTGCAGTAGCTAATGGCAGGGGTGACTAATATGTGGATAAAGATTCTGTCAGTGGGTGTCGGGAGGAAAAAATGGATTTGGGAGGTGCTGAACAGAAAGAACCAAAAGCCTGGATGAGACGGATGAAGAGAAGAGGAGTTGAGAATGATACATGTTGTGAGTTTGACTGGCAGAGAGGAGAGTGGAGATACTGACTCTGGGATAGGAGGGGAAGGAATGTAGGGGAAAGATGAGTAGTTTAGAATTGGCAGTAGAAGAGCCAGGATGAGATGGGGGAGAGAAGGAAGCAAATGCAAGACTGAACAGAGATGGAGAAGTAACTGGGATTGGGGAGGAGAATCAGTTTAGAGATGCTTAGAGAAACATACCAGCAGATGAGATCTAATGAGAGAGAGCCCAGGGTGTAGCTGTGGGATGGGGAGAACTTGACATGAGAGGTGAGGAGGGAAAGCCATTAAGGTAACCCCACTGAAGGAGTGATCAGTGAGATGGGAAGACCACCAAGGGAGTGTGAAGATCTGAAAGAAAGAGCTGATGAACAGGGAGATGCTGACTGTCATAGGGAGCTGGAAGACCGAGGACATAAACATGGAAAAGAGGGCCTGGGACTTGGCCAGGAACATGGATCTATAGTATCCTTCACTGCAGAGAAGAGGGGTGGAATCTGGATTGCATGGGATCAGGAGAGAGACAGGTGGTGAATTAAAGATGGAGGTAATGGACGTCACAGTGGAACAAAGGGCAGCAGGAAGTTGGGAGCAGTAGTTAGGCAGAATGGGGTTGAGGGGAGGTTTCTGTACAATAGGGGCTGGCCCAGTGCACCTGAAGGCAGAAAAGGGAACAGAGAGAAGGGATGAGGGAATGAGAAGTCATGAGCCGAGTTGGATGAATATTCCAAAAATATTTCCACAGACAAGGCTGCTTAGACTATGTTCACTCCAGCTGTGTTCGCACCCTTTTGGGGTTTATTTTCTGCTAATATTCTTGCAAATCAGCTGACTGGCAACCAGTAAGTCTAAGAGCTTACTAGCTGAAATAGCACATACTGCAGTATATTCATGGAACGTGAATTTTTAATTCAAATTTGTATTTGGTGATTCTAAGAGTCACACTCATCCATTCAGGCCATGTGACATGGGTGAGAGGCAACTGCTCAAATATAAAAAATTTGCAGTGAACTGCTTCCAAAAAGTTACAAGGCAAGAATATACATCAAAGTAGTTACCAGTGCATGTTTCCTTTATGTCAACAGGATCTGAGGCTTTATTGGACCAATATGGGATGCACATTCTAGGGTAATGTACCCATTCCTGAACATGTCCTGCTACCAGCCTCCAGACTTTCAAGTTAAGGTGCTCTTAGCAAGAGTGCATCATCTGATCCCATATGCTGTTGTAATCTGGGGGCAGGGGAGGAGAGGAGAGGCTTATCTGCAGTAGTTAGGACTCAGACTATTGGATTTTGAAGATTAATACCAACAACTTGGGCCTGATTCTGATCTTAGTTTACACCAGTGTAAACTATCTGCAGTACCATTGAAACTGGTATAGTCGCACTGGTGTTAATCCAAAGAAAGATAGATCAGAATTGGGCTCATTGAGCTGCATGAAAAGGTGAACATATGCAGCCTGTAGAGAACTCGAGTAATGTGCTACCTATGGCTAATCTGATGAAGTAGTCTAGAGTCTAGACACAACATTCTGCATCAACTGCAGCTTCTAGGGTAGCCACCTATAGAATGCATCCCTCTACTTTTACGGGACTGATCTTATCACTCTCTTTCTTAATGTGTAACTCTGTACAGCAATTGCAGCACAGTTTAATTTACAAGTTATTACACTGTTTCGTCATCACCCAGCACTCAGTAGTTAGGCTTATTCTGAGTAACTGAAACATAATTATCATGCTGTCTGAAACTTTCAGGCATCAGGTAATGCTTTATTTTATGAGGAAAAAATAACTTTTATTTAAACTGTAAAATCTGTATATTTACAGAGTGGCTATTTTTGCTGTTCAGATTTTACAGCAATTACACCGGGAGTTTTTTCTGAAAAATTGAGCTCTCACTTAAGTCACCCACAAGCACTTCCTATGTAACTAATTACTTGGATTAATTGGATAATTGTGCTCAGGCAAAAGAAAATGAAACATCTTCTAATGGTGACTAATAGCCACAGCAGCATCTATTAACTCAAGAATAGCAAAGGAGTCTTTACCATTTGTGGTGTTTGTATATTATAGCCATAATCTGGGTCTTAGATCTGGAGCAAATTTTATGTGTGTAAAATTTTAAATCATAAGTCAGAGAGGTAAAATAGATTTTTTGCTAGTTCACTCTGCTTTTATCTAACTAAAAATAGCTGTCACGTGCACAGAGCTGTTTATCAGGGAATGTGAGGACAACTTTCTGTGTTTGGACATCATAACTATCCCGTTTGATTTGCCCTGTAAATATTTTGCTGCTCCATTAGTGGGGTCTGGGTAGGTGGGGGTCACATACGGCTTTCCAGTAGTGCTGTTGCAGTTGGAGTTTGCATCGTTGTAAGAGAATTTCTTGTATGTGGGCCCTCAGTCCAGAGCCACTGTTGTGTAGTGTTTGACTTATGCAGTCATGTGCTTCTGATTGCATGTGTTTTCAGAGGCTAAGGAGTAAGTATCCAGAAAAAAGAGGCAACGATAGCGTGTTGCTTCTACAGGGAGTTTTGGAATTACTGTAGCTGGTAAACTACAGCAGTTTGGAAAGCTGTTCTGGGTTAACACTGTTGAATGCTGCAGAACATTTTCCAAGAATATTTGCTAACAAATTGGCTTTGGCAACTTCATTGGGGGCAACATGCATATTTAAAGTTAAGCATATGCTTAAGTGCTTTGCTGGTTGGGGGTCAGAGTGCTCTGGATTGAGTTTAGAGTAAATCGTATTTCCATGATAATGTCATGGCTTTGGATGGGTTCAGGAATTTCTGGATGTATGCACAAAACTGAAGTACAGGCTGAAGAAAACATCACTTCATTCTTTTACTGGATGACTTTCAGGTGCCAACGTGTCACCACTAGCCTCCTGTTACCTTCCACCAGCAATTGTTTGGTCATATAACTCAATGAAAAATAAAATTTGAAAAGGAGGGTGGGTGATAAATTCCTATAATTAATGAGTTAAAATAGGCCTGTCAAACACTGTCTCTTGAAAAATATTTCCTACTTTATGCAACACTGTAAAAGCAGAAGTTAGGAATCTTGAGATTACATGTGTAGACGTTGCAATGGTCTATGTAAAGCACTTGCTGTATTTTATAGACTAACAAATAGTTTACAGCAGTAATTAGTGCAGAAGTTAAAGGTGCCCTCCAGCAAATCTGGATTAGTCACCGGCAGTGACATTCCTGACAGAGAAAGTTTTGTGAGTTTTGTATTTTCAGTAGGAATAGTTTATTCGTTTGAGCGAGAGCAGCATTTTGATAAATACCTCTAACTTGCAGTAAGAGCCGTGAACTCCTTTTTTCTCCCTTTTTGGCTTCTGAGCGCAGCATGGACATTGAGTGCAGTCTGTGTAGGGGATTTGGCTTTGGAGACTCACAAAGTTTTTAATACACTTTTACACAAATAATTTTTGGTCAGGAAATCTCAGTTTTGCCATGTGCAGTCTACAAACATGTAGAAGGTGTTTAATTACAGTATTTCATTGATGAGCCCCAAATCACCTACCAAAAATGCCTTCTTTTTTATTAAACCTCTTTGACTCATGCTTTATCTAATGAGCAAAAAAGATGGATCTTATGTTAGATTCAGCTAATGTGACTTTTGAGTTAGAAGACTGAGTAATGTGGTATTGCTTCATTATGGGTCTGTCCCTGAGTTGTGCATTAATCAGCATGAGTCTTGAACTGGAGATGGGGAATGGTGGTGGTTCCTTCCTCCTCTCCGCTCTTGATCAGCTGGAAGGTCTGGCCATGGCTGGCCTGAAAATTGCTTGCTTGCACCCAGACTAAAATTAGCCTGAAATTGCTCTCACACAGGCCTGAAGTGGCTTTCCTAAAACACCCCAGGGAAATAGTAAGAAATTGAGAAAAACAAATGAGCCCGTAAATAAGAAACCTAGTTGAAAGGTTTCTTCTCTGCTTTTGTCTTACTCTATTTCCTTAGTGTTTTCTTACCTCTTCACACCCCGGCATTTATTCTTATTTCTCTCTGTCCTTCTCCCTTTTGATTACTTTCTTTCATCTTACCAGTCTGGCTCACTACCACTTTCCCCCCCGCTTTCTCCTGCCACTCCCTCTCTCTCTTCTTTCCCACAATATTATGTCTCCTCTCCTACTTTTGCTTCCCCACCTTATTTTTTCTCTCCCTTCACTTCTCTTGCTCCCTTATCTCTCACTCCTTTCTTCTCTGGCTCCCTATGCTCTGGTTGCTTGCACTCTGCGGGAGGCTAATATAGAGCGAGTGCACGCTCTCGAAACACGTAGTTAATAGAGAACGTATTGTGCGTGACACTCAAGAATATGAAGCACTGTTAATGGGTTTTGTAGGACCAATAAAGGTGGTTGTTGTGTATGGCAAATGGGTTCCTTTGTGCAGTTTTTTACATCAGCTCTCAACAGCGAGGACCCAAACATGAACTCCTCTGTATTTCTGGCTTGGTCTTGGCTGCCTTCACTTGAAATAGGCTCCTGGACATGGCTTTTTTTGGTTCTCTTTTTAAAGAACGTGTGTAGCCTCTCTCCACACTGCACAAAGGTCTTTTTCTAACTTCCTAGGCTGCACCCTTGCTCTCTTATTAGTTCCAAAATCTAGTGCAAGAGTAGGGGACCCCCCAAGGAGTTGTAGAAAAGTCCACAGATGGCTAGTATTGTTAGTATGGGACAACAGCCAAAAAACGATTTGGTATAACTTTGCAGGCCTGCTGTGAGCATGGGGATGAAGTGCAGTGAGTATCTCCAATGTCTCTGAGCTGTGCGTTAATGAGCAATTCTTCATGGTCCTAAAGTATCTTACCATGATTAACATTTAAAAAATATTCTTTTTCTAAAGATAAACCTTATGCCATAGATAACATCTCATGACTAATGCAGAACAGTCTATGAACCACTGACCTCAGAGGGAGTTTTGCCATTGCCTCTAATGGCAGTTGGATTACATCCTATATCTGTATTTTTGCTTCTGTGGCAAGCTCCATGCAGCAGGGATCACATTACTCTGTTCTGTGGCCAGTGCTAGCACTCTGTCATGCTTAATGACTATAGTGGGGAAATGCATTAGTGGAAAGGATTCACTGCCTGTTCACTTTCTTTCAGAGACCGCCTATATCAGTCCAGACTCTTGGGTAATGTACTTCTTAACCAGTAGATGGAAACAGATCATGACGTTTTTTGATAACATCATGCCCCTTCCCAGTCCCATAAATCAGATGAATACTCTGAAAATGGAACCAAGGGGAAAAACAAAATGGACCTGGTTGTCCAATAACTAGTGACAAACAGCTTTAATATGGTGATTATGTGACCATGTCAATGACTCTGCTTTCAAACTTTAATAGGAGGTCTGGAATGGTACAGGTTTCAGAGTAGCAGCCGTGTTAGTCTGTATCCACAAAAAGAACAGGAGTACTTGTGGCACCTTAGAGACTAACAAATTTATTTGAGCATAAGCTTTCGTGGGCTACAGCCCACTTTTTCAGATGCAATAATTCCTTTTGAAGTGGAGCATATCATTTAAAAAAAAATCCAATCTCAATTTAAACATGGCCAGTGGAGGATAATCCACCACAACCCTTGAACAATTGTTCCAATAGTTAATTACCTTCATGTTAACACTTTCTTATTTCCAGCCTGCATTTGTCTACCTCCAGAAACTAATAGCTACAGAAAATGTCTCCCTCCATATTTAATTTATACCAGCCCACATGGTTAGAGTCTCCCAAAATGGTTAAAATATTTTTTTAGAGGTGGGATTACCAACTGTTTGCAGTTTGCAACCTCCTTCTGCCAAAGTCTGAGCAATTTATCTGTATAGTTTGGCAAAGATGAGGGCTGGAACTCAGGTTGCTGCCTTGCAAATGTGTCATAAAGACACTTCTCTTTCTGCCCATGAAGCTCCCATTGACTGGGTACTGTGAGCTATAAAGTATTATGGTGCTTCTTTCCCAGCTGCAGAATAAACTTCCCTGGATCAGGTCTTTAATCCATTGCAATGGTGATTTGCAGGCTGTCTGCCCTTTCTTTAAATGCTGGTGCAGGATGAATAGTCTCTGCAATTGCCTAAATTCTGCTTCCCTTACTGTGTAAATTTGGAGGGCCCTGTGGATGTTCTTGGGGGTGCGACAGAATGTGGGTACTGTTCCTGCTCCTGGTTTTTTTTCATAGTGCTTTGGGCTTGATTTCTGTCCATCTTTATTATGACCTTAGTGAAAAATCATATAGATCCTTTCAAGAAGGGGCTTGCATCTCCACCCCTCTTCTAACTGGATTTACTGCTGTGTAAAACTGGGTTTTTAATGACTGTGATCAAAGGGGGAACCTTGATCAGAGGTATAAATGGGGGGATCCGTGAGAATATTCTACACCAATATCAATGTTGGAAATGGGCAATGCACTACCGGTCTGAGCTTGTCCTTTTGCCTTTAGGAACCTGGAAACATCCAGTCATGACCGGGTCCACTCACTCTGTGAACAGCGGGTTTGCTGCTTGCAAGTGGATCACTTGATTGTGAACATCAGTGAAGGGGGGCAGCAGTAGGAGAAGGGAAAACAAAACACACTGCCCTTCTCTTCCCTCCCTTTTCTGTATAACTGAATGAGCTTTAGACATCCCTGCTTATGATTTCAAAGCTGTTGGTTTATTTCAGAATATTTGGTGTATTGAAGTAAAATGGTGGTACATCCATCAAATTGCAATGTATTACCAAAGTCTGATTGTTCCAAAAAGTGCTGAACAAATAGTGTGGGATGGCAGGTGGGAGAATATTTTCCAAATAGCAAGTCAAACTTTGAAAGCAAACTTTGATTTGGTTGTAACTGATTTTTTTGCGGGCACTTTCCATGAATACTCTGCAAACAGTCAGAAAAGGTGTGTTTTTTCTTTTGTTTTTTGCTTTTAGTTAAAATGCTGGAATGTTTGCTGAAAGCAAATTTCAGAGTTTCATTTTTATTTATAAAATCTGTAATTCATACTGCATTGGCTGTGCACAGATCTTACAGTGATGCAACCAATATCCGAACCTAGATGGGTAGTTACATAACCAAGAATAACTGAACTGTGAATTGCCCACCTTAAAAACTGAATATATGATTTGAAATTCATGCAGTAAATGACCTAACGTTCTGATCTGCTGACTGAGAATAGTCACTGACTATCCACTTGGAGTTTCAGATAATGAATACCATGGAGAATTTTTGCAATCTGTTCAGACAGTCCACGCATAGGAAAAGTAAAAAAGCAAAATTCATTGAATAAGTTATTTCCTCACTGTGGGTGCTAAGTTACCATGTAGTGAAGTGACTTGCGTAGGCAGCTAAAATTAAGGATTTTTAAACTCTCTTTAAAATGTAGTCTATTGAAAATATGGAATATTGCAAGAGAGATGCTACAGAAAGACCTGGAGCTGTTAGGTATCATCTGTACCTCCTTAAACCACAATTTTAACCTCAACTGCCTGAGACCCTTAACAAGCACCAAATTCATTGACATCATTTAATTTCTAAACCACAGTAAATTTGGCCTTGACATTAAAGAGTTCTCCATATGATTTACTTCATTAGACAGATCATTATGAGGAATGTCTATGAATGGATGTGAGGAAAAATCAGAAGACGTAACCACATAAAGGAGAATGGGGGACAGTATTCCAGAAGGGACTTAGCCCATGAATTCACTGGCTCAGGTTATTCATAAGGCAACACATTTAATGACAGAAAAATCTGAAAAAGGTATTTCTCACAATGTCATTATTATACCCTTGTTTCTTCCTTTCCATTTCGTCTGCACTTGTTTAATCTCTGATTAAACTTTCCAGTTCTCACATGAGACCAACTTTCAGAGTGGTCCTTATATTTGTAGCACAATCACTTTCATATATAACTCCTATAATGTACATGTGCAGATAAGAATTGCATGTGTAACCCACACAACTCCTGGGTGTGGTGTTCTGTCCCATCTAGTGGCACTGACACCACTTAAAGAGAGAGCTAAAATGAGTCTGCTCTAGAGCCTTTGCAAACAGCCAGTTGACTTTTAGCTCATGTGGTAGAGGCTCATGCCCTAAGCCCTGGAGGTCCCTGGTTCGATTCCACCCGCTGACAAGGTGTTACACATGTGTAAACTGAATAGCTCAGTCTGGGACTGTCGCTTTACCCTGAAATCAATGAGTGTTTTGTCATGATAATCCTTTTCTCTGTCTGATCACTAGACATGAAACCCCACTTACTACTTCAGCAAGTGGCAGAAGATCCAGTGTGATAGCTCTTAGGGGGTTGTTCTGGTGGTTTGGTTTTATTCAGACCAAACTTTGAGGCTGTTTATGGAGCACCCTAATGTCTCTACAGGCCTCAGGGTGGCTCCAATGAGTTCTCAACACAGCTTTCCTCTGATGAAACTATCAAAATTTTAATGATGTTTTCCTTGAGCCCTGCTGATGTTGGATTTCCTGGATCCTCCTGACCTACAAGAGAAGTAGTAGTTGTATGCAAGGGATAGGGATGACCACAGGTTTCTGGCCTAGCAGGTGGAAGTTGAGAGAGGTGAAATTTTTGAACAAAATTCCCCACCCTGTGTTAGTTTTTTTTTTAAAGTAGGTTTGATTTGACCAAAATATCTCACAAGTTTGTGTTGATTTGAGTGAATTGCTTCAGTTGGGGGGCAGAGGGAAGAGTTCTGAAAAGTGGACATGTTTCATTTTAACATTTTCAAAATAATGTTTAGACCATTTGAATTTTCAAATGAAAAGTTGTTTCAAGTTAACTTTGATTAAAAAAATAAAAAGGGAAAGCCCAAAATATAAACAAAATGTTTTGTTTTAGGTTGAACCTGAAATATCTCCTTTTCAAATCTTGACATGTGTTATATTTTTGGATTGACCCCAAACAATTTTTTTAATTGCCAGAGAACAAAAAATTAATCATTTTATTCACACAACTCTAAGTGGCAGGATTGCACTGTTTGGCGTACCAAACAAGGAGACCGACCATCTTCAAGGGCTTTATCCAACACCCATTGAAATCAATAGTAGCCTTTCCATTGACTTCACTAGGCATTGATCAGACCCTAAAAGCTTCCTATATGGAGCTAGCTTCACAGGGGCAATTGTTCTCTGCCTGAGATGAATGTTATAAACAATTCCCAATTAAAAATGAATTCATTTTTCCCACTAAAGCCAGAATCTTGCATGGTGCTGAGCACTGCGGCTTTGAGTTAGCAGACAACTGTTCTGGTAATTTTTCCCAGTGTGCAAAATTCTTTGCAGAGTTCTATTTATCTGCGGATTAATAATAATCATTTAATGGACCTCATAAATTTTGTTTTTAGATAAAATAATTGAAGAATTATTTTCATCATCAGCTGAACTAATCTGTTTCTAATAAATATGTACGCACTCCTAGCCAAAATCCATCCTTTTGTTTTGTGACTACTTTAGAAGTAGTTTGTGAAGTAAGTTAAGCTATAAACCAAGTACCAGCAGTCAATGAATTCCATCTAGTGTCTTAACTTTGAACTTGAGCATGTATTTAAAAACTGCCAATTTAAAAAAAAAATCCTTTCTTGGTACAGCCCAGAAAAATGGTCACCGTAAGGGGAAATGAAAATTATTTAGACTAAAGTCAAAGCAACAATTTAACATCCTTTTGTGTACACAAACACTCTTCTGAAAGTCACAAATCATAGCAGCTTGATGTACGAAGTCATTTTAAATGCTACTTACCTAAAGCCAGGAGATGAGAAACATGTGGCAGACCTTTTCTTGCAAAAGTTCAGGGAAGGGAGGGGCGAGGGAGAGGATGTTTGCATCTGTCCGAGGGCCTAAAAATACTCTAAAAGCCGACAGTTCACTTAAATCATTAATCCTACACTGAAGACATTTCCACACTTTAATGGACTGCAATTAAACTCAATATTTCTTAATACGAGTGTCAGGTGTTTTCAGCAGTGGTGCAAATGACTGCTTAGTGCTATAATTCTGAAGGAGAAGGCATTTAGTCCAGGCTCATTTGAAGAGCCAAATATAAACAAGAGCACATAATTCCATCTGCTTTTTGGCAATTTGTTGTTCCTTTTAGGTTCTCTTTCCCCGTTTGTCTTGTGGACACAGTTTGCAGGAAATGTCAGCCTGTGTGATTGATAGCATGAGATTGGATGTACTGACTTCATGCTTTCATAAAGCAAGACAGCTGTTGGGAGAAACTTTTCCTTCAAGAGCTGGAAAGGTTTAAATTTTCCATCTCTTTGACTATTTGGCCTGATGAAGGATTGGGTTTTACCAGACGAGTAAATAAAAAGATGGCTAAGATGTACTACAAGGTCATTCAAGTGATCTTTAAATAGCAATTACAGGGGGTGGGGAGACAACTCCTACGCGTTTGGAATCTGCTTTAGTGAGCCCTAATGTATTATGCTTGAATTCTCTCAAATATCTTATAAAGCAGTATTTAAAAAAGACTACCTCTAATAATATGATTTTACAACGTAAGCTTGTCACCTGCCAGGAAACAATGAAAATGATTCACTTTTTGTCAACTGGGTTTCAGTGGTTCTGACAATTTGGCCGTACCCCAAAGTACTATATACTGTGCTATATACTTGCCATTTTTTCTAGCTAAGATTAGACACATTGGTTCTATTGTAATTATTTGTTATATGTTTTGGGTAAGTGAATGAAGTATGTTTACCTTTATGGCAAAAATCATCTTCAAGTTGAGGGGCAATGCATATTCCTTCTAAACTTATTTTAGAATTTTACCTACACTCTCTTTCATTTTGTAAAGCATTAATTTCTGAAGCTGTTGTGAGCATTTTGTTGACAGATCAATTTATTTTGATCTGACTTTTTTAATGGTGCATTTTGAGTCCAATTATCTGGTGCGTGTGTGTGGTTTTAATTTATTTATTAAATAAAAACATAATTTGACTCAACTAATTTAAACTAGTTAACTACTTCCACTCATCCTGAAATAGTCTTTGCCAGATCTGTATTTCAACTGGACATGGGCCAGAACCAAACCTCAGGAACTGAACACCCCCAAACTCTGGAGAAGATTGGATCCAGGTTGCAGTTTTTGAAGTCTGAGCCAGACTCTAATTGCTATTCAGTCTAGCGTTTTAGACCCATACCCAGCACTGCAATATGTGATGGTTCTTGCTCAGAAGGTACTAACAAGGTTTCCCAAACTAGACTGGGCCTAACCTTAATGGTCTCTGACAACATTTTAACTCTATGCGGAACCATCTATTCCACCTTGTGTGTAGCTGTGATATTGAGTACCTTTCCCAGACTTGAGGAAGAGCTCTGTGTAAGCTCAAAAACTTGCCTGTCGCCAACAGAAGTTGGTCCAGTAAAAGATTATTTCACTCAACTTGTGTCTGTGTTTTAGACCATTTATCAAACTCTGCTATTGTATAGCATTCAAGTATGTATCATGAGCAAATATTATAACAATTTTTTTTTAAAGTATAAAACATGGGCAGGTCCTGGCTATGATCATCAAGGAACCTTTGCTAGCTAAGCACCTTGCTAGCAAGAACTGTTTAAATGCAGTCCTGCCTATCGTGATGTGAACTCTAGCCTCGATGGACCTTACTCAGTATTGATGCCCACTGAGGGTCTGCATTTCAAGAGCCATTTTGTATCCCTGAGACACCTGGCAGGCTGCTCCAAAAGGGTTAAACATATTGGGACCCCATCTTCTGGTCACAATCCCAGCATATGTACCAGGTGATGTTGAGTGAGCAGGAGGGTGGAATGCATTACTGTGCCCACTCCCCATTCATTAATGCTGCCATTCTGTACTCTCAGCCTCGTGCTTCTCAAGAGTCATAAGTTCATGGCAAAATACTTAAGGGAAAAGAAAAATTTGTGTTTATAAAATCATGATTATAAGAAAATTTTACATTCCAGCAAATCCTAGAAGACTTCAAATAACTCTTGAGATGGTTTAGGAACCAAACTGAAATAGAAGCTGTTACGTAAAGCAGACAAAGCATGGCATTAACTGCTTTGGGGATACATTTTGTAGTACTTTTGAGGTAAGAAGATATCAAGGAACAATTTGGGTCACTTCATTCAGATCCAGTAAACATTTCCATAATTACTAATCATCAGTGCCGCTTCTCGACTGTGTCTGGATGCTGGCAACAATCTAATCGCTTACAAAAATATACAATCTCGACCTCCTCCAATTATCATGATTGTACAGAACTGGAAAAAAGCCAGTCTATATTAGCCTCATACAACCGCCGTATTGTTGGACCCTGAAGGCCTTAATCATTGGTTCATATAGAGCTGAGAATCTCATTTTTATTTTTTTACTAGCACAGAGAGCAGAGTGTCTGCCCATCCGGAGGGCCATGTCCACCCCTCATATAATGTCATTAAAATCAGCAGTGTTACATCTGGGAGGAATTTGACCCTTTGCAGTGCTAGGGTGTGTTGTGGTTGCATAGCAATAACCAAGGCTCCAGCAGGTAACTATGTATTTCTGACCCACCCTTCCACTAACTTCACAAAATCCATCCTGCTCAGAGAAGTGCTTTAATGTCCATATTTGTATTGCAGCGGTGACTAGAGACCCAAACTGAGATTAGGCCCCTGTTTCTCTAGGTGCTGTACAAACCCATAGTAAGAGACAATCCATGCCCTGCCCTATTTATAATCTAAATAGCAAAGTCAGACAAAGGGTATGAAGGCAAACAGAAGTGAACAGACTTGCCTGAAATCACATAGCAAGTCAGGGGCAGAGGCGGGAGTAAAACCCACCTCTTCTTAATTGTAGTCCAGTGTTCTAACCACTGGAGTAAGCTGCCTCTGATTGTTTCTATTTACTGTACTGGCAGATCCGATCAAGTTCCTCTCCATTCACTAGAATAAAAAACCACACATAAAATACGCATAATGACAGCACTCAACCAATCGGAACCAAAGCACAAACAAATCTTGCAGAGCAGCAAAAGAAGTAAATCCATTTCTAATACAGAAATGTAGCATGCCCATGTTAATAACTTTTACTTTTTTCTAGTAGTAATAATGTCCTACAGTAGAGCGGTTTCTTAGCACTGAAACTATCCAGTGTAGGTAGGCATTGATACTGTGCTCATCACGCTGTTCTCTGAGCGCCAGCTGAGCGGAAGTTTTCAATTAACTTTAAGTAGTTATTGGTTCAAATTAAGTCTTAACCAGTGTTTGCCTCTGTCAGTCTTTGTTGGGATATTGACACTGTCACGCTCAAATTTGAGTTGATTCTCATCTAGGTTCAGAGGGAGGCTCATGATTTCTCTAGAAACTTTCTTTCGTGGTCACCCGGGTGAATGGAAATCCTTCTGTTCAGCAGAATGAGGGGAGCCTCAGGCATGCAAGTCTGCTGCAGCACTGGTATTTAACCCCAGCAAAGCTGTAGCTCCAGAGGATGAGATAGGCCAGGTGGAAACCCTGTTTCTCTCCATCAGTTGTTTGTAGTGTCATTTCAAAATACATAAATATAAATACCTACCAAATATTGTTGAAATTAATGTTGAC
This sequence comes from Mauremys mutica, assembly GCF_020497125.1. Classification (NCBI taxonomy): domain Eukaryota; kingdom Metazoa; phylum Chordata; order Testudines; family Geoemydidae; genus Mauremys; species Mauremys mutica. The sequence goes on along the minus strand of NC_059078.1, from coordinate 34,483,490 downwards.
TTGTTATATGGCTTTACTCTGCCATGAACTGGACTCTATAGTTGAGTCCTTTATTCCCTAAATTGAAAGGAATGAGTGTCAATGAAAAAGAAATACTTATTTGTATTACTATAGCACCAGGACCCTGTTGTGCCAGGCACTGTACAAACACAGAACAAAGCAACAGTCCCAGCCCCAAAGAGTTTTACATTCAATCTAAGTAAATAATCCTGTGGCTACGTGCACACCCTAATGAGAGAGGCTTGTCAGGAGTCATATGTATAATGGATGAGACTATAAGGTCACTGATATTTTAAATGAAGGACACAAGTCCTAGAAAGTTAAATACCCAATGAAATGAGTTCTTTCATATCCTGTGCTCCTTGCCTGGTCAAATCTTTCATTGAAGCCGAAAGGTCAGATTCTGATCTCTGTTAGACCAGTGTAAAGCAGAGCCCTCGGCCAATAAGAGGTATGCCTCAGTACAGAATGCAGAAAGTGAGTGAAGAGTTCAGGATTTGGCCTAGTATATTTATTCAGAGGAATTCTACAGTTATGGGAAGGGCTGACATCAGTAGAGGATGCTATATTGATTTTTACGGCATGTCTACACTGCAGAGCCCTTGGCAGTATAGTTATGCTGGCAAATCCCCCTAGTAGAGATGCAGCGTATGCAAACACAAGTAGTTCTTCTACCACCTCGCCAGTGACATTAGCTATGCCGACAGAAGCACTCTTCTGTTGGGATAGTTGCATCTATACCAGGGATGTTGCTGGCATAGCTGTTGGCCAACACACTTCTAGCAATAGGCAGCAGGTTTAAAACAAATAAAAGGAAGTTCTTCTTCACGTAGCGCACAGTCAACTTGTGGAACTCCTTACCTGAGGAGGTTGTGAAGGCTAGGACTATGACAATGTTTAAAAGGGGACTGGATAAATTCATGGTGGCTAAGTCCATAAATGGATATTAGCCAGGATGGGTAAGAATGGTGTCCCTAGCCTCTGTTTGTCAGAGGATGGAGATGGATGGCAGAAGAGAGATCACTTGATCATTGCCTGTTAGGTTCACTCCCTCTGGGGCACCTGGCATTGGCCACTGTCGGTAGACAGATACTGAGCTAGATGGACCTTTGGTCTGACCCGGTACGGCCTTTCTTATGTTCTTATGATATAGCTATGCTGGAAAAACTTTGTAGTGTAGACAAGGCCTGATTTTTCATGATGGGGAAAGATTCCTTTATCATGCAGGGGTGGTTGGGTGGGTTTTTTTGTTTGTTTGTTTGTTTAGAAAAAAAGGTCAGAATGGGAGAAGGAAAATGTAATGGAGAAAGTCTGGTAGCACAGCCTAATTTGGGGTACGGAACAACCTTTATTTCTCGTTTTAGTACATTGTGTTTTCAGGTGACTCCCGTGTTATGGCAAGTACTCTAAATGATTTGTTTTAGTATGTAACTTACCCAGGGCTAGCAAAAAAACAACTTGGCCCTTCATCATATTTAAGATTAATCATTTCAAAGAACATTGAAAAAAACTCTTAGTTGGAAGTGTTCAAGTGTTTTAAAACCTGTGTGGGTTGTTCTTCTTCTTTTCCCAGCTGATGCCATTTACCTATTTCACAATGAGAGGTGGATTAGCAGGAGAGTGGAAAGTGCCAGGATATCCTACATAGGGAATATGATAGTAGCAAGGGAAAACCTTTAAGAAGCTCCACCCTGGACTGCACACGTCCAAGTGAGGACCCAAATTCTGAACACATCAGTCTTGTTGGGTTGATGGGGAATTCTAAATAACATGTCCTACTCCAGCATTGGGCTAGGAATATTAGATTCATGAGCTTTTCCAGATCAGCTAATCCCATTATTTTCTAAAGGAACAGAATGCTCTTGTGCATGCCAAAAGTTTAGCCTTTTCTGCCCATATTGCCAAACAACTGGCAGGTGCTTACATTAAAAAAAACAAAATATATCCTGTCAGAAAACCCCACCTAACCTCTGGGGTTTTTGTTGTTGTTTTGAGAAAGCTACATGCTCTGTAAAATATTGGCTCATCTAGGTTTAGTGATGATGCATCTTCATTTCTGCAACTACCTACAGTCAGGGTCAAATGCTGCAGTCCTTACTCAGCCACAGATCCCATTGACTTCATGGTCAGTTGAGCCCTATGATGGGTTTAAATTTCTACTCAGCAACAGTTTTTACTATCCATGATTGTGTAATTCAGAGCGTTTAAGAGGAACCCATTCATCAGGAGACTTTAAAAGCACTTTGCATAACCTGCTGTGGTATTCCTGTATAATCACTGGATGTTTTAAAAATTGTACTGTTGGCAAATAGCTTGCATGGTACTGAAGCCATATTTGAAATGTCAGGCCATATTGTTAACTCTTAGAGGACAGCAACCAGTTTTTCTTGTCAGCTCATGCAGAAATAAGATAATGTATATGCAAAAGAGTTCCCTTGGGTTTCTCTCCCAGATGGTGGGTGACCCTGGCTATGCCCAGTTATTTACACTGGTGACTCATGCACAGGCCCCAGTTCCTTACTTGTAAGGGGGCCTTGCCCTTGGTGGGCCCTTTTTAAGTCCTTTTTGAGGGAGGATCCAAAAGGAAAGTTTAAATGCCACAGCACACCTGAGAATAACTTCGTCATGGGGCCCATCAAATGGGAAAAGGCTAACAGTACTCCCAATGGTATAGCGGCGGTGTAATGGTTTTCGAGGCGTTCCACTGGCTGGGCTGCTGAATCAGGTGGGTACCAACAGGCTTACCCTGGGAGTTTGCTGGGTCAGGGTAGGGACCTCTTGGATGGGAGTTCCCTCTGCAGCTTCAGAAATTGCTCCAACAGTTTCCTGCTCAGGTGATCTCTCCCCAGAGCTGACTGCACTTCCTTCCTTTGTAAAGGCTGCTCTCTATCATACATGATTGGGAGGTGCGGGGCTAGCCCCCTACACTGGGCCTCTCAGGCATGTTCCTCATCAGTGTGAGGTCTGTATGCCCCGTCACAGCATGCCTTTCTGTATGGGTTGATTGGATGTTGGTAAGTCACCACAGGAATTGTAAGCAAGTAAAATGTCAGATTCTAACAGAAAGAATAATAGGATTTTACTTGGGGCAAAGAATACACAGTGCATCTAATTATGACTTTCAACTGACTCATCTGAGTGTTTGCATTAAAAGGAAAATACTCTTTCTATTCTAATAGTCTAGCCACCAAAAACCAGGCTCTCCTATACTACTGAACTCACCAAAAAGCACAGCAACCCAATAATTGAAAACCTTAATAGAAAAGAAATCTAGTTTTTCATCATAATCATTAAGGACAGTGGTTCTCAACCAGGGGTCTGGAGCCACCTGGGGGGCCGCGAGCAGGTTTCAAGGGATCTTCCAAGTATGATCACCATTACTCACTGGGGCCGAGAGCAGAAAGCTGAAGCCCCACCACATGAGGCTGAAGCCCATGGCCCTGAGCCCCGTCACCCAGGGCTGAAGCTGAAGCCTGAGCAATGCAGCTTTGCGGGGGAGTAGAACAGTTCTGCCACCTATTCAGTGGAACCAGAATATCTGTGTGATCGCTTCAGCCTTTTGAAAATGTATTAACCTTTGTTTCTACTGTTTGGATAGTCAGGCAAAGGGAATTCAACACATCACTGAAACTGTATATGTATTAAAAGCTTTACTAACACAAAAGCAGACTCTACAAACCTCACAGTCATACTAACTTGACATGGTGGCATGATAAGTTGACTTTTGACGTATTCTTCATTGTAGAAGAGTAAAGAGGCTGGATCTAAGCTTAACCAGGATCATGTATTTCCTTACAAACTAGGTTTCTCTATTTTGTTTTGGGGGCTAGATACTATCTCTCATTCTTTTCACTGTTGCGTCCATTATTCTTCACCTGTGGCTTGACATGACTCTTGAGCAGAAATGAGCTAGAAGAAAAGCAATGAATTCACCTTTTATTGTGCAATTAAACAAGAGGTTGAGAGCTCAATGGTATACAAGAGGTCTGAATAGCTTTTCTTGCTTTTATTTTTGTTGAGTAATCTCTTAAAATAAAAACAATCTTCATTTTCAGGGATTGTCTCATCTGTTTCTTTCTCTGGAGAATCACAACTATGTTTTTTGTCTGTGTAAATTACTTTTTTTGTGAACAAATTGTGTGCATCTTGGAATGTTAAATAGGCATAATAAATAATGAGGATACTTATGGCACAGTAAAACATGCATGTAATACTACAGATAATTATCCCCCAGAATAAAGTAGGAGTAGGGGAGAAATCATGATGCTTAAAGCCACTGTTTATTCTCAGTTCTGTGCCTGGGGTGGTACAATTACATGCTGTCTCTTACACAGGGTAGATGTGCATTCTACCCATATAGGTATATAATTACAGTAACAGTGGTCTTATATAATACTATTATAGAAATGTAGGTCTGGAAGGGACCTCAAGAGGCCACCTAGTCCAGCCCCCCACACTGAGGCAGGACCAAGTATGTCTAGACCATCCCTGACAGGTGTTTGTCTCACCTGTTCTTAGGAAACCTCCAACGATGGGGATTTCACAACCTCCCTTCGAAGCCTATTCCAGTGCTTATAATTAAAAAGTTTTTCCTAATCTCTAACCTAAATCTCCCTGGCTGCAGATTAAGCCCATTATTTCTTGTCCTACCTTGAGTGGGCATGGAGAACAATTGATCACTGTCCTCTTGAGAACAGCCCTTTAACATACTTAAAGACTATTATGAGGTCCCCCCCTCAGTTTTCTTTTCTCAAGACTAAACATGCCCAGTTTTTTAACCTTTCTGCATAGGTCATGTTTTCTAAACCTTTGATCATTTTTGTTGGTCTCCTTTGGACTGTCTCCAATTTGTACATATATATTTTAAAGTGTGGCACTCAGAATTGGACACAGTACTCCAGCTGAGGCTTCACCAGTGCTGTGTAGAGCAGGATAATTACCTCATGTATCTTACATCTGACACTCCTGTTAATATACCCTTTTTCTCAGATGCATCACATAGTGGACTCATATCCAATGTGATCCACTATAAGCCTCCAGATCCTTTTCAGCGGTACTACCAGCTAGTCAGTTATTCCCCATTTTCTAGTTGTGCATTTGATTTTTTTTCCTTCCTAAATGTAGTACTTCACATTTGTCTTATTGAATTTCATCTTGTTGATTTCAGATCAATTCTCCAATTTATCAATGTTTTGAATTTTAATCCTGTCTTCCTTAGTGCTAAGAACCCCTCCCAGCTTGGTGCCATCTGCAAATTTTATAAGTGCACACTCCACTCTATTATCCAAGTCATTAATGAAAAAATGGAATAGTATTGGATCCAAAACAGACTCCTGCAGGATCCCACTAGATACAGCCCCCTCCCCCCCAGGTTTGTCAGAGAACCATTGATAACTACTCTTTGAGTACAGTCTGTCAGCCAGTTTTGCACCCGCCTTATAGCAATTTCATCCAGACTGACTTTCCTTAGTTTGATTTTGAGACTGTCATGTGGGACTGTGTCAAAAGTCTTACTAAAATTGAGGTAGGTCACATCTACAGCTTTCCCCTTGACCAGTAGGCCAGTAACCCTGTCAAAGAAGCAGTAGATCTCAAAGTGCATCACTGTCATTTATTGTACAGTATTTATTCTCCCAACACCTCTGGGAGGTAGGGAAGGGTTGCTATCCCCATATGCCAGAGAGGCTAAGTGAATTGCCCAAGTTCACAGAGGATATCTTAGCTTACTTTTATTCACATAAAACTATGGCTCTGACCATTGCCATCAAGCAGCCTCCAGCTCCACATTACAGCCAGCTTAGTATTAACCTGTCGGGATGGGCCATCAAGGAGGTGGTAAGTGTCAAATATTTGGACGGTATAATAGAAGGTGTGGAGGATGCTTGAAAGATGTGGACACTAATATAGGAGCAGCTTCTGTCATGATTTGGGCCCTTCAGAGGTCTCTGTGGGGATTTTGTGACATCAAATTTGTATGAAGGTGCGAATTTATAGACCCACAGTTACACCATATCTGTTGAAACTTGGGCACTGAGGAAGGCTGACACATACCAGACTGACATTTTTGATTCTCGTCTTCATCAGCTGCTCCATATTATCAGTGGTAAGACAAGGTCAGAAATAATATCTGAAGCTGAATCCAGCAACCGCCTGCATCACCACTGGTTTGGTTTCGGTAGCTTTCTTCATATGGAAATATTATTAGAATGGAAGACCAACAAATTCTAAAATGTGTGTACCAAGGAATGTCGCTACATGGCCAGAGATCATGTGGGCTCCAAAAGCTTCAGTGGTGTGATAAGATTGCCATTGATGGACATAAACTGAATATCCAGCCAGACCACCTAGTATGAGATCAATCCGGGTGGTGGTTGATCTGAAAGGAGGCCATGTCTCTTTGGGATTTTCCATGACGATGAAGAGACAGGATGTCTACCTCAGAATAGGGAATTGAAATGTACTGCTGAATGATGACACAACTTGTCTAGGTGTTAGTCAATTTTTTACAGTTTTTATTTCTATGAACTGTTTTTTCTTACTATTTGAGCAGTTAAAGGGCTCTGTTCTTTTGATTAAATGGCACGTGTTTGGGGGTAAGGAGGTACTCATATAACTGATCTCGAAACTAGTTGTTACTAAACTTTTAGAAAAAGAAAATTGAGGGATCCTATTTCTCCTTTGGGTATATGGGTAGACTCACTGCTCACTTAGCTTACCCTTTTTGTATAAATAGATGCGATTCTTATGTGGGGCAGACTGATTGACTATTTAACACAGTTCCATGGTCCTGCTGTAATGGAAAATAATTTTTAAAGTTTGAGTGCAAGAAAAATAAAGTCATAGCTGCATAGGAGGACAGATGTGTTCTAGAGCATGTTCATCTTGATTCTGTGTCTTGTGCAGAGCTCTTTACAACCAACATTCCTATTCCATGAGTTGGGAGCTTGAAGGAGCTGGTGATACTGCTGTGAACCATATGTCCTAGTCTAATACACCTACGTCAATGCCAACAGCTGAGTGCTTTAATTTTTTTAAATTGTTTGTGTAATAGATCCCCTGGGCTTGCTTCTCCTCTGTTATCTGGGTGTAGATCAGGAGTAACTCTGCTATGGTCAGTGGAATTATACCAATATAAAACAGATGAACATTCAGACAGCCTAGCTTCAACATTAATGGTCTTTGGAAAAATTTGTTCACCCACATAATACTGTTTTTTGAAAAATAAATCAGATTTTAGCCACTAGCTTTTATAGATATTTCTAGGGACGCTATCCCATTACCTTAGTTGGAAGGGCTGACATAAAATCTCAGTGATATATAATTTTCATATCTGCTCAGACTTGTGTGCAGTTTTTATTGCAGTCTTAAATCACATAAAATAGCTATCCTCATAAGTAATTCTGACATAGAATTTTATGTATGAATCAAGACACAGTACATAAAGAATAGGTGATAAAATATTAGACCAACATTCAGAAATTAAAATACTGACTTTTTAAACATCTGGCTTAGCTGTCTTTCTCTGCTGGAATACATAGTAATATTAAAGGATTAGCATAACCAACAAGAAGTGTTAAATGATTTGATTCCTGGAATGAGAGAACTCAGGACCCAACATTTAGAACATCATGCAGCATAAGAATTATTTTCTATAAAACACTTTGCCTCCATGTTCTCTCATATACTGGAGATAAAACTCGATGTTGCATTTAGGACTCTTTGGAATATGAGATTTAGGAGAATGTTGTTTGGTTTTTGTTTTGTTTTTTAAATGTATAGCTCCCACTTTTTAGAAGTAGTGTTAAAGCTTCATGATTTTCATTAATTGTTATTGTTAGACTTTGAAAAATTTACAGAAAATGGGAGAGAAATTATCCTCTCTTCAGGATCACCACCAATTCAGGAAGGAGGGGGGAAGGAGGGGGATAAAATGTCCTGTACATAAATCAATTACTTAAAACATAGATTTGTAAGAAAGCAGCCAAGAGATTGCTTACAGTGCGATGAAAAGCTAAATTAAAACTATGGGCAGTGAAACAGAATGACTAAAACAGCCATAAAGAATTCACATAATACTGCAAATAACACAATGTCTACACCTACACAATGAAAAAGACCAAAGGTCAGCAAATTAAAGCCTTGGAAAAGCCAAATACAAGCAGTAGCATTGGTTGAAAAAAGAAAATGAGGGTAAGATTTAGAAGTTTGTGCAAAATGTGTGGTTATGACTGAGAGCTGGTGCGACTTGATTTGGGGTTCATTCCAATCCAACCCCCCCCCCTGTGTTCATTTTGGGTTGGATGTTAAACAAAACATCAGGATATAGACTGTATGGGAAGGCAACTCTTATAGTGCTTTCTCCCTGCTAGGCTAAGCCTAAGTAGTAGGCTGCCTCTACTTATCACTCACAGGGCCAGCTGTCCTGGCTCCTCCATTTTCCAACTCACAAGAGTTTCCTCCAACCCTTGATGTCTTTGGGTAAGGGAGTTTTCATTGCCTCGCCTTCCAGCAGGTTCTTCAGCGGTGCATGCTGGATTGACACTTCCCCTCAGTGGACCTTCTGGGAAAGGGCATATTAGGTAAGGTCTGGTTCAATTCCTGTTCATAGAATCTTCTAGCTGTGGGCTGGGCAGCATCTCCACTCCTCCAGCCAGCCTCCTCTCAGACAACAGAGTGGCACTAAAGCTGGTTGGAAGTGGGGGAGTGGGGATTACTCTCCAGGAGTGCCTGAGGAAGGATGCTAAGTGTGTCTGGAAGGAGCAGACTGGAGCATGTTTCAGTTTTGGTTTGTAGTTGGCGAAAATGATTTTAAGGATTAGGGAACCTTGTTAACATTTCCAGGGCCTAATTCTTATTACATTAGGGGCCCTTATGCCACTCTCCACAGTCTAAACGGGCCTTAAAGTGCATGTAAATTAATTGCAGCAGTGTAAAGGGATTTGTGTGCATAAGAAACAGGTCCCCAGAAATAGTGACAGGGTGACTACTGCTGCATTCTGGAGCAGGTGAGGTCTTTTTCTTAAAACATTTTGGGGAGTCCAACTTTACAGCACATTCTTTTTATGAAGTTAAAAGTCTCTTCAGTGCTGGAGCATCTGTTATATTCTTCCAGCTGGTTTGCTGGCAGACCATATGACCCTTTTTAGCGCTCTTAGAAGTAGAAGGTAAGAGAGAGAGTTCCACTATCCCAAAATGTAATTTATGTTTTTCATCCCTTTAAGTTTTCTTCTGTGGTGAGAATTGTTTCTTCCCCCAGGTTTTCTTCTGTGTCTTGCACTCTACCAGTACAGAGGATAGAAGTTCGACAGCTGTGTTCTGCAAACCGGATTATAGGACATAATGACTAAATTCTTACAACCCAAGTTAGAACCCATACATTAAACCATAATACTCCGATATCAGCATCGACCCCTTCTAACTTCTCTTCCCAGGTACAAAGTGTATGTTGCACAAGCATCGCTGCCCTAACACAATGTGGTGATGCTATTGGATAATACAATAATCTAAGCCAAGACCAACATATTAAATTCTGTGTCAGCTGCAGAATTGGAAGCATCCTCCACATCATCTCATAGACAGGGTGTCACAGCTTGTCCCATAGGTGACTGTTACTGTGCTCAGGAAGAACATGGCGTGGCATATTAAATGAGGCAAATATGCTGTCCTTTTTCTCAGCTGGATACAGATATTCAAGGGAATACTGTGATTTCCTTTATTACTTAAAAATAAATTAAGGCTGAATGATGAATTGGAAAAAGGGTCCATCCCACTCATCCACCCATTTGTGGCTCATGTGTGGATACAAAGGTGAAGTTGAATAAAATTGTTCTGTATTCAAATACACAAAATACAAAGAGGGAGGAAATGTTCTGACATTGATTTACATTTAGCGCTAGGTTATCTTCTTTCCTATCTGTCTGCCTGTCAAGTGCCTTCTTGCATATTCCTGGTATATAGACTTTTGTGGGCCTACTCAGGTACTTAGTTAAGTGCTTTGCTGGATTGGAACCAGAATGATCAGCTCCTTGCCTTAGGCTAGTATTCTCAGACTCTCTCCTTCTGTGCTTCCATCCGTGTGACAGATGGAACTCAAATAATTTCTTCTCTTGCTGCTGCGCCCCCCAAGGAAAGGCAGCCTGTTCTGTCCATGGTGGTAAGACAGCCGGTAACAGGTTTTCTGTATTCTGTACTTTTAGTGAGCAATATTTTTGTCCTCCAACAGCCGTCCCCATTTCCGCCCCCCCACCCCAGTCACTTGCCCAAGTTATCCTCCTCCAGGTTCTGTTCTTTCTGTTTCCCACTGTGATCCTCATGTTCCTTTTTTGGCACCAAATTAGCTCTTCTATCTTAAAAGGAAAAACATAACACCAGTACCAGATGAATATACCTATCCAGATGTATTGACCACCTCTGCTTTATCCTGTGAATGGACAAGAGCCTGCACCACTTTAAAAAGGCTACCAAACCCACAGACCTTGACTGTCTGCTTTTCCCTGTCAGTGTACAAAACATTCACTTCTGTGCAGCTGATCACTTTGGTCAGCCAACACCAGAAGGTCCAGGTTGTGATGGTGAAGGCCATATTAGGACTGTCCCCCTGTATTTGCATAGGACCTAAATGTGTCTTATTGGCAGATCTTTCTTTGTGTCTGTTGAAAGCCAGTGAGACAGTTACAAATAAACCAATAATTGATTAATGAAACAAAAAGACACACTTGTTGAAATGTTCCTTCAGACCATTGGTCAGAGCTGTGACATGGAGGCTTTATGGTATCCGACGACAACCTTCCCAACCAGGACCCTGTATGTATGAGCATGCATGAATTCCTGTGTTCCAATCATTCTGGTGAATGGTAACCCATGACAGTGAACTATCAATTAGTGTTTTTAAGTTCAGTTAGCGAAGTATGTTGTCAGAACACTTCATTGTTATATTATTACATAGAGCTGCGGAAAAATATTTTTGATGGAATATAAAACAACCCAAAATCCAAGGTGGTGTTTTTTTCCCACGATTTAATTTTGAGCTTGAGTGAGGCCAGCTCTGCAGAAAACTTCATTAAGGTATGTTCTTGTGCAAAATCATGCTCCTGTACCCATGAAAAAATTGTCCCCATTCCCCCCCCCTGCCTTTTTTAAGCCAATAAAGTCAAATTTGAGGGGATGCAAAACTGCAAAATAAACAATTATCATGTAAAATTCTGTGACACATAAACTGTAAAGTTTGCACAGCTCTGTCACATCACCATGTAATCTTCTGGCAAACACATCAGTCATGAAATCAGTACTCTGCAAAAGGCTGACATTTTGTTACAATATTTCTTTCTCCTGAACATTAAAGCAGCTTATGTATGTTAAAACATTTTTCCTCTTCAAACATTGTGTACTCCTGTGAATCCTCATATTTCACTGAGGCTGGTATTTCATTATTTCCAAGTGTGTGTGTGTGTGTGTATTTACCTTTACAGTATGTAGCCTGACTAGGCAGTGGATAGCTGTTGAGATAAATGTCATGTGCCCACTGAATGTGAAGCCTTCATTGTTACTGTCTCCCAATGTGCACTGCAATGATAAAGACCGCTTGTTCACATAATGGATACAGCTGGTTGGATGTGAGTAGGGGGGTTTCACAATAAAAAGGCATTTGGCTTTTGCTGGGATCCTTGTCAGTAAGATACTCAAAGATGGTTAATTGGACATTAATGTGTCAGATTTTCAACAAAATAATAAAAAATTTGCCAAAAATAAAACTCAGAGGAAACACGCCTCCACATTTTACAACAAAGCTTTGTTTAAAATAGAAGTTTAAAGCAGCTGAAGATTGATGACATGTTGACATAACTGATGGTAAAGGAGTTGGCTGAAGCTATGGGTGTGAAGGTCCAAATGAGAACATCTGCATTAAGAAGCTAATTCTCTTAAACATACTGATCAAAATATTAATGCTACATGTAAACACAAGTGCTTTATCTGACAGTGATTTACATTTAGAACAACTTAATCCAACTATGCACTGCATCTTTATTCATTACCAGCAGCCTTTACTTAACACTTCATGCCCGCTTGCACAGGTGGACAATCTACTCAGAGTGACTATTGTGTTTATGTTATTTTTTCATAAGCTGGGTTTGAAATTTGTCAAACTGCATCATTGTTTAACTATGTGCCAGTCAAAGGGAAATTGCCAGATGGAGCGGCTTTCCCCTAACCTTGCTCCAGGCAATGAAATTACACATAGGCCACAGTCTTATGTCAAGTCTTTAAAAAAAAAAATAGGCCATGAATAGGTATGACTATGTGCATTCACAAAACCTGGCTTTCTTATGCCACTAATTTTATATGAAGGCTCATGCCAATGGTAAATAAAACTTCATGTCCGTCATGTCACTCATTAACTAGGTGCTCATAATTTATGTATTTAAGGTTTGCTTGTCCGCCAAGCAATCAAACAGTAAACCATGTTTTATAGGTGTTAGTGTTTATAGAAACTGTAAATAAATGTCAAACAAAAAAAATCAGGTTTCAGAAAAACGATCAGGGTTAAGTCATTTATCATTGTTCCAACTGGAAAAATCTGAGAACCCACTGGTGCCAAAGCAAATGTTTCCCTGACTTTTTCTAACTTGCCGCTTAAACTACTAGATTGTAGAATTCTATTAGCAGGACTTGATGAAATGGAAAACTTTGCAGATCATATGTTTTAAATGAGCCTCTTGCTTAAAGAATAGGGTGGGTTGGTGGTTCTTAAAAAGCCATCTTTAAAAAAAAAATTATACCTGAAAGGGAAGGTGAGATGACATGGTCTAGGCAAAAATTATGCTGCTTGAGAAGTAGGCAGAGAAGTAATTTGCAGGTAAAGGCAGGCATTTTTGTTTCCTGCAGCCTGACCTAGCTGCAGCAGGCACTGCCATGTGTTTCATGCCATGCCTGCTGTAGAACTATTTCCTCTGAAACATGTAGAAGAAAGAAACAACAGTACAGAACATGCCATTTGAGTTTGACTCTGGTGGTATTTCATTCCAGCCAGAGCAACTACTTCAAGGAATCGGATAAAGGTACAGTGTTTGTTATGCTGACAGGTCTGCACAAACTTTGGGCTTACTCTTATGCACTGTCAGATAACAGGTATTTTCTGGCTAATTTATCTATATCCTCAAAGTTGTATATTGTACCAGTTAGTAACATGTAGGTTAAGGCTTGTAAAATACTATGTAATCAAATCAAAGATCCCTTTATCATATATAGATATCTTTACACTGAATCTCTATGGCAGCATATGTTATGGAGTCACCATACTGGTTCCAGAGCTCAGGCTGTCCCAAGGTTTGTAAATCTATTACACTATATTCTCCATATATAAGAATCCTCCCAAAATATACAGCACTTTCTCACTGAGTACCAAATCTACCTTAGAATGAAGAAGTAAATCTGAGTGATTTTTTTTGGACTTCCTAGTATTTTAGAAATGACCCCTTTTGGAAATTGTTTGGGTGAATCTAACCTTTTTCCTCTCTTTCTAGCACAGAGATACCCAGAGTATCATCCATGGCCTAGTGGAGATCTGGTAGCTCCATATTGGGTACCTCTCTATTTCCAGATGAGAAAAATTGAACAGATGGGAGAGGGAGATAGTGTCTAACTTTTTTGGAAAAAGACAAAATATTTACTGAGTCAGACAGCTAAAGATACAGATATGTTTATAAAATGACTTTTCTATAAGCATTTGTGGAAGATGCTACAGAAATGTTAAGCAATTGCAAATGGGGAAAAGAGATGTTTTGTGCAATTGTGAATGGTAGGACAGTGGGGTTAAAAAGTAATCTGTGTTAACATGTGGGCCTTGCCACGGAAAAGTTTTGTGGACCTCTGCTCCTACAAACAAACTGATGAAGTTGGAAATTTCAGAGTTACCTTGCTTGTAAATGGTTTCAGAGTAGCAGCCGTGTTAGTCTGTATCCGCAAAAAGAACAGGAGTACTTGTGGCACCTTAGAGACTAACAAATTTATTTGAGCATAAGCTTTTGTGGGCTACAGCCCACTTCATTGGATGCATAGACTGGAACATACAGCAAGAAGATATTTATACATACAGAGAACATGAAAAGGTGGAAGTAGCCATACCAACTGTAAGAGGCCAATCAATTGAGATGAGCTATCATCAGCAGGAGAAAAAAAACTTTTGAAATGATAATCAAGATGACCCATAGAAGGTGTGAGGATACTTAATTGTATCTAATTTGCATATTAATTCAAGTTCAGCAGCCTCTCTTTGGAGTCTGTTTTTGAAGTTTTTTGTTGTAAAATTGCCACCTTCAAGTCTGTCACTGAGTGGTTAAAAAGGTTGAAGTGTTCTCCCACTGGTTTTTGAATGTTATGATTCCTGATGTCAGATTTGTGTCCATTTATTCTTTTGTGTAGAGACTGCCCGGTTTGGCCGATTCCAAGATTTTTTATATGGGCCACTGGTGAAGGTTTATTTGTATACAAATTTTGATGTATGAAGCCTATTGCTCCACAACCATTTGCTTATGTCCTGATCATTATAATGCAAATAATGAGAAATGGGCCTCCTGAGCCAATGGCTTTGATGACCTCCTGCACGTTGGGAAGTCTTCAGGAGAGCATTGTTCTCCTGTGGATTTCCGAAGGTCTATGGGAGAAGCCCTTCCGTCCTGTACAAGAAGGGAATTCCCAATTTGACTCTCTGGTAGACCTTGGAAAACCCCCTTGCCCACTACTGGGCTCCTCAGAGACTTTTTCCCTACACACTGCTGCTCTCTCTATTCCCAGTGACCTGTCTAGTTTTCTCTTTGTAAGTTGTAAGGAAATAACTTTTATACATACACATAATGGACAATTTTAATGCTCACATCTTTCATTGCACCTTCAAATGCATGCTTCAAAAAATTGGAAATCATATTGCAGTGAAAAATCTTCACTTCAACATGTTAGTTTCTTGCTTTTGTCCTATTGCATACATATTTTGTCCTATTGCATACATATGATAGTGTGTACATATATAGTTCCATATGCTTATCATTTTTGTTTTAGTTCTGTGTACAGTTGTTGTGTAGAAATGCAGCAGCAATTTATGTTTTTCAATAGCAGAAACATTTTCAGTGTACTTCAGCTTTACGTTATCACTGGGCCAGATCCTCAGATGATGTAAGTTAGTGTAGCTCTGTTGACATCAATGGTGTGAAGCCTGGATACACCAGCTGAGGATACAGCCCTCTTGATCAAGTGTTTGGTATATGGAGAGGTTAAGATTATAATTCAGGTATTTAGTTATGTGGGATTGGGATGTTGGAGTTCAGGTGTTGGTTGCATTTCATTTGGAAAATGAAACTAAACTTGTCATTTTCACTGTCTGGGTCTACTGCACTTGAACTCAGACCCTGTCATTGTGTATTATAAATGCTTAACTTAAAAAAATCTGCAGTTTTATACTGAACTTGTAAAGCTATAACATTTTATTTTTATTATGCCTTCTTTATTTTATTTTACAGAAACTTCATTTTGTTTTTAAACAAATTTTAACAATGTCCTTTCAATTTAGTTTATTAGGATTATTATTAGTAGTAGTATTTATTTACACATGCTGGTTGCCAGGCGTCCGGTTTTCAACTGGGACACCTGGTCAAAAAGGGACCCTGGTGGCTCTGATCACCACCGCTGACCGGGCCACTAAAAGTCCATTTGGTGGTGCAGCAGGGCTAAGGCAGGTTCCCTGCCTGCCCTGGATCCATGTGGCTCCTGGAAATGGCCACCATGTCCGGCTCCTAGGCACAGAGGCGGCCACGGGGTCTCTGCGCGCTGCCCCTGCCCTGAGAGTCTGCTCCGCAGCTTCCATTTGCCAGGAACCACGGCCAATGGGAGCTGTGGGGGTGGTGCCTATGGGTGTGTGTAGCATGCAGAGACCCTGATTCCTCCACTTAGGAGCTGGATGTGCCAGAGGCTTCCGGGAGCCACCTGAGATAAGCTCCGCCTGGCCGGAGCTCGCACCCCCAACCATCTGCCCCAGGTCAGAACCCCCTCCTGCACCCAACTCCCTCCTGTAGCCTGTACCCTGCACTCCCTCCTGCACCCCAACCCCCTGCCACAGCCCTGAGCCCAAGCCTGTACCCCAAACCCCTCATCCCTGGCCCCACACCAGAGCCCACCCCGCCCTGCTGGAGCCCTCACCCCTTTCTACACTGCAATTCCCTGGCCAATCCAGAGCCCCCTCCTGCAACCTGAACCCCTCATCCCTGGCTCCACCCCAGAGCCCTCACCCGCTGCCCCAGCCTGGTGAAAGTGAGTGAGGGTTGGGGATGGAGTGAGCAGGGGGTGGGGCAGGGCAAGGGTGCTTGGTTTTGTGCGATTAGAAAGTTGGCAACCCTAATGACCATGTCTAAAGGAAATACACCTCAACTTTATGCCAATGTGGCAAAGGCCCTCAAACACCTTTTATGAATTGTTTCCACAGCAACAATGGGAGGGTATATGATTCATTAGCATCAGTATTTCCTTCATGCCATTTGTGCCCAACATGCATTAGCATTATTTTAGTCCTGAGTTATTTGAAAACTCACCGAAATTAAACAAATAGATATACTGTAAACCTTACAAATACAGTAACTTGTGGTATCCAATTTCATGGTTATTTCCAATACATTTTCTAAAGTGATGTTATTTCCACTCGTCAGGGACAAATCCTGAGGTTCTTATTGAGTGCTCAATCTTGCAAACCATTACTTAATATGACTATGCCCCTGTGTAAGGGTTTTCAGGATCTGAGATTTTTACTTAGTCCTTACTTAGCAAAACTCTCACTGGTTATGTTCAAGGATTTGTGGCCTGATCCAAAGCTCATTAAAGTCCATGGTAAACCTCCCATTAATTTCAACAGGCCCCTAACCCACAAATAATACATATGGATAAATATGACTTTTTAAAAAAAGTTGGTGCCAAAATTGACCTTTCAATTTACAAAATCCATTTTAAAAAATACGGTCCTACATTTTCTTGACTTTCTGAAGATAGCCTTTGATTCTCTCTTTTTTTTTTTTAAATAAAGACAATAAATACTTTCAAATAGCTAGGGACATAATTCGTGCCCTGTAATGCATGGTTTAAAAATCCAGCTCTTTTCTGGCTCATTACCCAGCCTGTAGACTTGATTTTTTTTTAATTAATGTGAGAACACCTTCTTTATGGCATGTTCATGTTTGCTCAAAAGTCACATCATTTTTCAAATTATACAAGATGTCAGTACCAAGTATAATGATCTTTATTTCTAAGTTTCCAAAATGAGCACTGCATTTTTGGGTGTAAATTGCAACCTGGAAAGGAGAAAAAAATATTTTTTTTTAAGGAATAAAGTTTGTGTGTGTTGTAAACATACATATACATCACAGCTTATAGAGACAGCAAGTGGTCTGTTTTTATATGGTGTGTCCACAATAGTTAAATGCCTCCAAGCAACACATCATGGGTCTCCCTGTATTTACTAACTACTGTCTAATGCAGTGCACAAGCGACCAGGGAGCTTTGCGAACAGGGGCTGCTAACAGGGAGTTTCGCAAAGGAGTTCTCCTTTATGACTGTGAGCTTCAAAGTAAGGTTTGAAAGCTAGAAGTCTCTGTTAATTGGCTGAGCCTTAGTCAGTGGGTGGGGCTATCAAGAGGGCCAGGGCTTTATAAAGCAGTATGCAAGCGACCAGGGACTGCTAACGAGGAGTGGGAAGGGGGCAAGGTTCACTTGCTGTTCTTTAAAACCTGTAAACTAAACTACATTCAAAATGTCTTGATTTTAAACAAAACCCTTTTATTAACTAGGTAGCTGCAGGAGACAATGCAGGCAGAAGCCCAGCAGCAGAGTGGGGGCTGTCCAGTTTATTGCGCCGAGTGCAGCATGTGGGCAGGTGGTGTATGTGTGCATTCAGTGCAAGGAGCTCCTGGCCCTCAGAGGCTGTGTACAGGCTTTGGAGGCCAGGGTGGCGGAACTGGAGGAACTAAGGGAGGCAGAGAGGTATGTTGATGAGGCTTTCCGGGACACTGTAGAATTGTCCCACCTCTGGTCAGACAGCCCCTGTGCTGTTGAGGAGGATGAAAGGCCCAGGGAAGCAGAGCAGGCAATGGGAGCAGAGGGAAACCTTCCCATAGTTGGGACCCTCCTTCCAGATGGTGCTGGGGTTGCCTCTCGCGCAGAGGTTACCAATTTTAATGTGGATAAATGTAAAGTAATGCACATTGGAAAAAATAACCCCAACTATACATACAATATGATTGGGGGCTAATTTAGCTCCAACGAATCAGGAAAAAGATCTTAGAGTTATGGAGGATAGTTCTCTGAAGACGTCCACACAGTGTGCAGAGGCAGTCAAAAAAAGAAAAAGGATGTTAGGAATCATTAAAAAGAGAGAGAGAATAAGACGGAGAATATATTATTGCCCTTATATAAATCAATGGTATGCCCACATCTTGAATACTGCGTACAGATGTGGTCTCCTCATCTCAAAAGAGATATACTAGCACTAGAAAAGGTTCAGAGAAGGGCAACGAAAATGATTAGGGGTTTGGAACTGGTCCCATATGAGGAGAGATTAAAGAGGCTAGGACTTTTCAGCTTGGAAAAGAGGAGACTAAGGGGGGATATGATAGAGGTATATATAATCATGAGTGATGTGGAGAAAGTAGATAAGGAAAAGTTATTTACTTATTCCCATAATACAAGAACTAGGGGCTACCAAATTAAATTAATGGGCAGCAGGTTTAAAACAAATAAAAGGAAGTTCTTCTTCACACAGTGCACAGTCAACTTGTGGAACTCCTTGCCTGAGGAGGTTGTGAAGGCTAGGACTATAATAGCGTTTAAAAGAGAACTGGATAAATTCATGGTGGTTAAGTCCATAAATGGCTACTAGCCAGGATGGGTAAGAAATGGCGTCCCTAGCCTCTGTCAGAGGGTTGAGATGGATGGCAGAAGAGAGATCACTTGATAATTACCTGTTAGGTTCACTCCCTCTGGGGCACCTGGCATTGGCCACTGTCGGTAGACAGGATACTGGGCTAGATGGACCTTTGGTCTGACCCAGTATGGCCGTTCTTATGTTCTTATGACTTTGCCATGATGCAATATTATATTTGTTTTCCATATTCCAAAGACAACTCAGAGTCTTTTATTTGGTATTGGTGGAATACTTAGTAATACCCTGACACCCCAATATCCTAAATATATGACAGTGGTAAATACGTTTTGTACAAAGTATGTCTTGTGAGGTATCATTCTAAAAATCTTGATCTGCTAGACATTAATATCTCATTGGATTGTATGTGAAGTTATGAAGTTTGGCTGTGTATGTGTTACTGAAACATATTGTGAGGTTGAAAGCACCCACATACAGCCTTTCAGGTACTGCAGTAAAAAGATGGCTCACTGGGAAAATGCACATAAGCACAAGGATTACCCTAGGACTGTGTACAATAGGAACCTCTCAGAGATGGTACTACACAATGGGAACTGTTTGACCCAGGTCACAGCAAAAAAGCTTTGCAGCAAATGGGAATAAGATATAAAAGGGAAACAATGACATCATGGGGGGACCCCACTCTCCCTGCAGCAACACACGTGGAAACACCTAAGGGGCAAGGACTGAACTGTGGGATGTGATGGTCCTAGTCTAGAAGGATCTTTAACCTGTGTATGAAAACCTGGGAAAGCCAAGGCAACTTGTGCCTTAAGAGTCTGCCAGCCTGTTTATCATTCAGGATGAGAATTTGCTAATTTATATCCTACCTATCTAGTGTGTTAAGCTCAGTTTGCTTTTTTTGTTTATTTACTAACGTAGTCTGTTTTGATCTGTTGGCTATCCCTTTTTATCACTTCAAGAGGTAGATTTTTACTTAATGAACTATTTTGTTTTAAACTCAGTTTGTGTAATTCATAACTGGGGGGGGGTGTGTGCAAAAAGCTGTGCATATCTCTCTCCACATTGAGGGAGAGGGTGAATTTCAATGACCATATTCTGTATAGTTCTATGTGCAGCGCAAGACCATACAATTTTGGGTCTATTCTCCAAAGGGGGAATGCACTTGCGTGCTGGGCAATTCCTTAGCTGAAAGCCTTCCCATGCAGTGCTGATTTCAGTGTCTGTGTCTTTCTGCAGCTGGGTGTGTCCCCACCTGTGTGTGTGCTAGAGGAGGCTTGGGGGTCTGGCTTAGCAGGACAGGGTGAGGGATCCTAGGCTGGTGGAACAGGCGGGCTCAGTGGTACCCCAGTACGTCAAATGGCACCCTGGAAGGGGGTGGGGCAACCCATCACACACTTAGTGGACCAAATTAAACCCCAGCATAAGCAAACACCGTTTCTATTGACTTCTATGTGTCTTGAAAAGCTAGCTGACTGCCATTTAATACCCTGCCTATTTTCATATTATTGAGCCAGACCACTGGCTGGTGTAAGCTGACATACATTTACACCAGTTGAGGTTCTGACCTATTAATTTTCACAGACAATTGTAGGAAATTGTAAATTCCTGATAACTTTGCAATAACAAGGGAAACAATTCCCCTTCCCCTTTCTGACCTGCTAAAATGCATGAAAGTCAGAACACCAAGAAACTTCTTTTCAGGTAGATATAGAGTGGGAGAGAAAGGAGAGAGTGACAAAGTTTTTTAAGTACCTTTGCAGTCTGACATCAACAGAATATAGAAGCCAAATTTTACTGGCTAGCATGCAACTTCATTCTTTCAGTTCTTATCTTCAGGATATCTAATTATCAGGTCTGTTGTGGCATGTTCATCATAGTATCTGATAACCTAATAATAGGCAAAATTCAGTTTTAGGGTACATTCCTGCAACTCTGTTGACTTCAGTGGGTCTACAAGGATGTGATCTAAGATGGGATTTGGCTGCTTTTTGCAGTGTTTTGTTGGGTGGGTGGGGATGCGTTCTCCAAAAATGAGAAATCCATGTGATTGCCAAATTCAGAGACTGTCTTTACTAATGGTGTTTGGCTGATCCTACCCTCTTCTTTAAGCAATTATTTCCCCTTGTTTTGGCAATCATTTAGCAGTACAAATTTAAGCTCTCCTTTGAAGCCATCTAGCACTTTCTATGACATGTTTGTGCAGCATACACAGCATATAATAAAGCAGTACTGGGAACGAGTTTGTTTGTTGACAAACAGATGGCCTGTGATTATATCTTGCAGGTATCTTGGGTTAGATCTTCAGCTGTGTTTGTGCCATTCTACCAACACAAAGCTGCCCTAGGGCTGGTTCATATGGCCATACAAGGCTTTCCCTATGCAGAAGGATGATTAGTATGTAGCTACTGTAGTGGCTCCTTCTATTAACCTCTACCCGCACCCCTACTGTTCTATCATTCCCCCTGCAACACAAACACACTGTAGCCTGTGCAAGGGCTTTGTTGAGAAAAAGGGGAATGACCAGGGCCTGCCATGTGGCCCTGCAATCTCCAGTTGTGACACTGGCCCCCAGGAGCCATTGGCAGCAGGCATAAATTACAGCACCCCTGAGACTGCTCTAAGTTACACCATAAACAAGAGCAGACCAAGGACTGGGGAAGTCAAAAGGGATACTTGGTTCCTAAAGATATTTTTGCAGATTAGGATCATTGTAATTGCTTTGATGATAGGGAATTTTTAGTAGCACTATCACATCTGTGCGGTCTCAGTCAATAGATCTGATGTTGGTGGTGGACATCCTGAGTAATCTGTGGTGTTGCCTCTTGGTGACTTACTTTAATTTCCTCCTTTGTAAGGAATCATTTTGTTATTTTTGTGGATAAAATATCTTTGATGAAGACGGAACTATGGTGTTTGAACTTTATGCTGCAGGGACAAATGCCCAGTCTTACCTTGTTGTAGAGATGTCAAGAGACGGTTGTCTCATCATATGTGGTTTGATATGAGTCCATGTTCTTCCTTGATGTCGAAAGGTAGTGGGAAAATATTGGTCTGCTCTTACTGATGATTTTCAATGCGTCCTTGAAGGAGAGCAGGGTTTCAGTTGTCTTTAAGGAAAAACTTGTGAGGCCTCTGCCCAACAAATCATCACTTGATTGACAGTCTGGTCAAATATTAATATTCAGAACAACTCCCACTTCCACTCCCAGATGCCTTAGATTTCCATGATTTTTTGTCAATCTGGATTCAGACCTAGGTGAGTAGAGTACTGCACATGTTCCATTTCCAGGCCTGAATGCGTTCTTTTTTTTCTTTGTAGCAGTAGATTGCAACTCTTGGATCACCCATTTCAAGCTCCTTTCTCTCCCAATAGCCCCAGCTGCATTATTCCAGTGGGGAATAATAATTCTGCTACTTTGTATCTAGATAGGACCAAACAAAAATAAAAATGTAGGCATTTTTTTTGTAACAATGCTGCATTTAGTTATGTACTGTAAATTTGGATCTAATCCTATTCTCAGGGACACTTTTGACATTGATATTAACCGGTGCAGGAGCAGGACCTGTCTGTTCTGTGATGCTTTTTTTCCTCATTTGTTCTTTATTGTATACTTGATAGAGTTTACTCTGAGTTTAGATTTATTCCAAATTTTAAGGATTCCTGGTTAATGAAAAATTAGTTTAATTCAGTGATTTTTTTTATTTTAATTTTTTGTGGTCAGTAATCTGCCCAGGTAGCCTTCTTATTCTTTGTTTTTTCCCCAGAATAGAATGTCTCCATCTTTCCTGAGTCATGTATTAATGCCTTTGCTTCTCACATTTTTGTTGCCAGGCACAAAGGTTTTAATCAAGAAATGACTGATAACCATAGTTACACAGAATATTAACTCAAGGGCATATGAAAATGTAGTACAAGTTTATTCCTTAAGAAGGGCTAAATCACTTTGGCTTTAAGCCTGTGTCAATTTGCCACTCTATGTACAAGTTTGTCCTTCAGCTTAATCCTCTGTTTGTGAAGGTTTACACAATCCATTCAACTGCTCATCATTAATCATAGCCATACGTTAACTCTGCACAGTTTTGAGGGAACATTCAACAATGCAAGTTGTGACTAGAAAAGCAAGGTCTGTCAGATCAGTCATAATAGCCAGGGAAATGTTGGTGTGCTCAAAACATCAGTATTACCTGTGTGCTTCATACTTGTGCCTTCATGAGGCTTTTTTTGCTTTTTCAGAAGTCTACCTGCCCTGAATATCATTCAGAGATTCTTGAAGGTCACTTATTTCCATCTGAGTCATTTGGAAGCAATAGAGCTTTAGAAAGCCAACTCCAGGTTTTGTTTTCTTTAGAGGACAGGTGATGCAAAGCTGCAAGCAGAGACACCAAGTGGGAAGGTACATACAGGGAGTAGCAGTAAAACTCAGGTTTGGATTCACTCTGGTGACTAACTCCACTTGTCTATTGTGATGCTACTGGTGGAACTTCAACTTCCAAGCCCATTTCAGCTGCCAGTTTGAGGATCTTATGGGATGTTAGATGGGATGGGATCTGAGTTACTGCAGAGAATTCTTTCCTGGGTGCTGGCAGGTGAGTCTTGCCCACACGCTCAGGGTTTAACTGATCGCCATATTTGGGGTCGGGAAGGAATTTTCCTCCGGGGCAGACTGGCAGAGGCCCTGGAGGTTTTTCGCCTTCCTCTGCAGCATGAGGCATAGGTCACTTGCTGGAGGATTGTCTGCAGCTTGAGGTCTTCAAACCACAATTTGAAGACTTCAATAACTCAAACATAGGGGTTTGTTATAGAAGTGGATGGGTAAGATTCTGGGGCCTCTTTGTGCAGGAGGTCAGACTAGATTATCATAATGGTC
Organism: Mauremys mutica; assembly: GCF_020497125.1. NCBI lineage: Eukaryota > Metazoa > Chordata > Testudines > Geoemydidae > Mauremys > Mauremys mutica. The sequence goes on along the minus strand of NC_059078.1, from coordinate 34,459,709 downwards.
CCTTCTGACCTTAAAGTCTATGAGTCTAATCTTCCATCATTTTGATGAAGCTTTTCTATGCTTCTTTACCAGTCCCTGTTCGTTTTTGTCATAAGATTCTGCATTCCTACTAGCTCTAACTGTATGGCCTGTAGCGTTTGAGCCACTGATGTCAGGCATTGTATGGAACTTTATAATGATCAGGCTGACAATGAAAGGCCAGGTACCTGCTGGGAAGAAGAGTTAATGTACAAGCTGCTGTGTCTACCTGTTGCTTTCATGAGTAAAGTTTTCCAGTTGCATAAGAAGAGATGTGAATTTTGCAGTGAAAAAGCTCTTGTCTTTCTGTCCCGGGCACTTCATATAACATCAGTATGTTAATGAAGAGACATTTCTTTAGGTTACTATTGTGAAAAGGCTTGATAATTGTTAAAACCAGTTAAGGTTGGTCAAGGTTGTTCACCACTCCTGTAAAGCTTCAAAGTACAGTAAATAAACTGTTTTGAATCTGTGTTTGTACATCTAGCACAATGGAGTTCTGGTTCATGATTGGGGTTCTTATGTTCTACAATAATCTATATAAGAAGTTTCCAGGACTGACATGTCCACATCTCACTCTGAAGTCTAAAACGTCCCAGGGTATGTCTACTGAAGGGTTAAAATCCATGTGCATTTTATATAACAACCTGGTATATGGATTGTGCCAGCTCTTTTCCATACCCAAAGTCCAGAGTATGGTCGAGACCAGAGGCCTAGCAAATAGTGATCAGCTAAGAGAAAACTGGGGTAAACAGATAATCTTGTTTTGCTAAAATATGCTTGGTCAGTAGAATTGCCAAGTGTTGGAGCTAAGAACTAAATAATTGTGTCTTATTCAGAGTTGCAGACTGAACAAAGAATCCCTATTCCTATTGTGTTAGTCTCTTCTGTAGAGAGACATTCTTCCCACAGATCCAACCTTGAGTTTATGAAAAGTTGGCACATGTCAGTATAAGATATGGCATCCTTCCACCTCCTTTCCAAGGGACCAATGCCTTGCCTTTAGGCACACAGAAGACAATCTTTATTGCCATATACTTTCATTGTTTCTTTGCTTTAACCCCTAGGAATGTACCTCTTGGACAATCAAAGGAGTTGCTCCATTCCTATGGACCCCATATCAGAATTCAACATATATATTTTATACTAATAACATTTTATCAAGGTATTAATTACCGTATTGTTCCGAGTATAGGCCGCTCCTGATTATAAGCCGCACCCTTAAAGTTTGGTGCTATTTTTAAAAAAATAAATTTTTAACTTTTTTAACAAAGAAAATATACACATTAGTAGAACGACTGCTTTTTTGTTTTGTTTTGTTTGCTGCTCTGGCTGCCCTATAGGGTGCGGAGGAGGGGAGCGCCCTGCAGCAAATTCCACAGGGCAGCCCACGTCCTTCCCTCCCTGACGACCGGAGCAGCGCGGAGCCCTCCCGGAAGACAGCACAGCAATTGGGGCCGTGGGGTGAGCTCCCCACTGAAGTGCTGGCCGCCCCCCTTCTCTCTCTCCCCCCGCTCCCCCTGGCCGCCTCCCTCTCCCTCCCCCCAACTAGACCAGGCGTCCACTCTGTAGCACAGGGAGTCCCCCTGCACCCTGGGTCTGGCCGCCCTGTAGGGTTTTTTGTTTTGTTTTTTCCCCTGCTTTGCCAGCCGTGCTGTTTTCCCCCTCTTCCCCTCCTTTGCCGCTCCAGCCGTGTTTTTTTTTCTTTTCTCCCCCCCGCTTTACCGCTCTGGCCGTGCTGCCGGTTTGTTTTGTTTTTTTACACCTGCTTTCCCGCTTCAGCTGCACCGTTTTTGTTCCCCGCCGCCGCCTTACTGCTCCCGCTGCACCAAGTTTTTTTGTTGTTGTTTCTCCCCCCCCCTTTGCAGTTTCAGCCGCGCAGTTTTTCGTGGCACCCCCCTGCTCTAGCCGTACTGTTTTTTTTCCCCTGCTTTGCCGCTCTGGGATTTACCGGTAAAAGGCTCTGGGCTCCCCGCCGCGGCGGGCAGCCCAGAGCCCTCTGAGTCCCGGCCGCGGCTGGGATTTGAAGGGCTCTGGGCTCCCCGCCACGGCGGGCAGCCCAGAGCCCTCTGAGTCCCGGCCGCGGCTGGGATTTGAAGGGCTCTGGGCTCCCCGCCGCGGCGGGCAGCCCAGAGCCCTCTGAGTCCCCGCCGCGGCTGGGATTTGAAGGGCTCTGGGCTCCCCGCCGCGGCAGGCAGCCCAGAGTCCTCTGAGTCCCAGCTGCGGCTGGGATTTGAAGGGGTCTGGGCTCCCCGCCGCGGCGGGCCGCCCAGAGCCCTCTGAGTCCCGGCCGCGGCTGGGATTTAAAAGGCTCTGGGCTCCCCACCGTGGCGGGCAGCCCTGAGCCCTCTGAGTCCCGGCTGCGGCTGGGATTTGAAGGGTTCTGGGCTCCCCACCGTGGCGGGCAGCCCTGAGCCCTCTGAGTCCCCGCCGCGGCTGGGATTTGAAGGGTTCTGGGCTCCCCGCCGCGGCGGGCAGCCCAGAGCGCTCTGATTCCCGGCCGCGGCTGGGATTGAAAGCACTCTGGACTCCCCGCCGCGGCGGGCAGCCCAGAGCGCTCTGATTCCCGGCCGCGGCTGGGATTGAAAGCGCTCTGGGCTCCCCGCCGCGGCGGGCAGCCCAGAGCACTCTGATTCCCGGCCGCGGCTGGGATTTGAAGTATTTTTATTATTATTTTTTTCAAGTTCCTGATTATAGGCCGCACCCCTAATTTAAAGACTTAAATTAGGGGGAAAAAGTGCGGCCTATACTCGGGACAATACGGTAAATGTTAACTTGCTAACTTGAGACCATGGGCGGAGACATTATGTAACCTGTTAACCATTGGCTAATGTGCTAACCTATCTTGCTGCAAAATCTATCCCAGGGTGTGGAACTGCCTACCCCATCACTTTTCCCAGCCCATGGAAAATCTATATATTCTATTGTAATCAATTGATTGACAGTGTCTCTGAGCCTAATAAGCAAGGTGACACTCTGCCAGTGCTGTATGTAATAAACTCCTATGCTTGACCTCTACACAGTGTGGATTTATGTCCTTCAGCCACTGCAGCCGAGAACAGGAGATGTAGAGTGCTGGTGGACAGGGACTTCCTTCTGAGGGAAATGGAGGCATCCATTTGCTGACCTGACATGACGATGTCCTGGGGGGTGTGCTGCCTGCCTAGAGCCCGGGTCTGAGACTCCTCCATCCCTTTGACAATGTTGCTAATCCATGTAGGCACTAATGATACTGCCAAGTCTGACCCTGAGCAGATCAGCAGTGATTACAGGGCTCTGGGAGCAGGTTGAGTTCTCACCCATCCTCTGCTTATGGGTAAGGGCCCAAAAGGTGGTGGGGGATGGGGGGTGCAAACATATTGGAGATGAATGCACAGCGGAGCAGATGGTGTCAATGGGAGGGCTTTGGATTCCTTGACTGTGGGGTGCTGTTCTAGGAAGAAGGTCTGCTTGGAAGAGATGGGCTTCACCTGACCAAGAAGGGGAAGAGTGTTTTTACACATTAACTAGCCAACTTAGTGAGGAGCCTTTAAAATAGGTTCAAGGCGGACAGGCAACAAAAGCCCACAACTAAATATTCAAAAGTGACTTTAACAGAGGGTTAGATTTTGGGGGGAGTGGGGCACTATGGAAAATTACAATAGGGTCATAGGAGCAACAAGAGGGAAATCAGTGGGTGACTCCCCCACAAATGCAAGGAGAATGGGAAATAAACAGGAAGAACTGGAAGTATTAGTGCATAGGCTAAATTATTACTTCACTGGGATCACAGAGACTTGGTGGGATAAGTCTTGTGACTGGAATATTGGTATATAGTGGAATAACTTGTTCAGGAAGGACAGGCAAAGTAAAAAAGGGAGGAGATCTTGCATTGTGCATCAAGAATAGATACATGTGTTCTGAGGCCCAGAAGGAGGTGGGGGACAGACCAGGTTGAGTGCCTTTGGGTAAAGACAAAAGTGAGTAAAACACAGGAGTGACTTCATGTCAAGGGTCTACTATAAACCACCAAATCAGGAAGAGGAGGTGGATGAGGCATTTCTAGGACAAATAAAATAGCTGAAACACAAGATCTAATAGTACTGGGAGGACTTTAACTGCCCAGAGATCTGTTGGAAAAGTAATATGGCAAAACACAAAATTTCCAATAAGTTCTTGCAATCTATTGGGGGCAACTTTTTGTTCAGAAAGTGGAGGAAGTAACCGGAGGGGCACCCATTGTAGATTTAATTAGTATGAACAGAGAGGAATTGGTAGTGAATCTGAAGGTGGAAAGGCAGTATGGGTGAAAGTGATCATGAGATGATAGATTTCATGATTCTGAGGAAAGGAAGGTGTGAAATGAGTAAAATAAGGACAGTGAACTTAAAAAAAAAAAGGCAGATTTTAACAGACTCTGAGAACTGGTAGGTAAGGTCCCATGGAAGAAAATTTGAAGAGGGAAAAGGGAGTTCAGGAGAGCTGGCATTTTCTCAAGAAGTCAATATTAAAAGCACAACTGTAAACTATCCCAATGCAAATAAAGATAGGAAGAATAGTCAGTAAGAGGCCAAAGTGGCTCCTAGCAAGGGGTATAAAGGCAATAAGAAGAGGTTCTTTAACTACATTAGGGACAAGAGAAAGACAAAGGGTAGGTCTATACTTACCTGCCGGGTCGACGCGTAGCGTTCGACTTCTCGGAGTTCGAACTATCGCGTCTAATCTAGATGCGATAGTTCGAACTCCAAACGCGCTCCCGTCGACTCCGGAACTCCACCACCGTGAACGGCGGTGGCGGAGTCGACGGGGGACCCGCGGACTTCGATCCCGCGGTGTCTGGACAGGTAAGAAGTTCGAACTAAGGTAGTTCGACTTCAGCTACGCTATTCACGTAGCTGAAGTCGCGTACCTTAGTTTGACCCCCCACCCTAGTGTAGACCAGGCCAAAGGAAAGCATAGGTCCATGGGCAGCAGGTATAATAGGCCAGGGGAGGCTCTGCTGTGAATCCAGGAAGCTGAGTAGCAAATACCACCCCCTCAGCCACCCCAAAACCTGCATGGGGCATATCAAAAGCATCTTCAAAGAGACCCTTTTTTCTGGGGTGGCTTGTGTCTGGGGGGGAGGGGGGAGGAGAGGCACAGCTGTGGCTGACCTGGGGGCTCCTCTGGGTGGGTAGGGAGGCCTCAGGGCTTCAGCCAACCCAGGGCTCCTCCAGCAGAGTAGTGGGAAAGACTCGGGGCTGGGGGCTAGCTTCCCCAAAAGGGAGCTCCACCTGCTGCCCATGCATAGGTCCTCTACTTAGCAAGGAAGGAGAACTAATTGATGGTCAGGTGTTTAATGCCTATTTTCCTTCAATCTTTGCTAAAAAGTTTAATAGTGACCAGATACGCAACACAATTAATATTAACAAGGGGGAAGCAATGCAAGGCAAAATAGGAAAAGTACAGGCTAAAAAATATTTAGATAAGTTGCATGTATTCAAGTCAACAGAGTCTGATTAAATTTATCCTAGGGGGTACTTCAGGAACTAGCTGAAGCAATCTTGGAACCATTGGCAATCATTTTTGAGGATTCCTGGGGGAGAGGTCCCAGAAGATTGGATGGGGCAGACATAGTACCTGCTAAAAAGGGGAACAAAGAGGACATGGGGAATTATAGACCAGTCATCCTAATTTGGAAAGATACTGGAACAAATGATTAAACAAGCAATTTGTAAGCACCTAGAGGATAATAGGGTTATAAGGAATAGCCAGCATGGATTTGTCAAGAAAAAATCATATCAAATCAACCTAATTTCCTTCTTTGACATGGTGACTGGCTTATTGGATGTGGGGGAAGCAACAGATGTGATGTCTTTATTTTAGTTAGGCTTTAGGCACAATCCCACATGATTAGTCTCATAAGCAAACTAAGGTGAGGTGGTCTAGATGAAATTACTGTAGGTGGGTGCACAACTCAGACCATACTCAGAACTATTATCAATGGTTGGCTGTCAAACTGGGAAGGCATAACTAGTGGGGTCCTGCAAGGATCAATCCTGGGTCTGGTACTACTCAATATTTTAATTAATGACTTGGATAATGGAGTGGAGAACATGGTTTTAAAATTTGCTGATGACACCTAGGTGGGAAGCGTTGCAAGCACTTTGGAAAATTCTAAACAACCTTGATGAATGGGACAATTGGTCTGAATTCAACAAGATGAAATTCAGTAAAGACTAGGGCAAAGTTTTTCACATAGGAAGGTAAAATTAAATGTCCATTTACAAAATGAGGAATAACTGGCTAGGTGGTAGTACTGCTGAAAAGGATCTTGGGTTTTATAGTGGATCACAAATTGAATATGAGTCAACAATGTGGTGCAGCTGAGAAAAAGGCGAATATCATTCTGGGGTATATTGACAGGAGTGTAGTACATAAGATATGAAAGGTAATTGTCCTGCTCTACTTGGCACTGATTAGGCCTCAGCTGGAGTACTGTGTCCAACTCTGGGTGCCACACTTTAGGAAAGATGTGGACAAGTTGGAGAAGTCCAGAGGAGAACAACAAAAATGATAAAGGTTTAGAAAACCTGACCGATGAGGAAAGGTTAAAAAATGGGTCATGGTTAGAGCCCTGCAAATCTGCTGATATCTACTTTATAGCCAGAGACCATGTTTGTGGATCGAGGATCGGATGTGAACACAAATTTTGTATCTGCACAGAGGCATGGTGAGTCTTCAGAAAAGAAGACTGGTGGGGGACCTGATAAGTCTTCAGATATGTTAAGGATTGTTATAAAGAGGACTGTGATCAATTGCGGGGAGGGATAGCTCAGTGGTTTGAGCATTGGCCTGCTAAACCCAGGGTTGTGCATTCAAAACTTGAGGGGGCCATTTGGGAATTTAGTTGGGGATTTGAGCAGGGGGTTGGACTAGATGACCTCCTGAGGTCCCTTCCAACCCTGATATCCTATGATTCAATTGTTCTCCATGTCCACTGAAGGCAGGATAAGAAGTAATGGGCTTAATCTGCAGCAAGGGAGATTTAGGTTAGATATTAGGAAAATCTTTCTAACTACACGGGTAGTTAAGCTCCAGAATAGGCTTCCAAGGGTGATTGTGGAATCCTCATAAGTAGAGACTTTTAAATACAGGTTCAAAAAACACCTATCAGGGATGGCTTAGAGTTACTTGGTCTTGCCTCAGCACAGGGGGCTGGACTTCTCCAGGTCCCTTCCAGCCCTACATTTCTATGATTCTATATAGATGAATAGTGGGCAAACCAAAAATGAACAAATGATTTTGGATTACACTTTCTAGTCATAAAACAGGTAGGGTTCCTGGCTTACAAAGGAGATCATAGTTAAATCTGCTCTGAGCTGGGATCACATAGTTCCCAATATTAGGGCAAGCTGCTGTTCCTGAGCTGAAAGTTGAGGTTGTTGATGTCATTGCATTACAATCTCTGCTTCTGTTGAGCAGCATGACTCCAAATTCGCTGGCATAGATTCTGCATGGAGGAGAAATGTTCTCAGTCAAATGAAATGTTTGGTTGCTTGAAAAAGTTCTAAGTATCAATGGTTACCTGAGGGTAAACATTAAAATATATTTGCATTTAATAAAAAGGGGCTTATTAATATTTTGGGTTGGTTCTCTTATAGTGCCAGTTGTATGCCAAGGAAACTCAGCTGACTTCAGCAGAGTTACTATTGTTTTTCACCAATGGAAGAGAGAGAGAGAATTCTTTTTTTAATCCTATGACTTCCAAAGATTTACTAAGATGGACAAATGGCACAGTAAAAAGTATTACCCTTAGAAATGACAAATGAGTCACTAGTATGTTCATCGTACCCAGAGGAGTCCTTATTTTTTAAATCATAAACTCCATCAGTATAATTATACTACTTACATATTTAAATTAACACAGTTCATTTAAAGATATTGAAAAATACAGGGAATATGATTTTCTTTTCTTGGCTTTTATTTACTAGTTTTATTTAATTTTAAGCTTTTTCATATTTGTTTCCCTCTGACATTCCAGTTCATCAATACACTTAAGCAAGTAGTTAAATCCCACTGAAGTCAATGGAAAGCTTAGCATGTGCTTTGTTGGATTTGGGCTGGAATGCTTAAAATAAAGGGTTTCCAACTTCCATTATTGAATGACTGACCTGTTTTGTTTTCATTTACCTTATTAATGTTGAATGTCTAGATCATTTGAATATTTTTTCAGGTGAATCTGTCATTTTGTAAAATAAAATATAAAATGAGAAGTAAAATAAGTCATAATGGAAATTACAGATCTCATTGACCAGGTTTGATAGTTATATAAATATACATTTTAAATATGAAGTTTAGACTGCTAAAGAGCCCTCTGCTCAAACTGAGTTGCTAGGAGGTGGGTATACCATCTAATGATGGGCCTACACTCGTAAATCACATCAGAAATTCTGAGACAGTGTCACCATCTTATGCAAAAGATATATAAATGGGTGGAACAGGACAAAGTGGAGAGCCATCATGAGGAATCCCCTAGCTACCACCTGAGATGGAACAACGGCTGTACTCTAGGGGAAAGGATTGTGCCCAGACTAGGAAGGCATCCGATCTGTGAAAGAAATGTATTGAAACATCTTTCAGGGTGAGATATTATCTGTACTCAATTGTATTACTGTATTAGGCTTAGATTTGCGTGTTTTATTTTATTTTGCTTGGTAACTCACTTTGTTCTGTCTGTTACTACTTAGAACTGCTTAAATCCTACTTTGTGTATTTAATAAAATCACTTTTTACTTATTAATTAACCCAGAGTATGTATTAATACCCGGGGGGGGGAGGGGGACAGCTGTGCATACCTCTCTATCAGTGTTATAGAGGGCCAACAATTTGAGTTTACTGTGTATAAGCTTTATACAGGGTAAAATGGATTTATTTGGGCTTAGACCCCATTGGGAGTTGAGCATCTGAGTGTTAAAGACAAGAACACTTCTGTAAGCTGCTTTCAGTTAAGTCTGCAGCTTTGAGGCAAGTAATTCAGATCCTGGCTCTGTGTTGGAGCAGATGGGCATGTCTGGCTCAGCAAGACAAGATGCTGGGGTCCCGAGCTGGCAGGGAAAGCAGGAGCAGAGGTAGTCTTGGCACAGTAGGTGGCAGCTCTCAAGGGGGGTTCTGTGATCTAACCCGTCACAACTGGCATTTCACAAAATAAAGTTTCTGTAAAAAAACAAATGCTGTGCAGAATAAAGCACAAAAATTTGGAATAAATTTAATGTGCCATGATTCATAGACCAAATCTACAAACTATACAGTAAATGTGGATGTTGTTTTAAGTCGGGAGATATTACCCCTAATGATAGTGTTTAGATTTACATAGTTTTTTCAAGTTAAAAATCTTTTGAGTATACAGTTATTAAATTAATATTTCCACTTTCATTAGAGCTATTTATATTTACCATCATACTCTAGTATTTTGTTTTCTAAAATAGTTTTGTTTAAACAAGAAGTTTCTCTCTTAAGTTCATCTACTCTAGTTTCCTGGAAACATTTGTACGTGCTGCATATCTGACATTAATCATTTACATGACTATGGCCTGCATGGTTTAGGGTTTATGGCACTGGTCTGTGGATTCAGTAACTCTCCATTGATTTGTAATCAAGTTGACAAAACAGTGTTGTGATTTCCTCTTCTCTTCTTCCCTCCCTCCGCCAATTAACTAGAAAGTGAATTGGATAGTCCTCTTTCTTGACTCAGCCTTTCTAAATGACACACCAGTGCCTTTTCATATGCTTTCTGCAGTGCTACTTACTTGTGACTTAGGCCTGGTCTACACTGGGGGGGGGTCAAACTAAGGTACGCAACTTCAGCTATGCAAATAGCGTAGCTGAAGTCGAACTACCTTAGTTCGAACTACTTACCCGTCCTCACAGCGCGGGATCGACGTCCGTGGCTCCCCCGTCGACTCCGCCACCGCCGTTCGCGGTGGTGGAGTTCTGGAGTCGACGGGAGCGCGTTCGGAGTTCGATATATCGCGTCTAGATGAGACGCAATATATCGAACTCTGAGAAGTCGATTGCTACCCGCCGATCCGGGCGGGTAGTATGGACATACCCTTAGAGTACCAGTATTGGAGTATTTCAGAGATAAGTGAAGCTTGTGAATGTCAGTCTTCTTGTGTATAATGCTGCATAGAGGGAGCAGGCTGCAATAGTGGCAGTGCAAACAAATGGGAATAAGATAACAGGGGAAAAGTAGTTATCATATTGCATTATATCTTGTAAGAGAATATGCACACCCCAGAGGGCAGTTGACAACGTAAGACCGCAATTGATGTTCCATTAAATAACGATACTACTATCTATGATTTAACCTCAGTAGTGTGGAGATGCTTTTGGCAAATAGAAGGAAAGCTGCTGAAGAAAGCCAGCCTAATTTTGGAAACCTCTTTTAAGAGAGAACCCCAAAGTATAATCAAATGTATTGAGTACAATTTCTGTTCTGCCTTTAATAAAACTACCTTTCTTAAATAGCTAGTAGTTGCCATAAAATAGCCATATTTGGGCAAAGGCTGAGAACATTTAGCTATTACCATGACCTCTTCAAAGCTCAAAGCAGATCTTTTCATGGAAGCCTATTAGAGCTATTGCTCTAGAGAACCATTCTGGTATTTCAGTGGATGGAGCTCCATTTTCTGTTAACATGTAATGAACAGTGAGCTAGCTGAATACGGTTGTCTGCTGAGGAGACCGACGCAGCCAAAACCACCACCAATTCATGCTTCAATCTAAACAGAGTGATGCATTGCAGGTGCTTTCCACATCTCCTGGCACCTCCCAAAAACATTAGAGGGGATTTTCAGCTTCCTTTTCAGCTTTTAAATGGAGAGTCAGGTCAGTCTTTGGATTAGAAAAATCATAAATCCTCTGACCTATTGTATAGGCTTCCAGCTAGCATTGACTATTATCATGGCTTGTGAAACTCCACTACCCTAACCAATGCTGAAGCTGACAGAGTGCTAGTTTAATGAATGTATCTAAAGGCCCGCCATAAATTATCAGCAGAGAAAAGTCACTTCTCTGATGTTTGTGTATAAAAATTGGGCCTTAAATTGCTTTCTCCCTTAAACATCCTTTGTTTGAGTTACCCTGTAGGTGGCCTTCTTCTAAGATAGGAAGTTCACTGCCGTAAATAAAGTCCAGCAGGATGCAAGGTGCTGAAAAGAATGACTTCACTAGCTCTGTCCCTGCACTGCTGCAGTGAAATGAATGGTTGTTGATTTGTATTTAATGCTCAATTTCCTCTCCATTACTACAGACCATGCAAGGCAGACCTTGTTTCAGGCTATTCATGTGAGAGCTTGATCTATCCGGTTTCACATCTGCTAAAGGCCCCCGTGTCATGCTAATTACAATATCTCCAGGAACAAAACTGAGATTTTAAGGCCAATGAGGGTGATACTTCTTCGTAACTCATGTTCTAGTCCATAAAATTTGCTGTTTAAAAGTAAAAATCAGATCAGAAATGAGATACAAACTATAAATGTAGAGAGCAAAGTGTAATGCTCTGGGGAAGGTCATGAGTTTCCTATGCGCTCTTCATATATAAACCTTTTCGGAATGGAAGAGACATACTAGTAGTGTCTCTGCTTTCAGATTCCACAGCATAACAACTGCTTTTCCCTGCACCTATGTGTGCCATTACTGAGCACAGCCATTTTACACACACACACTTACTTAGTCACTATCTCCATAGAGATGACAGATGGTCCTCTGGAGAATAAGATGAATGCAGACTGGGACAGGGAAATGTTTCTGGGACCCCAGGCTGCCTTTGTTTCTACTCTTGCCTCTCTCTCATGTATCTTTTTTCCTCTTTTACAGAGGAAGTTTTTGGAAGTAGGAGCCAATCCATTCATTTCCTCTCCTGCTTATCCTGCCAGCTGTCCTTTTCTTGAGGCTGTCATCTCCCTTTCCATTCTCTCTGGTGATAAGGCTGTCTCTCAAATTCCTCTACCCTCCTCCTCTGCTACCAAAACAAAAGAGAGCTAAACTGACTCCTCCTTCTGTAACATTTTTTATTATTTGTATTACTGTAATGCCTAGAGGCCAACTGAGATCAGGGCCCAGTTGTGTAGGCACTGTTCAAACACAGTGAGAGACAGTCTCTGCCCCAGAGAACTTACAATCTAAATAAACAAGACAGGCTATAGGTGGGTGGGGAAACAGAAGTACACAGAGGTGAAATGACTTGCCTAAGGTCCAACAATGGCAGAGAGGATTAGAATCCAGGTCTCCTGAGTCCCAGTCCAGTGCCTACTCCACTAGACTACACTGCCTCCCCTTTGTAGTCAGCTGGTTCTCATCCTGGGCTCAGCTGTCATCTTTTATATCTCTTGCCCTTGGATTCCTTCCAAAACTGCCACTCCCAGGGACCCTCAGTTGTGCCCTGTGGGAGTTGGCCTCACTCCCAGGATCCTTTCTAATTACCTCCAGTCCCTGGTGCTGCTCCTTGGGTCCAGCTACAGGGCACAGAGAGAAAATGTCTGGAGCCCTGCTCAGGGCTGTAGTGTCTGTCTGCTTAAACAAGGGGAGGGAGGGGAAGGGAAGGCTAGTGACTGCCTGGGGCTGGGCTCCTCACAGTCTCTAGCAGGCTCTCCTCTTGAGCAAACTTCCCTTGCTGCTCTGTGGCCAGCTTCACCTTTTAAAGCTCCCCTTCTCAAGGTAGAGCATGCTCTGTAAATGTGCCTAATCGGCACTGCCTGAGAGCAGGGACAGTCTTTACGCTTGCTATCTTTGGGATGGGGGTGCATATAGGAGAAATAATAGGATATTTTTGGTGCACTTTGGCTAAACCTTTAGGACTGTTTTCTTGTTTATTTAAGAAGTGTTACATTTCCCCCTTGTGCTATCACTCCATTGTGACAAGGTATGCCTGTTGGAAGACATGAACCATTGATCTGACCTAGTATGGCCATCCTTATGTTCTAATAGCGTGTCTGTAACTTACAGTAGGATATATCCTGCTCAACAGTTGGAAATTATTTTTATGGTAATCTATGTGAGCCCACGTGACTATTTTGGGTAGGACTCTGGGGTGCTGAAAGAGCTCATAATTCATGTAGAATGCTCATGCTTTTCGTAAGACCCAGGCTGGTTCATCTTTGTGGGAAGTCTTTGATTTTTCTGTTTTCCAATACAGACAAACTACGATAATACAGACAAACTACGATCACTACAAAATGCTTTTGCCATATCACTTTCCCCCTTTCATCTGTATTGGGTTTCCTATGTACAATATGCCTCATGATAGCTCTTTAAAGGTAGTGAAATTCCTTTGCCTGCAATAGAACATTGTTTTTGTTATGCCATGGTTACAGCTTGGTTGTTGGCAGAGCAGGTCACTACATGTGGCCCAGCCATCACTTGAGGAGGACCGAGTGCCACACTGAGTGGGGTGTAGGTTACCTATCATCCAGTGAAAAATCAAAGTTTAACTGAAACACCAAAGCCCTCTTGAGTAATTCCAATGTTCATGGTCTCTGGGAGTGCTTCCCTCCCAGCATGAACCTTGCTGAGGGAGGAAAATCTGCTGTACTGGCTAGCCAAAAAGAGAGGCTGGACTGATAGCTGGAATGGGTGAACTCTGTGAGCAAGATCCTCAATTTACACAAGCTGCTATAGCTCAATTGAAGTCAATAGAATTGTAATAGTTGGCACCAGCTGAGAATCTGGCCCAAGCTTGTGAGTAATTGGTATCCGTTTCTGAAGGTGTGACTCAAATGCAAATATCATTGATTCAAATTCTGGTTAGATGAGACTATATAAAACAGAAAAACAATGTTGGGTGAGAAATTCTGTATGGAAAAATACAGATGGGATACCATCAAGGAAGGGCCATTAAAGAATGGACACCTGTTACCCTCTGTATGTACCATGGTATTTGAGGTACCTTCCCATTCATAATATAAGGAATAACAAAAATACTATCATGGTAAAAATTCAGGGATAGGTTGTGACTAGTTTTGTGTGGGTTAACAGAGGGCAAGGCATAGACTGGAAGGACATACAGCATTCCTCCCCTTGGTTAGGATAAGTGGGTTGTCTGGGATTACAGTGTATTTGAAATCCAAACTTGTTTCTCCACCACCACCACCATTTTGTGTCTTTCTATATGCCAGCATGATTCTTAATCCTGTTGTTCATGTGCCGAGGGCAGGCTGTGCTGCCTGCTGGCAGTATCAGGACATTGCTTGGAATAAAGATGTCTGAAATTGAATACGATAATTATTTGGCTTTCCATAATCATAAAAAAGGGGGCATTTATCCAGGGCGGTAGGCAACCTTGACACTAGTTACAAAAACAAAAATAAACAGCAGCTTCCCTGCACCAGACAAGACTAAATTCTGTACAAAAAATAAACCACAAAAATTTGCCTCCTCCATGCTGATTTAACTCCCATCAAATATCCTCCTCCTAATGTAGAGCCTTCCTTGTGTGTCAGCATGGATAATCTAATTGATTATCTAACTGATTTTTTTTTATTTTAATTATTTCTGTAAAACAATAACACCTTCATGTATTAGAATATCTCTATGCACAACAGGGTTTAAGCAAAACTAGCTTTAGTGAAAGAAGCCAAACATGAGTATAGATAAGTAAAGGAAAGAGAGAAACTTCTATATTGTCAGGCCAAGAGAAAGGGATTGCTGGCAGTTTAGATAGGTGAACTCAGTTGCTCTTATTTTTATTCATTCATCCTTGATATTAGCTCACTTTCCCTGCATTGATACACTGCATTGCAGAGTATCAATTTCAAAATTGCACTTTAGAGGAAAACTTTCCTATATAGTCAATTATTCTTAGCAAAATACATTTCAGTGTAGAAGGTAACATTTTCAAAAGCACTGAAGTGATTTTAAGTTGCTTTTGAAAATGCGATGTAGGTATTTTTGAAAATCATACCCAAAATTATATATATTTAAAAAGTCAAGGTTCCTTCCTAATAATCTAGTGTGTAATTTTTTTAAAAAAGTAGAAAATTATTTCCTCCCAGAATATATGGTTTTGTATGTTTCTTAAGGGAGATGTTATGTATCCCATGGACTCTTCTTTCTTTTTTGCAAAGCTGAAAGAACATGCAAAAAGAGTCCTCTACCTTTCTGGCTTGTAAGTTACCCTTTAGTCTTGCAAGCAGATCTTACACAGGTAGTGTCATTGAAGGTAATGGCAGTATTCACATCTAACAGTTGCCAGAATCAACCTTATTACAGGAACACAATATAAAAATCATACTTGTGTATGACCATTTTGCATTTAGTGTTGTTGCAAGTGAGACCTACAATTACTATAACTGAAAGATTCAAGAGAGAATTTTTCTCTTTTTTTTTTTCAGTTTGTCTGAATTTTGTGTTTGATAGTGCTTTGTATATAGTCAGTTTCATTGTTTCCCTTTATATAGTTAGTCACTTTTCCTGTTTTGAGTGGGTCTTTCTTTCGCAAATAATAACAATGTGATTTTAAAACCAAAACATTAGCCGGAGGGTTAACAGGCAGGTGTAATATCTGAAACTACAGTGAACTTATTTCTGAAGCTGACAAATGGGTGGTATCTCTTTAAATACCCTCCATTTTGGGGGTGGGAAGGAGAAGTTGCACCACATTTTGAACATTATGCTGCAAAACAAAGATTTCTCCATTGTAGGCAATCTGTGGCTCCCCTGGAGTCCGGGGACTCTCAAAACCATGTACATTGCAGGTGTCTCAAGCCAGCTTTTAAATGCCCTCAAAGAATTCAGTTTTAAATTTCATATGACATAATGTGATGTGTCATTTTCCTATGCATGGTTCAACTACAGCAAATTATTCAAAATATAAAATACATTTTATTTTCTTACTCCCATGGTCATTTGCCTGAGAGATACATATTACATTTAGTATTTGTTTATAATATAGTGAAGTGATCCCTGTAATTTGGGCCATCTAACAGCTTCATATTGCTGGAGACAAGGATGGAAAAAGTTTCTTATCAACTAGTTCAGGGATTAGTTTTGCTTTCCGGGGGGACACGAGGAAGTTGTTTCTGAAACAGCTGCATGATAAAATGAAAGAGACAGAAAATCCAATGGTTAGTGCGAAAAACAGACATAAAAATCTGTGGGATTTGGAATCTCTTGGCGTTTAAACTACTGGGGTGTTTTGTGTACATCTGTGATCCTTTCATAATTGTCATGTCAGTCGCAAAAGGATGCGACAGCATATGTTTCATAAGTTGCTATGTTCTGTTTTGAGCTATCTAAAGTGTGCCTTTGGTGACGCATGCCTTACAGATATATAGATGATGATGATGTGAGACTCCCATGTGAGACTTGGGTGAACATTTGTCTGTTTTCCTGTCAAAGAAATATGAATCTCGTCTGTAAGCACGGCAGGTATAGTTGCACCATGCAGTGGTGATGGCAGCAATAACTTGAAATGATCTAGGGAACTTGGATGAAAACTGTTAGAGGGGCTGCTTTGTGTCTCCTTTAGGAAATCTGGACTATCACTTGGACTAACCGTTTGTGCTTTAGCTTCAGAACTTCTCCACATACAACAAATTCCTGTATTTTGAATTTTCCACCCTTCCACTTTGGGGGGAGGGCAGGGGAAATGATTTCCTTTCTCTTTTTGAAGACACAGTTAATATCCATAATCTACATCGTTGTCTGTTCAGTTACCTGAATTGAAGAAGAGAGAATGTTAATTTAAGCCAGTTCAATAGGCCTGCTACTCGGTCTACGTGTCTAGATATCGAGTACTGCCTATGAAAGGCTATTTCCTTGGTCTTTCCTTGCAGAATCTCCCTTGCCATAAAGGCTGGAATTATAAGGCGGGCCTAGAAGTTGTCTCCAGAAGTGACCCATCAGTGGGTTTGAGAGCAGCATACCTGGAGCAATACTCCCTGGAATGAGATTGTAGCATGAGGGCTGAGCGGTTCCATGTGGACTTTGAGCAGCTAGGGTCTATTTGCATGGTGTGCCAGTTGTATTCCCCCTAGAAAATACAAACCCTCTTCAATTTACCAGAGTACATATCAAAGCTAATTTTAGTTATCTAGAAGCATACATACACCTTAAACCAGGAACTTGTAGCTCAACATGAGAAAAATGGCTGGAAAGAACACACACACCCCTCCACCATCTGAATCAAGGATTTTGTCCATAAGGGAATTATAGCAGTACACCATTCAAAATTCCTTATTTCGTACAATAATAAAAAGATTAACTACCATGAAAAAGCAAACCCCCCTGAATAATCTTAAATCTTTGGTTAGGTAGATTATTGCAACATTTGATTCCTTTTTATATAGTATCTAGGGCTGTCAAGCAATTAAAAGAAATTAATCGAGCGATTTAATCGTGCTGTTAAACAATAATAGAATGCCATTTATTTAAATATTTTTGGATGTTTTCTACATTTTCAAATATATTGATTTCAATTACAACACAGAATACAAAGTGTACAGTGCTCACTTTATTTTTGATTGCAAATATGTGCACTGTAAAAAACAAAATAAATAGTATTTTGCAATTCACCTAATACAAGTATTATAGTGCAATCTCTTTATGAAAATGAAAATTGAACTTACAAATGTAAAATTATGTACCAAAAAACCTGTTAAAAAATAAAGCAATGTAAAACTTTAGAATGTACAAGTCCACTCAGTCCTACTTCTTGTTCAGCCAATCATTCAGACAAATAAGTTTGTTTACATTTTCAGGAGCAAATGCTGCCCTCTTCTTGTTTACAGTGTCACCTGAAAGTGAGAACGGGCATTCGCATGGCATTGTTGTAGTTGGCGTTGCAAGATATTTGCATGCCAGATGCACTAAAGATTCATATGTCCCTTCATGCTTCAGCCATTCCAGAGAACATGCATCCATGCTGATGACAGGTTCTGCTCAATAACAATCCAAATTAGTGCAGACCAACACATGTTCATTTTCATCATCTGAGTCAGATGCCATCAGCAGAAGGTTGATTTTTCTTTTTGGTGGTGGTGATTTGGGTTCTGTAGTTTCTGCATAGGAGTGTTGCTCTTTTAAACTTCTGAAAGCATGCTCTACACCTTGTCCCTCTCAGATTTTGGAAGGCACTTCAGATTCTTAAACCTTGGGTTGAGTGCTGTAGCTATCTTTAGAAATCTCACATTGGTACCTTCTTTGCATTTTGTGAAATCTGCAGTGAAACTGTTCTTAAAAGGAACAACATGTGCTGGGTCATCATCTGAGACTGCTATAATATGAAATATATGGCAGAATGTGAGCAAAACCACAGAGCAGGAGACATACAATTCTCCCCCAAGGAGTTTAGTCACAAATCAAATTAATGCATTATTTTTTTAACAAGCATTATCAGCATGGAAGCATGTCCTCTGGAATGGTGGCCAAAGCATGAAGGTACATATGAATGTTTAGCATGTCTGGCATGTAAATACCTTGTAATGCTAGCTTCAAAAATGCCATGCGAACACCTGTTCTCACTTTCTGGTGACATTGTAAATAAGGGGGCAGCACTATCTCCCATAAATGTAAACAAACTTGTTTGTCTAAGCAACTGGCTGAACAAGAAGTAGGACGGAGTGGACTTTTTTATTTTTGAGTGCAGTTATGTATCCAAAAAAATCTACATTTGTAAGTTGCACTTTCATGATAAAGACGCTGCACTACAGTACTTGTATGAGGTGAATTGAAAAATACTATTTCTTTTGTTTATCATTTTTATAATGCAAATATTTGTAATTAAAAATATAAAGTGAGCACAGTACACTTTGTATTCCGTGTTGTAATTGAAATCAGTATATTTGAAAATGTAGAAAAACATCCAAAATATTCAATACATTTCAATTGGTATTTTATTGTTTTATAGTGATTAATCATGATTGATTTTTTTGAGTTAATCACATGAGTTAACTGTGATTAATTGACAGGCCTAACAGTCTCCCTATTATTTTTTTTAAGTCTTTTCCACTAACTCAAACATGTTGAACTACTCTCCTGGGAAAGCAGTTATTTTATAAAGAGATACAGAAACATCATAAATCCTCTGTCAGTTGCAATGAAGTAGAAGCTAAGCATTTTCTGCTTAAGAGGCATAGCGGACAAGTTTCTTTTGTTGTAAATATCATATTGCACCCTTGAAATGATTGCAAAGTGTGAAGGTCTTTGCAAAAAATACATTGTTTAGATCCTTGTATTCATCCCATTACAAGAGTTGTGTGTACACACAAGAAAATCTGAGCATACATGGGTGGTGTCACACACTGAGGGGTAGGTGGTGTGACCTAGTGTTCAGAGTAGACGAGAGGGCAGAGCTGGAGCAGTGGTCAGAAGACAAGCCAATGATTGGAGCCAGGAGTTAGGAATCATGGCTAGGGCTACAATGGAGCAGGCAAAGAGCAGAGCAAGGGCAGGACAGGATGGAGGTCTGGCACAGCTGTGAGCATGGAATGCATTGAGTAGCTGCTGTGCTGCTGCTGCTACAGGGCTTAACTAGCAATCTGTTGGCTTTTCTGACCAGTCAGGGAGCAGTCACTTAATGAGGGTTTATCTGGCCCAGCTGAGCTCATTTGATTGCTAGGCCTGGTCTACACTAGGAGTTTATGTCGAATTTAGCAGCATTAATTCGATTTAACCGTGCACCCATCCACACCAGGAAGCTAATTAGTTCGACCTAGAGGGCTCTTTAGTTCGAATTCTGTTGACGCTCTGGACAGCAGTCCGAGCTTGGATGTTCTGACCAGCCAAACAGGAAAAGCCCTGGGAAAATTTGAATTCCTTTTCCTGTCTGGCCAGTTTGAATCTCATTTCCTGGTTGGACATCGGGGCGAGCTCAGCAGCACCGGCAACGATGCAGAGCTCTCCAACAGAGGAGTCCATGCAATCTCTGAATAGAAAGAGGGCCCCAGCATGGACTGACCGGGAAGTCTTGGATCTGATCGGTGTGTGGGGCGAGGAGTCTGTGCTTTCGGAGCTGCGCTCCAAAAAACGGAATGCAAAGACCTACGAGAAGGTCTCCAAAGCCATGAGAGACAGAGGATACAGCCGGGATGCAAAGCAGTGCCGCGTGAAAATCAAGGACCTGAGACAAGGCTACCAGAAGACCAAAGCGGCAAACGGACGCTCCGGAGCCCAGCCCCAGATATGCCGCTTCTACGAGGCACTGCATGCCATTCTTGGTGGGTCTGCCACAACTGCCCCACCAGTGACCGTGAACTCCGACGATGGGATAGTGTCGACGGCCAGATCCTCGGCGATGTTCGCGGACGGGGAAGATGAGGAATGGTTTGTGGAGGACGAGGCAGGCGACAGCGCTTACAACGCTGGTTTCCCCGACAGCCAGGATCTCTTCATCACCCTCACGGAGATCCCCTACCAACCCTCCCCAGCAGTTACCCCGGACCCTGAATCAGGGGAAGGATCAGTCGGTAAGTGCTTTAAACATGTAAACTTTTATTATTAATGTAAGAGGAATCTGAACTATGTGAAAAGGAGGTCTATATATATGGGGATAGAACAGAAATCCTCCTGGGAGATCTCCACGAAGCTGTCCTGGAGGTAATCGAAAAGCCTCTGCAGGAGGTTCCTGGGGAGAGCTGCCTTATTGGGTGCTCCGTGGTAGCACACTTTTCCGCACCAGGCTTTCATGAGGTATTCTGGGAGCATTGCCTCCACCAGCATGGCAGCATAGGCCCCTGGTTTGTGCTGGCTTTCACGCAGCATGTGCTCTCTATCTCCTTCAGTGACCCTCCTCAGGGCGAGCTCGCTTGGCGACTCCTGCATCTAATTAGGGGAATTACTGTAATGTTACGCCTGGTCCAAAGTATTTTTAAAAAATCTCCAGACAGATGGCGTAGGAGAGACTCAGCACGCTGCTGCGTGACAAGCGTAACGGAAAGCCAAAGAATCAAATGGACGCTCATGGAGGGAGGGAGGGGGGACTGAGGACTCAAGCTATCCCACAGTTCCTGCAGTCTCCAAAAAGCATTTGCATTCTTGGCTGAGCTCCCAATACCTGTACGGTCAAACACATTGTCCGCGGTGGTTCAGGGCATAGCTCGTCAATGTACCCCCATCCCCACCCCCAGAAGGAAAAGGAAAAAAAATCATCTCTTGACTCTTTTAAATGTCACCCTTTGTGTACTGAATGCTGCTGGTAGACGCGATGCTGCGGCACTGTACTGTAGCATCCTCCCCCCCCCGCCTCATGGGTGGCTGATGGTACAATACGACTGGTATCCGTCCTCATCATCAGCCTTGTGGCAGATGGTGTAGTGCAGTAGGACTGCTATCCGTCCTCATCATCAGCCCATAAGTAGACGGCCTGCTAACCGTCTTCATCATAGCAACAGGGGGCTGAGCTCCATCAGCCCCCGCCCTTCATGTGTAAAGAAAAGATTCTGTACTGCCTGGACTATCATAGCAGCAGGATGCTGGTCTCCTCTCCCCCACATTGCTTAATGTCCTGTCTGGACTATCATAGCAGCTGGAGGCTGCCTTCCCCTCATTTCATTTCACTAACAAGTCACTGTTTCTTATTCCTGCATTCTTTATTACTTCAGCACACAAATGGGGGGACACTACAATGGTAGCCCAGGAAGGCTGGGGGAGGAGGGAAGCAACAGGTGGGATTGTTGCAGGGGCACCCCCTGTGAATGGCATGCGGCTCATCATTCCTGCATGATCTGACACAGAGCGGCTGTGCTCTCTAGTTCTCTGATACACCGCAACCCTAGTACACTTGCCCCATATTCTAGGCAGGACTGATTCTATTTTTAGATACCATAAAGGAGGGATTGACTCGGGGAGTCATTCCCAGTTTTGTCTTTTGCGCCCCCGGCTGATCTCGGCCAGGGGCACCTATGACAGCAGCAGAAGGTATAGTGCAGTAGGACTGGTAACCGTCATCACATTGCCAATTTACAATGGCATAGTAGATGGTACAATATGGCTGATAACCATCTCTGCTGTCATGCAAAAGCAAAGGAATGCTGCTGTGTAGCGCTGCTGAATCGCCTCTGTCCGTGGCATCTAGTACACATACGGTGACAGTGACAAAAGGCAAAACAGGCTCCATGGTTGCCACGCTATGGCGTCTGCCAGGGTAATCCAGGGAAAACGGGCTCGAAATGATTGTCTGCCGTTGCTTTCCCGGAGGAAGGAATGACTGACGACATTTACCCAGAACCACCCGCGACAATGATTTTTGACCCATCAGGCACTGGGATCTCAACCCAGAAATCCAAGGGTCGGGGGAGACTGCGATGGGGTGGAACAGGGGCAGAGTTTATGCTTTCCGGATTGCCTGCAGCAGGAGTGCGCACGAGACAGGTGCTGTGCATGGTCTTGTTCACAGAGACAGACTAGACTGTGTTCATTGTTCGCAGAAATGTATCTTTGCAAGGAATTCACTCCCTTTTTCCCATCACACAGCTTCGACTGTCTCCAGACCTGCCCCAGCATCCCCCTCACAGAGGCTGGCAAAGATTAGGCGGCGAAAGAAAAAGACACGGGACGAGATGTTCGCTGAACTTATGGGCTGCTCCCGAGCCGAGGCGGACCAGCAGAGCCAGTGGAGGGAGACCCTCTCTCTGTACCAGTGCTCACACAGCGAACAGGAGGAGAGGTGGCGTGAGGAAGAGAAGCAGGCAACTCAAACGCTGCTTGGACTAATGAGGGAGCAAACGGACACGCTCTGGCACCTTGTGGATGTTCTGCAGGACCGCAGGCAGGAGGACAGAACCCCCCTGCAGTGTATCTGCAACCGCCTTCCCCCGCCACAAAGTCCCATACCCCCCTCACCCAAAATAACCAGAAGGAGGGGCACCAGGGGCCGTGAAAACTGTCACCGCACCCCAGCAGAGTGCTTAAGTACCCAAAAGCTCTCATACCCTAAATTTTGAGAAGTCCTTCCCTTGCTGACTCACCCAAGCCCCAATCCCAGTTTCATCCCCTAACTGTCTAGTTAATTATTAAAAATACTTTGCTGTTAATTACTGTTTCCGTCATGTTTTTTTACAGAAGACTGTGTTTGAAGGGAGGGGTGGGGAAGGGGGTTGGTAATTGCATAGGACAATCACCTTTACCAGGATACAGACACGGGGGCAGGATCAGCAGCAGGTCACACACACAGTGCAGTCAGTAGGCACCCTGGTCGGTATGGGAGGTGGTTTGCAGGTTCTGTGTGGATGTGGGGGTACGTGACTTTGTAGCGGGGGAGGGCGGTTACAGATCTTATGCAGCGGTCCTTGTCCTGGACCACAGAGCCACGCAGCAGAGGAATCTGTATCCGTCCTCCTCCGCCACAAGGTCACATAGCCCCCGCACACAGAGTCCCAAAAAGGAGGGATGGCAGGCTCCGTTGAAACAACCAGTCCGGCACTGCGGACTGCTCTAGGAGCAGGAGCCTGTCATTCCTCGAGTTTAGAGGCGGTCTTTACATCACCGCACACCCTACCCAGCACAGTCTGCATCCCAGTTTCAACCCTTTAACACAAAGTCATTAATAAAGAAACCTTTGTTAAGTAACAATGGAACATGTATTTTATTTTTACACGTGTGTTGGAAGTGGGGGAAACGGGGTGAACGGGGTATATAACTACAGAGGATAGTCAATAGTAACTGGGTAAAGAAATAGGGGCAGGTTCAGCTTCTCTGTAAAGAAACTGAACAGTCACAGGTCACGCTGCTCGCTGAGGAACCTAGGTTTCAAAGCCTCCCGGATGCACAGCGCTTCCCGCTGGGCTCTTCTAATCGCACGGGTGTCAGGCTGAGCATAATCAGCAGCCAGGCGATTTGCCTCAACCTCCCATCCCGCCATAAAGGTCTCCCCCTTGCTCTCACAGAGATTGTGGAGCACACAGCAAGCTGCAATAACAATGGGGATATTGGTTTTGCTGAGATCCGAGGCAGTTAGTAAGCTTCGCCATCTCCCCTTGAGACGTCTGAAAGCACACTCCACCACCATTCTGCACTTGCTCAGCCGGTAGTTGAAGAGTTCCTTGTCAGTGTCCAAGGCGCCTGTATAGGGCTTCATGAGGCAGGGCAAGAGCGGGTAGGCTGGGTCCCCGAGGATCACTATAGGCATCTGCACATCCCCAACAGTTATTTTGTGGTCCGGGAAGAAACTACCTTCCTGCAGGCGTCTAAACAGACCAGAGTTCCTGAAAACATGCGCGTCATGAACCTTGCCCGGCCACCCGATGTTGATGTTGGTAAAACGTCCCCTATGGTCCACCAGTGCTTGCAGCACCATTGAAAAGTAGCCCGATTTCTCAGCAGCTGACTGTGGAAGAGGTGGACGATAAGGTGCGAGGAGCTGATGACGGCCATAACTGCAGCGGGCTCCATGCTCGCAGTGCTGTGGCGTCCACGCTGTCACTGACCAAAAAAGTGCGCGAACAGATTGCCCGCCAGCGCTTTCAGGGAGGGAGGGCGGGAGTGACGGTTCAATGATGACAGTTACCCAAAACCACCCTCGACACATTTTTCCCCCAGCAGGCTTGGGGGCTCTACCCAGCATTCCAATGGGCAGCGGGGACTGCGGGAACTGTGGGATAGCTGCCCACAGTGCACCGCTTCCAAAGTCGACGTTTGCCCCGTTAGTGTGGACTCACAAAGTCGAATTACTGTCCTTAGTGTGGACACACAAATTCGACTTTGTAAGGTCAATTCCACAAATTCGACTTAAGTTAAATTGAACTACTCTTGTAGTGTAGACATACCCTTAGACAATCAAGCCCAGAGGCAGCTTAGTTCCTTAGGGGTAGTTAGATACCTGTCTTTATGCTGTTTTCCCTCATTTGCACATACAGTTGTGGTGGCTGTCTCTGCAAATCTAGGTACTAATGCATTCCCCTCCCTCAAGTAGGACTCTGCCTTCTGTGTATTTGGCAGTAGATGCAGAAATCCAGTGAAAATATTGACCTCAGAAAATAATTTATCAACATTCTAATTTTTCAATAGATTGGTTGAATTCATTTGGTGTTGCTGTCTGATTAATCTAAAAGTTTTATGCACCATTGCATTTAAAATGTCTAAATTCCATTCTGCTGACACGATCTTAGCCGGGATCAAGCAGCTTAAAAGACTCAAAGCTAAATTTGTCTGATAAACAAAAATTTAAGAACTTGAGGTGAGTAATGTTATCTTGCTGGTTCCACAAGTCAGATGTTGCTAGGGCAGCTACAGATTTCAATGTGAATAGAATGGTTCTGATGTTAGTTAGTGGGCCAAATTCTGATCTCAGTTGCACCTGTTCTGACTCCAGCACCTTGTGGGGTTGTAAATGAGCACAATTTTATTCAAGTTGTAAATGCTGTGGAAGGATTTACATTTCAAGAGGTCCTTGAAAGCAGAGGATGGACTAACTTACTCACCTGGAGCTCTGGCAGTTGATTAAATTCAATAAGTTGTGTGGTTTTGGTCATCTTCACTATCTTATTTCTTCTAATCTATCTATTCTGGGTTCTCATATGACCCCCATTACTGTAGTATCTGTGCTCCTCATAATCTTTTATCTTCACAAAACTCCTGTGCAGTAAGTAAGTGCTGTTATTGTTATCCCTAATTTACAGCTGGGGAACCCAGGCAAAAGAAGATGAGGAGACTGGCCCAAGATCATGGAAGAATCCACTCCTGGCTTACAGGGCCCAGGCTTCCCAACCCATAAGCAATGGTGTTATGAAACTCATACACTGCCAGTATATGGGGGCACAGACAGTTGCACACTCATCATTACCCTTTTCAGAGAGAATTGAGGATCTAATATGCTGCTGCAGGAAATGTCCTTTTTGATCACAAGTGGCCCACTTTGCTCGTGTATGGTTTGGGGGCAATAAGAACCTTGCAAGTGCTAGTGATATCAAAGGGTCCTTTTGCATACCATACCCCAGAATCGTTACTGTAAACAGGCACTGTAGTAAAACCAAAACATATAATGTTAAAAACCTTAATGTCCGATTCTAATCTACAGAACTTTGTTTAATAGGAGCAGAACAATGTTTTGTGCAAGGTTGGCAGTTTAAACTGGCGAGGCAGTATCAGCTGGGAGTATGAACTCGTACATTGATTTTTGGATACATTAAAGTGCTGGGTACCAGTGGCTAAAGTGACATTTATCTTGCCTGGAACCATGAGAGAGGGTGCCTTTATGTGCAAAAAGATACATTTTGAGGAGTCCCAGTCCCGGATATCCAGGGAACACCCAACAAAAGACTGGTTATCAAACATCCAGGTGCATTGGCCCTGTAGCTTGTGGATGTATTGGATTTGCCTCTTTTGTTCTATAATGGGGTAATGTACTCTATTATGGTCATTTTTCTGTAAAAGCAATTAACGACACACTCCTCCTTTCTTCCTTCCAGGTGATGTAGCAATAGTCCTTGAGAACATAGGTGTAGATTGATACTACCCCTTTAAGCACCAAGTCCGGAAGTAACTCCCATTCATCAGCTTTTACCTGGCCCTTCACTTCTGCCTGAGGAGTAAGTTCATCGTACCCAGAGGAGTCCTTATTTTTTAAATCACAAACTCCATCAGTATAATTATACTCCTTATATTCAAACACAAGCTGTTGCCATTTATATAGAACAGATTCATTAACTAAACAAAACCAATGCTCATTCTCCTTCACAATGATATTGGCATTGCTGCTGCTAATGAAGCACAGTTCCATAAAAACTACGTACAGGTGAATGGACTTCATGGACATCTTCCCTCCTGCAAAAGAGGAAGACAAAACAGAAGTCAGAAACAAAGTTCTCTTTATGGGGGTTGACAATCATCTTTCGATGAATCTTGGTTTTCAATCCTGCGCCTCCAGCTCTTGAGCTGAGTGGAATGAAACCATATTTGCAGTTTCTTACGTCCAGACTTGATCTTGACCAGGTAGGTGGTTGGGCTTGCATTGTTCACAATGGGTACTGGTCCTATCCACCGTGGGCTGAGGGGATGGTGTTTCTCAGAGTAGTAGCGAAACAGCACCTTGTCCCCAATGTCTCATCCCATACAGCACAAGTTAGCATTTAGTCTTTGGTTGACCTTATGAGAGGTACTCTTAAGGTTAGCAGCCATGGCTCTTTAGACAGAGCTGATAGTGTCCAGGAGATTCCAGATATAGTTGTCCATGTTAACTCGGGGACAATACTCATCTGTGGGCACCCCTCCTTGCACCCACCAGTACTCAGGAATCCGCATTGGCCTACCAGTGAGGACCTCATGAGGCGTATTCCCATGGATGCCCACAGTTGATCGAAGAGCAGTCAGGATTAGTGGAAGCTTGGCATCCCAGTTCTTTCCTGTGGTCTCAATCACTTTTCTTAATGAGGTCTTTAAAATGAGGTTAGTGCGTTCCACGAGTCCCAGTGACTGGGGGTGCCCGGCGACATAAAACCACTGGTGAACTCCCAAAGCTGCACACACCTGCTTCATGAGCTCCCCGGTAAAATGGGGCCCCTGGTCAGAGTCTATTATGTGTGGCAGACCGAACCTGCTAAATGCTTGCTCCAGAAGGACGCGAGCGGTGGTGCTGGCAGTGCAATTTTTGGTGCAGTAAGCCTCCACCCACTTGGTAAATGGGTCTACCAGGACCACGCAGTAGATGTTACCTCTACCTGTCTGTGTTAGTGGCCCAATAAAGTCTATTTGCACCTGGTGCCAAGGTCTGTTGACTGGCTGATATAGCACTGGACCTTTTCACACCTGGTGGTCTGGGTTGCTCTGTGCACATCTAAGGCAATTGTTGATGTGCTCCTCCGTGTCCTTCTGTGCACTAGGCCAACAACCATCAGCAATCTTTGCATAGTCTTTTCAGGGCCAAAATGTCCCTGCTGATGGGCAAGCTTTACCATTTCCAGCCTTAGGCATGCCGGAATCACCAGCAATGGCACCTGATCACTGTCTTGTTTAGTGGCCATGATGTAGCCCGACTTGTGTTAAGAGATATGGTAAGCTCTATGTTGACCTTTCTGTAGGAGTTCCCTAATCTCTGTGTCTTTTTATTGTAACTGTCTGATGTCCAAATGGTTATGGACCTCTTTGGGATGGACTTCACTGAGGATGTGGCTCACCTTGTCCCACAAGGTTTCTGGTCCCAGAAGCACCGCCTGCTTTGCCAGCTTATCAGCCCTGTTATTTAGCACCGAGACTTCTGCCTGGTTCTGCTGATGAGTGCAGAGCTTGAAAAGGTATCACCAGTGCATTGCTCTGCCAGGTGCCAGGCATGCAGAAGGTAGCCAGAGTATGCAACGGGCTTGTTGTCTGCTGACAGCATCCCTCACTCTTTCCACACGGTCATCCAGTCTATTAGGGCGTGCAGTATGCAGTCTGAGTCAGTGCAGATTGTTATGGTGGTGGCTGGCTCAGCTGACTCAAGAGCCGCAATTACAGCCACCACCTCTGTGACCTGTGCTGAATGATATCTCACTGTACCCTGAATCACCTCGTCTGTGTTTATCTGGAAAGCAGCAAAGCCGGTGACTGGCTTGCCTTCATGATGGAAGCTGCTCCCATCTACCACTCGGATGTCACGGTGGTACTGCTTGGCAGTATCATAGCAGGTTTCAAGCTAGAAAGGGAATTTAATTGCAGGGATAATAATGTCTGGCAATGGGCATTTGTGATCTTGACCATTGACAAAGTGCAAAAGATGCAGCAGCAGGTGTGGTTGTCTGTCTTCTCTACCTCCACTTCTCTATTTAGCAGCAACAAAGTCCAACCAGCGAGCTGTGGGTTGCTCACCCTTCCAGAATTGGCCCAACCTGAAAGGACATACTGCACAGAGGTATCTGCGGTCTTTAATATGACAGGTGCCATCCCAATTAAAAACTCCCAATGTTGGAGGGCCCACACCAGTGCAAGAACGTTCATTTCACACTTGGAGAACTGTTTCTCCACCTCGGTCAGTACTTTCGACCCGTAAGCAACTGGTTTGATTGAAGTACCTGCCTGCTGAAGCAATACAGCACTAATGGCCATGTCCATCGTGGCAAGCTGTAGGTGGAAAGGTTTATTCACTTGGGGGTATGCCAAAGGAGGTGCTGTCATCAGGGCTTGCTTCAATTTAAACACGGACTGCTGTTCTTGTTCCCCCTATCTCTAGAGTTGGTTTTTCCAAAGGAGCATGTATAGCGGCTTGGCGATCTCGGAGTACTGGTGAATAAAGTCTTTCAAGAATCCAACCAACCCCAAGAACGACCGCAGTGTGCTGACATCCATGGGCACAGGTAATTTACCGATTAAGTCTATTTGTGCTGCGTCAGGCTTTCTAACACAGGTAGGGTGCAGGTAAGACAATGTTATTGCCCTCTGGATCCGATGAATCTTGGTCCGTCACCCATACAAACAATATGGCACTTGGCTGCCTCTCGAATGGACAGCAAGAATGTCCATTTTGCACAGTCTATTTATAACCTTGGTGGCATGAAGATTCTGTGGTGGAGCTAATTAGAACTGGTCACCCCACAGTCAGTTACTTTTCACGCGAAACTGGCCATGAAGATGGTGTACCAATATGGAGTCACTGCTGTCCTTCATGACAAATGCCAATTTGAATGTTCAGACTCCATCTTTGATTTGAATCCCCATAACCTTACATCAACTACAAACATAGCAAAACATTCAATAAATCATATGAAACCTTACAGTAAGCATAATCAAACATGAATTCGGGGAAAATTCCCCAACAACATGGAAGTCTGTTGTCACTAGAGCAGGGAATTGAGTCATGGCTTCCTGCATCCCAGGCTAGCTCCTAACCACTGGACCATCCTTCCACATGACCGTAGTGAGTACTGGTAGAAAAATGTTGAGGAGTATTTGCCCATCTGTTGTGCTGAATGTGCAGTCAGATTCAAGTCTGGCCAGGTGAAATGTTGATGTCTTATATTATCTTCAAAATTGAGCTCATGAAACTGAATCTAGAATATAGGGGGGAAAAAACAGAATCTAGCTTTCATGCACCAACACAATAAAATCCCTCCCATGTATAAATGATGTAAATACAAATTTTAATATTTTCATATTTAAAACAATTAAATGGAAATGGTTTAACAAATCATGCATGCCTTGCATAGACCGATAGATAAGTATATACTACAATCTCTCTGTTCCATCAGTTTGACCACCCCTCAGTTTACAATAGTATTTATTATTCATGACCATTAGTTTTTCCCAGTACTGAAGAAAGTGTAGGACTATTAATGCACTCAGCGCTGTCATTTGAGGCTGTTTAATTAGCTCTTCAAGTCAGGGAGGGTCTCTTTGCATTAGGCACTGTTCAAATATATAACAAAGAGTCTAGTGCCTCTAGGCTAGGTGCTACCACAATACACATAACTGATGTTGTTAAAGTGGTGGTCATTTGTGAATGGCATTAACGTGGCATCATGCTAACATGCTGAAGGGATGCTTTTCATAGAATCATAGAAGATTAGGGTTGGAAGAAACCACAGGAGGTCATCTAGTTCAACCCCCTGCTCAAAGCAGCACCAGCCCCAACTAAATGTCATACCTCATTGTTTGCTGGCATTCCTGACATTGCACTGCAGAACCTATACGTGGTTCAGTATGCACCTTCCAGGGCCTTGTCTGCAAACCCTTACATACAAGTAGCCTCATTGATTAGGTTTGCTAGACTTTAGTACAAACAAACATTAAAGCATGTGAGTAGCTTTATGCTCATTGGTACTGCCCTTGAAGTCCCAGGGACCACTCACATGCTTAAAGTTAAGCATGAGCATGTAGGCAGAATGACATTTCAGCATGGGGAGGGACTTGGACCATCCCACTGGGAAAGCAGAAAAGGTTTGGTTAGAAAAAACTCACCTTATGCACATGCATACCCCAAAAGCTCTTCTCTTAAGTATAGTACTGTGCATTTCAAATCTGTGCCATTCTTTTATAATTAGGGGGAAAAAAGTTTTGTGTTTTGGCTCTGGATATGTTATTGAAGGCTGGTATGCTACACTCGGTTTCCTTCAACTTTCTGAAATTACAGTATTTATCTTTTCTAAAGTTGCCACACTCTTGTGTTATGCAAAATGTTTTGTCATTTCACTGGGATGCCATAAATATGCTTGGCTGCTGCATGCAGTCTTATGAATCCCATCTGCTTGTGTTTGTGATCTAACCAGATTTTAATCCATTTAATTTGATGAGTAGTTCTGTTCTTTTTAGTAGGAGGAACTCTGATGTCCCAGTGCTCAGAACTTGTACAGTGGTGCTTTGTAGCTATACCAATCTCACTAGTACAATTTTTAACATAACTGGGGTTGAAATTCACACGTGGGCAGAAGGCTTAAGTGGGCTTACATGTTGGAAAAGATGAGGTCTATACTACAAAGTTTTGCTGATCTAGCTATGTCAGCTAGGAATGTGGGGAAAAGTCACCCCCTCGAGCCAACACAGCTATGCTGACACCCCCTCTCCTCCTGGGTAGATACAACTATGCTAATAGAAGAGCGCATAGCTAATCTCATTTGGCAAGGTGATATAGCTATGCTGGTGCAAGAATCCTATATAGCAGGGGTCGGCAACCTTTCAGTGGTGTGCCGAGTCTTCATTTATTCACTCTGATTTAAGGTTTCGCGTGCCAGTAATACATTTTAACGTTTTTAGAAGGTCTCTTTCTATAAGTCTATAATATATAACTAAACTATTGTTGTATGTAAAGTAAATAAGGTTTTTAAAATGTTTAAGAAGCTTCATTTAAAATTAAATTAAAATGCAGAGCCCCCCGGGCTGGTGGCCAGGACCCAGGCAGTGTGAGTGCCACTGAAAATCAGCTCGCGTGCCGCCTTTGGCACACGTGCCATAGGTTGCCTACCCCTGCTATATAGCTATACTGGCCAAGGCTTTATAGTGTAGACAAGCCCTAAGTCTTGTGCTAGCTCTCTGCACAGGGGTAAATTTCATGCTAGATCTCTTGTATTTCATCCGAGCACATCTCTGTTCTTCATTACAATGCAAGAATTTACTCCTCTTCTTTTTCCATATTCTTTTTTTGTCTTATGGTCTTCCCATGTACTCACTGACAAACTGACATAATGGAATGATCTCATATGTGGTGATGTTACAATTTGGAAACTGTGGAATAACACAAGAAACCAATTTTTTACTTTAAACTTCAAACATAATTTTTACTGAAATAGCCTGCCTTTGGCTTCCTTCCTCTCACAATCTTTTAAACAGTTCAGATTTTTTTTTAATGGTCACCAAGCCCCGTAGTTCAGACACATTTAGAGCATGAGACTTACCGGTTTATGATGTAAGTAGCCTCCAGCAGTCAACTGGATCCAAAGAGCAGTAAGTTCCTCAAGTTTCCTAAAAGTACAAATAGAAAAATATATAGGATTACAGCTCCTATTTTGACTACTCAAGCTTGTGTAAACTAAATTCATGTTAGAGGGTCAATGGAAGTAGCTGTTTGAACTAAGAGTTTCAAGCTACCTACCAAGGCTTTTTGTGCTAGAGATGGTGGCACATTTTACTATTCCTTGCAGCAATCACTGATCGTTTCTAGTTGAGTTTTGTTTTGAAATACAGATCTAACCTAGTTTGTACCAAGCACTGAAAAAGAGTGAAATGAAAGGAATGTTGAAGTTTTGCTTCACAGCATAAATAAATAATAGAGTTTCATGGTACAGTTCTGCTTCATCCAATGTCAAAGTGGATACAGGCTCTGTCCTCCCCTGGTGGTAGCTTGACAAACTCTCTTGGTTACACATTTCTGTAGAATGAAATGGTTCATCTTATTTTTTTATTTCCCATCCCACGTGAGGCTGAGTTTAAATTAGCTGTCTGCTTGCTTGTGGTTTATTCCATTTCAGTGCATACAAAAAGGAAAATAAATGTTGAAATTAAAAACACTCATGTCAATGCACCTCTCTCTCTCTCTCTCTCTCTCTCTCTCTCAATGAAACCAGTAGACGCTATCAGAGACGGGTCGAGTGTAGCTTTACAAATGCTCAGGGCCGCCCAGAGGGGGGGGCAAGAGGGGCAATTTGCCGCAGGCCCTGAGCCCCGCAGGGGCCCCCACAAGAGTTTTTCAGGGGCCCTGGAGCTGGGTCCTTCACTCGCTCCGGGGGCCCCGGAAAACTCTTATGGGGCCCGGGCCCCCGGAGCTTCTTCTGCTTCCCGGCTTCACTGGCAGGGGGTCCTTCCACTCCGGGGCGGAAGGACCCCCCCTGCCGGAGAATTACCGCCGAAGCGGGACCCGCCGCCGAAGTGCAGCCGGGTCTTTGGTGGTAATTCAGCGGCAGCGGGCCCTTCCGTTCCGGGACCCGCCGCCGAATTACCACCAAAGACCCGGCTGCACTTCGGCGGCGGGTCCCGCTTCGGCGGTAATTCGCCGGCGGGGGGTCCCCGCCACGGGTCTTCGGGGCACTTTGGCAGCAGGTCCCAGAATGAAAGGACCCCCCACCGCCGAATTACCGCCGAAGCGGGGGCCCCCCGCTGCCAAAGACCCCAGGCCCCCGGAATCCTCTGGGTGGCCTTGCAAACGCTTTTCAGCTGGTGTTTGTATTTACCTTAATGTCTGGAGTAGTTTGTGTCTATTTCCTATAGGACTTCAGTCATGCACTGAGGGTACGTCTACACTACAAGATTATTCCAATTTTACATAAACCGTTTTTTTAAAACAGATTGTATAAAGTCGAGTGCACGCGGCCACACTAAGCACATTAATTCGGCGGTGTGCGTTCATGTACCGAGGCTAGCGTCGATTTCCGGAGCGTTGCACTGTGGGTAGCTATCCCATAGCTATCCCATAGTTCCCGCAGTCTCCCCCGCCCATTGGAATTCTGGGTTGAGATCCCAGTGCCTGATGGGGCAAAAAACATTGTCGCGGGTGCTTCTGGGTACAGCCTCACCCCTCCCTCCGTGAAAGCAGCAGCAGCCAACTGTTTCGCACCTTTTTTCCTGGGTGAACTGTGCAGACGCCATTGCACAGCAAGCATGGACCCTGCTGAGCTCAAGACAGCAATCATGGACGTTTTAAACACCTCGTGCATTATCGTGCACTCAATGCTGAACCGGGACCTGCAAAGCCAGGCGAGGAGGCGGCGGCTACGGCAGCGCGGCGACGAGAGTGATAAGGACATGGACACAGAATTCTGTCAAACTGCGGGCCCCTGCGCTTTGGAGATCCTGCTGGTAATGGGGCAGGTTCTAGCCATTGAACGCCGATTTTGGGCCCGGGAAACAAGCACAGACTGGTGGGACCGCATAGTTTTGCAGGTCTGGGATGATTCACAGTGGCTGCGAAACTTTCGCATGCGGAAGGGCACTTTCATGGAACTTTGTGATTTGCTTTCCCCTGCCCTGAAGCACTAGAATACAAAGATGAGAGCAGCCCGCACAGTTGAGAAGCGAGTGGCAATAGCCCTCTGGAAGCTTGCAATGCCAGACAGCTACTGGTCAGTCGGGAATCAATTTGGAGTGGGCAAATCTACTGTGGGGGCTGCTGTGATGCAAGTAGCCAAAGCAATCACTAAGCTGCTGCTATGAAAGGTTGTGACTTTGGGAAATGTGCAGGTCATAGTGGATGGCTTTGCTGCAATGGGATTCCCTAACTGTGGTGGGGCGATAGATGGAACCCATATCCCTATCTTGGCACTGGAGCACCAGGGCACCCACTACATAAACCGCAAGCGGTACTTTTCAATGGTGCTGCAAGCACTGGTAGATCACAAGGGACGTTTCACCAACATCCATGTGGGATGGCCAGGAAGGGTTCATGACGCTCGCGTCTTCAGGAACACTACTCTGTTTAAACGGCTGCAGCAAGGGAATTACTTCCCAGACCAGAAAATATCAGTTGGGGATGTTGAAATGCCTGTCGTTATCCTGGGGGACCCAGCCTACCCCTTGATGCCATGGCTCATGAAGCCATACACAGGCAGCCTGGACAGTAGTCAGGAACTGTTCAACTACAGGCTGAGCAAGTGCAGAATGGTGGTAGAATGTGCATTTAGCCGTTTAAAGGCGCGCTGGCGCACATTACTGACTCGCTCAGACCTCAGCCAAACCAATGTCCCCATTGTTATTGCCGCTTGCTGTGTGCTCCACAATCTCTGTGAGAGTAAGGGGGAGACCTTTATGGTGGGGTGGGAGGCTGAGGCAAATCACCTGGCTGCTGATTATGCACAGCCAGACACCAGGGAGATTAGAAGAGCACACCAGGAAGCGGTGCGCATTAGAGAAGCTTTGAAAACCAGTTTCATCACTGGCCAGGGTACGGTGTGACTGCTGTGTTTCTTTCTCCTTGATGAAACCCTCCCCCCCTTGATTGACTCATTCACTGTAAGCCACCACCACCCCCCTTCGATCACAGCTTGCTTTCTAAGGAAATAAAGTCACTCTAGTTTAAAAATCATGTATTCTTTATTACTTAATTATAAAAAGAGGGAGAGAACTGACAAGGTAGCCTGGGTGGGGTTTCAGAGGAGAATAGTAGGGAAGTAAAAGGCAACTATAAAAATTTCATAATTTCATAATAATGAGAGCCTTTTGGTTGGGCTGTTCACTGGGGTGGAGTGGGCGGGTGCACGGAGCCTACCCCCACGAGTTCTTACTCGTCTGGCAGGTGAGGAGGCTAAGGAACATAGTGAGGGGGGAGGGTGGTTATACAGGGGCTGCAGCGGCACTCTGTGATCCTGCTGCCGTTCCTGAAACACCACCATACGCCGGAGCATGTCAGTTTGATCACGCAGCAGCCCCAGAGTTGCATCCCGCCACCGCTGATCTTCCTGCCGCCACCTCTCATCTCGAGCATCTCTCCTCTCACCTCGAGCATCTCTCCTGTCCTCACGTTCGTCCCTCCTGTCCTCACGGTCAATGGCATTTTTCCTGTACTTTGCTACCACGTCCTTCCACTCATTCAGATGCGCTCTTTCATTGCGGGTCACTTCCATGATTTCCGAAAACATTTCTTCTCGCGTCTTTTTTTTCCGCCGCCTTATCTGAGATAGCCTTCGGAATGGAGTAGGAATGCTTGAAAAATTTGCAGTTGCATGAGGGAGGGAAAAAAGGGAGAGAAGTATTTTAAAAGATACATTTTAGAGAACAATGGTCATACTCTTTCACGGTGAACAACACTATTCACCTTACATAGCACATGCGTTTTCACTACAAGGTCGCATTTTGCTTCTTAATATTGAGTGCCTGCAGCTTTGGTGTTACAGATCACAGACGCAGGTCCGGGCATCAGAATTCTGCTTGCATGCAGCCATGGTAAGCCATTGTCTTTCGTCTTCTGCAGCCTTCATCTATCCAGCGCCCTCCTTTCCCAAATAGCAAGCAAAGCCCATTGAGTGCTGCTTCTTTCCTGTTAACATGCAGCAGCAGAAACCACCCCGTGGCTGGTATCATGGAAGATCACTGCTAAACACCCCCCTTTCCACCCCTCCCCAACTGCGTGGCTGGTAGCAGGAAAGATCCCTGCTAGCCAAACGCGGAAAAGCGCAGCGCCAGTCGCGCCCCCCCCCTCCTCCCGCTTGGCTACCTGCAGCGAAGGATTTCTTTTAAGCAACAGGCAAACAGCCCAGTAGGAATGGCCATCTCTGTCCCCTTACTTAAATTCCTGAATTTCAACCAGGTTACCATGAACGATATCACTTTCCTGAGGATAACACAGCGAGATAAAGAACGGATGTTGCTTGAATGCCAGCAATCACCGGGACCATACGCAGCTAGGCTTTGTCATGCAATGATACCAGATTACTTGCTACATGCATGGCTTGGTCAAGTGTCCTACCATGGAGGACGGAATAAAGCAGCGCTGCCCAGAAGTCTTCTGCAAAGGCTTTTGGAGTACCTCCAGGAGAGTTTCATGGAGATGTTCCTGGAGGATTTCCGCTCCATCCCCAGACATGTTAACAGACTTTTCCAGTAACTGTACTGGCCGCGAATGCATCCCAAGTCCTCAGGCCAAATTAATCATTGAAAAACTCTTGCTTTTAAACCATGTCTTATATTTACAAGGTACACTCATCAGAGGTCCCTTCCATGGCTTCATTGTCTGGGATAGTTGCTTGGGAGGGCTGGGAGGGTAATTCCGTCAGGGTGAGAAAAAGCTCCTGGCTGTTGGGGAGAACGGAGTGCTGTGTGCTCTCTACAAGCTCATCCTTATCTTCCCCGTCCGCAGAATCCTCAGCCATGGCTGCGATTACCACCCCCACCTCGGAATCCACGGACAGGGGTGGGGTAGTGGTGGTGGACCCCCCTAGAATTGCATGCAGCTCAGCGTAGAAGCGGCATGTTTTCGGCCCTGGCCTGGACCTTCCATTTGCGTCTTTGGTTTTCTGGTAGGCTTGTCTGAGCTCTTTAACTTTCACATGGCACTGTACTGAGTCCCTGGTGTGGCCTCTCTGCATCATGGCCTTGGAAATTTTTTCAAATGTTTTTTCATTTCGTCTTTTGGAACGGAGTTCTGTTAGCATGGAATCGTCTCCCCATACAGTGATCAGATCCAGTACCTCCCGTGCAGTCCATGCTGGAGCTCTTTTTCGATTCTCAGGAGACTGCATTGTTACCTGTGCTGATGAGCTCTGCGTGGTCACCTGTGCTGATGAGCTCTCCACGCTGGCCAAACAGGAAATGAAATTCAAAAGTTCGTGGGGCTTTTCCTGTCTACCTGGCCAGTGCATCTGAGTTCAGATGGCTTTCCAGAGCGGTCACAATGGTACACTGTGGGATAGCTCCCGGAGGCCAATACCATCGATTTGCGGCCACGCTAACCCTAATCCAACATGGCAATACCGAGTTGAGCGCTACTCCCCTTGTCGGGGAGGAGTACAGATATCGGTATTAAGAGCCCTTTATATCGATATAAAGGGCTTCGTTGTGTGGACGGGTGCAGCATAAAATCGGTTTAACGCTGCTAAATTCAGTATAAACACGTAGTGTGGACCAGGCCTGAGAAGTATTGACTCCAGTGGGAGATTGTTTCCAGATGAGTGGGTGTGCAGAGTGAGTGTGTGTATATGTGTGTTCATGCACACAGGTTTATGTATAATAAGTGAGTGTTTGTATACACATTTGTGTTTATTACATGTATTTTGTTGCATCCACCATGACCTATCTAAGATACCATATGAATTTATTTTTGCTCTTTTCTATTTAAAAGGGATTCCAGACCTCCCTCTAATTCTAATGGTCTTTGCAGAGGGAAGTGATAAGCAATTCCCTCTCCACCTGTGCAGCAGGAACGGTGCAGAGCTGCTTCTGCTGCAATCTTTTTCCTGATGGTCTCGGGGAAAACACACAAAATGCAGCCACTTCCTCTGATAAAATGAAGCAAAATGCATCCTGCTCACCCTCCTGGCCACATAGACAGTTCAGCCAATCTTGGAAACCCAAGCTAATATTGTGTGACTAGGTGGACAATCGCAACTAGCCAACCTAGCTTGAAATGTGCTTAAGTGATGCAGAAATTTGCCACCATTTTTAAAGGCATCCTAATAGGACCCAGCATTATTTAAAAAATCTAAATTTTGTCAAATTACAGCACTCTGCATATCACACTTTTTGTGAACACCAAAACAGGCAGTTTTGATTTTAAAAAATAGCTACTGGTATCCATTCTAGTAATGAGAATAAATCTTTCCAATCAGATAAACTCATTGCGTGTAGTCTATGATCTTAGTCCAGTTCTTAGCTGTAGGTATCATGCTAACTGCTACCCCAATTAGCAAATAGTCCGCACCCTTTGTGACTGATAGAAGAGTGACCAAAGACTGAATGGGCAGGGAATTTGAACTATTTGCTTGCTCTAGAGATGATCTCTCCTGCACAGTTATATGGTGACATGAGGAATCTTGCACTGCAAATGCCTGTATTTTCTGTTATGTCGGTAAATGATAGTCTTCCAGGCTGTCAATCTGGCACGTTTCATAAGGGGCGAATTGATTTATAAACTTATAAAAAAAAATGATTGCTCCTAAACTGAGATTTAAGATGGAATGTTGCCAGGAGAAAAATATATGACCCAAATACATTGTAAATCTATGAAAATGGGGCTTTATAACTCAGCTGCTGATGCATCTAAATCTAAAACAGGAAAGGGAATGAAGTATTAAACTTTCAGTTAACCTATCTCATTTGTTTTTTACTGTGTGACTGGTAATCTGAATACAAAAAAGTTCATAATTCAGATAAAATAAAACAAAAAAGCAGTTTACTGAACTTCAGAAAAACAAAGGACCAGAAACTCAGTTTATGCAAAATGGTGTAGCTCCATTGACTTCAAAAACTAAAACAGATTTTGTGTTTTGCATATTAATTAAATGGCTTCTTTGTGATATACAATGGCAACCAATTTGATCTCGGAGTATACTGGGATATGCTATCACAGAGGGACAAAGGACTATACAGGTGGATCACACATAAATGCATCTGTAAATAAAGTATAAAATGTATTTCAGTGGGATATTATATCTGGTGAAGTACTTACATTGTAACTGAATAAACAGATAACATTCCTGGAAATACATTGGGTTGTTCTCTTTATATTCTGAGTAGAGCTGGTCAAAAAACAGGTAATATTGTTTTGCTAACATTTTCTCCCTTTTTAAGATCAAAGTTTTGAAAATTTTCATCAAGCTCTTTGTGAAGTACCATTCAATGAGACAATTGATACGTTATCCATGGTCATCCATTTCTGGATCACTCAGTCAACTTCATAGGCACGAATCTGACCAGCTTGACCTGTAGCCATTCTCACTCCATTTAATAGATCTATACCAAGGTAAGACACACATTGCTTTGATTTGCATGATTCCGCTTATATTTCACATTGGCCCATCTAAGTGTAGTAACAAATACCGTAATACTTACTGAAGAGTCTCTCTGAATTCATAGATAGGTGGCTCTGATAGTATCATGAGTCGGAGGAACAAAAGAGAAAGAGGTAGGCCAGTGCTGAATTCCCATCTCTGTTCCATACAAAGGCCCTCCTGAAACCTCTTTCTGGCCCCAGCCACTACAAAAAATATATTGTCAGTAGAGATTATGAATTCCTGCACTATGTACCATGTGTATCTACATTTCTATCTGTGTATATTGCAATAAAACAACATGCACAAGGTTATAAAAATAGCCTGGAAGTGATTGACATGCTAATAATGCTCAATCAAGTTAATAATGCTCATGTAACAAGCTCCTGAGAAAATAATATTTTTGGTCAATAATACATTTTTTAGAAAGGAACTGTTTGTTTTTAATTAACCTCATATTTAGCTATTTAGTCATGCCGTGTCTATCAGCCACGGTTAAAAAAAACACATGCTGTCTTCAAGGACTCTGTTGTTGCCTTAAACTTTCATCTCTTCCTTCTTGGCTCTCTTTTCTGCATTCCACCTTGGCAGGTTTGAAAGGATTGGGGCATATCACAGCTTGTCATGTTACTTCCATTCCTGGGCTCATCCTCCATAAGAACAGCATTAGGTGATCCTTGTATGACAGAGCATCCTATTATGTTATGACACTCGGTCAAGGTGAACCTGCTGTAAGTATTTAGAACAATACATTGTTTCCAAAGCTGTCATTCTGCATTTGTTTTGCCATTGGCTGACAGAATTAGATTTTAATCCATTAAGTGTTCCAAAAAAGCTAGTAGTGAGGAATTCTGTGATAAATAAAATAAAACTGAGCAGGACAGGCATTGCTGACAAATTCCTGATGGAGACAAAAGGGTCCAATGGGCTTGAGGCTCCTCTTGAGACCTGATGTTAAGAAGCGGGTGGTTGTTTTTTTGAAAATGGAAAAATGTATAGGCTCATAAGGAAAAAAAAATAGATTTTTAGCTACTAGCCAAGATGAGAAATCTAGCTGAAAGAATTTGAAACAACCATGAGCTGTCATTTTGCCATTCAGTCTCCTAAAACTCACCAATGATTGGATGATTAACGACAGGACTAAGGACTGAAATACTTTACCCTTAAAGATCTATATTTGCATTCTTTGAACATTTCTGATGTTATTCAGATGTGTGTTGTCAAGGGTTCTAACCGCTAGACCACTGCATATGCTATTTGCTGAGTGCCAGAAACAGTGACATTAAGGATATAATGTCCAACATTCACACTGGAATGATCTCATATTCCTCCATTGTGCAGAGAATGGTTATTCCAAGAAACACACTTTGGTCTGTACTTTTTTTTTAAACCTTCCTTTCCTTCTAGATTATGTACTGCATTTGATCAATGGAACCCAGCCATGAATTAAGAAATTTTACTAGACTAAAAATGTTCCTTTCTTCTCATTACCTGTTCGAAGGATAACATGACCTGAGTCTTTCATAAACTCCAGAATTCAACTCCATTTCCTAAAAGAGAAGCAAACGTTCAAAGAAAGAGGTGGAACAATCAACCTAATGCAAATAAACATTCAAACAAAGGCAAATTCAAACATTTAACAGTTCGGCTTTACAGTATTGTACCAATTAAAAGAGAAAATAAATCAAATGCTGAATTCAAAACAGAGCTATTGTATTTTATTTTCATCTGTAGTTTTTCTGATGTTCTAACAGCCCTGCCACCTTTTCATATGTAGAAATTTGGGACATTACTAATAGTGACCTTCTAAAAATTGAATTGAGTGCTGAGATGAGGCGGTAGAAGAAGTGATTGTTCTCCAGGATGAAAGAGCTGCCAAAATGAGATGTCTTCAGCTTTTCAAGACATCTGACACTCTTGCTTTTTGAAAGTTTCTTCCAGTTAAATATATATAGTTCATAGCTTGGTCCAGCATGAACCTGATTCATTTAGCACAAACTTGATGTTGCAGTTAAGCTAAGTCATCAGCACTATAAGAGAGAACTGTAACACAGCCAAAATGCTTCTGAAATAAATGTAGTCCAACTTCACTAATTCTGGGTCACTGAGAATGAAAATGATGCTTAAAATTGTTGATTGGCTCTAGTTTTCAAATTATGCTATTGGGTCAGTATATACGACCCTTGACTTGGGAATAGCAGAGGATAAGTGAGTTATAAAGGGAAGGGATCTCAATTTAAACCAGAAATGACTAAAATACATCTTTGACTGGATCTATGAATAAATCTATGACTGGGTATGGACAGTACTTGCATTTTAGGCAAAACAATGAATGATGCAATCTGAAGCTGGTATTGCGTCATACATGATATGAATTGCATCATGTTATTCCTAGAAGTCATGGATGATGCAATCATAACGAAGCTTACATCACTCTGCTGAACAAATTGCCCTATATCAGCTCTAGAAATCATACAGTGTCGCGCTCTCTTATTTGTCAGTGTTTGATTTTGCAAAGGGACACATTTCTGTTTAGCCAAAGTGAGCAGAGATGCCTCGTACTTGTGTGAACAGTGCAGATAACTTCTGCTATGTTTGTGGTGAAGTGACTTTTGCATCACAAAAGCGCAGTATAACCACTATGGTTAAGAAAGCCTATCACCTTTATTTTGACTGCAAAATTGGAGATCAGGACAAGAGGTGGGCCCCACACATATGCTGCAACACTTGTGCAACAAATCTTCGCCAGTGGTTGAACAGGAAAAGGAAATCTATGCCTTTTGCAGTGCCAATTATTTGGAGAGAGCCAACAGATCATATCAGCAATTGTTACTTCTGCATGGTGCCTCCAGTTGGGAAAGGTGTGTCAAAGAAGAAAAAGTGGACTGTGTATTATCCAAACATTCCATCAGCTATACGCCCAGTACCCCACGGAGAAGGACTGCCGGTTCCTGATGCACCAGAATCATTCTCACTTGAGTCAGATGAGGAAGAGGAAGAGGATGAAACTTCTGGTCCTGAACCATCAATGTCACAGGACCCACATTTTCTCCCATCCTCCTCCTCTGAACCACACCTCATAACACAAGGTGAACTGAATGACCTTGTCTGGGATTTGGAACT
Organism: Mauremys mutica; assembly: GCF_020497125.1. Lineage (NCBI taxonomy): Eukaryota > Metazoa > Chordata > Testudines > Geoemydidae > Mauremys > Mauremys mutica. The sequence goes on along the minus strand of NC_059078.1, from coordinate 34,416,801 downwards.
ACCCAAGAGTAAGGCAGAGCTGTTGGGCTCCAGACTACAGCAGTGGAATCTCCTGGCAGGTGATGTTAGGGTTTCCATGTTCCGTGACCGTCAAAAGGATCTTGTCCCATTCTTCTTCATGGAAGGTGATCTTGTAGCCTGCAACAACATCGATGGTGTGATGGCAACCCTCAACATCGTTCACGATCCAGATGAGTGGAGACTGTTCATTGATTCATCGAAGACGAGTCTTAAAGCTGTTTTACTGCATAATGGCAATGTTTTGCCATCAATTCCAGTTGGTCATGCAGTCCATATGAAGGAAACCTATGACAACATGAAACAACTTTTGAGGTGCATAAACTATGACCAACATCAGTGGCAGCTTTGTGGCGATTTGAAGGTTGTTGCTCTCTTTCTTGGTCTGCAGACTGGATACACAAAGTACTGCTGTTTTCTCTGCGAATGGGATAGTCGTGCAAGAGATTCCCACTACATCAAGAAAGATTGGCCACTCCGACAGTCATTGGAGCCTGGGAGGAAAAGTGTTCAGCATCCACCACTTGTTGAATCAAGGAAGATTTTGTTATCACCCTTACACATCAAGCTGGGTCTGATGAAGAACTTTCTCAAGGCCATTGACAAAACACAAGCAGCTTTCAAGTACCTCCGTGGAAAATTTCCAAGGTTAAGTGAAGCTAAGATAAAGGAAGGTGTCTTTGTTGGTCCTCAGATTCATGAACTTCTTCGAGATGATGCATTTGACCATGCACTGCATGGCAAGGAAAAGACGGCATGGAAAGCCTTCCAGTTAGTGGCAATAAATTTTCTCGGAAACAACAAGGCAGACAACTACAGGTTGTTGGTGGAAAACCTCCTCAAGGCATACAAAAGCCTCGGTTGCAACATGTCACTAAAGATACATTTTTTTGCACTCTCATCTAGATTTTTTTCCACCAAACTGCGGAGCAGTGAGCGACGAGCACGGCGAGCGATTTCACCAGGACATTGCAACAATGGAGAAACGCTATCAGGGCAAATGGAGCCCATCAATGCTTGCAGACTATTGCTGGACAGTGACAAGAGATGCTCCATTTAATGAATACAAGAGACAAGCCAAGAAGCGCCGAGTAGACACTGAATAGGACTAAACTATGTACATAATAGTTTTTTGCCTTTTGTTTCATAATAAATTTTAGTTAGATAACCCTTTTGCTGATTTTTAAAGTGTTACATAAACAGGACAGGTGAAATATTATCATGTAAAGCAACCATAAACACATGAAAAGACCTAGGTTTACAATTTATGATTAAAACTCTACTATCTACACAATATACATAGACATAAAATGTAAAAACTTAAATACCTTAGAAACAGTAGCCAATCAGTTGTTTTAATTGTCATATTTGAATTCAGCACATCAAAATACATAATAAATAGCACATTTTATCTCTGAAGCAGACGACTTCTCAAAAATTGTAGACCAGTGGAGTAATAAAGAGTCCTGTGGCACCTTATAGACTAACAGATGAGCATAAGCTTTCATGGGTGAATACCCACTTCGTCAGACGCATGACATGCATTGAAAGCTTATGCTCCAATACGTCTGTTAGTCTATAAGGTGCCACAGAACTCTTTGTTGCTTTTTACAGATCCAGACTAACATGGCTACCCCTCTGATACTTGTAATAGTAATGCATTTTTAATGATATAGCACAGGATAATATAGTTCTATAGCCCAACAGGAAATACATCTGTCATCACAAGGAATCTGTCACAAGATTCTAAACTGTATTCAGTACAGCATATGGGTAAATGTACTACCACACAGTTCTGTGCTGCCACCCCTCCTGTTCATTGAGCATGTGAGTCCACTTGCAGGCTCAGTGAGGGAGTCTGGACTGTGGTACTGTCACAGAGTGGAGGGTACACAGCTGTATTTCTTTTTTAATCAGGCCAAAAATTATATATATATAAAGTTTTATTTCTAATACCAAATGTGTCAAGTACCACAATCTGCATGATGCTGAGGGAGATCACCGAAGACAGATGTCTAAATTAATACTTCATGATTCCTCATGTGAGGATGGTAGCAGAACACCTGTAGTTGCTGTTAGTCATTGAAGCAACTAAAAAAAACTTTCACAAGTGCACTGTTCTGAAACAAACAATAGAATTCAGACCTCTCTTTTTTCATCCCTTATACATTTTGCAGGTCTGTCCTTGTTCCTGACTGCAAATTCTTTACAGGTGTCTGGACAACAATAGGTTATTAGTGTTCACGTTCCGTTGGTGATGGATGGAATAGAAAGAACAGGGTTGGAGAATGATTTAGAACATATTGCTGTGGAAGCTGGTGAACTCGTGGTAAAGCCTTATTGCAGACCTCTTGTATTCACTTCTGTCCCATTATATTTCTGGGACCTTAACCCTTAAGTAAATACTGGTAAGCAGCAGTATCGCAGATACCGTGAATGGCAAACTACCTTAGAGCTGGCATTTACCGGAAAGAATAGATGGTGCACTGCTGTACAGCAGTTCTAAACATTGTCTTACAAAAAAGAAATTAAAGGTCCTCCTTTGTCCTTGCAATATGCTCTACCATTTTGTCCAGAACTAATAAACAAACACTTTTGCATTAATACTCTTTCAGCTGAACACAATCCAATCCAATAGCAACTTGCAGCACAAGCCAGTGTTTTGTGTGTGATAAGGTGAAAACCAGATTTCAGTTTTGAGTTTGTCAGGTGAAAAATAAGTAGAAAAAATATATCTTAAACTTGATGGAAATCCCTTGATTATGTCCTTTAGAAGCATTAATGATTCTTAAAACTGAGCTAGAGTAGTGTGGTTTTCAATATGGTATGTACGGAATGAATAAACAGAACTCCCTTATAATAGGGGTTTATGCGTGTCCTGGTTCTTGCCGGGCTGCTACCATTCTGAAATGAAATTAAAGTATCATTGTCTCAGAAGTCTGTGGAAAGCACGTCTGTCTATATTCTTCTTCAAGTGATTGCTCCTATGCATTCCAGTCAGGTGTGCGCGCCGCGCGGGCACGGCTCTTCGGAACATTTTTACCCTAGCAACTCCGGCGGGCCGGCCGGGCGCCCCCTGGAGTGGCGCTGCTATGGCGCCGGATATATACCCCAGCCGGCCCGTCCGCTCCTCAGTTCCTTCTTACCGCCCGTGACGGCCAGTTGGAACAGTGGAGTGCTCTTTTACCTCCACAGCCCTAGCGTTTCTCCATTCTTCTCTGTACATAGTTGGTTAACTTAGTTTAGTAGTTAGATTAGTTGAATAAGTTTAGTTAGTTATAGTATAGTAGGGGAATTAGAGGGGTTCGCCCCTCTTCTTCCACAACCGGTGCGGGCTCATGCCCAAGGCACCGGGGTTTAAGCCCTGTGCGGCTTGCCAGCGGCACATGCCCATGGGCGACCCGCACGACTCCTGCCTGCGCTGCCTCGGGGAATCTCACAGGACAGATAAGTGCCCGATCTGCACGGCGTTTAAGCCGCGCACCAGAAAGGAGCAAGACTCTCGACTCAAGCAGCTCCTTACGGAGGTGGCACTTCAGCCTCCCGCGCCGTCCCCGGCGGCACCGAAACCGTCCTCGGCACGCAGCGCACCAGCGGCACCGAGCCGCCCCGGTACCGACGCTGCCAGATCTTCGCAGACGGCACCGAAGTCCCGGCACCGTTCCCTCTCTCCAGCGAGGAAGCGGAAGACGGCGCACTCGGCTCCTAAGCCTCCTGCTTCGGGACAGCTTACCCAGCCATCACCGGCACCTCCGGCACCGGCTGTGGTAGTGCACAAGCCGTGCACAGTTCCGTTGACTCCGGCACCTCAAGAGCCGTCGAGTCCGGTACCTCCCTGCTCCCCGGTGCCAACCGCGGTCGAGCTGCATCTCCCGTCCACGCCCGAGACATTCTCGACGGCGAGAGAGCTCATCGAGCTCACAGAGGCACCGAGCCTCCGGCCCCCGGCACCGCCGGTGCGGGCTGTTCAGTCAGCGGGCAAGCCGGCCATGATGCGGCCCCCTTCCCCTGACGGACGGGATAGACGGCGCTCCAGGACTCAGTCTCGCTCCCGGTCCCGAAGACGGTCACCGTCGCGCCGCTCCAGGTCCCGGCACCGCTCTCCATCGCGGTACCGTTCACCCTCTCGACGCCGGTCGCAGTCCCGGTACCGCTCAACATCGCGGTACCGGTCGCGCTCCCGGAGACGCTCCCGGTCCCAATCACCGTCCCGTCGGCACCGCAGGAAGTCTGAGTCCCGGCACCGGTCCCGGCACCGTGACTCCAGAAGCCGCTCCCGGCACCGCCGGTTGAGATCCCGATCGAGCTCCCGGCACCGGTCGAGCTCCCAGCACCGCGGCAGTCGATGGTCTCGCTCGCCATCTCGGTACCGCGACGACCGGCACCGGCCCTCGGCACCGTCCAGGGACAGGCTGCCAGCTTCGACGGCGCAGTCTGTCAGCGCCTCCGCACCTCCGTGGCCATCCCGTCACTCATCGGTAGCTTCGCGGGCAGACAGCTATGGCCATCTCCAGGCGGCCCCGCACGGACAAGTCCACGGGGCACAGCAGTGGGGTTTTTGGGTCCCCTGGGCCCAATACGAAGCTCAAGGGCTACCTTGCCCCCAGCGGACCCCAGCCTCCGAACGAAGAGTGCCGGAGGCCACTGTCAGCAGGCCACCCCCATCACCGGGTGAGGCCCAGTTACCGCCTGATCCCGCGGAGCATCCACGGTCCGAGTCAGCTGCCCACCCCATCGAGGACCCACCAGCGGAGGCGGTGGTCCAAGGTCTGTCCTCGTCATCTTCACCAGACGAGGCGGTGGCGGGGGCTTCTACGGCAGACCCTCCGCCTATTGACTTGCGGGCCCACCAGGACCTTCTTCGCTGGGTGGCGAAGGCTATCGACCTACCGGTAGCGGAGGTCACTGAGGACGAGGACCCGGTGACAAATGTGATTGGAGCGGAGGCTCCAGTGCGGGTGGCCTTGCCATTCATCCGCACTATCCAGAAAAATGCCACTACCATCTGGCAGTCACCGGCGTCCGTCCCTCCCACCGCCCGCGGTGTCGAAAGAAAGTACTCCGTCCCCCCCACGGGATATGAGTACTTATATACCCATCCTGCACCAGACTCGCTAGTGGTCAATGACAGGGAAAGGCATGGTCAACCAGCCCCTGCGCCGAAGTCCAAGGAAGCGAGGCGCATGGATCTGTTGGGCCGAAAGGTCTATTCGGCAGGGGGTCTCCAGCTCCGAATCGCCAACCAGATGGCCCTCCTCGCCAGATATACCTTTGACATCTTGGTGTCCCTGGCGAAATTCACAGAGCTGATCCCAACAGCCTCGCGCCAGGAGTTCACGGCCCTCCTGGAAGAGGGCAAGAAGTCCTCCAGGTCCTCCATCCAGGCCGCTCTGGACTCTGCGGACTCAGGTGCTAGAACCCTGGCCTCAGGAGTAACCATGAGGCGCATCTCCTGGTTGCAGTCCTCCACATTGCCACCGGAGGTGCAGTACACCTTGCAGGACCTACCCTTCGACACTCAGGGTCTGTTTTCTGAAAAGACAGATTCCAGAATTCAGACCCTGAAGGACGGTCGCATAGCCATTCGCACTCTGGGTATGCACACACCGGCTACCCAGCGAAGGTCCTTTCGGCAGCAACCCTACCGGCCATTTAACCAACCTAGGTCGCGACCCTACAATAGCAGGCGTCCCGGACTGAGTCGCCGTAGACCGTCGGGCAACAGGCGCAACCAGGGCCAGGCACCTTTCAAGGCCCCTCAAGGACCCAAACAGGCCTTTTGATGGGATGCCTGAGGACGGCCCATCAGCCTCTGTACCGGATCCTTCCTGTTTATTTTACAACCGCCTTTCCCACTTTCTGCCGGCGTGGTCCCAAATAACATCGGACAGCTGGGTGCTTCGTACAATCCAGTCTGGTTACCGCCTTCAATTTGTTTCGCCCCCTCCTTCCCACCCGCCTTCCCTGTCCCTCTTCAGGGACCCCTCTCACGAGCAATTCCTCCTACAAGAGGTCGAGACTCTGTTGAGCTTGGGTGCCATAGAGGAGGTGCTGCACGACATGCGGGGCAGGGGATTCTAGTCCCGATATTTTCTCATCCCCAAGGCGAAAGGAGGTCTTGGACCCATATTGGACCTCCAAGATCTCAACGCGTTTGTGCTCAAGCTCAAGTTTTGCATGGTCACCCTGGGGACCATCATTCCCTCCCTGGATCCGGGAGACTGGTTTGCCGCCCTCGATATGAAGGACGCGTACTTCCATATCGCGATTTACCCTCCCCATCGATGCTACCTCCGTTTTGTGGTCAACGGTGCGCACTACCAGTTTGCGGTGCTACCCTTCGGCCTGTCCACCGCACCGAGGGTCTTCACCAAATGCATGGCAGTGGTTGCTGCAGCCCTCCGCCGTCGTCGCATCCATGTATACCCATATCTCGACGACTGGCTGGTTCGCGGGACATCCCGACAGCTGGTAAAGCACCAGATGTCAGAGATACTATCCCTGTTTCGGTCCCTCGGCCTTCTTATCAATGCCGAGAAGTCCACTCTAGCTCCATCACAGCGGGTGGAGTTCATCGGAGCGGTCCTCGACTCCACTTTGGCCAGGGCCTGCCTCCCACGCTCTCGGCACCAGACGATGGTCTCCATCATCCGAGACCTACACACCTTTCCCACGACGACGGTTCGGTCCTGCCTGCGCCTCCTGGGCCACATGGCCTCCTGTACGTTCGTCATGGCGTACGCGAGGCTCCGCCTTCGCCCCTTTCAATCTTGGCTGGCGTCGGTATACCGCCCGCACCGCGACTCAATAGACATGGTAATCACCGTCACAAAGCCGACACTTGCGTCGCTCAGCTGGTGGCTGAACCCAGACATCGTGTGTGCAGGAGTCCCGTTCCGTCCTCCTCGCCCATCCGTCACCTTGACCACGGATGCCTCGGCGTTGGGATGGGGGGCTCACCTGGGCGACCTTCACACCCAGGGTCTCTGGTCCCCCCAAGAGCTCGCTCTCCATATCAACGTCCGGGAGCTGTGAGCGATCCGCCTAGCGTGTCACACCTTCCGCGCCCGTCTGCAAGGCCGCTGCGTGGCAGTCTTCACGGACAACACGACGGCAATGTTCTACGTGAACAAGCAGGGTGGAGCCCGCTCCTCCCTCCTCTGCACGGAAGCGATGCTCCTGTGGGACTTCTGCGTGACCCACTCCATCCTGGAAGCTTCATTTCTTCCAGGAGTGCAGAACACGCTGGCCGACCATCTCAGCAGGTCGTTCCTCTCACACGAGTGGTCTTTTCGCCCGGATGTGGTGCACACAATTTTCCGGAGGTGGGGGTTTCCCCAGATAGACCTGTTTGCCTCCAAGGAGAACAGGAAGTGCCATCTGTTTTGCTCGTACCAGGGTCACTCCCCAGGCTCCCTGTCGGACGCATTCCTCTGCTCCTGGATGGATCACCTCCTCTACGCCTTCCCTCCGTTCCCGCTCGTACACCGAGTGCTACTGAAGCTTCGGAGGGACAGGGCCCATGTCATACTCGTCGCTCCGGCCTGGCCGAGGCAGCACTGGTACACCCTGCTGCTCGAGCTCTCCGTTCGGGATCCCATGCCCCTCCCGTTATGGCCGGACCTCATCACACAGGACTTCGGCAGGCTCTGTCACCCGAACCTACAGTCACTCCATCTTACAGCTTGGTACCTGCGTGGCTGACCCACGCGGAGAGGGACTGTTCGGAGGCAGTGCAGCAAGTCCTGCTAGAGAGCAGAAAGCCTTCCACTCGCTCCACCTACCTTGCGAAATGGAAGCGTTTCGCGCTCTGGTGTGATCAACGAGGCCTCAATCCCTTCGTAGTCCCTGTTCCTACCATCCTGGACTACCTCTGGTACCTTAAGAAGCAAGGTCTTGCGGTCTCCTCCTTGAAGGTGCACCTGGCAGCCGTGTCCGCCTTTCGGCCATCCATAGGAGGTCGTTCCATCTTCGCTAACCAGATGGTTTCCCGCTTCCTTAAAGGCCTGGACCGTTTGTACCCGCCGGTGCGGCGTCCTACTCTGACCTAGGATTTAAACCTCGTTTTGGCCAAGCTGATGGGACCGCCCTTCAAGCCTCTGGCCACGTGCTCTCTGCTCTACCTCTCCTGGAAGACAGCCTTCCTCGTCACAATTACATCAGCAAGACGAGTCTCTTAGCTCCGTGCTCTAATGGTTAGTCCACCATACACCGTCTTCCATGGAGACAAGGTGCAGCTTCGACCACACCCGGCCTTCCTCCCTAAGGTGGTGTCGGCCTTTCACCTTAATCAGGAGATCTTCCTCCCGGTCTTCTTCCCGAAGCCGCACACCTCACCTCGTGAGCAACAGTTTCACACCCTGGACGTCCGCAGGGCCCTCGCTTTTTATATCGAGCGGACGAAGCCCTTCCGGCATTCGACCCAGCTGTTTGTAGCGGTTGCCGATCGCATGAAAGGTGAGCCGGTCTCCTCGCAGCGGATTTCCTCCTGGGTAACGGCATGTATCCGGACATGCTACGAGCTTGCTTGCGTGCCTGCATGCCGCCTCACTGCTCACTCGACGAGAGCGCAGGCCTCATCTGCCGCCTTCCTGGCCCATATTCCTATCCAGGACATCTGTAGAGCGGCCACCTGGTCTTCTTCCTCCTCCGCTTCCCAATACGCTTCCCTTCGCTTCCCACTACACGTTGGTGCAGCAATCCAGAGACGATGCAGCCTTCGGCTCCGCAGTCTTACATTCTGCCACGTCTCACTCCGACCCCACCGCCTAGGTAAGGCTTGGGAATCACCTGACTGGAATGCATAGGAGCAATCACTCGAAGAAGAAAAGACGGTTACTCACCGTAGTAACTGTTGTTCTTCGAGATGTGTTGCTCCTATCCATTCCAGACCCGCCCTCCTTCCCCACTGTCGGAGTAGCCGGAAAGAAGGAACTGAGGAGCGGACGGGCCGGCTGGGGTATATATCCGGCGCCATAGCAGCGCCACTCCAGGGGGCACCCGGCCGGCCCGCCAGAGTTGCTAGGGTAAAAATGTTCCGAAGAGCCGTGCACGCGCGGCGTGCACACCTGACTGGAATGGATAGGAGCAACACATCTCGAAGAACAACAGTTACTACGGTGAGTAACCGTCTTTTTTGCAGCTTTAGTAGTTTGGTTTGCCTTTTTTGTTTGGCTTTTCTAAGGCATGAAGAAGATACTTGCCACTTTGCTTTTGGCTCTGACTGAGACCTGAGCTGAACCTTATCAGCTATTTTATCTTTTGGAAAGTGATCCATCACAAACCTTTCACTTGTAGTGGTGGTTTGTAAACCACACTGTACCTTTCTTTTTCCTGACATTTTCTGGCTGCTTTCTCTTGTATGAGTAGTTTGTAGAGCTTTGCCATAAATTGCATTGTAAGCTCAAGTCAATGTTTAGGGCCAGATACTTTCACCTCTGCATAAAGTGTGAGTGAAAGTATTGTGTACAGAGGTTTCCCAGGAGTAGACCAGATCTACCTACCAGGACTGCAGTAACATCCCCCTGCCCTGTGCTCCCTTCCAAAGTTTGGCTGGCGTAAGCACCAGCTATATCCCTACCCTCCAACCCCTAGCACTGTTCCTTGGCATTCAGGGTTTTGCAGCATCCCCTGGCACAACCTCTTCAAAGCCTGCACCCCTACAGAGATTGCAGCCCTGCTTGTTAGCAGGGGAAGTGGCCTGTGAGCATGCTGTCCAAATAGTCCTCATGGTAAAAAAATTTGCATTTAGTGCTTCTATGCATCATGAAGGAAGAATGAGGGTCCGGGGGTCTTCCCTGCTTTTTCTCCAGCATCACATCCTTCACTTGCACTAGTGTGAAGTAGTTGTGTGTAGTAACTAAACAGCACAAATGATCCCCGGCTTTCCTCCTTTCTGATCCCTGAGCTGAAATGAAATCACATTTTTTTTTCTTTGCTTAGATTTTGTATAACTGTTTAGATTTTGCAAATGCAATAAACTCTGGGCTCTCGTGTGTCCTTGAAAGGATGAGAGGCAGAGAGAAGGACTAAAGCTTGACAGCACATCTTAGCAAATAACTAAAAACATACATGAATTCCACAACCAACGTTAATTGTGACACTTCAGTAAATTTAGAAAAGCTCCTACCATACTCAAGCAAACTCTCATTTAACTGTCATGTTCTTTTTCTGTATTTCCTTCCCATCACTGCTAATTATTCAAATTTTTGTATATAAAAATATGAGCTCTTAAGTTTCCTATTGGGCTGTCCCTCTTGCTTGGTTTTAATTAAATTATTCTGTAACAACCATAGTAGCATCCATAGTAGTGATTTGTAGTATCCCTATCTTTATACTGAGATATCTGAGGCATGTGTCAACTCCCATTGAAGTCAATGGAAAAACTTCAGTGGGAACCTGATAGAGGGTCCTCCTCCCCCATGCTCAGAGTCTAACTGATTGCCATATCTGGGGTCAGGAAGGAATTTTCCCCTGGGGTCAGATTGGCAGAGACCCTGGGGCTTTTCACCTTTCTCTGCAGCATGCAGCACAGGTCACTGGCAGGTTTCAACTAGCGTAAATAGTGGATTATCTGAAACTTGAAGTCTTTAAATTGTGATTTGAGGACGTCAGTAACTCAGTCAGAGGTTATGCGTCTATTACAGGAGTGGGTGGGTGAGGTTCTGTGGCCTGAAATGTGCAGGAGGTCAGACTAAATGATCATGATGGTCCCTTCTGACCTTAAAGTCTGACTATATGAGCAGAAGGGGCAGGTTAATTATAAGATTAACCAGCAATGCTTGAAAAGTAAATCTAGCCAAAGTAGAGGACTGTCAAATGGAGAGCTTGCTAAAATAGTGCATATTCCATGGTAGGCAGACAGGTCTGGTAGGCAGAGTCAACATGTAACTGTTGATAGTGGGGGAGACTACTATTGAAAAGTTCCGGGGGCGGGGGGAGGGCGCACATGACTGCCCACATGTCACCTCTGGATCTAGAACAGATTGTTTCAAACTGTGGGATGTGCCTCTCTGGAGGACATGGAAGAACATTCAGAGGTGCAGAGGCAAGTGGAGAAACCAGGCAGCACTGGCTGGTGACACCAAGCAGCTTGGGCCAGCCCCACATGGCGGGGGTTGGGGAGGGAGTGTTGCATCCTCCCTTGACTCACCTTAGAAGCTGTTGTTTAATGGAAAGCAGGGAAAGCCCCATCGCAGTGCGAGGGGAGCAGTTTCCCCTGAGCAGAGCCCCTGCTGTAGGAGTGGGAGAGTGACCTCTGCCCTGGGAATGGGCATGTGGCGTTTGCCCCAGGGCAGTCTGCAAAGCTGGCATTGGGAAGCACTGGGACTCCAGCAGCAGGGAAGAAGCAACCGCCCCATGTATTGGGGGGAGGGGGAACAAGACTCAGCCTGCAGTCAGCCACCCTGCTGGGGAACCACAGCCACCTCGCTGCTGGGCATCCCAGCGAGAGGCAACCCGAGGCCTTGCCGACCACCACTGCCCTGTTTCGCAGAGTCTTCAGCAGCCCCTCTGGATGGGTCCCCTTAGAACATTTAGCTGTTGCTAAATGAAAGGCAGAAATCTGGGACCCCCTCCCTCCACGCAGTCACTAAGTACAACAAAATGCTCGAGGGCTGTTTAATGTCCCATGTGATCATTTTTGTGCTAGCACTGGGCCTGTGTATTCATGTTTTTTCCTATGAGAGCTAGAGTCTTAAATTTTCACTGGGAAAATATTTTCAGGGGTTCAAGGCATAGCACACAGCACATGAAAATATTTTACAATGAAAATATTCTGGTCTATAGGGTTAAGAGCTTCAAACTAGGTGGAACTAGACTGTGCCCTTGGTTGCCTTGGATGCATTAGAAGGGGTCTGGAAGGGTCCACAGGAGGGATTCTCTCTGGTTCCCAGGCAGCATACAGTAGCATGGCATCTGCACCACACTTGCAGCCTGGGCCAAAGCCCATTGACGTTAATGGGAGGTTTTCCACTGACTTCAGTGGGCTTTGGGTCAGGGCCTTTTTGTGCCAGGCCAGGGCCGAGGAGGCTGTGGCCATGACCTCATCCTTTCTCTCCCCTTTCAGACATCTAGCTCTCGAGGGCGGGGACTAGGAGGGAGCAGAGCTTGTGCCACCCAGGCATGTATTGGTTAATGCCTGCATGCTGGAGCAAGAGAGAATAAACACTTCTTGCACCTTTCCCCTTAGCCGAGATCCCCTGCAGGGGCTGACCACAATATGGCTCTTGTGACTTTTGTATATAAACATGGCAAGCTGTGAAGGGTGGATGTTTCTTTCTTTGTGTAGAACAGCGAAAACCATATGGTGGGTGCTATCCCGCTTTTGATTTGGTGTACAGCACACTGTCCTGTAGCTCTGCAATACTGTGGCATAGCAACTTGATGAAAAGGCAGAGATGGGTGGAATAATACAAATGAAAATAAGAATTAACCTGAATTTTTTATCAAAATTTTCAAACCATTGAAAGTTTGGCCAAAATTTGTTCATTTTTAAATTCCTCTGTACACTTTGGCTGCAGTCAAGAGCAAGAAACACTCAATACACTACGAAAGGATGATCTCTCATGGTATTTTGTGGCCAGCCTGAACCAGGAACTGCTGGAAATGTCAGTGAATGGTCTTGTGAGGTTTTCAGCCCACAGAAGTTCCTGTAAGTTTGGATAAACTTCCAGCAGATCCCTCAGCTTTTGGATGCTTGCCCAAAGAGAACCACATTTTTTCACAAGGCTCTTGGCATAGCAGTAGATGATTTTATAAGAAACATGAAACATTTATGTTACTGCAGCACCCAAAGGCCCTGATCATCTCAAATGTTGCCAGAATATTTGAGTTTGTGTTTGAGCTTCCAGTGTGCTACAATGTGTGCTTAGCATGCAAAACTGCATTGCCAAATTCACTTCTGGGATGGGGGCAGAGCAAAAATACTTTGATTTAATTGCCACTGTCACAAATGAAAAGTAGTTTCTCATACATTAATAGGTGGTGAGGGAGCCCTTTATCTGCCTGACACACATGCACACATCCATCCTTCACAGTGTTATTTTTACCAGTGATATAAAAATCCCAGAACAGATTTTTTTTCCCCCCACTACTCATCTCAAATGAATTCTGACAGTGCCCCTAGCTTTAAATGTTCTTTTTATTGTTATATAAATGAACAGCTTCTACCAGGCTTATGGCCACAAACACCAAGATTCAAATTACAGACAAACCATTTGGCTCATGTATAATTGCTGGGGGTTTAATGTATAATCCGCCGTCTGATCAGCTGCAGATTTCAACGACAGCTGAAGCAGCAAATTCCTTTGTTTTATGCTGGTGGCAGGAATCCAAATTACATAATGGCTCCACTATTGAATAAAATTGATTAGGGACATGATGTTATTTGTGATTTAGTTTATTATTGCAACACATGTTTTATAAGACACTTATCATTGTGTGATCTACATGCATATTTCATGGCTTAGAGTATGTCATTAAAAATGCCAAATAAGGGGAGGAAATAGACCATGCTCCCATCCGCCCAACAGCTTTAAAACGGAGAGAAGAGAAGGTTGGCATAGACCCCCAGTTCAACAAGATACTTAAATGCATCCATAACTTTAAGCATATGAATAACCCCATTGATTTTAAAATTAGGCAGGTATTTAAGTACCTTCCTAAATTGAAGACTTTGTCAGATATACCTGGGCATCTGATCAAGAGAGGCCTCTTTTCTAAGGCAAATGAACTCTGATAATGATTTTACATTTTAGAGGTACTTTCATCCCAAAGCACTTTACAGTCATAACAACTTGATCTGTCTGAGGTCCTACATAGATGTAATTTGCATGGCGAGATCTCTACTCCTATTTGCTTTTCTCCCTGTGACAGTGTCAGGGTTACTAGCACCTGTACTCACCCATGTGGTCCCTTGAGGGCACCCACGTAAGTTTTCAGGCTCTCAGCCTCTCTGGGGCAGAGACCCACATCTCTCTCCTTTCTGACTGGGTTTTAACACTGGACAGCTCCCTGCCTTACACAGTGACCTCCCCAGCAAGCACATTTATTCTTAAGGTAAAGGCATTACAGAGAAAACATAAAAACAATAGATGATCTTATATGCATGTTAACAGCACATCAGAGATCACCCATCAGTCTTACGGGCCCTAGCAGATCAAAGTCTTTCCAATCCTTCTGTAAGTGTTGATCTCTCTCTTGGACAGCAGGTTCTGTCAGTTTGCTGGATCAGTAAAAAGGCAGTGAGTCAGTTTAAATGCCGCCTTTTTATACCAAAAACCCTTGCTTTCTGTTGGTCTCTGGAAAACCCAGTTTGAACCTGTATGTGCAAGCCTCCCTGGGGTGGTACCTCTCTGGAAGTCTTTACAATTTGAATGATTCACCTTACTCACCCTCTCTTCTCTTGGAGTTGCATACAGTCCTCTGCTCTCAGTGATCCATAAACTGTTCATAAACTTCATACAGTGCAGTCTCCCAGAGACACTGCATGCAGTTGCAATACCTGTTACGCTCCCTTCCCAGGATAAGGAGGCTCTGCTTCGTGAACATTTTAAAAATGCTGGTTTGGGTGGAAATGCTTTGATAGACAAACTATGCTCTGGGAGCCGAATTCTCAGCTGGTGTCAATGGGCATAGTTCTGTGATCTGGCCTAAGGATCCCTTCAGCCACCTCTGGATGAGAAATTTGAAATGGGGTGTAAATAAGTGCACTGTTTCCATGATTCAGTCATCATGTGAGCCGGGCTGAGATCATGGACTTTTCTTGATGCTGTTGGGTGATGGAATCTGAGGGGGTGGCAGGTCTAATGGAGCGAATGAGATACCAGAATGCTCTGGGGTGAGCAGAATGCTTTGCTTCTCTCTTGCACTGCTCTCTCTTGTTATCATCTGTTGCCTATGGCTGATACAGTACCATCGGAAGCTAACTACCTTATATCACCCTTACAGATAGCTTGTAACATGTGAAATGGCAGAGGGGAAAGCTGAAGTGCAGATGGTGACTGACTGACTGACTACTGTAGAGAATTGTCATGCTACTATGTCCTGACTGCAGCTAAGACTCAGGCAATTTCCTCTCCTCAGCTGTTACATTTATGAAATCCAGACAGGTGGAACTGTTCAAGTTCAGGCAGTTTGATTAATCCTGACTGCCTTGACTAAGTAACAGAGCAGAATTTTCCTCACTGTAATACTTTGTCAATTCCACAAATGGCATTAATTGAACTTGAAAACAGTGTGACACCTCCTATGAGAAAAGTATCCGCGTTGGAGGTGTGAAACGCACAGTAGTAGGTTTTCACCCAGTTTTGCTTCCTGGAGGTTGTGTGCATGTGCTTATAAAGATGGAGCCATGTCCTACATGGGTGATTAAAGCCAGTGGAGACTCATAGGACCCAATAATGACAAAAATAGTTAATGTGTGGAGAAGACAGTGCTGCTGTCGTACTTAAGCAAATGGTAAGTAAGGCCCTTGTTAAAGATCCAAGAACAGTTCACCATTTAATTGAACTAATTCACCATTTAATTACTGTTCCAATGTGAAACTCCTTGGTTTAGGAAAGGTTTCAGAGTAGCAGCCATGTTAGTCTGTATCCGCAAAAAGAACAGGAGTACTTGTGGCACCTTAGAGACTAACAAATTTATTTCAGCATAAGCTTTCGTGGGCTACAGCTCACTTCTTCGGATGCATAGAAAGGAACACACAGACAGAAGATATTTATACATACAGAGAACATGAAAAGGTGGAAGTACGCATACCAACTGGAAGAGGCCAATCAATTGAGATGAGCTATCATCAGCAGGAGAAAAAAAACCTTTGAAGTGATAATTGAGATGACCCATAGAAGGTGTGAGGAGAACTTAACATAGGGAAATAGATTCAATTAGTGTAATGACCCAACCATTCCCAGTCTCTGTTTAAACCTAAGTTAATTGTATCTAATTTGCATATTAATTCGAGTTCAGCAGTCTCTCTTTGGAGTCTGTTTTTGAAGGTTTTTTGTTGCAAAATTGCCACCTTCAAGTCTGTCACTGAGTGGTTAGAGAGGTTGAAGTTAACACTGTATGTATAAATATCTTCTGTCTGTGTGTTCCATTCTATGCATCCGAAGAAGTGAGCTGTAGCCCAGGAAAGCTTATGCTGAAATAAATTTGTTAGTCTCTAAGGTGCCACAAGTACTCCTGTTCTTTTTTTGGTTTAGGAAAGGTTCTTGAGAACATGGTCGTGTGGTATGCTTGCAACATCTGAATTCCATAGACACCTGGATTTTTAATGGTCTGTTTTGAATATTGAATGCTGATGATCTGGAGAGGAAGTAAGGTGTGCATGCTGATTTAATTTGTTCTATCTGCACTTTTAGGCACCCTGAATATGAGACATTTTTAAGTCATTCTAAGATTTTGATGGAGTGGCCCTTTAGTGGGTTTGCTCTGTCCTACTAGAGGGTGCAGCTTGACAATTGCTTATCCCCCTCAGGGATTTTCTACCTGGTCCCTTCTTGTCAGCCTTCCTGGTTACATGTACGTAATACTGCTAGAGCAGCCCGGGCAATATTTTGAGCTGTAGTGTCATCTGTACGTGTTAATAGTTAAACCTGGAGAAGGTGTTCAAGAATGTATAATTCAAGTAAAACTGCTTCCTCTATGCAATTATATCAGCTCTTAATAGTGCTCTATGGGCCTGATCCAAACCCACTGCAATCAATGGGAGCCTTTCCGGAGGCTTTGGATCAGACCATTTAGTTTCTTTTTCACTGAAACACTCCTTCCTTTCCCAGTGCCTTGCAAGGATAGAGGCCTACATAGAAGTGAACTAGTTGCCACGTGCCCCTCAGACGGATGCGATGCTTGTTGGTAAGGGGAAGCATATAGATGAATATATTGCGATAGTGTCTGCATCAATTATTTAGGA
Organism: Mauremys mutica; assembly: GCF_020497125.1. Lineage (NCBI taxonomy): Eukaryota > Metazoa > Chordata > Testudines > Geoemydidae > Mauremys > Mauremys mutica. The sequence goes on along the minus strand of NC_059078.1, from coordinate 34,399,871 downwards.
TGCCTAGCTGTCTTGTAACAAAATGCCTTGTGATCTAGAGATCCTGTTAGTCCAAGCATTGTTTCTGGATATTAAGGTAGTGGTGGTCTGTCATACTACTTATTCACTACAGCTGAATAGGAGATAGTGATCAGATTCCTTTCTGATATGGTCCTTGCAATGGCTATCCATGACCCCATCTCTTCCTGGCTAGACTTGAGTGCAAGGATCCACCTATCTGCATCTCTTTGCAGACATATTTGGGGACATATTTGTGTTCCTGGCACCTGTCTTCTATCATATGCTAAACACAATGGCATAGTTCTAAGAAATTGGTTTTTCAGGGATTCAGATTTCACCACAGTTCATTGAAATCCAAATGAGGATTATTACAAAAGGAGCAAGACAATGGGATTTCTTCTTTTTGTGACCATGATTATGGTGACATTGGTATTAAAAAATACTGATTCTTGTCTCTTACACTGGTGTTATCCAGGAGTAAATCCACTGACATCTTTGGAGATATAGTGGTATAAAGCTGTTGGAAATTAAAGGAGAATCAGGCCCTTTTCTACAGTATTCCTGGGATGGCTCCTTTTTTGTATATCAGCTATAAAAATAATGGTAGTTCAGTATTGGGTACTCCCCATATCCAGTTGATACCTGCACCCTCTGACTTCATTTTGCTCTTTGGTGTAAATCTGGAGTGACTTCACATAGAATTTGGTTCAATTTCTTTAGGCTGGGATTTTCAAAAGGGCCTAACTGAGTCAGAGGCCCAGCTACCACTGACTTTCAATGGGAGTTGAGTGGCCAACGTCGGCCCCTTTGAAAATTGAAGCCTTAACCTTTAATCTTGTGAACTCCGTTTTTTCTTGATTTTATTTTTGTTTCATAATGGTCGCTGGATATCTGGTATGCCAGCAATCGGATAACAAAGATATGATTTGTCAGCCACAAAATATAACATTCCCCTTGCCAAGTAATCCTAAAGTAAAATATTTCAACAAATACGATACGTAATGTTTCTGTTTAGCACTGTTGTGCCTGTATCATAGCAATACATTACTTCCTTTTACGATAGCGGGTATGTAGTCAACAGCTGTTTTTTAAACCTCAACGGGGGCAAAGCAAGATATTGGTTTTATCTTTTCACCCATGTCATGATAAACCTGTTCAACTAATTCATAGCTTTCCATTTCATAATGATTGCAGCACCCTGACACTCCAGTGTGTAAAATGGAGAGAAGTATCTATCCTGTGATTTAAGTATGTATTGGCCATCATGAAAGAAGGAATTTGAAGATGTAAAAAAAGTGCTGTGAAACACTAGGTGTTCTTCTTCAACCTTATCTTCCTTCCTCCAAAATAAGATGTTCTTACTTTCAGAAACATGATTTCTGTTAAAGTATGTTCTAAAATGAATAAAAAGTTTATAAGGAAATAGCTATCACTCATACCAAATCTCTATGTAAAGGGCCAGATCCTAGGCTGGAGCTACACTCGTTTATACCCATTAAGGATCTAGTGCAAAATCTTTAACTTTTGGGGGGGCATTAGAGAACCTTCCACCAGAAGCTTTAAATATCTTAGGCAAAATGTTATGTAACACAGAGAATATCTTTTTGAAATAAACATATTTTTAACTATGCATGTGGGAAAGGAAACCTAAAAATGTATTTTCTAAATTTCCTTTATTTTTGTAACTTTTAACGATGTCCTTTTTTGGGGTTCATCTTTAAGTCACTCACAGTCCAGTTATAACTTGTTCCGTTTTAACAAACTGAACTTTCCTCCTTTGGATGTCCTTTAAGCGTTCCCTCTTCAGTGCAGTATTGACATACGTTGTTGTATATACTCCAGGAGAAATATTGTTCAGAAAACATCCACATTAATAATAATCATACCTCGCTCTTCTACAGCACTTTTCATTCGTCATTTTCATTAGTTGTTGTCTCTAAAGTGCTTATTGCATGGTTGATGGTATAACAGAAATAGAGTCAGCAGCCGCTCCTTTCAGGGATATTGGTATCACCAGCATATTTGGAAACCATGTTAAGAGAGAAAATAGAGTATTCTCCATTGTATGCCATAGGATTTGATTTCTACAGAGGGTTTCTAATAATTCTATAAACCATGAGTGCAGCATAGTGTTTTGTTGTTAGGGTTTTTTTGCGTTTTATTTTTGTTTAGAGGTTTTTACATATCACCCAGACCCCAAAATAGATGGTAATATAAATGATAATGCACGACGTGTAATCTGAATCAGACTGAGTGTAGAGTTTGGGATGCTGCAATGCCAGTATACATTCCTGTGCAGGACCCCAGGAATAGGTTGCAGAGATATCAAGAGGTCAGTCTCACTTTGGCTGAAGGAAAAGTGCAATCTCAGAATTGGTGGTGCTGTCCAGAGAACGGGGATGATCCAGGAGCCCCGGATGCAGTGACTCAGCAGCCTCTCTCAACGGAGCCCAGGCTGTAAACAGAAACCGCATGGTGACCACACCTCCCTGCAGCAGCACTGCTGATTCTTGACCTTTTGGCTCTATTCGGTGTCTTAAAAAAAACAAACTTAGGTACTAATAACTCCAGGGATAGCTAAAGTAAACTTTTTATTGGACTTTTTTCATCAGTTTTCAGTATTGTAATGATTAGTGTAGATAGCACCTCCACTAGTAGATGGTGCTGTATCATTATCGTAGTATTAAGTTGTTCTCTTGTATATTTTTATGTTGTTGATCTGATGGGAGAGGGGGGAAGGGGTTAACCAGAAGTTCAGTGCTACCTGTTTGTGCTGGAGTTGGTACTTACAGTGTTCCAGTAAATCTCTGTGATTATAGGCAAGTATTATAACAAGTGGCAGAGGCTTCAAGATGTCAAAAGCACGTTTGCCTGAGAAGAAATGTACTGGTCATGCAGATTTCAGTAACTACTGTCTTCATGTACAGGTGGGGGTGAGAGAGAGAGAGCGCTAACTATTTGAGATCAATATTATAATCACAGGGATTATTTTAAAACTTTTTATCCCCAGTTACAGTGATGCAGCCTCACTGACTTAGGTTGCATGGGGCAGTCAGCGCAATGTTTACCCCTAAAACATTGTTTTAGAAGGGTATATCAAGTATCAAATTCCATGCAATAGACTCTAAGCTCAGTGTGCACATAACACAATATGACAGATTTTTTTTCTTAATGTTTCCCCCTTAGTAGTCTTTGATCTTGAATGATGCAACCATTTGTTGTAATGACATTTGAGAGCTATGAAGGAATTTACTTTATCTTACAAATGTGGGTTTGATCTTCTGGTCCTAATGCAGGCAAAACTCCCGGTGAAGTTGATGGGTTTAATCAAGGGCAGGACTGAGTGAGACCTTTCAGAATATGGAAAGTTGTAGGCAGCTGTTAGGTGTCCTGGGTCCTTTAAATCTTTATTTTGGAAAGTAGAGCAAAGGTGAGAAGTGCGTTACTTAATTAAAAGCCCTCCTCTTCAGTCATTCGCCCTTATCCCTTCAAATGCTTCAATAACATGACATTAGGAATTTTAGCCTGTCATTGCACACAAATACGTTCATCAGAATGGTTTACATTGACATGGGAAAGTTTTCACCTATTGAGATTCCGGTTCAATGAGGTGCATATACCCCAAATGGAATTAAACACACATGCCAGCTGCATAGCTATTTATTATTATAGGCATTCCTATGGTGTTCATCACTGTGAGGGCCTGAGAGACGTGTGTGATAGGGAATTATTATCCCTGTTTTACAGGTAAGGCAGCTAAGGCATACAGGGTTACATAGAATCATAGAATATTAGGGTTGGAAGGGACCTCAGGAGGTCATCTAGTCCAACCCCCTGCTCAAAGCAGGACCAATCCCCAGATTTTTACCCCAGTTCCCCAAATGGCCCCCTCAAGGATTGAACTCACAACCCTGGGTTTAGCAGACCAAAGCTCAATGATCTATCCAATGTGATGCAGCCAAGTCTGTGACAGAGTGAGGGATAGACCCTAGATATTCTGACTAAATTCTGTTCTTTAATCCTAGACAAACCTTTCCCTGTGGACATGTATGTCCTGTGACTCATTTTAGGGCCAGATTGTGATCGTGGCCTAAAGCCTGAGTCCACTGAATTTGCATAGGGGCCTGGTGGGAGATGGAATTCAGCATCAATCTCCCCAGGCCATATAGTTATGGACCCAGTGGCTACATGTCCTCTGGCCCCTTCCACAGTGACATAGCAAGAGCTGCTACCTAACATTGATTTACAGAATACAAGAGGAGCAGAATCCCACTGAATGGCCTCTCAGTGTCTAGGAGTAATTGAACGGCTGCCTTTGAGTCTTTCCATGGCCCTTCTGCAAGATTTAGACCTCGAAGAAGGTATATGTGACATTATGGATGCATTGCATAAAATATCTTGATACATTGAATGCTATCAGCAGTCTGTGTGGAAAACAATGAATAATGACTAACTGGTAAAGTGCAAGAACACAAGAATGGCCATACTGGATCAGACCAAAGGTCCATCCAGCCCAGTATCCTGTCTGCCGACAATGGCCAATGCCAGGTGCCCCAGAGGGAGTGAACCTAACAGGTAATGATCAAGTGATCTCTCTCCTGCCATCCATCCAAGTTGAGTGCATTGTGAAACATCCAAGAGGCATGATTTAGGTATCCCATTAGACAGCTTACTAAGATTATGAAGTGGATCAGTCTTGTTATACAATAGGTGGGAAAAGTTTAGCTGGTTTATGAAGTCCCACATTGCGAAGATAATCCCAATATAGCTGAGCTTTATCTGTCCACTGGACAATCAGACTGTTCAGTTTCCTGGATCTTGTCCTATGATCACAGAGCACAGAAGCTTGTCTGGCATATTGTACATGTCAATATTTTTTCTCCAGTCTGAAAACATGGCTGCCATGGATCACTTGTGAATTGCATTATTAAATATTTTATTCATGTAAATCACCAGTTTCTCAAAAAGCCAAGTTTGCAATATTTATTTTGATTTGGCTCAAATCCTTATTTTTACTTGTGGTTATTTATTGACAAATGGGGAATCAGAAATGATGAGAGAACTGCAATTTTCAAAATGTGTGTTTTTTTTAAAAAAAAGAGGGAACTGGAGCAATAAGATTCCCTCTTTGTGTGTGTGTAGTACTCAAGAACACCCAGAGGATTCAGGGGGCCTAGGTAAAGTGGGGGAGCTGTGACGCTTGTACTCACCCGGTGGCGGTCCAGGTCTTCGGCGGCATTTTGCCAGCAGGGGGCCCTTCAGTCACTCCATGTCTTTGGCAGCACTGAAGGGCCCCCCACCGCTGAAATGCTGCCGAAGACACGGAGTGACTGAAGGGCCCTCTGCTGCCGAAATGCCGCTGAAGACCCTGAGCAACTGAAAGGCCCCACACTGCCGAAATGCCGGCAGAAGACCCAGACCGCTGCTGGGCCAGGGCTCGCGGGGCCCCTGCCGGGCCCAGGGCAAATTGCCCCACTTGCCCCCCCCCTCTGGGCGGCCCTGGTAGTACTTGCATAATTAGGTACATTATTTAATGTTAAAGCGTTGCATGTGTGTACATGGCACCTTTCATCCCAAACTATGTATCCAGCACATAACACAAGCAGGCTGCACAAGTGCATTGGAAATAGAGGTTTTGACAGAGATATGAGGAAACCCTGTCCTACTTTTATATCAACTTTTAGATCAATGTCTCTGTTGAACAGGCAGCACTTTTAAGGTCTTATTTGAAAGAGCTACATGCACTAAGCTGCATGGAACTCGGTTTATCTACTGTGGAGAGGAGACAGGATGATTAGACTTATGGTGCAAAGCTGGTACTTATACCACTAAGCCATCCTCTCCAATTAAGTGACTGCAAAGCAGTTGGCATGAATATTGATGATATCCATGTATTTTTTTTAATGAGCTCATCATCCTTCATTCCAAATTAAATACTCTTTCTTCTTGAAGTGTTGAAACGGCTTGGAGTGGCACTTCCCTCGGTTCATTGAGGAGCAGCGTATGCTTGGGTACAAATTTTACATTTGGGAAAGGACTAAGCTGCTGCGTACTGATACAGTGCTGCCCAATTACTCCTGACTTAATCTCTTCTACCTTGAGAATTCCTCCACCAGAGCTATTCTTCTCTTGGAATTACAGAAACCAGACTGGGAAAGGCCTCTTGCACTATCTAATCTAACACAGTGTCTCTGCAGGGCCAGTCCAAGCAAGGATTTGAGAATGTCTCTGAATAATTGGTGTAGCTGGGTGAACACTGTAAGCAATTTACAGCTAATGCTCAGTAGACTTTGTAAGGAAATGACCTTTGACTTTGTTTGCTTTCTGAAACTATTCTAGCCAATGAATTTACTTGTGGGAAAATCCACCAAAACAGGAAATTTTAAGCAAGCATTTTAACATATTCCCAGAAATTAAATGTTGAGTTTCTAACCATAAGTGCTGGTACCAGAAACCTGATTCTAGGAATTATGCTCATCTGACTAGTGCATTTAAATGTTGAATGCTTACAACAAACAACTCCAGAAGTTATTTGACAAAGGCATCCTATGTTCAGAAGGGACACTAAGTGCATGCAATAAATTATTTGGTTATTATGAATTACTCACCTAGTACTAGTTATTAAGTACCCTCTAGTTAATTTCAGCCAAGCTTTACATTCCTCATTCAATATTGGTAAACTTTTAGGCTTGACAAATATGGAAAATGGACTGCATTTAGGTGTGTCCTCCCCTTCCCCACATGCAGAGTGGTTAAGTAGTTCTGTTTTAAAGGCAACACTGAGGTAAACATTTATTCTGTTAAATACCATTGTGGCATTCATGAATACTTTGCACTTTAGCACCTGCCATTGGAAGACCAATGTTTAAAGAGTGTTTAAAAATATGGATGAGTTAAGTTTAATAGCCTCCCAATAGTGTTTAAAAATATGGATGAGTTAAGTTTAATAGCATCCCAATATGGTAGTAAGTATTATCCCCATTTTACAGATAGGGAAATTGAGGTAGAGAGAGGTCCTAGACCTTGTACTTTTAATGACTTATCCAAACTGTCCCAGTAAGATGTGGGGGTAGAGCCTGAAAGAGAACTCAAGGGTAGATTTTCAAAGACCCTCAAGGATGTAAATCCATGGGAGCTGTGCACCTAACCTCCTCCTCTCTGTGCCTTTTGGAAATCCCCCTCCCCCAAGTCTCAGATCCCAATGATCTAACCACAGTGTCACACTTCTCATTTGATGGTACATGGGTATGCCATTCCTGTTAAGGTCAATCATATTTTGATCTAAAATAAATGCTCTTTTTGTCTGCCCAGTGTTGGTAACCAAACTGATTAATCCATAAGTATAGAATGAAAAACGTACTCAATAAGGGCCCGATCCCACATGGTCCTCAGAGCTCTCTAGTCCCATTGCAGTTATTTCATGACTTCAACTGACCATATAGGGAGATAAGTGGCAGCCATGTTTACCTGTTAGCATTAAAAGTGAAAAACCACATTTCTTCTTAATATTTTTTCTAATGAATTCCACATAGCCATCTCATGGAGACTGCAAGACGTTTTTATAAATGGCCGTACCTTGATTAAAGCTCCTGGCATTCATAATGGCACAAGCCTGTGGGATTTAGTACAGGCGGTGCAGTTCTTGTTTGCTTTTTCCTATGAAAATCTAAGTTTACATGAGGGCCATCAGCTGGAACCTGCATGCCTTTATTATTACTAATAGCGGTTGGGAGCGCAGCTTCAAATGATGCATAACATTTTTTTTTAAAAAGTAAACCATAAGCCAAGTTAAATGAACTTTAAAAGTGAACATGATTCATAACAGATACAATTTTAAAACTGACCAGACGCAGCAAATGTAAATTCTGTCCTTTTAACTGTAAAATGTTTAAGCTTATTTGCAAAAGAGTTTGAAAAATTAAAACCATACCCCCTCTATGTTTCTTTAGCTATGAAGAAACATTAGAGTTTTGCATTTGAAAGGATGGCAAGGCAAACTGTATAGACAGACTAAATGTCTACTTGAATTATCTTGCTTGTTGATGGGACGTCTTAAACTGATGATCACATGTAATCTGCAATGTATTAAAAGCATATTCTTTATTGGAGTCCCCATATTACATTTCAAATGCATTTCCATGGAATGTTTCAAAATGTCATCTAAAATTATTACTTTTTTCATTGAAATGACATATGTCCCCTCAGCACTCATCTAGAACTTTATTATTATGATTCATTGGACAGCTTAAAGACATGAGATCACTTTTTGTGGTTTTATGTCTCTCGCCCTACTTCTGTCCCTTTTTTAATGCTAATGCCAGCTTTGCATTCCCCTGCCACAGTTGAGTACTAGCTCTTTGGCATGTGTAGGTTTTGTTTTAGTTGATCAGAGGTTTGGCTTAAGTAAATATTTAGGCAATATATAACAACTGTGTCTCAAACAAACACTTATAATAATGATCACCCATAGTGATCGCTATAGTTAAAAAATTGAGTTCCGGCTTCCATTCTAACCCCTATTTTCAGATGCTCAAAATGATTCTCAAATCAGTTCCTTCGAGGGTAAGATTTTACCAAGATTGGCTTCCACCCAAAGAAGAAATATTTTGAAAAATTTCAAATTAAAAATTAGAAGAAAAATGTTTTGATGAATCATGCAAGTGATTTAAAATATTGCCTATGCTTTGAGGGAACCAGAAGTGCTGATGGCCCAATGACACCATTTTTTAAAGTTTCTGCACAAAAGTATATTGCAAAGCACCTAATGCACTCAAGTAAGATTTCTGTATGCATAATTATGTGCCATCATAAAGGCTAAAGGCAGTTTAAATGCTTAGCATGTTAAAAGGTTAGAATTGAGCACCCATTGAAGTCAATGGGACTAAGATTTGGTGGTTAAAGCAGCTTAAAATCTCAAAGCAGCAAACTGAGATGAGACACCGGAAGAGTTTGTCATTGTAACTACACTCCAGCTGCTCCAGCGGCACAGTGATGGTGCTGCAGCAGTGCCACTGTGGTGTAGACGATTCTTATATTGACTGAAGGGGTTTTTCCATTGACGTAGTTAATCCATCTCTCTGAGGAGACAGTAGCTGGGTTGACAGAAGAATTCTATATGGGGTGCTGTAGGCCAACCTAACTCTGGTTCTCAGGGTGTGAAATTTGTCACAGCCCTGAGCTATGTAGCTGGGTTGATCTAATTTTTTGAGTGTAGACCATGCCTGAGTTAATCCACTTTAATCTTTTAAACTGCTTTAACTCAGAAAAGATGCTTTAAATATTTAAAGTAGTTTAATTCTGTTGAGTGCCTGCAGTTCTGGAGGAGCATCCTTCAGAGATGCTTCAAGGACTCCTGACTTTAATGATCCTTCCGGTAAGGATGTCTGCTCTATTTCTTACCCCCTTTAAGAAAGAGGGAGTTAGGTATAAAAGGTTCTCAAAATGAAGTTTGAGAAATCAATTATTCAAAAAGTCAAAAAAGGTGGAGAAAGGTTTGAAAAGATGAATCCTAAAGGCTCGAAACCCAGAAAAGAAATAAAAAGAAGACGAAGGATATAATTTTTGAAATCTCATGATTTGTAGGCTAATCTCGTGATTTTTGGGGCCTTATTCGTGATTTTTGAATGCTTGTGGTTGGCAGTATTGCATGTGGGGTTCAAAATTAATTAGAATTTCATTATCCTAAAAGTATACTTAACAGGCCTTTAGTTAAATATCTTGTCAATTTTATTTAAGGCTTAATCCACTGAACCATTGTGTTACAACAGGTTATGATGATCTGGTTTAGCTTTGATTTGCTTTGGCTCTCTTTCTGTGAAGGTATAGCATTCCTATAGTTACTTCTTTGTACCACCACCGGTAAACAACTAAACTAGAACAATATGTTTAACAGAGTTCTAACCTCTAACATTCTTCAAATATTGTTCTTATTTAAGCATTGACTTCTTAGGTTTTCCTGCAGGCTGGCTTGATGTAGTAGCTTGAATTCCACCCTCGAATCCTATAAGATATCATGATTCAATGAGTAGCCACAACAGCAGATTAAGGATGGTATGTTTGTTTTAACTCTGTATTTTGCTTGCTTTTGGTAGTTTCTGCTAGGCTTTTAAGGTTATTTAATCAGCATTCAGATTTTTTAAAATTAATTTTCTGCTTCTAGATAGTGTTACAAAAAAGGGAAAGGAATTGTATAAAAATGTATCAAAGGAAAATAACTTTCCATTAACAGTTCATCTGGACCATAAGTCTTCCAGCCCTAAAATGGGAAAATGGAGCCTTACTCCCATGACTCTTTCGTTGATATCTCAAGCTCCAAATTTAAAGACTCACTTGTGCTTAACTTCAAACATGTGAATAGTCCCAGTGGCTTCAAACTGAGAAATATGGATCTTTGTGCTCCCTCCAAAACAGCCTTTCTTTATTCTGTTGCTTCCCCTCTCCTTCTTATGTCCTTATCATCTGTTGCAATTGTCTTATTTCATGTAGTATATTGTGGTACTGTCACTTTAAAATTAGTTGTATAATCACCAGAGGGCCTCCCATTGTGAGCAGTCCCTCGCACACATCAGGCAAATGCATTCAGGGTCTGTAGGGAGCCATCTAGTCATGTAACTAATTAATAAAGCAAGTTGGGGTTTACTCTTTATATCTCTAGTCTCACGCTGGTTCCTGAATAGGGGAGGATGCAGCATAGTCACAAAAACAATACTCTCAGCTGCCTGACCACACTATAAAGCACGACATGGTGGCATAAGTGACCACATTCTGCCTGAAGCAAGAAGGTGGCTTTTTTTGGTCCGTCCCACAGTGGATTATCAAATAGTGCAAACAAACTGCATAGACAAGAAACTGAAATCCACAGACCAGCAGGAACCAAAGAGAAAGAACAGAAGTACCAAGACACGGGACACACTGAACACCCAAAAGTGAAACCAATAAGGTAGCTAAACTAGAAAACAGCATTAGACCAAACAAAGAATATGAACACCCTGAACATGAAGGGTTGTAAGTCACCTCTGCCTTTCTTTCCTTGGTAATTTTGCTGGGAACTGGAGGAGATGGAAACAATGCTTCCACACCTATCTGAAAGCCTCAGGAGCAGATAAAAAAAGAAGACGACATAAAAGTAACCATTTTCTTGCACATAGTGGGAGAGGGGGCCCTGAAGTTTAATAAAACACATTTGCACGGCAGCCAACTGAAATGGCGCCCGCTTCGGATGGGGTCTTAACAATTCTTAGGAACTATCATAACCCTAAGAAACATGTTGTGTTTGAACAATACCAGCTCTGGTCTCACACAGGCCAAGGGGAAGAGCAGATAGACAAGTGTGTCACAAAACTGAGGCAAACCCCAAGAAATGGTGAGTTTGGAAATATTGAAAAGGACGCGCCCAGAAAAAAAAATTGTGTTCCGTGTGACTGACAAAGGACTAAAGATGAAGTTGTTGAGGGAGCCCTATTTGGGCTTGCAAAAAGCAATGGATATTTGCAGAGCCTCACAAGTCGTAAAGACCCGAATAGAGATCATGTCTGGGCCACATCCTGACAAGCTCAAGCAGGCTCTTGCACAAATGAGTACTTAGAGCATCATGGGCAGGGCGCAGCCACCTGACAGAGCAAAGCAGACATGCCAACATCTCACACAAAGAAACAGTGCATACACTGTGGTAAGACACACCCACCCAGAGGCTGCTCAGCCTTTGGAGAAACGTGTCACAAATGTGGAAAATGAAGTCACTATTCTTCAATCTAGAGAGTGACAAACTTACCCACAAATCAGAATAAGAGCAATCTCCTCTTATACGTACCGTATCACAGGGAAATAAAAATGGGAGCAGCAAAACCTTAGTATTTGACACTGTATATAAGGAATATATCTTCAAAGTTTAAACTTGATTCTGGGGCTGAAGATAATGTTTTACCAATTCACCTTTTTAAAAGGATACCGAGTCCCACCCAGATAAAGCACTCTGATATTGTGCTCATGGCATGTGGCAGTTCCAGAAGGAGAAGTCACCCTAACAGCAGCAACAGCCAAGGCTAAGGTCAGTCTTCAGTTCTTCATCATTGAGGCTTCTACATCACCACTCCTAAGCAGAAAAGCATGCCCACATGACCCTGATACACAGAATAGATACACTGCACACCAAGGCACCCGGCTAATGCTGAATGATTTGATCGTGTAATATTCTGAGGTTTCAGGAGACTAGGGCCTGGTCTACACTAGGACTTTAATTCGAATTTAGCAGCGTTAATTCGAACTAGCCGCTCAACCGTCCACACCAGGAAGCCATTTAATTCGAACTAGAGGGCTCTTTAGTTCGAATTCGGTACTCCACCCCGACAGGTGGAGTAACGCTAAATTCGACATGGCTAGCTCGAATTAGGCTAGGTGTGGATGCAAATCGAACTTAGTAGCTCCGGGAGCTATCCCACAGTGCACCACTCTGTTGACGCTCTGGGCAGCAGTCGGAGCTTGGATTCTCTGACCAGCCACACAGGAAATGACCCGGGAAAATTTGAATTCATTTTCCTGTCTGGGCACTTTGAATCTGACGTCCTGGCTGGACATCGGGGCGAGCTCCGCAGCACCTGCAACGATGCAGAGCTCTCCAGCAGAGGAGTTCATGTTATCTGTGAATAGAAAGAGGGACCCAGCATAGACTGACTGGGAACTCTTGGATCTGATCGGTGTGTGGGGCGAGGAGACTGTGCTTTCGGAGCTGCGCTCCAAAACACGGAATGCGAAGACCTACGAGAAGGTCTCCAAAGCCATGAGAGACAGAGGATACAGGCGGGATGCAACGCAGCGCCGCGTGAAAATCAAGGACCCCAGACAAGGCTACCAAAAAATCAAAGCGGCAAACGGACGCTACGGAGCCTGCCACCACTGCCCCACCAGTGACCGTGGACTCTGACGATGGGACAGTGTCGACGGCCAGTTCCTCGGTGATGTTCGCGGACGGGGAAGATGAGGAAGGGTTTGTGGAGGACGAGGCAGGCGAGAGCGCTTACAACGCTGGTTTCCCCGACAGCCAGGATCTATTCATCACCATCACGGAGATCCCCCAACAACCCTCCCCGGCCATTAACCCGGACCCTGAATCAGGGGACGGAGCAGTCGGTAAGTGCTTTAACCATGTTAACTTTTATTCTTAATATAACAGGAATCTTAACTGTGTGAAAAGGAGGTCTGTCTAGATATGGGGATAGAACAGAAATCATCCTTGGAGATCTCCACGAAGCTCTCCTTGCGTTAATCGAAAAGCATCAGCAGGAGGTTCCTGGGGAGAGCTGCCTTATTGGGTGCTCCGTGGTAGCACAGTTTTCCGCGCAAGGCTTTCATGAGGTACTCAGGGAGCACTGCCTCCCCGAGCACGGCTGCATCGGGCCCTGGTTCGTGCTAGCTTTCACGCAGCATGCGCTCTCTATCTCCTTCAGTGACCCTCCTCAGGGTGATCTCGCTCGGAGACTCCTGCATCTAATTAGGGTAATTACTGTAATTTTACGCCTGGTCCAAAGTATTTTTAAAAAATCTACGGACAGACGGCATAGCACAGACTCAGCACGCAGCTGCGTGACGAGCGTAATGGAAAGCCAAAGAATATAATGGACGCTCATGGAGGGAGGGGGGAATGAGGACGCAAGGTATCCCACAGTTCCTGCTGTCTCCGAAAAGTATTTGCATTCTTGGATGAGCTCCAAATGCTTCTAGGGTCAAACACAGTGTCTGCGGTGGGTCAGGGCATAGTTCGGCAATTTGCGCACACACCCCACCCACCACCAGAAGTGAAAACAATCCTCTGTTGACTCTTTTACATGTCACCCTATCTTTACTGAATGCTGCAGATAGACGCGATGGTGCAGCACTCAACACCAACATCCTTGCTCCCCCCACGCTATGGATGGCTAATGGTACAAAAAGATGGGTATCCGTCCTCAACATCAGCCTATTGGCACATGGGGCAGTGCAAAAGGACTGGTAACCATGCGTACTAGCATCTGTGAGGTTGATCAAGGGCGCCTGGCCCTAATTTTTCATGGTAGATGGTGCAGTATGGCTGTTAACTGTCCTCATCATTGCAACAGGGGGCTGAGCTCCATCAGCCCCCACCCTTCCTGTGTAAAGAAAAGATTGAATTCCCCCTGGACTAGCAGAGGGATGATGGGCTCCTTCATCCACAGTAATTAATGTCCTGCCTGGACTATCATTGCAGCTGGAGGCTTCCTTCCACTCATTTCTCACAAACAAGTCACTGTGTCTTATTCCTGCATTCTTTATTACTTCATCACACAAGTGGTGGGACAATGGTATGGTAGCCCAGGAAGGCTGTGGGAAGGCCGGAATGAACAGGTGGTGTTGTTGCAGGAGCACCCCCTTGTGAATAGCATACAGCTCAAAATTTATGCAGGATCGGACACAGAGCAGCTGTGCTCTCTGGTTCTATGATACAGTGGTTCTCTAGTACACTTTCCCCTAATCTAGGCAGGACTGATTCTATTTTTAGATACCAAAAAGGAGGGATTGACTCAGGGAGTCATTCCCAATTTTTGCTTTTGCGCCCCTGGCTGCTCGGCCAGGGGCACTTATGACAGCACCAAATGGGGCAGTGCAAAAGGACAGGTAACCATGCCCATCTTATTACCATCTTATTACCAATTTATGGTATGTTAGATGGTACAATATGGC